>NC_069126.1:51472049-52114549 GCF_026914265.1 Mya arenaria | reverse complement strand
AACGGGGTTAAAATGTTCACTTAGATATGAAGGGGCCAATTTGGAATGAATCTTAAAAATATGACAAAGAGTTATAAAATCAACCCTTTTGTCCACAGGTAACCAGTTAAGACAATTAAACTGAGATTTTTCAATGTTGGACCTAGATTCTAAATTTAAAACAAATCTCATTAGTTTGTTTTGTGTGACCTGAAGCTTATTACGCAAGTCTTGGTTAACAGAATAAAACCAGATGGTAGAGGCAAAGTCTAGATGGCACTGAATAAGGGACATGACCAGTAACCTTTTTGTGTGCTGGGTAAGGTACTCGCGCTTCCTAAATAAGAATTTTAACCTTGTATTTGCCTTTTTCATGACCGACTTAGCCATGTCCTCAAAAGACAAGCAATTATCAATGGTTGCCCCTAAATATTTTACTGAAGTTTTACATTCAATTGGCAAACCTTTGCAAGTCACGTTTAGATTGCCTTTAGATTTAAGCCTCTGTTTTGACCCGAATAAAATAGTTTCTGTTTTACACAAATGCAGAGATATCTTATTACAGATAAGCCACTCACTAACAAGTTCTAATTCTTCAGAAAGGCTAGACTCTAAATCTTCTGTACTTTTGCCTGACACTAAAATTGCGGAATCATCGGCGTATAGGAGCAGCTTATTTCTGACAACAGCTGGCATATCATTCACGTAAATTAAAAATAAAAGTGGACCTAATATTGATCCTTGTGGGACACCACATGTGACCTTTGATTGAGAGGATACAGTACCAGAGACTGAAACAAGTTGGTGACGGTCGGACAGGTATGAGGAAAACCATCGTGTTGTTGACTCGTTCAGACCAATGGCTTAAAGTTTCATTAGAAGAATATTATGGTTGACCGTATCAAACGCTTTCTGTAAGTCTAAGAGCACCATGCCAACAAGATTTCCTTTATCCATATTAAAACGTAGGTAATCGGTCAAATGGATGAGGCATGTCTCAGTAGAATACTTGCGTCTAAAACCGGACTGTAAACTATACAGAAGTTCATTGTTTGTCAAATATTCCTCAACTTGGTCATAGATAACCTTTTCTAAGACCTTAGATATGATGTTTAAAATGGAGACTGGACGATAATTCCCAACTTCAGTTTTGTCGTTTTTCTTAAACAAAGGAACAACACGTGCAGACTTAAGGTCATCTGGTATGACTCATTGAATGATGGATAGGTTAATTATATGTGCAAGGGGGTTTGCTATAATGTTTGATGAGTCCTTAACAAACTTCGAGGGAATACCATCAAGACCAGTTGCCTTGTTGGAGCTAAGGCTGTCCAAGAATTTCGATACTTTACTTTCTGTAACTATTGAAAAGTGGCTATTACAGCTTTTTACTGTCTCAATATTTTAAGTTTTGAATTAAATCAAACTTTAATTTTAGTATCTTTTGTGGATATTTTGATTTGGGTCAGGATGTAAACCTTTAATTTTCAAGATAAAAGTAAATTTATCCAAAGAAACTCTGAAAATGTGATATGTTCAGTAATATTTCTGTCATTTCCCTAAATTGTCTTTGCATATCATTACTTGAATACTCAATTTTAGAGAAAAAGACACCATTTTTAATATCAAGTCTAAATGACTGTAAAGAATAATTGGTAGTATTCGAAATTACTTTAAATATATCAAGTGTCCGTTGGTGTTGTGTTTGAAATCTATTTTCATCTGTTCTTTGTAGATACTGTTTTTGACGTTTAACACCCGCTCTTATTTTAAATGTTGATCTATTGGTCTGGTGCTTTATTGAGCTGTTTTAATGATACTTGATGCAACTTTGGTTTCCAATTGTCGCTAAAAAGTATTCCAGTCTGTTTAACAAAACTTTTGTACCAAAAGGGTCGTTAGTTTAAACTGAAATATAATAATAATATTGCTTTATTCACTGCGCATACTTCACTTATCTGGGATTCGTTTTCAAAACGGTAGCATCTTGCCAGGATTGCTGTGCTTAAAACCTCAATAACATCACAATAACTTCCGTCAACAACTGAATCACTCACTAAATCAAAGTGAATAAACAGTGTATCTATACAATATGTTATGTTTGGCAATTAAGCCTGAAGTTCTGATTTTGTCTTGGATCACTATAACGTATACATTTGATAGAACATGTTTATTATATACATATAAATACTCTGTCAAAAACAATGCATTTTTTACTGAAAAATACAAATAATCGGACAAAAATCCCGTATCACACATTGTGGTTTTCAGTTCCGTATAACACACTAGACCCGGACTACTTTTTTAATCATACATGCTCGGTAATTTCCGCCAATTCGATTCTATTTTTAAATTGACCGGGTAACACAAACAAATCGTTGCAATAGTACTATTGTTCAGTTGTATATGGCAGCAGTTCTTAATAAAGTAAAGAAATGTTAAGCAAAAAAACGTTGGCAATACCGGCTCGATCGGATGACATCTCCACCCAAATTTATTTCAGTATCGCAAACCACATGTCCGAAGAAATTTCCACAGACACTTCAAAATACTCGGCACTTCAACTTTTAAATCACTATCAGCCACTACGACAAATCGCCGCAGAAAAAACTAACGTAGACGGATTCGTATAGTAGATAGTGATAGTGATTGAGTACCCAAAAAGTTATTAGTTCCATGAATAAATCTCACATTTAACAGTTCAACCCGACAACCGTTTACTTTTAAAAATGGCGGACGTTTACTTTCGAGTTAGTCAATTTATAAATGGCATCACACAATGTCGCGTGAATTGATTAATTCAAACGTCATTCATATTTTGTATTGTACATGTTTAATTAATCGTAACTGTTTAGTCTAGTTGCTTACGTTTTTGTGGGTTCGATGAAATCAAAACCTTAACAAAATTTGTTATTTTTATTCAGAAATCATTTGAGGGTATAATAAAATAAATATTTTGTAAGTCGGTTGATCCGTGGTGTTCTTGTTGCTTCGGTCTCGTGTGATACGGAGTCTTTCTCAAGCAACTCGAAGTGATTCAACACCACGGATCAACCGACTTACATAATAGTCCCTATGTATTCATGCTTTGCACATGAGAACCATTATAAATTTACTATAATTGGACTGAAACATAGATAAACATTACTTTTTCTCCTGTTTGCAAACACAAATCTATATTCTTATAGTACATGTTATTGTAAAATTCCTTAGGTATGTACTGGTGCACATTCGATGTTCGTTTTAATATAAACCCATTTAATATAAGATGCGAATAAGGCAATTTTGTTTCGTTGAAAGTGTCAATTAGTGGATTAAAGTACATGTTTGAGTGTATGTTGTAATCGCTAGACATTGTTGCTTGTAGGATCACCAGACCAGCCTTCCCTTTCGTCAAACAAGGACCCCTCAATCGGTGAGAGTGTCATTGTCACGTGCAGTAGTACCTCAACAACAACACCGAAAAACCACGGGCTTAGTTTGTCCTACACCTGGACGATATATGGTCAGACAAACCCTGCGGGAACACGTTACACATACTCTGCTTCCGGACACCAACTTACTATCTCTATTGTGCAAAAGACAGACAACACAATTGTATTGAAATGCTCGGCAACCGAAGTCGTAACAAACGGTTACACGTCGTCCGAGAGCTTGGGATTTCCCTTCAACGTGCTGTGTATGTATTATCTTTTTCGTTTGGTATACTCGAGTTTTGATTTGGAGGTTATGATGGTAGACAAAACAGCAATTTTATGACAATAAACAGCCAGAATAAGTCATGTTTCTAGAAAGACAAATACAGTCAGTATTTGTTTCTCATCGGGTGCCATATGTCCTACATACAGGCAAACATACATGTATTTAGATTTTTACTGACAAAAACATAACAAATACCAACGGTGTTGTACTAAAAAAGTGTACACCTTAACTTCCTTCCTTCAATGAGCTGCCTATCTGCAATGATGATTTTGATGATAATGCTGCTGCTGCTGTTGCTGCTGCTCCTGCTGCTGATTATGATGATGATGGTGGATGGTAAAAAGCGCTTTGAAATTGGGTTCAAACTTTAAAGCGTACGATGAATATCAGCAAATAAATGGCATAAGCTTTTAAATAAGTGTGTATTTCGAGACCTTAAATAAAAACTGCATATGTATTATGATCTTTTAATTCTGATACATGTTTTGGATGTTGATCTCGTTTTGTCTCAAAAATCATTCAACAAAACCAAGATCTTGAGAATAGTATGAGAAGGTTAACGCTGAACAATTTTTCCAAACCACGGGAAGCTTAATTTGGTCGATTCAAAAACAATTTGTTATACAGACAAATGAATACGACTTTGGCTTGGAATAATTTTAATAGAAGAAACAAATGTACAAATGCAAAATAGTTGATTCATATTATGTTTTCTAAATATGCTACTTCAGTAATTATAGCCTAATTATTTTAATACCGAGTCAAAATTATTATTCACATCTACAACGAGATTGACTTCTTGTCATGTAACTATATATCCGTCACAAACAAGTGTAAGCTTGAAACCCGCTTACGCTCTCTGTCAGGAAGGTCAGAAAATAGGTTTTTCTCCATGTAACGTGATTTTGGACGAGACAGTATTTATATGCGTTTTTTATAGCCATCAGTACAGATGGTGTTAGCTTTAGCCCTGCTGCCACGTTTTTTAAGAAAGCCATGACATGTATTCTTACTCCACTCGCGTGTCTGTAAACGAGGTTGAACATGTTTATATCTACTTCACTCAGTCCGGGGAATGCTATATTCAGTCCTGCTGCAATATCGTTTAAAAAAGCCATCAATTGCTATTGTCACGGCTGCATGTATGCTATATTTCTATTTCCATCAGACGGTCCAGACAGTGTCAGCTTTAGCCCCGCTGCCACGTCCTATGAGAAGGCCCTGAACTCTGTTCTTGACCCAGTCACATGCCAAGCTGACTGTAACGGGTGCAGTTTCTCGTGGTCACGAGAACATACTACCATTGTTAACACAGGTGTGCTTAGTTTGAAGACGCTGTCAGTGGACAAGGCTGGCCAGTATACGTGTACGGCATCTAGAACCGGGGCTGCACGAAGGGACAAAACACTCAGTATTGCAGTCATACGTGAGTGGAACGTTCTTGAAAGTACTGTTAACTTCCCTCATGATTTATAAAGTGTAGTAATCGAATGTAAGCGAAATCATTATGCATGGTTTAAATTGCAGTTTTCAATTGACTCCACTGCTGTTGGTCAGATCATTACAACTAATTCTTCTGTGTGGTATCACTTTGTAATCAGAAACAACTTAAGCGAATAAATCATACGATAAACAAAATAAATTGCACTGTTAACATAACAAGAGCGTTCATGTTTCTGTACGATCGTAATAGTTTGTATGCGGATTTAAAATACATCTCATAACATCTTACTTCTTGTTTAATCGATAACAAGTAATGTCGGAAATAGAAACACTTTCTATTTTAAGATTTAAAACGCGAAAAACTGTAGTTAGTAAAACAATATATTTCCTATCAGACGGTCCGAGTAGCGTGTCTTTAATCCCAGCTGACATCCTTTACACCGTTGGGATTGGTCGGGCCATAGGTACAGTAACCTGCTCAGCGCATTGTTGGCCTTGCTCCTACACTTGGACTGGGCCCGGCTCGTTTTCATCATCAGAACCAACCATTAGTCTACAAGGTATTACAAACTTGTCGGTCGGAAGGTACACGTGTACTGCAACCAATGAAAGGTCGTCGGTCTCCAGCTATGCCTACTTCGATGTTAACGTTCTCTGTAAGTATGTTTTCTATTGTTTTATATTTTAGATAAGCGATACAAAAAGTGAACCTCAATCGTATTACAATTTTACTTCTACCCTCATTACTAAAAACGCCATTCACATATTTTTAAGATATAATTAGTCTTATCACATTTTATAACTACAAGTGTTACAACAATTTTAACCTCTCATTCTTCGTAAAACTTAAGTACTTCTTCTTTCTGTCACCCCCCCCCCCCCCCCAAAAAAAAAAAAGAAGAACAAAAAGAATTAAATAAAATAAATAAAAAATATCAAAATATATATAAATATAGATAAATATAATAAAATCGGGGAGCATATCGATGCTGTTTGTAGACAGTTCGATTTTCCAGCCTCACAATATATTATGGCAAACACATAACACGTTGACCGAAGAAATTCTATTAATACAATACCTATTTGCCATATAAATAAACGAAGGACAAGAAGCCTCGCATTTATTCAAGGCCAGGCACAAAACACCACGCTAAAAGTAATCAAACCTTGCACAGGTAACATAATATCGTCAGTAGTAGTGGTAAGGTCGTAGTGTAAACCAGTTGTTACAACAATTTAACTTTGGGTCAATATCACATAAATGGGTCAACATATTTGCATTATAAATCCTTAGGCGATGAAAGGATTTCAATATAACCCATATCCATTCCTCTGCATAATAACAGTTTGCAAAACAGATGACATACACATATTAATATTTTCATAATTACTATTTCTTTCTGGCGTTTAACATGTTTGGGTCATACATTGTTTCCAACTAGAGTCATGGCTTTGTTAACTTTATTTGTATAGTATTGCTTTAAATCATAAACTTCTCATACATTTATATATAGAGATTTTATTTATATTTGGTTACTTCCAACAGAAGCTGATAAGAAGAGTAAGCATGTAAATAGATTTACTGTTAACTTAGACACTATCTTTACGGGCTATAAGCAATCATTGTAAAACAATTACTCGCCCATAGTTATGCAAGTTATAACTTAAATAACCATGCGAGAATACATTTTCAATTGTATTTGAATCCAAATGTATATCCAGATGTTACGAGCAGTGTTCCTCATGTTATAGGCTAGCTGAGACAAGAACAAGCTTCTTATCCGCCATTGTAATGAAAGCCATGGCCACATATGCGTCACTGTTAGGAAGCTATGACCATTCAATTGTATAAATGTACCACCGTACGGGTATCAAAATGTAAACCATTAACACACCAATGCAATGAAAGCGGAGATTAATAGGGCATCACAGTTTTGACAGCCACTCTGGCATCTCATAAGGGAGGTGAAGGTAACTTTCAAACACCTGCTATGGAAGCAAATAACGAATCACTATAAATACAGTGAAAGTCAATAGAACATGTTAATCATTAGCACACCTAAGTAAGGGGTAACCATATTACTGACAGACCAATATTAAACGAGTCAAAACTTTCCACAATTGTGACTTTGTTTTCCAAAAAGTGTTATTTTAAGGAAAAACCACCATTATATACACAAATATCATTTATTATATCACTTCAAAAACCTTCAAAGACAAAGTTACATATGTGTATTATTTATGTAACATTGATTCAAACGAAGGTGTGTATTTAAGTGTGGTAGTACATGGGAATCATTCGGATTGACAATATTCGTTAGTGTTATGAAATGAAAAATAGAAGCGGTCGCTTACAAAATGGATAAACATTTCTTAAGCGTTTTCTGATGAACAAATTAAAATGGTATGAACAAATGTGCTTGAAATATATGTTGTACATATTACATCCAACAATACAGATTTTTGACTTTACTCAACAAACGAATCGATACTTTGTTTTTAAAGACATGGTTTGGGTTTTCTCAGAACACTGTTGATGGCCTCAGACAAATGGTAACCTAGGCATTAAAAATCACACTGAACATTGGCATACTTTTTATTACGATAAGGGCTCTGCATAAAACGTCATATAACTTATATCATAATATATTAATTGTCATTTTTGATGTATCCAAACCTTAGACGTTTTACAACTATTATGCTCAATGCCAGAGTGTAAACATACAGCACCCAATACTGAAAATCATTCCGAAGAATTCTACTGCTGATATTTGTTTATATTAAAGAAATAGCATTCTTTTATTGATGAAGATGATTCATGAAGCTACTCTCGGACTATAAACATACATGCGTTTGATGTCCTGGTGTTAATATTCAACCCAAGATCACGCGAAAAAGCTGATAACGAGGCTAACCTGATTGTTGGCTACGCAACGTGACGAGTGTCAACGTTTTTATACTGGACTATACTAGTACATAATTAATATATTTCTTGCATACCTTAAAATTTCTACTAGTTAACAAAATGTCGTAAGTTTATGAACGCTCGTGCGCTGTTGTTCACTGACGACATGAATACTCATAGGTCATTTCTTCTCTAATACATTGCATAATTTCTAAAAATAGTATTAATCGCATTTTGTAAACCTGTATCTGGCAATAAAAAAGATCCATTCAAATTCTTTTAAAATGGGATTATTTTTATTTTGTAGCACTAAATAGATGAATAAAAAGAGGCGAATTGTTGCATATGAGTCGTTAAACATAGAGGGTGCCATATATAATATTCCAGCGCGGTCACATTCACTGGAAAAGCCTGTAAAGTATGCTTTAAAGAAATTCAGGGAAATGTCGTGACATAGCTTAGTTCATTATCGATGGTTGAACATGATTTTTATTTAAATATATGCTCAGAAATGTATTAAGAAACGACGTGATTCACATGACCTGTACCCCTATCTCCTTGTATGTATATGCATGCGGTCTAAACTCATACAGTGTTTACATACACGAGTAAACTAAAGACATTATGTCAGACTCGAAGCATAAATTTAAATGCATTTCCTATTAACTTGGATTTTGTTCTAAATAGTAATGTTCTGTTCTAAAAGAAAACAAAATAAACTTATTGCGATGGACAGGAGTGATGGACATTATACCGCGGATGTTAACCTTCAACCAATTAACCGGTATATTTCGGTTAACCAGTATATTTTACAGCCCAATTCCAAGGCAATTTTATGTTGTCGTAAGAACGCATAAATATCTTCATGACTACGTTGTCGCACTGCCTGTATATGGAGATTGAACCTGTCAGTGGTAATTGGTATCAGAATTACTTGTACAACCAATGAAACCAGTGCTATGTTTCTGCACTGCGAATGCATGCCATATTCGTATTTAGAAATTATCGATCAACGGCGTACTTTGACCTGTTTCCACTCTGCATGGACATCGCACAAATACATCATAAATGATCGTAACATTTGCTCGGCATCTAAAAATTTAGTTTCGGTGCTTTATAGTACTCATATTAATTAAAATATTAATGTTGAGTACTGATATCCGAACAGATAATACTATTTTTCAATTTAATGCAAATATTTCTATTACAGAATGTATGAAGGTAGTAGATAAAGCTAAATAGAGTGAGCTAAATGGAGATAGAATATCATATAGAATAAATAGATTTACCTCTTCAGTATATGATAAAAACTGTACATTTTTAATGGTCGATAAAGCTATATGGTCGAAAATCAAGATTTACTGGATGACGAGCATTGCCATTTTTAAAAAGGTGCAGAAGACAAATTTCTAGTCTTACTAGAATTACTGAATGAAAAGATCGGTCATGGTGTTATTTTATGGTAAAAATTTCCCGTATACGAGACGAAACGATATAATGGTTGCAGGTATTGAATGTATATGGATAGCATTCTTTCTAAAACGTCATCATAATATGTTAATTTGTCTATTCAGTCGTCCCCTAAACACATGAACTGTCTTAAATCTGAAGATCGAGGAATCATTTGATATAGTTATCAATACGTGTTCCTCAAATATTACTATAGTTGAGTTTCCACTCTGAATACATCTCATCAAACACCGAATCGGGAATTAGCTTCATCCTTATAAACACTATGTGCTTATTCCTTAGCGGCGTAGAAGATCCCTGGTTCGATCAACAAGCTTGTCATTGTCCAATATTAGTGCGTTTTTTTAACATTTCATAACCGAATCTCGTTTCTTATACTCGTCTAATATGGCACTATATCAATACAAATGTACTGGTTTTGGTATAAATTTTGCTTGCTTTGACTGCTCATATTACATACATTACGGGACTTCTCATTCCCATCACATATACTTAAATGTGATAAACACTTCATTCCTAACAGAGGAGTAACTATCAGACCCCAAGCACCTAGATGGCTTTATTCAAAACATTAAAAAACATATTTCTAAGAAAAAATTCTAAACATGGAAGCCAAACGCCTAAACATACCGTCCCCTTGGAACAATTTTAGAGACTTAAGGAATGCTATAATTTCATTTATAAGAGTAGCAAAGACGGCGAAAAACGAGAAAATTTCCCAAAAGCCTGCCCGACCATGGTTGGTGTTCTATTGTTAATTTTTTTTATCTCCAAACTTTAATACACATTCTATCCCTCCCTGATATTTTTATGATTCTCTATATTATTTCGTCCATCAAACCCTTTTGTAGGAAGCAAACACTGAACCATCATCTAAAATATACGTTATTTTTTATGTTTTTCAGTTCAATTTCCCTGACAACGAAGATTTATTATGCTCCATGCCTCCTTCAGTCACATTGGCATACCCTGTCTGTAACCTTTTCATTGTTCGAGTTCGATTGGTACATTTCATGACTCGTGAAAAATTTGCTAACGTGTGTCCAATCCGGAATAAAAAGGACTATCTTGCTATTATATTCTTTGATCCAAATTTTGAAAAAAAGCAATCCATCTACATCATTATTATAACTTCTTGAAAAACAGTACTCTTACCTACTTTTAGACTGGTTTAAGAACGTATGGTTTCACGCTGAAAGAACTAGCGGCAATTTATAATACGTAATGTGTTTCGAGTTGCTTTATATCACCAAAGCACCTGTATGCGTGTGCGACTCATGTCCAAACTGCATGCTTTAGGCATTCGTGAAAATATACTCGTTTTGCTTGCTAGATTCCTAAATAGTAGGAAACAACAAGTTACACTTCAAGATTTCTCATCTTTCCTTCATCTAATATGAGCTGATGTTCCACAAGGATCAATATTAGCCACGCTTTTATATCTCGCATACGTAAACAACATAGTCCGTACTATCGACGCGTCTATCTTTTTTACTGATGATACAAGCTTGACCATGATTATTGCCGGCCCTGTGAAAACTGGTTCTATTCTGACCCTGATCCTTAACAAAATAGTAAATGGGCAATATTTGGTTTGTCTCATGTAATCCTATTTTTATGATAAACTCCAGACAACTTCGACGGCCACTTCATACCCCTTTGTTTATGCTTACTCATAATATTTCTGAAATCTATTAAACAAACATGTATGCTCCTTTCAAATGACTGTTGTTGTTCTTCCCATACAAACTATATCAAAGAGAATGCGTTTGATTGAAGGTATTGGTCTCTTTAAAATATGAATTTGATCCCAAAAACAGTAAAACTAATCTACTTTTAAATGCCCGCTTCTAGAATATGACAATATTATTTTTGACACCATACTGCAATTGAAAAACAAGATTTAGATAAGATTCATCACGATGCGTCATAGATTGTTACCGGTATAACGAAACTGGTCTGAATTTAGGAGCTATACAATTACTCAAATGGAAGGTCCTATCGGAAGGTACAAAATATATGAGTCCGCCTTGACTTCGAAACATGGCAAATTAAGGTTCTTGTTTGTGCTGTATATTTGTATTCGTGTTTTGCTGCTATTCTGAATATGTTTCATAGCTTATTTTATTTTATTTATTATGTCAAGAATAGTTTCAACAATAAAATATATCTTTTTTTTATTTGTTTAATAGAAAGTATTTTTCCTCAAACACTCCAAAAACACAAATAATATCGTTTTCTATACAGATTTATAATCTTGAAGCAATGAGTTGGTTTTGAACATTCACAAGACAAGAAGATAATAAAAATAACTTTTTCATATTGAAAAAAGTTGATCTTTATAACTTTCAGCTTTCGGTATTTATTTTACAACAATTATCCACAGGTGCAGTTTTCATTCTAAGAAAGCATTCGATTCTTTAACGAATATTTAAAAATAATAATAACTTATTCAGATAAGATTGTTCTGTAAGCTTCAGATTGATTTACTAATATATTTACATGCATAAACGGATTGGTTTAATCTTATTGACATGACTATTATTTTTACTACGACTTACACTGTTTTGTGCCCAATTTGTACATCGTACCGGTTACAATTTTAAGTGGCAATAACAGTTTATGAATATTCAATAAGTTTAAATATTTTGGCATTGTAATTAACGATTATCTACGAATATTTTTATTTTTTGTGACTCCAAAAACTGAGCGCTAACCGTGTCCTTCTAACTTCTAAGTGTAAAATTGTTCGGTGACATCTTATGACGTTCAAAAGACCTTAGAGATGAATTTATGATCAGACACAAGCTAATGTTTAATAAAAATGATCCAAAATCTGCCTTTCGTTTTTGAAAATAGTGCGCAGGTTAAAATGAAAATGAAATCATAATTATCCGACGATAGTGTAATGATACTGCTTTGAATAGTAAATGGAGTATATTTTTAAATGACAACTCTCCGTAGGCTATGACCTTGGGCGAGTTAGTTGCTCATTCGCTCGATTGCTTGCTTGCTCGCTCGCTCGTTCGCCCGAACGTCCGCCCGCCCACCAGCCTGCTCGCTCACTCACTCACTCACTCACTCACTCACTCACTCACTCACTCACTCACTCACTCACTCACTCACTCACTCACTCACTCACTCACTCACTCACTCACTCACTCACTCACTCACTCACTCACTCACACACTCACTCACTCAATTTTAATTTTCTAATTGATTTTATTTATTTTTATTACTTATTTTGGATTCATATATGTTTTCAGACGGACCAGATAGCATAACTTTCAACACATCCTTATCTACTATAAGACAAAAGGAGGGCTCATTGTTTCTGCCAGTTGAATGCCAGTCCGATTGCATTGGCTGCACGTTTACGTGGAACAAAGACGGTGTTCCGTTAACAAGAACAGCTATTTTGGATCTGGCTACATTACACAAATCAGAGGCTGGTGTTTATTCGTGCACAACCTCAAGGGAAGGAGCACGCTCAATGAACAAACAACTTGAAATCCAAGTTATATGTAAGCCTGTAACGTTTTTTCTACACAAACAAATCATTACAACAATTGTTGGATCATTATGAAAAAACATATTTTTTTATTGTTGAAAATACACACTTAAAACTTCTCTCTTTTATTTTAATGAAGTATTGTACAAACCGCTTCCGAACTCCTTAGATCGTTTTAGTAGTTAAGATTATGATAAACTACATATGACATCTATATACATCAATTCGGAACGTCAATCGTATATGGAACGTTGTTTGAAGCTGTGTGTTTGTTTGTGTTTGTGCTTTTACTACTGGGTTTTGATGTGTTATACATTCGACAGCTTATATTCTTTTCCGTTGTATTGTAAACTTTATGAGGGCTGTCCAGAATGTCCATGCACCAACGTCCTATGTTTAGTTTCTGGCGTGATTATCAATTTGTTTTATTATAAAAAACTATTGTAACAGCTACTCAACTAAAAAAACCCATATTGAATGATTTATCACGAACCATAGTCAACTGAGCAGAGCACTTATATCTGATGACATAATATTGTTTTAAATGTTTAAGCGTGTACATTCATTTTTTGTTCTAGTCCTTAATTTAACACTCATCTCTGATGGAATTATTGAGACTGGTCGAAAAATACAAATAACATTAAATACTCATTATCATACACTATTTACAATGTAAAATGTTCTTATCTTCTTCAAGTTTGCCATTTCCCCAAAAATCTAAAATACTTAACAAATTATGTTATATTATTAGCATTTGCAGATATTCGTCTAACCGCTTCATATGACGTTTTAGACAACACATCTTACAAGCAAATATATTTTTTCATTAGTGTTTGGCCAATTGCAGTTTTATATATGCATGTATAATAGAAAGTAGATAGTCGATAACCATTACATACTAATGCTCAGTTGCCGAATAGTTTACTTTTTGAAAAAAGTGATGATTAATTATCTAAATTGTAAATGATGACTGATTTTTTTTAAAATTTAAATATAATGATTGATCGCATTTTTCGTGCGTTCGTTATGGTTTCTCGGTTGCCCTTTTGTGTTCATACAGCATGAAAGAGACCTTTTATGTTTCAAAAACATTGAAGTAATTGATGCAAATGTAAATGCAAATACATCACATTTTGTTCCAAAAAGGTCTGATGAAATTCAATGTGCTCTGTAAATGGCAAGGTATTGTAGCTATGACATCAAATAACTGGTAAAGATGGGTAGGGCTTGTCAACATCAGTATTGGTTTGACATCTTATCCATATGTTCAGCCAACACACTATTTAAGGCTGTAAAGCCTTGAGCATGAATTTTCCGGACAGCCATGGTATATATTAATTAATTATATTATATTTATAAATCTATGTAGATGGACCTGATCATGTAGCTGTCCTTCCGGCCAATACCCTGTATGTACTGAACGACGGAAACACTATGGACAGCGTAGTTTGTTCATCTGACTGCTTCCCGGAATGTTCTCTTATGTGGGTACCGTCTCTGTTAAGTAACCAAGGAAACCTCAGTCTAGGCGTCCTACACAAGGAGTCTACCGGGGTGTACACATGTGTAGCAAGTAACCCGGAATGGAGTGAGAAATATGTTAATGTTACCATTACAGTCCGGGTAAGATGTAAGTTGAAGCTTATAGATACTTAAATAAGAAAATAAAAAGGAATGATAATAACGAACTAAATATGACTAATACTTGATTAATGCAATAGGACTATGAAGTAGAACAATACTGTAGAAGGTTATTCTTAACTTATTAATAACATATTTTTTCAAAGAATAATATGTTTTGCTTTTGGTACACTGTCGGTGATAGACGAGACAAGATGTGTTTCGGATCTGCGAACAGTGTTCAGTGTTATGTAAATATATCTCTATACCTTAAAGCACACAATACACGAGGTCAATGCCACTTTTTAGATTTTAATCAATTACCATTACTCGTTGGATCTTATTGATCAAATAGGGTATTGTTGTAAATATAGAAAATAACATATCACTTTTTTTTTCAATTAATAGCTACGTGGCTAAATACTCCCTGTTAAAAATAAAAAGCCAAAATATCGCTTTTCATTTTTATCTTAAATAAAAAAAAATCAACATAAACAAAGACGAACTTCAGTCGGCGGGAAAAAGAAAGGGACGAGCTATGTTCTGATTTTTTTAAAGTTTGGAACGACATCCAGAATGTTTTAAAAGACTTCTTCAATCGCAGAGTAGACTCACTGAATACTTGATAACATTTTTGAATACTTTTCAAAATGTTCAGATCTCTAAATCTTTACATAAATTATTAAGAATGCGTGATTTAAAAACACAGCAATACAATTTTGCAAACCTTAGCCGTTGATGTTGACTTCAGAATGTGCAACAGAATTAGGATATCCTTCTACAATTATAGTAAACAACACACAATCGATACTGATACAAACACAAATTTGGATGTATTTCATGAAAAACTAAAAATGTGCGAAAAAAGAAAGTTAACATTAATGGGTAATCAAACTGTTGTGAAAACGTATGCATTACCACGAAAGACATCAATTCACTGTACTAGCAAATCCAGATTATCTATTCTTTTTAATTTTTTAGGGGAATTACTAGTGTGTGTGCGCGCGTGTGTGCGTGCGTGTGTGCGTGCGTGCGTGCGTGCGTCAAAGGGATTGCATATATGAAATGAACGATATCTTTATGAGCAGAAACGAAAACCATAAACATTCTGTATGAAATATCTATTACAATGGAGTTGGCATTTTCATCGATATTTATTATCAAAACCACACTATTTGTCAAGGAAAGTTGTTCCTTTGAACATATTTTAGAAATGTAATCCATCTACATAAGTGATAATAGTATGTTATTTTCCAGGAAATGAATTTAAATGTCAATCTGTCTGCAGATGGCCCGGACAGCGCACTTCTGAACGTTGCTTCTCCTTTCACCGTGACGGAAGCGGAATACATTCAAAGCCTCGAGTGTACTTCCGACTGTTGGCCTGGTTGTCGACTGAAATGGATGAATGCTGCAAATGTTACATTGCAAAATACTGGCACACTCGCTCTTGGAAAAGGTACTAGGGTCAAATCTGGATTATACGTATGCGTCTCCGAAAATAACGCCGAAGAATACAAGAAGATAGCCCATGCCTCATTGATGTTGATAGTCGAATGTAAGTGTTGTCACTCAGTTTGACCTGACCATACAGCCCTTAGTACACCATATTTTGCCAAGTTATACATGTATAACTCGCAATTGGAGGTAAATCTACTGTAGCGTTAGAGCTGGCTATATTTTAATTATGTAAGTTACAGTTGACAAACAAGTAGGTGAATGAGAGCAAATGACAATGAATCGCATATTTATTTAAAGTAATAATTATAAAATGACGGAGCTCACGGTATGAAATAGGTCGTATAATCTAAAAAGGGAGGGGGAGAGGTGGTATCAATTGCGAAACAGAGAACTTCCTTCGCGATACGTGCATCTAATCACTCTTGATTATTACTGCGAAATTATACTATATTATACTATATGCAAAGTGTTTTACCTATTTACCAGTATTTGCATCAAACAAATCCTTATCGCAATTCCGTCTACTTGCACAGGACGGATTTGTTTTGAAATGGGTGGTCAACAAATGTGAATTTTGATAGCGTAATATGTTAAGTATGGAACCTGCTATATTCATTATGTAATAATTAATTTTGAGATCATCGTTAAAGGTATCAATACTTTCAATAAAGAGGTGTATTGCTTTGTTTTCCAATGAAGGTTATTTTTTATAGTATATTTTTAAAGATTTTTGGCTTTCCAATCTTGGTCTGATTCTTGACAAAACCGTATTTGGTATTGTCTTAGAAGTAACCGCACTTCTTATTCGAGTTGTAACGTTGTTTGGAAAGATATAACACTTACTAATTGGCCCTCCACCCATAGCTTATTTCAATAACACCAAAGCTGATGATGGATATCAAATCTCTACATAAAAACTACTATTTGTACCAGCTGAAAAAGCAGCCAATAATGTAATCATAGTTTGACGTTTATATTATGTTAATACTATCATTGAAGAGTTACAATCTTCTTCTTGGACGTACATTTCTAGCCAACTCGACGAACAAAATACGGCTACATGTATGTACACTTAGCACTACTTTCTTTCAAAAGTGCAACCACTATGAGCCTGAAAAAAAGACGTACAGGAGATGGAGCCAGTATTTTTCTGTTTTTTAAACCATACTGGGCGCGTGCATGCCGGACACCAAAATTTCATCAGAGCGGGACGACATTGCGTTCGGTAGTTTTCGTCATCGCCAAATCGGCCGTTTCCGTGAAGAAAACAGTCTCATGAAAATTGAAACTACGAGATGCGAAATAGCGCCCCTGTAATTATCAAAATAGTTCAAAGTATGCTTATAAACAATTACTATGAAATTACTATGAAAATGTTTGGTAAACAAACAAAGACAAATAAATCATAGTTGTCGGCGATATATATTTTGTATTTACTTGTTCATTAAAGATATTCATACGCAATGTTTACCATTGTAAACGAAGGTCACTATTCTGACAGTTGATTCTCCAGAAGTTGTTATTATGGATTTTACACTACTAATTAAATGCTTGACAATTGCTGATAGGATAGAATTGCAAATAAATTTATCCCTGTTGGATTACCGATTTAATTACGACCATGGATTACACCGGTACACATAGCAGAGCCTGTCACGTACATGGAACAGGTATGATTATTTTGTAAAAATACTATTCAGTAAATCATAAAATGAAAGTATCAATCTCATAATCTTATGAACATGCTGTTGAACAGTTCAGAAATCACTATGGTTGAGTGAAATGTTGTCACTGAAAAGATGGATGGGATGTCTATGAGCCACAACCATGGCTGATTGAGAGGTTTAGACTGAGATCAAAGGATGGGAATACCTTTCAATTATCAACACGCTGGTTGAGAGATTGAAACTAAAGAGATATATAGGAATTGTGTGGCAAGGGAACTCTTGTGCCATGCAACACCACTTTATTAAAAATAAATGGACGGTTGCGGTCTGCCACCATATATTTGTGAGTGAGTGTGACTGTAAAGATGAATGGTTTTACTTTTATCCAGTGAGAAAGATTGTCAATACAGAGTGTGGTAGGGGCGACCCCTCGTGCCAAGCAACACTATGGGGGATGAGAGAGCTAGCGGGCTGACACCATAGATGTGTGAGGGATTGTACAAAAAAGATGGATGGGGAGAGTTTCCCATCTTGCAATGCAATACCTTGTTTGTGTGACAGACTAAAAGGCGGACGCGGAGGGTGCGGGAGGGGTGTCCCCTCATGCCAAGCAACACTATGGCTGAGTGGGAAATTGTGACTTGAAAACGTGATAGGGTGGACTGGGTGCGGATCTTACTACAATAATGAGCGATCAGGGATACTTTTTTATTATTTGACATTTCTTATGTACATGTATCCCTGTAACGCTACAACTCTACCATTTAACACCGGGCGAAATAATATATAGTAATATTATGCATTGATGTTGAATAATAATGACATAATTGTTCAATATACATGTATACCCGACAGTGATCTAAACTGGATTGAATTTGTCATTAGAGTCGTTATTTTCACATAAATATATTCTGGGTCACAAAAACCGTTCCAAACTATACACAACCTATCAGTTTCCCCCCAGATTTACAGATATCGGGATATTTGATAATCAAACGACACATGTAAGTGTTTCATGATACCTGAACATGTTATTTGGCAAAATGAGATGAATAACTATGTGTTTAATTGTAATTAATAGTATTTTCGTAGAAACTTGAATTTATAAAGGAGATAATTTTGAAATTGTGCCTGCGAGGAATCTCTGCCCAAGGACCGTTCGCTACTTTTTGCTGGAATGGTCGACGTCACGAGTCTGCCATAGTAAACATATCGTCTAAAGACTCGTTGACGGCTATTTAGGGGGACTAGATGCGGATTAACATCATGGCCATTTCAGATATTATGAAAATAACGATGGATAAGAAGGTGTCAACATTTGTCGACAAACAGCAGGGCTGAGAGATTAAAATGAAAAATATTGATGGGAATGGTGTGGCAAGGTTGTCCTGCCAAGCAACAGCATTTAAAATGTAACAGAGAGTAACTTAAAGGTTGGACGGGGATGGTGCGGGAGGGGTCTCCCCTCCTGCCAAGCAAAACCATGGTGGAGTGCGAGATTGTGATTAAAAGATGAATGGGTGGTTGCAGGCCATTTGTGTTTCTGTGGGCCTCAGATTGTGTGAAATATTGTAACTAATTACTCTGTCCAGTGTGTCGGAGAGGCGACCAATCCCGCCAAACACCACCATGGCTGAGTGAGACTCTGAGTTGCGACTATAACCATGGATGGGAAGGGCTGTTCTCTTTCCAAGAAACAACATGGCTTAGTGGGAGAATGTTACTAAAATCTGCTTAATTTACAGGTGTACCCGTATCTTATTAAGATGTGCACCTGTATATGCATACGCGCTGTTTTAAATACAGTCGCACCTTTAATTTAAAACTTTAAAATGGTGCACCTCTTTCATAAATACACATGCACCTCTTTATCATACACCTCTATATTTAGACCGGCATGCCTTTTCTTAGACCTGCTGATGGTACGTCAAACTGTACTGGCTTGCTCAGACCCAATCTCATGGTCAAATTTGTTATAAATAGCCATTGTGTCAAATTTCCTGCTTGTTTAAAAAGTTTAAAAGTCTAAATGAGATGTCTCAGACACCATTGCCGACTGAAAGAAGCTTGCGTCGTTCTTGGTAAAGACTGTAAAGGCCGTCTGCCATTCACTCTTATCTGCGTGCGATAAGGCCCGAGTTTCTTGATAAATCTTAAGCGTAACTGGCTTAAATATCTTAGTTAAAATAACTAAATTTCATTCTGAAACTTGATTTTACAAAACAAGAAATAGTTTATATTGATAGAGTAAAACATAATTTCATTGTATAGTCGAGAAACTCATTAAATCTTAATAAATATAATGAAACTAGTGTGCTTAGCTTGAACCAGTTATAAAATATTTCCATCATTTTGGGCAAAGATACATGACGTACATGTACATACAGTGATACTAATTAATGCTTAGCAATATGTTTGGTCATAAAGAAGTTGTGTTACTATAGGACAATTAGATTTCTGTGTTAAATACTTGCAAATGGGATATGTCAGATTAGCACAAATTACAAACTTTTTTTCTGTATTTAAGAACGCATCCATGCCACCTGGTTTTGACATTACAACTGTGGACTGATGTTCAGCAATGCAGGTATTGCCTTTTTATGTTAAACTGGAGGCAATAAGTTTGGAAATTAACTGGTAATTTAAAATAATTGTTGTCTTAGGCCAAATTTACATATTTTTAACAAAGGTGACTTCATTTGTTAGTGTAATAGCCACTTCAAATCATCTGTGTCAATGCGAACACATTGACCCTTGGGTATTACTTCATTTTCGTATTAATCTGTTTCAGATCGGGATCCATCACTTCATTACCGTATTCACCAGAGACGTTTAATCCAGGATACCAGAGTGGCATCTGGGAATGATCACTTCATTACCGTATTCACCAGTAAGGTTTTATCCAGGATACCAGAGTGGCATACGGGAATGATCACTTCAGTACCGTGTTCACCAGTAACGTTTTATCCAGGATACCAGAGTGGCATACGGGAATGATCACTTCATTACCGTGTTCACCAGTAAGGTTTTATCCAGGATACCAGAGTGGCATATGGGATCGATGACTTCAGCACCCTATACCAGAGTTGCATAAGTGACCTGTGATCGATGACTTCAGTACCATAATCAACAAGAACGTTTAAGCTAGGAGAAAATAATTGCATATGCACCACAAAGTGTTCACAAAAGAGCATCACAAACTGTAGTAAATATATTTTTAATTTTAATTAATAAGTGAAATTGGTTAAATTTTATGAAAATAAAATCATTTAAACACTAGTGTTGTTTTATTGAAAGTGTTTGTAAGAAGATATTTATTTACTTTACTTCGCATATCTTCAGTCTGCAGTTATGCTTATTTATTATCACTTATTGAAAACAAGTTTTTAAACATCGGGCACAAATGTTATTTGTCAGTATTGTAGAATTACCATTTCATGTTTTTGTACCATATCTTTTTTAGCTGATAAACAAGTTCCTGATTCCATTATATTTCAATTTTTTATATATGTTAAATTTGTGTATTGGCACAAAAGAAGTTATTGAATGTTCATTTTTGAGTAGTATAAAATAATGTGAAACCGCTGTATATAATGCTGGAACTAACAGTGTTAAAGTAGTAATTTCTGAACAATTAAGTGTATATGCACGCAACAATTCATCTTGCATTGCTATCTCAAAGCATATAGTATTAAACTGAATGAGCTAATGTAATCATAATCATAGTGCATTCTTGTTCTGATTATGATGTGAACTGTTAAAGGGGCTATACACCGTATGATGAAATAGCGAAAAAAAAAGAATTGTCGAAAACTTACATAATCTTAGTATCGATGTATACAAAAAAATGCATTGGAACTAACTAACGGAAGTACCACAAAGTATGTATACCTAGAAGAATTAATTCTTATGCGTGATTGGCTAGTCTATGTTATCACATGTATTATCAAGTAAGGAATATATCTTAAATATTCCAGACTTATAACGTTAACCCTCGTAGCACAGTGGATACAACACTGGACTGCAATTTTGGCGACCCAGGTTCAAATTCGGTCTCTGACTTGATTTCTTTTATTATTACTTATGTTTCATGGATTAATCTAAAAAAAATGTTATAGATGTATTGTTGTTCAATGTTTATAATTCAGTTTAATGCCTCATACTTTAAATATTTAAATATGTTCATACTTTTTACATACATTGTTATATTCAATGATTTCAACGTCAACTTCAGGGAATTTATATTCATTTCAAACTGCTGAGGGGTTCAAACCATTTTTCCGGGTAATTTGCAGAAGCTTAAAAATCTAAAATATAAACAATGCTTTCTTACATATTAAAATATTTAAGTACAGGTTGATTTTTAGATAATTGTAAAGTCATTGATAATTTATTTTAAGTTAACTCAATCTGTTTTATTTATTTTGTTATGTTCAAGGTATGAATCATTATTTTGTACTATTACGTGCTTGTATGATATTCAGTATTGGGTAAATTAGTATATTTATTGTATTTGTATTTATGCGTTTTCTCGACCATTAAAATATTCAATTTCTTTTGCATTGCCTTTACCCTTCTTGTGATGCACCTTAATGATCTTATTGGTCATAGTCATAGTCGTGGTATGTCCTATAAAATCATTTTACCTTTTACACTTGTTTACCTAGGAAAAATGTACAGCATTACCAGTTTCTGTAGTTGATAACATACCTAGAGCCCGTCTAAGGCAGTGCCTTATTTCATATTAAAAATCATATTGATTCTATTTTTAATTTTTAAGTTGTGTTGAATGATGATCATCAGAATATTCCTACAATGCACTGGTTCCCTAAAATGCATAAAAGTCCGTATTAATCACAATTTATAGTTAATTCCATTTGTCGTTCTACTAAACAGGTTTCAATTTTACTTTCATCCTGTAAAGTTTATGAGAATTCTGCAATTAATTTCTTTTGGCCTATTGATTTGTTTTACGTTTTAATTAATAAATTGAAAAAAAGACGATATAAGGTGTCAGTGCTAAATACTTATGATCTTCAACGCTTCATACATCTACAATATTTAGTTACAAACAAATTAACTCCTATTATCGAAAAAACTTTTGCTAGGGAGAAAACTACTTATATGGCAGTTAACGATAAAAAAGCTTTCTTTACCAATGATCGCTCAGATAAATATAACATGCACAGATGTCATTGAGGTATTAACTTTTGAACTGAAAACTTATTTTCTAAAATTCGGCAAATGTTTAAATAAGCAAATAATAGGCAATTTAATGGGTGCCAACTATGTACCTTGACTTGCAGACCTCTTTTTATAATGCTATGAAAGTTAACATATGCTGAAAATAACTAAGTCTGAAGATCTACTCCTTGTTGTTAAGTTCAATAGCGTTTTTAAATATATTGACGATATTCTTAGTTTGGATAATCCGGTATTTTCAGATAATATTTAATCGATAAACCCTTCACCATTGTAACTTATGAAATCTTATACAATTTCAAAGCATCCTATTTATATCTGCAACTCGAAGTAAGGGAAGATATATTGAATATCAATCTTTCTGATTAACGTGATGATTGCAATTTAAGAATATAAGAATAATTAATTATCCTTCTTTAGATGGAAATGTTCTTAGTTCACCATCATTTTTTATTGCACAGTTGATTTGCTAGAATATGTACAGATGTCAAAAATCTCTGCTCTCGCTATAAACTTTTAACGGAAAAACTTCTAAAACAGGGTTTCAGATATCATAAATTAAGGAAAACTTTCTCAAAATTTGTTAATGGTCATTATAATATCATATCAAAGTAAAAAACTAGTATTAAATCGCTGATTGCTAAAAGAATTGCACATCCCGATTTTTTTTGGTGATGTTTTAAAAAAAATCGTAAAATAAAATGTTCCCAGCAGGTAGTTGGGCAGATAGACTCAGCGAATTGCTTGGATTTTATTTAAATTGTTGATGTAACGACAATACTTTGAAGTACTTGCCTTCTAGATTTTGAAGATGGATTTCTCAAACAAAATATAAGGTTAAATATAGCGTCCTAACATAACTAAACTTTCAGTCCTTTGATGTTATGAAAATTTTGCATATTCAAGTTATCTTTAAAACCGTCTTTGGCTGGCTAGAAATGTTCCGGCATGTGACGTCTTTTCTTCAAATATTTAAAGTAGGTAATCATTTGGAAGAAAAGTTTAGCTAATGCATGTCGTTTTTATTTTTAATTGTGTGATGCTCATAGTTTCAAACAATAACTGCATCGTATCTTTGAAAAGTTTTTGCTTTAGGTAATCTGAATGGTATTTCTTCGTCTGCAGATAAAGTTGGGATCCCTTATCATTGAAATAGTTTGGGTTTACCTATTAGTTAATTATTATTTGTTTTAATATTAAGTTATCTCAAGTTAATGCATACTTTGATACGATTTACATTTTACCTTTTTATTTTATTCAGGATTGTTGGGATAAGAGTGAGGTTTGTGCACTGGTTTAAACCCCCAGCAAGTTCTCATTTTACTGACCGTTCCGAGATGGAACCTAACACTCCTTGATAAACATACCAAACATTTTATATAATATACATGCACTGCTGTGCTTCTTGTGGAGATTTGTGCTGTTGTTTCATGTTTCTTGTTTGTGATTTTTGTATTTGTGTTCTATGTCTGTGGCGTTTACCCTGTGTCATTAATTGGGTTTATTTTTAAACTTTTGGCTACTAAGCTTGTTTCTGTAATGTTTAACATAGATATTGGACATATAAATTACGTCATGAGACAAGTTACAAACGCTTGCGTCTGCCTGAAGTAGCTCATGAACTCGATCATAATAATTAATTTTATCATATATGGCTTGTTTGCAATATTATATCCAAGCAAAGAAACAAGAATAGTTTACTGACGGAATATAAATTTAATGAACATCTTGGCCTTTATACATCGCATGATTCACCTGAGGTGTATGGTAGACCTGGTAAGTCAACTCTCCGGGAAATTGATCTTGGACGATTGTAAATGCGTGACATTTTGAACGAAAATTAGGAAACCTACTTAACAATTATGGTGTTTAAGTATCCCTTAAGGGCCAGCCAAACAAATATTATCCAACCCTCACATTTGGTGTTTAACAGACAGTAAATTATAGTTATCGTCGTCTACGACCCGAGCAAGGTTTTAAATAACTTCACTTGTGTTAAAATTATTTTGAAATACCATTTATGAGGTTATTCATGAAGACCATTGTTATCATTTTAATTAATGTTGGATCGCTGTCTCGTTGTTACTTACAAACACATTGTTGACCTAGTTTAGTAAATAGGAAGTCAATTCTGTGGTTAACTCATGAAAACATAGTGCAAAAAACATACTACTGTTTGACGGTCAAACAACAGAACTTTACGGGGTTTTTTTTTTCTGAAATTTTGGATCTGTATCAAAATATTAATTAACCAATAAAACTGAACAATGTGATCTGTCTAAAATATAATGTAAACCATGACATATTATTTAAACGTAATGCACATATTGTTAAGCCTCAAAAGTCTAATATTAAACTTCAACAAATAATATTAAATATAGGAGACACTAAAATTATAAAATTTAGTTACCCAGTTACTGCAGCGTCCGATTTTTAACATGCCATTTCAGTTTTTTATTTAAAATAAAAAAGTAATAACTGCGTAAGCAGCGTTTTAAAATGGTGTGTAAAACCGGAACATGTTGTCTAAAACAGTATATTGAAAATAGACAAAATAAACCATGCAATACATTCAGCAGTTCCTCCACCGTATTGTAAAGAGTGACAGGGAAGCAACAGGTTTATGGCAAATTAAAATCATTTTGACCGTTCATTAAAATGATCCACTTTCGCTCTAGGAAATCGTATCGATAAAAGTTTCATCAAAGATAATCTTGATGATTATAGACAACGTATTTATGAGAAATTGATCAATGAAATAGTGTTTGCTGAGTGAGCATGGATTAACGGTGGTAATTCACTTAACTTAGTATATCATGCACATTTGAAACGTATTGACAAATAACAACGCTTTTCGCTCATATTCTATAAATGATATCAGAGAAACAATTCGACCGAAACCGGAAGTGCTGTAAAAATCTAATAGTACCGTTGCTATATATAGCGGCCATATTTAATGTTTAAAAAGTTAGTTAATAGTTTGTTTCTACATTTGATAAATTATCATTATTTGCGTGTTATAACTATCGGTAAACAAACGTTAAAAATAATACATCAACTGCGGGTACGCACCACACATTATACTCATTCATTACGCATGATGAACCAATGCATTCATTTAAAATATTTCATCATATTTAAAATACACATAGATAATTGTACCAGCTTGTCTGATATGAAGAGTTTCTGACTCATGCACATTGAAAATGACGTGAGAGTCAGTTAATCTTAATGAGTAAAAGAGGGATGATGAAATCACATATAGACAATCATGTTCAGTTTATTATTTTGTTATAGTTCTAGTTAATGACCAGGGAGGGTCAGGTGCTTGTCTTTTTTATTAGCGTTAAAAGCAACGTGATTAATGACCAACCAAATAAAACAAAACACTTTAAATGAGACACATAAAATGACGGTCTTATTTCACATCATATAATAATGTATTATTATAAACGTATGTATTATAATTTTCTTATGAAATATAGCACATTGTCCCGTGCTATGAATGATGAGGATGAATGAGGATTTTAACCATCTATGCGCCAGTTGTAGGCTGCACTTTTTTAGGTCTCAATGTATTGTGATTTAGCAGCAAAACCAATGCTGGTATTTGACTGAAAATTGTCATGAAAATACATGATTGTGACAGGAGTGCATATATGTGGATTTTTAATTTGCTTTCGTGTTAATTTCAACTTAAAAAAACAATACCATAGATTCAAATTGGATTTAAATCTGAGTGTATTTTGCCCTCAGCAATGATGGGTGAACACATGTCATGGATTATTCAGTACAGTAGCTGTGATTTACACATAATTCAACAAGCAACAACGGTTAGGCCTAATCCATCCATAATGGCAAGACTGAAAGAGTGTATCGAGGTAACCGAGGGGGAACTTCTAGAATGAGACGTATCTGGGACACAAATCAGGGAGTCAAAATCAGCAACTTACAAGCCCTGCCTGAACAGATCCCCGCTATTATAACTGTACCCAGTGCAAAAGTACCCACAGGCAATGTGAAAAATCAAAACAATGTGAAGATTATGTGTTCTAACATTAATGTTGTCAAAGGCCAGACTAATGTAAAAATATGTTGCCTGAACTCAAGATCTGTGAAGAACAAAACTCTGGCTATAAGCGAATATATCGTTTCTAATAATCTTGATATACTTGCTGTGACTTAAACATGGCTCGGTACATCGGTTGATGAAGCATGTATCGGTGAACTTGTACCCACGGGCTATCAGGTAAAACATGTCCCTCGCTGTGGGAGGTGTGGAGGGGTTGTGGCACTTATATACAAGTCCTCCATAGACCTCCGTATTGTGGAATCAAGCCGTGATAGTGATTTCTCTAGGTTTGAGTTCATGGACTGAAACATGACCATAAATGGCTACGTATTACGTATATCAGTGATATATAAGCCTCCACCAACACAGAACAATGGTTTCAAGACCAGCGACTTTCTTGAACAAGAATGGCAAGTGTTTCTATGAAGATATGCAACTCAAGATAAGAACGTCATTATTGTATCTTAACTTCCATCTAGACAAACCTGCTGACAGGGATTCTGCCAGGTTCATCAGTGTCCTTGACTCATGAGGAATGCAGCAACATGTCTGTGAACCCACACATACTGGTGGACATACTTTAGATGTTGTGATCACCAAGGATACCGAGAACAGCCTCTAATATAGATGTTACCGATCCGGCTCTATCTGATAATTCTTGAAAAGTAGCACGTGACCATCTAGCAGTGAATTTCAGTGTCAAAGCTGCGAGACCTGCTCATGTCAGTAAGACTGTATCTTTCAGAAAATTACGCTCCATAAGCAGTGATGCCTTTAAAACTGATATTAAGACCTCAGAAGCTCTACTTAATGCTCTACAATGTACAGACATTGATGACCTTGTTCGTGTGTATAATGATAAACTGTCAGCACTTATTGACAAGCACGCTCCGTTACGCACAAAAACTATAACGCTTAGACCATGTTGCACTTTGTTTTATGATGACCTACATGACGCAAAACATTTGAAACGAAAGCTCGAACGACAATGGCGTAACACAAAATTAACAATTCACCATGAAATAAACAGGAACCAATGTGGCATTGTCAATAAAAGTCTTAAACAAGCTAGAGTCAACTACTACTCCGATAAAGTAGAATTATGTAACAAAGACCAGAAAAGTCTTTTCAAAGTAACTATGCATCTATTAGGTGATTCAAAATATGTTATTTTACCTTCCAACAAATCCTCCAAGGAACTAGCACAAGATTTTTGTGATTTTTTTATCAACAAAATAAACACGATAAGATGTGATATATCTGCATGTAATCTGTCCGATTCCAGTGCCATAAACACTGAATCTGTTCAGGTACCGTTAGAAAATCATCTGACAGAGTTTTCTCCAGCTACCTCCGAGGAGGTGAAACGGACCATCATGAAATCTCCAAATAAATCTTGTGAATTAGACCCCATACCAACATGGCTATTGAAAGCATGTGTTAATGAACTTTTATCTGTTTTAAAGAAAATCATCAATTCTTCTCTAGATTCTGCATACGTTCCGAAATCATTTAAGAGTTCACGTATACGACCGCCAAGCCTTGATCAAAACACTCTAACCAACTATAGACCTGTCCCCAATCTCCCGTTTATTTCAAAGGTTCTAGAGAGAGTAGTCGACAGCCGTGTTGAAAGACATTTGATACTGAACAATCTTCACGAGGAACATCAATTTGCATATAAAAAGTTTCACTCAACCAAAACAGCTTTACTCAAGGTACAGAGCGATATTTTTAAGTCTCTAGACCAGAACAAAGTTGCAATCCTAGTGTTACTGGATCTCTCGGCGGCTTTTGACACTATTGATCATAACACGCTGCTCTATCGTCTAGAACATGATTTAGGGATATCCATTATGCCACTTGCATGGATGACCTCTTATCTAAAGGATCGTTATCAAACTATTTGCATCGATGGGGAACTTACCAATCCAATGCTTTTGAATTACAGTGTGCCACAAGGATCTGTGTTAGGACCCAAAAATTACATTATGTATACTAAACCAGTTGGTGCTATTTGCCGAAACCATGGATTAGGTCATCATTTCTACGCTGATGATTCTCTGTTATACTTATCATTTGAACCTGCATACGAGATTTCACAAGTGGAAGCTGTGCGGCAAGTAGAAGCCTGTCTCAACGATATCGTCTTCTGGATGCACCACAATATGCTTAAATTAAATGCAAACAAAACAGAACTCATACTGTTTAGCTCCAAGAGCAATGCAGATTGTATCCTGGACTTGACTTTAAAGATGGGCGATTCCGAGATAAAAACAACATCTTGCGTAAGAAACCTAGGAGCTTTCCTATATTCAAAAATGGACATGGAGCAAGACGTGAATGCTGTTTGTTGATCTTGCTATGCTCAATTACGACAAGTAGGCCACATTAGACATTATCTTACCAGTGATGCAATCCAGACCCTTGTGAACTCTCTTGTAACATCCAGACTTAACTACTGCAACTCACTGCTCCATGGCCTACTTAACACAACATTGAACAAACTTCAAATCGTCCAAAACACGGCAGCCCGTATCATTATAATGACCCGTCGATTCAACCACATCACAGTTTTAAAGGAACTTCACTGGCTTCCTGTGCAATACCGGATTGATTTTAAAATACTGACACATACCTATAAAGCCTTAAATGATCAATCGCCTTGCTACATCAAAAACATGTTAAAGATACATTGACCACAGCGTGTTTTGAGATCCAAAAGTGACACTCTCACTCTTGTGAAACCAGGATCCCGTACTGTTACATATGGTGATTGTTGCTATGCAAATGCGGCTCCAAAAATGTGAAATGCGCTTCCACTGGGAAAACGGAACACTTTAGACTCTTTTAAAAGATCCCTGAAAACTCATTTCTTTTTGAAAATATATGGTAACTGATGATTTCGTATATCTGACACATCTATGCTAAAGCTTGTCATTGTTGTTGTTTTTATATATGGATATTTTCCTCGGTTAGTGATTTTTTTTTAAAAATGTTTGATTTTATGTCTTATATGAAAATATTTTTTGTTAAATGATTATTTTATGCTCAACTTGTGTAGTACACTTGATGCTGATTTTAAGCTGTATGCTGATAATAATAATAATATGAAAAATTTCAGTATTATTAATTTGACAGAAACTGTAGATTATATGAAATTATATTTTGAATGCCAAATATGGAAAACTTGTATGTATTTATACTTATATTTAACCAGCATGTGTACTGGGGAATTTGTCACTGCCTTGCGAAGAGTCAAAGAATTGTATTGGCCCTTGACTTAGTTTATCATGCATACAAAGCGTGAATTCTTGTTTCACCTCAATCTCAGGCATCTTGGCTGTTGAGTTTGCATTGCCCATCAGAGTTATGGCCCTTGTTTCTGTTACGATTAGGCATATACAGCATAAGATTTTGTGTTACACTTAAAAAATAGTATGTGTAAAAATCATTTAATCTGCAAAAATTATTAATATGCGTGTAATGTGAGTTTTCATGATAAATTATGCACCTTGGGTCAGGATCAAGGTCACTTTTACTTAAAGTGAAAAAGGTATATTTAGTTGAAATTTTACTGCTGGTTTATTTCCAGGTAAAAAAATGATACTGCCTTTTTTTACCAAATATGATCCATTTTCTCCGTTCAAAAGCCAACATAGCACTTACTTTTTTTAATATTTGTACACTTTTCAGATTGGTAATTAATAGGATCATCGGGCCGGGTGTTCGTCCCTTTTGTAAACACTGTGGGCAACTCTTAATTATTTGGGTATATCTTTGTCACTTATACGTTAACCATCTATAAAAACCGATCGTAGTATAGTTATGTTGTACTATGCAGATGCTCCTGATGTGTTCATAAGCCAGTCGATTACTGTTTGGACAGAAAACACCCCGCTTGATCTTCTGTGCAAGGCATCAGGTGTGCCAGCTGTGTACAACTACACCGGCTTTGTGCAGAGAGTAGGTGCTGTGGTGATTCCAAACAGTCACGCGGAGCACCCGGGGGTTAAGGAAAGCATATCTGTCAACATTCCATCTCTTCAACTTCAGGATACCGGGACTTATACTTGCAACGTCCAAAATGGAATTACCGGTGTTAACAAACAACTAGTTCAGACAGCATCACAAAGGATCGATGTCCGAGGTGAAGTTTAGTTTTCAATACGATATTATATGACTGGTTAATTCAATGGGCATGAAAGTATTTTTATAATAGTTCATTTTTTAAATTATCATAATCATCTAAGCTAAATGGAAATGCGCGTACTGTACAAGGGAATTCAACGCCTCGTGACACTATGTCGGATAGTTTGACTAAAAACGTATGTCCACACTTTGATATTGTAAAATTTAGTTTCTTAAGCCAAAATGCTTTAAACCTGACGATTTTACAAACGTGTTTACTTAAACCCACATATATATGTATGTTTATAGTTGATCAAATAAGTAAATCCGTTCAGACCAAACGCTTCTGTCCACGTCCATATCAACCTTTTAAATTTTCTAACATTTTGTCAATTTTAAACCACATTACCACTAACTTAGTCATACACTCGCTTTACAAATTTCATCTTAGTCATCATAATCCTTTATATATTAACATATAATAACAACCTTAACACAAGAACAAGCAACTCGACATTAATAATAGATTGTGAGTTTGCTTCTATCGTGTGGTCTTCGTTATGTGCATTGTTCAACAATACAGCTATTTTTTTTTTTGACTTGTTTTCATTAAGCAAGATATTTGAGTTTTAGTTTCCTTGACAAACTATGGAAAAATAGATGAACTATTCATTAAAAACAATAAAATTTACTGGATTTGTCGAATAAAATACGCTATTTTTCCCTTTATGTTTAAGTTCTCGAAAAAAACTTTAAAATATTAAAAAGGTAAAAGTTGTTCAGTAAACGTGAATATAGTTATTACTCCCGTGTTTTCAGCTTCTCCAAAATTTCTGGTGAAAGAATGTAATTTTGCCGGAGAACCATCAGGAAGCATCATCATAGCAATTCCCTTTGTAAGCGTTCCTGAATACAGCTCATACAGCGTATTAAGACACGATGGACAACCGGTTTCGATGAATGGAAAATATACTATGCATATAAAAAACGATTTTGTAAATGCTGTATTCTACGGAAAACAAGTTACGCTAGTTGGAAACGTCCTTAACATGATTATTACCGATTTGTCAGAAGAAGAATTTGGGGAATACAACATACAGATTACCAATGATATCAATACGGCAAATTTCAGCATCAATGTTATGGCTACAAGTATGTCGATGTTTTAAAGATGCACTCTTACTCCCAATAAGATTAATCACAATTAACAATTTTGTTTGAATATTCCAAACGTGGTTAATAAATGTCGAAAACAAATGTTCTTATGAAGGATATCGAGTTTAATTTGAAAAAAATGAGCATAAAACACAGTACCTTATTGACCAAAGTCAATCTTTTAGCATTCACCAATCATTTAATATTTTTGCGCTTTCTGCTATTAAATTCATGGTTACAATTTTGTTACCAGTAGTTAATATTTTCAATAAATGCATTATTTAGTAAGTAGTTAAAGGTTCATCTGGTTAAGTTATATGTTCATAATGTATGTTTATACTTAAGTCGTTAACGAGAGAGCCTTTTGTTATTATTAAAATAACGGGTGTGAACTCCTTACACGATTCATGTGTATAGGGCACTACTTCAGTCCTTTGCTAGTATGTCGGCCCTTTTTCTTTACACGGTTGTGAAGAGGCGCAATAACGTGCATATTATTTCGTTGGATCCTTCACCACCATAGATATTAAAATTTCCAAGTGACTTTCCTTAGCAAGTTTCTTCTCTTGGTGGTTCCACATACTTTCGGTAGATGGCATGACGGAGTGACGAAGGTAGTTGCAGAAAATTATTGATGAGAATTTGTTTTTTCAACATTTATTAAACTGAGGAGGTACACGTGTTAAATTCGATTTACGTGAAAGAAAAGTTCTCACAGCCATTTCATCTGTGGCTGAATGCAGTAGGCGATGTAAACACTGGTCCTGTTAACTGAATTTATATTTAAACGTTCTGGCATTAAAGTGTAGAGAATCCGACTGTCTAATTTTTCCAGGTGATGAAATAGGCCGTGTTTGACTTATGGAATTTTATGACGACAATATCTTTTTCTAGAAAGAACATGGTTTAATTAAAGAAAAAATCATTCCTATCAATCAGAAGAATCGTGCCAAACTAGCCCCCTTTTGAAACCTTTGCCTCAATTCTTAATATATAGGAAATCAGGTCCATACTTGAAAGCCCGGAAAACATGAACGGGAACATATTTATACAATTTTGTTTCAAGACAAAACTTACTCTAGATGATCTAAATTTGTAAACAAAAAATGTACATTAAAATGATAACGGTAAAACATCAGATACATACCTATATTTGTATATTCCTGAATTTAACCAGGTTTAAATGTCCTTTAAATTCAATACCATTTGAAATACGTAAAAGTGGTGGAAGTAGTAGTAGTAGTAGTAGTAGTAGTAGTAGTGGTAGTAGTGGTAGTAGCGGTAGTAGCGGTAGTAGCGGTAGTAGCGGTAGTAGCGGTAGTAGCAGTAGTAGCAGTAGTAGCAGCAGTAGCAGCAGCAGCAGCAGCAGTAGCAGCAGTAGCAGCAGTAGCAGCGGTAGCAGTAGTAGTAGTAGTAGTAGTAGTAGTAGTAGTAGTAGTAGTAGTAGTAGTAGTAGAAATACTTTAAGCTTTATAAACAATTAATTTGTTCGTTATTATTGGAATTTGAATGTTGTTTTACTGAACTTTTTATCATGCCCTCTATTACACAGTCATAATGTATGAACGTTGTATGTACTTCAGGCAGACCTTTTCCGGCAACAGAACTGACGATAAAATCAGTGAACGACACAGTTACCCTTGAGTGGAAAAAGGGTTTCAATGGAGGAGATGAACAAACATTTGTTTTGCAGACGTCGCTTAATTCAGAAGGTGTTTGGATGAATAGAACCACCATTCTCGAATCTGAATCAAAGTATGTAAAGAACACTGGAAGATATCAGGTGAATCTTACAAACCTAGCTCCAGGAAAATACTCCGCTAGACTTGTGACTTTGAATAGTAAAGGAGCTGCTGATCCTATTACATTTAAAGAAACCTTTGAAGTCATGGAATTGAACACGGGTAAGAAATTATATCCTATTTTATTTTGCCTTATGTTGATAAATAAACATCATTGCGAACTATTGTAAACACTTTTAAAGCACAAAATGTACTTCAGTTGTAATTCAAGAATATTAAATTGGACTCAAGTACAATTCAAGTAGAATTTTATTATCTTCCTTTAAAATATTGACCAAATATTGTTATCATTAAAATCTATGAGAGGATTTGCTTTTAAAAAGAGTACCAGATAAACAATTTTGAATCATATAATGCTGAAATTAGATAAAATAAGTTCAGACCAAATAAGATTGAGATTTGACTTGACTTGAGTATTCATGTGATATTGGAGCCAGGCCTTTTTCTTTTCTGTTTGTGTTGTGATAGTGACGTTTTTACATGAAACTTTTTTTATAACATATGAATAAAAGAAGTGTATCGAAACTAATATATTGTATTAACTCTTGAAAACTAATTTTATTATATGTTATCGATCTCCAACCAAATTGTTTAGCATGTGCACACCTAAATGTATTACTACAAAACTGTAAACGTGAATTTAGACATATGAGGAAAAGTAAACGAACAGCTAGATTATGCTACTTTTTTAACAGTGTTTATTCAGTACAGGGCTACAAAGAAGTAAATTACAATGCTTTTTTAAAAATCTGAAGATATAAACGTTTGTTTCGCCCTGTATATCTGTCATATTTTGACATTTACGATATCAAAATATGTTTTTGTTGACGTATGTTCATATGGTCACATTTGAAAGAGCGTAAAAATGAAATTGAGTAAAAATTAGTGGAAAAATGTTTTTTTTAAAGTATTTTTAGTTTTTCCTCTTATGATATATGGCACAATTCTTTATTTTAAATACCGTTTTTTTCGTACAATATGCTCTAGCACTGCATTTTCTATGTATCTAGAAGCCACATCTCGAACCAACGTCGTTCCAGTCATTGGAGGATCTGTTGCAGGAATAGTTACATCACTAGTTTTGGTGATAGTCATTTTGTTCGTCATTAGACGAAAGTACACTTGTGTCTGCTCATGCAAACTGGCTAAAAGGGAAGGTAAAGCTTTAAATTGAAAGTTCAGTTTGATTCCAGCAAGTCTATGTTAACTGCAACGTCCCTCTCACCATTTCGAACTGAATAGTCTTAGAGTTGTTGACATACTATTTACGAGTATACATACGGCGTGACAAAATAGCTTTAACTGTCTTACAACGTTAACGATACACAATAGGATATACTTGTAAATGATCTTTACATCAAAAATCCAATGATTCAAGTATGGAATTGTTTACATGTTTCTGTTTTTAGATCTATATAAGAACACAAGTAACGACCAGAGAATGTATACGTAAGTGCTCATTGGTTCATTAAAATGGAATGGTACAACATTTTCACTACGATAGCAAACGCAGTGTAAAACTAAATATATTATACATCCAAACAATCAAATATGCAATGAGGAAATTGATCTAATTAGTGTATTTATATCTATAGTTGTATACTAAAGAAAGATCTTGCCGTTGCTCATTAACATAAATATATTCCTGCGCAAAAAGCAATGTTAGCTAATACTAGTGCAACGCACTTGTTTATGTACTATAAACCAACATCAACGATACATGCGGTCTTAGTTTAAACATCATTGTGTGTATAAAGTGTCCAAAAATATTTCCAAATATTATATGCAATATAGGTCTTTAATAATGTTGCACTATTTCCCTCGTTCTTAACAATGTTTTAAGAGTGTGCATATGTGTAAAAACAATGTTTCAGTCGTATTTGATTATTAGTTTGTGAACACCAATTTGATATTACTTATCATTACTTAGATAATCGAGTAAAATTCAGAAATATGATAGAATGTGTTGTCATTGTAGTATTCTTTAAATATTACAGACACGGTGTTGCCGAATCTGGATACAACGCAGCTCAAACTTATGAGGCTATATCTATGACAACGAACACCCAGTTTTACGATGCTTTAAGTTAGTAATACTTTCTACCTAAATTGCGTATTGATTCAAAACATTCAAATGTTCATCGTATTTTTTATTAATCAAAACTAAATACTTGTTTATTGACCCCTTAACGGCTTCAAATTATTAATTGATTGATTGACATAAACTTGATTGTTGCTTAGACATTTTCAAGATGCACCGATAAAGAAAAACGCCTCTACACAACAGTAAATAACTCAGTTGCATAGTCTTCGTCGGCCGTGTGGAACAAGTACCACTTTCATTTTACGATTTGATATACTAGCACTTTTTGTTTCTTATTTTGCTTTTGCGTGCTCGTTTAGTACAACCTTATCAGAGAATTCATAGGTAATTTAAAAGAAACATTACTCAATCCAATATTAAGTGGATCAAAGTTGTAAACAAGACTTACTAAAAAGGACGACGGAGATATAAACCGCATGGAAAATCGAAACTAACAGAAGTTTGAAGAGATGATCTTTTTTTGTGCTCTTATTAAATATGGATATATTCAGAGAAATTTTAATTACTGTTCTATTTCTTTTATTCCTGAAATTCACCAGAGCTCAGCATGTAAAGGGTATAAATATTAAATGTCCAGGTTGTAGTCACCCTGATCCCCGTCAAGCGCTAAGTCCGAACTTATTCTGATTGATGTGATACATTCTATGACGATGATTAAGTTCTGTAATTGTTTTGATAAAAAAATGAAAAAAACAGGTACTCTATGCTGGCTTATTTTCATACGATTAATACATTTTGTATATAATTATTGTTTGTAATAGAAACTCGAATTGTTTGCCATCTAAATTGTGGTTATTGTTGCCTCTGGTGGAAATGTTTTTTATCTTTCGAGGAAGCTAATTGTTTCTTAGAGTCATTGTACATACGCCTATTCACGAAAGAAAATATGAGCTATGTAATACAAAGACATTACCTTATTTCGAAATAGTATGTGGTATGTGAAGAATTACATAATTTAATCATCAATAGTTGTAATCATAACTGATTATATGCGTTAACAACATTCGTTTCTTTTCAGAAAACGGAGATAACGGGTAAGAAACTAAATGAAAGTATATACAAAATTTACATTTTCTATTTGATAAAGGTTTAATATTTTGGACGAAAATGAAGTAATAATCAGCGACCTGGTTACAATGTTCTCCTGTCTTGTCATCTAACATCGTTGTTGATGATTTTTTTTGAGTGGTACTAATGAATAAGGTTGTTTTCTTGGCATCCAACGTGCGAACCTAATGTAAATATATATAAATCAATAATGATCAGCTAAGCCGTAGTGTAGAAATGCACGTGTTCCAAGATCAAAATTGTTTTGTAAACATTTTATCGTTGGTATCATTGCAGGATTTCCGAAACAGTTCTATTCTGGTTGGCACTGTATGATCTAAACTGCTTCTTGTGATACTAAACTTGTTATTTGCTTTCTTGTATTATACTCTTTCTTTCCCCTCAGAGCAAACAACTCAGACATGTTGAATGAGGCGAGTGCAAAGCCACTTCCATACTACGGAAATGTGAAAAAGGGTAATTCATGATTTTTATAAAACAATGTATTAATTATTTTTCAGAGTTTAGCGAATAAGTAACTATATTTCCTATATACATGTACATTCATTGAAATATAAATTATATAGGTTTAATTTATGACTGTTTGTCCCTGTAATGGTATTTGTAAATCTTTGCTCATTTGCAGGCGATACAACATTGTAATAACAAAATTACACTAATGTGAAGAACGTGCTTGTATTGAAACAAGCAACTCAAAATAGCAGACATGGCAAATTTTATTGGACAAACAAACATGGTGTTTAAATTATTATGTTTAATAGTTAAAAATAGACAAATAGCATAATTATGGAAGCGTTTATCTTAAACAATGCTGATATGATCAACAACAACTGTGTAATGTTAACATGATGATATATTACATCGAGATATCTATTTTAATAAACCTGTGTCAGTTGTACACTCTATCCATCTATGTCGTATGATACAATATTCTTGTTTTAAAACATGTTCTATACCGTTTCTTCATGTTCATTTCAGTAACATGTTTTTTTTTCCGAAATAACGTTTTATCACAAGTTTTATAAAGATGTTTTACATAGTACTTTACTGTTTATAATCTTGTTACACTCCTTTCCTCCATGATAATTTTAGAATGTATTACTTTGGATTTGTTAAAAACATTCAAGAAGTTCCTATTTGTTCCATGTGTAGAAGATCAACAACAAAGACATAATAATACTGCAAAATGTGAGAGTTAACACAAAACAAAAAAATACCTAAATTCATGATCTTTGAGAAAAAAAGACAATCACAATTAACGACATTTTTGTATTAATACCCATTTAATTAGTATAAAGTCATTTGATTACATAGGCGTGCAGATACTCAACAATGGCAAGTGGTTAAGATCAAGAGTAATTTAAATGGCTCCCAAAATAGGGCACTCGCTTCTTTTTCAACTGATACAAGCAAACCTATATTGATGGTCGTATATGAACTCGACGGTATCAATTGAAAAAAAATGACAGTTACATTTAACCAAATGACAACCATAGTTTGAAGACATAATTTACTTCTCATAATTCGTTTGTTTTGTAAAGGGTACATTTATTAGTATGAGATCAAAATTAAAAAGTTAGTTTTTAAATAAAAAAATACTTTTAGAATATGTGCATCATATGATATTTAATTGTTCATTGCTTTTTTTATATATATTTTTGTGTAATTGAATCGTTCGCATTGTAAATTATTAATTTGATGAAAATGTGTATGTCGATTATATGAATTTCATTTTTATATGATTTGGGTATGTAAGTAGTTGCATTATAATAAATGGTAAATGGTAATGGCCTAATTCCAAGCGCTACAAACTGAGCATATGAATTCAGTTTGTCGCCGACAGAAACTGGTACCACATGTAAAATCTGAATGAAAGAGGATATTGTTCTTTACCGACTTACAAAACAGATGTACATTGGCGTTTCATTTCTCCATCAGCGTCGTCACAGAAACGAGGAAATACCAATAGCAAGGTTTCAGTTGAACTATATTTCAGACGGAAGTGGACTTATGCCATCAAAAGTTAGAAGGTTTCGTTCTTGCTAGAGTAATAATACGCGTGAGAAACGTAGAATTACACATACAATGGTGACATTCGAATGTTGGCAATACAAAACTGTTATTCATTATGTATATACAATATGCGTGAGAAACGTACTTGTACACATACATTGTTGACAATCGAATGTTGGCAATTGTTTTTCATTATGCATATAATCTTTGGGAAGGGAAAAATGTAGACTATATATATACTTTATTGCCATTCAAATGTCAAGAAGATATTCGTTATGTTTATGAACTATGCATGAGAAAGGTAGACGTCCACATACTAAGTTGACATTCGAATGTTGGCAATTTTCAATTTTATTCATATACATTTGTTTTCAAAAAAGGGATTTATTTATGTCGGACTTTCGTAAAGAGTCCGTTTATACCAACTGCATGAATCCGCCAAAATTGACTTGATAATTATATACTAATTTATTTTTCGATGGTGACGAAAGGTAAGCTTATAGAATCATTTTCCAGTCCGTTTCCTGGGCTGAAACCTGTACTGTGTCCATTTTGAGAGGCCATGAGAAAGTACCTCTGGCGGGGATCCAACCCTTTTTTCCATGTATTATGCTCAAAACGAATTTAAGTTTTCATATGGATCGGAGTGAAAAATAGATATATCTAGACTCGAGTGCATAATATCTTCAGCGAAGGCTAGAGTGGATTGTATTTAGCCCTTTTTCCAGAAAACACAGTATGTTTGAACAATTTGCTGGAACTGTGTGGCACCTTTGTATCGATATGCATAGAAAATAACGTATGGTCATTCATTCATTCATGAACGTAAAATTTCCATGTTTCAAACAGTTCAAATAAAAAAATGCGAAATATTCTAAATCCAGCTGTTTTTAAAATTATGTAAAACATTTAAAGATTACACTGACTTTGGTATGTTAGTGCATATCCAAACTCAATGCCCACTATCGATTAGGTCTTGAAAACGTAAACTTTCACAACCAATATGCGGTATACACTGCGGAATTAACCGCATTGTATCTTTGCAAACCATAGCTCTTTTTACCATAGTAAGAGTCAATATAGACTAAGCACGCATTATTTCAAACCATTTCTAGAATTTCTACGAAAAATAAGCCCTATTTGGCATAATATTTGTGTGTTACTTGATAAATGAAACAGGCGTATTGGTTGAGAACCTTAAGAAACACCTTCGCTCCAATCTGCGTCCTATACACTAAGCCGTTCGATCGTATTTTTATAATGTCAAAATAATCACGTTTGATTATTCAGTTTTATTGTAACAATTTTTTATGTCAATTATTATGTTCCATTAAACGAGAGCAAATCTGACTCGCAGATCTTAACCAGGTATTTCCGACCATAAAGCAGACTGCCTCAACCCAGTCCGTAGACGTTAGAATTTACACCAAATTACATTATTTCAGATTTCAACCACTTTGTGGAATATCTTGATTTCTAATCGGTAGCAGAATCCGACTCTACTAACTACCTTTTGTCAATCAATAGTTTCAGTGATGTAAAATTGAGCTAAACAAGGTAGTGAACTATTTCTCTACTTAAATTAGTCTTTAGCGGTTGGCCAAGGGCTAATGCCGATTAATATTCGATGGTACCAAGTTAGATATAAGTTTAGCAAAAGACAGGTCCTTTGATATGTATCATTAAAGTCTTCGGAGCTTTTTAAGCATATGCTGGAGCGATTGACTGTTCGATCTTTTATCAAAATATCGCCCATACTACTTAGTAAAGGATCGCTACGCTATCTGGAGAAACGTTAGCTTACGTCACATAAATACATTTCCTAGTTTTGGGCTATTTATAAGCAAGAATAGTATTTTGGAAAAGTTTACTCGCCTTTTTCTTATTAAACATACAAAAAAAGCAACAGGAGTGTCATAATAAAGAACTATTATCAAAAAGAAATATTTATGAAAATAATCATATGTCGACAGTTCTAGTTAGCCAAAAGCTTCATTATACATGTAATTTACAAACGCTTTTAACGAAACGAGTTTTAGATTATATGATTTCTTTAACATAGTATGACAGTGTTATTACCAAAGGGAACGTCTTGAATTATCTCATCATACACAAATCGCATTTGGTATTGTTCTTGTCTATTACACACCATTCAAACAACAAACACTAATCTTTCACAAACTATACATATTTCGTAACACTCTGCATATTTATTTCTTAACACGTAATCAACTATTTATTGCCTATTCTGTTAAAATACGTCAAGTATTTTTTTACGTCGCATATTCACAACGCTCAGCATTAGATGACTGCCAATTTACATTGATTATTAATGTCATAACACACCATAACTACCCTTAATCAATTCAGTAAGAAGACTTCAAGTATCGTCTTATACCGCTAATTCCAACGCTCAATACTTTACCTATTATTCCTACGTTTCCGGAACCCCATTACGAATGTGCGTTCAACAATTTTAAACAATCAAACAATCAAATTTAAGTAGATTACTATTTCAAACAAAAGAGGAAATTTCACGACCCACCAATTCAAGCCCTGTAGCAGACTCACTTTTATTAGTAGCCTATACGCTAAGCCGTTCAATCGTATACGTATATATAATGTCATAACAACCACGCCCGATTATTCAAGTTTTATTGAAAACAATTATTCATATTTCAGTTGTGAGTTATTTTGTTTTATCAAATTATCAAACGAGAACAAATCTGACTCGCAGATATTAACCAGGATGACTATCAGAATCCTAACCAGTCAGCCTCAAAGTGGTCCGGAGACTCAGGATATAAACTGAATTACATTATTTCAGATTTCAGCCCCTTTGCAGAATATCTAGAATACAATTTGAAACAGACTTAGACTCTACTTACTAATTTTCAAGCTCCCAATTGACCCTTAAAAATTGTTTCTTAATTCCCCTTAATAGTTTAATGACCACATGGAATACCCTTAACCTCACGTGACAATAATGAAAGTATTTAACTTATTCCTGCCATAAAAAGGAGCTTGTCAATCAATATTTTCAGTGATGTTAATCTAAGCCAAACCCTTTTGACATTATTGTAATAAACAAGGTAATTAAGCTATTTTCGTTACAGTACTTAAATGGAACCAAGGAAGAAATGAGTTCAGCAAAAGACAAGGCATTTGATAGTTATTATTCAAGTCTTTGAGCCATACATAACAATAGGTGATAGGTGTAGGCATTGTTGAGTTATCACACAGACAACCTTTCACCATTCAAGGTCACTGTGACCTTGAACTTTGGCTCATTGACCCCTAAAATCAATAGGGGTCATTTACTGGTCAGGCCCAACCTCCAAGTCAAGTTTGAGGCATGGGTGCAGGCATTGTCGAGTTTTAACATGGACAACTTTTTACAATTTAAGGTCACCGTGACCTTGACTTTTGGCCCGATGACCCCCAAATACAAAAGGGTTCATCTACTGGTCAGGCCCAACCTCCAATTCAATTATGAGGGCCATGGGTGCAGATATTGTCGAGTTATCACTCGGACAACCTTTTATCATTCAAGGTCATTGTGAGCTTGACCTTTGACCCGATGGGCCCTCAAAACAATAGGGATCAGCAACTGGTCAAGCCCAACCTCCAAGTCAAGATTGAGGGCCATGGGTGCAGGCATTGTCGAGTTATCGCATGGACAACCTTTTACAATTCAAGGTCACTATGACCTTGACCTTTGACCCGATGAGCCCCAAATACAATAGGAGTCATCTACTGGTCAGGCCCAACCTCCCATTCAATTATGAGGGCCATGGGTGCAGGCATTGTTGAGTTATCACTCGGACAACCTTTTACCATTCAAGGTCACTGTGACCTTTACCTTTGACCCGATGAGCCCCAAAATCAATAGGGGTCAGCTACTGGTCAGGCCCACCCTCCAAGTCAAGTTTGAGGGCCATGGGAGAAGGCATTGTTGAATTATCACTCGGACAACCTTTAGTCGTTCAAAGTCACTGTGACCTTGACCTTTGGCCCAATGACCCCTTAAATAAAAAGGGGCCATCTACTGGTCAGGCCCAACCTCCGAGTCAAGTTTGAAGGCCATGGGTGCAGGCATTGTCGAGTTATAACATGAACAACTTTTTACCATTCAAGGTCACCGTAACCTTGACCTTTGACCCGATGAGCCCCAAAATCAATAGGGGTCAGCTACTGGTCAGGCCTACCCTCCAAGTCAAGTTTGAGGGCCATGGGTGCAGGCATTGTCGAGTTATCACTCGGACACCCTTTTACCATTTAAGGTCACTGTGACCTTGCCCTTCGGCCCGATGGCCCCTAAAAACAAAAGGGGTCATCTACTGGTCAGGCCCAACTTCCATATCAAGTTTGATGACCATAGGTCTAGGCATTGTTGAATTATCACTCGGACAAGCTTTAAAATTATTTTACCATTAAAGGTCACTGTGACCTTGACCTTTGACCTGATGACCCTTTAAATCAATAGGGATCATCTACTGGACAGGCCCAACCTTCATGTAAAGTTTGATGACCATACGTCAAGGAATTGTTGAGTTATCACTCGGACAAGCTTTGGTCTACCGACGGACCGACCGACCGACCGACCGACCGACATACCGACATGCCTGTACAAAGTAATATACCCCTCTTCTTCGAAGGGGGACATACAAATAAAACTTTTTTTATTTTTTTTACAATTGTATATTGTCTTTTTTCACCTTGATAATACTTTCAAACTGAAATGACACTATTCTTAACTGGAAATAAGGTGATTAGAAGTGATTGTATGCCCTTTTTAATACATTAATATGTAAAAGACATGTTTCTACATTTTAATCTTGTTCATTGATGCAAAATGTGTTGGATAAGTATATTGGATTCATATCATGTGTTCTGTTTTACATGTCTCTTTGTAATACACTTTAACGATAATTAATGTCACAGTTTGCGCGTGAAAGATATATGTTTTAAATGTTTACTAGTAAACATATCTATTATTATTGTTTCCAACTATTACGTTCTAGTTCAAACTCACCACACAAAAATAATTACTGTATTTCTGTACAATTGTGCTTGTGTCACATATTAAAATACAGAGTTTCAAGCATATATACTACTTTAAGAACCAAACAAAATTTATTACACATATATAATCATCGTATTACAGCTTTCCATACACAAGTAAATAATGTCTCTATCAGAACTAAAAAATATGACAGATTTCTTAACATGACATTAAAACTAGAACTTTAAAAGGGACACATACGTATTGTTAATTTTATAAATGAACACATATGGAGCACTGTACGTCTACGTCCACGCCTGTTGCCAAACGTAACCTTTCACTTTCTCCATCGGTAATGGACCTGTCAACAGACAACAAAAAGTCAAGGCCTCATGAGTCTTGACATTTCGAGCATTCCAGAGCACTCCAGTGACACTACTGTTGACGTCAGTACTTCCATAAAGCTTTCTCAGCATGACATTACTGTCATATCAAATAATCTAAAGGCCCTTTTTCTTGTTGAAATTCAGAGTTCTATTACAACTGCAGTCGAATCTGCTGACAAAGTCAGAAAACAACTTTCTGAAAGTACGGGTATCAGAACTCGAGTCAAGAGTCGACCACTCCGAGCAAAATAGCAGGAGAAACAGCCTTTGTATATCAGATATAAAGGAGGTCGCTGGGGAAGTCACCGACGATATAGTCATATCTATGGTGTCGGACTTGGGAGGCTCAATAACGAAAGCGAACGCTCTTCTTATGTTTGAGAACTCGACAGTGCTTCGCCCAATACCCCAACAACAGTCGTATGCGTCTGTTCTTACGGCGGGCTCCCAGTGACTTTCCATCTCTAGTGTAACGTTTTATTTTATCTAAGGCATATTAGATACATTACATTAAATTTACCATGTACTTTTATATCGATAAACACTAATAACGGTATTTACTGTTAAACAGTAAGGCTTTTATAGATCATGGACTAGCACAGGTGCGTAAATCAAGGATGTATTTATTTAAACCACTTGGTCAGTAAAAGCAATTAAGTATATGTAATCGTGCTAAACCACTTAACGGTAACATGACCCGTTATAATTTATTGAAACAGTATTTGTACTGAACAAACTAATATGATCATTGTAGTATCTTTACAATTTAGCATGCTTTTACTTAAATATCTTCAATCCATATTTTATAGTTTTGAATACCCCATCATCTGCTGTATTATAATTAATAATGTGCATATAACCTACATCATATATATTCCGACTTCTTGCTTCAATTTTTTTTTGGAAACAGTATATTTACAAAATGATTTAACACACATGTTGTATATTAAATTAATTCCGTATATATTTAAATGTTTGCTTTTCTGGTCTATATCGCTTCTTACCAAATAATCTAGTGTATTATAACTTTAAAATATGTGCCTTTAACGTCCTGCATAATTTAAATTCACTGTATGATTTAATTTATTGAAACAGTAGTGTTACATACCAAATTAATTGTATCAATGTTGACCTTTGATCAAGTTAGTATATAACATATACCAATATTATTTGGATGCACATCATTGCTTCTAATCTGTTGGTTGGTGTGTGCCTATACAAGGTCAATGGTTGACTGAGTCGCATCTAACAATTTATTGGTGTGGGCGCATATGTATAGTAACAACATTTAATCATTACTTTGTCGTAGCTATTAAGTGTTTATAGCCTATTTTGTACATAAATATACATATGCAACTACTTTGTACTATAACTAAATATGAACCGATCACTCACTGCATACACAGTCCATTTGTTTTCGTGACAAATTATTGAAACTTTTAATTTAGCATATAGGCATATGCAATTCTTTTTACATAATATTGTTGTTTACATCAACATCTGTTGGCACTTCAGTTTTTCAGAAATTTGTTATTAATCATCATTTTTATAGACCAAGGTTTTATTGCGCTCTTGGGTTCTTCCACATGACACATCACTTTTTTTCTTACTTTTCACATTTCTAGATCTCCATCATTCTTTAAACTTTTCTTTTCTTCACACTTTGGTCTTCATGCTCCTTGCCTTATGGTAGTTTATGGGTACTCACCAGTGACATTTAATGTCGTCAACCGGATATCGGCAGTAACTTTGTTTCTGTTTCTTATCCATTCTGTTTCATGAACGCACTGTGTAATAATTGGTCGTGGGTAGCCGGTTTGACAAAGTTATACGTCGGGGGATATTGGAAAATCAATATAGTTTTAATATTTTCCATCCCAATCCTGTTCAACGTCTAAGCCCTGTTTTATCTTAAGGCATACCACGTTTCACACTCAACGCCAACCACTGGTCGGGACACAAGATCCAGCCTAATTAAATCAAACTCCGTTATAACGGGTTATGGTTTGTAGCCGTCTACTCAGTTTTCTCTGCCATTATATTTGAATTATGGATTGTCCAGCTCACATTGTTATCTGGTGATGTTCACCGTAATCCTGGTCCCGATTCATTTCCATCATGTTCAACATAATCCAGTTCAGATTTATCAAAACTCCGCTTGTCACAACATCACGTCTCATTTATCCATGACAATGTACAAAGCCTGCAAAACAAGGTTGATATACTTTACTCTGAATTGAATGGATTTGATATTATAGCTTTTTCTGAAACATGGCTTAATGAATCAATCTCTTGCGAAGATATATCTTTCATTAGTTATCACACGGTCGAGAGACGTAATAGACCAGGCGACAGTCATGGTGGGGTTTGTGTTTTTATCAAGGATAATATACACCTTACTCGCCGCCTAGACATAGAAATCAATTGCCTGGAAAGCATTTTGGTCGAAATTACTTTGAAAAGCCGTAAGCGTTTACTGTTTGGGACATTTTACAGACCACCAAACTCATCTAGCGCGTATTGTGATTCTATAGAGGACTCTGTGGGACTTGCCTTTGATACAGGAAACAATGATGTAATCATAACTTGTGATTTTAATTACAACTCAAGCAACTCAGTTCTTCCAGGCCTATTCAAACCTTATGTTCAGTCTATGGACTTTCGCAAGTTATAACCGAGCCGACCCACTTTACTGGAAATACCTCATCCACACTAGATCTGATCTTGGCTTCAAACGCTTAATATCTTCGGGTGTTGGGGATCCTTTTCTCCCATCCACTATTCGGTACCATTGTCCTATATTTGGTATACTAAAATTTGCTAAGTGTAAGACAACCTCGTTTACGAGGCAAGTATGGTATTACGACAGGAGTAACTACGAGGAGCTACGAGGTCTTCTCGACAGAACTGAATGGGACTCTCTTTCTGATGTAAATATTAATACATACACTAACAATGTAACTAACGCAATTTCGAATCACGCCAAAAGATGTATCCCAACTAAAACAGTCGTTATTCGACCAGACGACCTTCCCTGGATTACTTTGCATTTACAAAATCTCATTCGCAAGCGCAAACGGTACTATAAAAATGCTAAGAGTAAAAACTTAACATCGATTATAACATAGCGACGAAAGCAATCGGAAATCGAATAAAAACGGTACCTGCACAAATAATTGATTTCGAAGAAACAGGATCTATCAAAGGCAGGTTCATTGGAGAAAACGTTAGATTTATTATAGAAGTAATGCAATATCAAGAGGATAATAACTTGCCAGAACTTTTGTTCTTTGCCGACTTTCAAAAAGCATTCGATAGCATTGCTCATTAATTCATAGTAGATAGTTTAAAAACTTTTAACTTTGACTCAGATATCTTGCAATGGACTAAATTGTTCTATACTAATATAAAAAGTGTAATCATAAACAATGGACAAGGGAGTACAACAGGGTTGTCCACTGTCTTCAATATTATTTATCATTTGCCTACAAATACTTTCAGGCGATATCAATCAAAATTCAGATATTAAAGGGATACAGGTTGGAAACACAAAAATCAAACATTCACTGTTTGCTGAAAACGCAAAATACTTTAATGACGGTTCAGAAAAAATCGCTTGAATCTTTAATTAACACAATAGACTCGTTTTTAAAATGTTCTGGTCTAAACCTCAACACGAACAAATCAATAATTATGAGAGTGGGTACATTAAAAAACACAACATTGAAATTGTGCAAAAATAAACCTTTTATTTGAACATCAGAATGTTCCACAGCCTTAGGTATAACCTTTTATAATAGTAGACGAAGAACAATAGACGAGAATATTCATAAAACGATCGAAGAATTCCATAAAACACTTAAACAATGGGAACACAGAAAACTTACTCTCATGGGTAAAATTACTGTGGTGAAAACATTTGCATTACCAAAACTTATATATCCATTTACAGTCTTAACAAATCCAAGTAAAAAACATAATTGATAGTATAAAACGAGACATATCTAATTTCCTTTGGGACGGAAATACAGACAAGATAAAAAGAGAAATATTATACCAAAAACTAGAAAATGGTGGACAAAAATTAACAAATATTGAAAATTTACTTGAGTCATTAGAAGCCGTTTGGGTGAAAAGATATCTAGACGACAGGAACAAAAGTCAATGGAAAATATTCTTTCATAAGAAGCTAATGACTTACGGAAATTAATTAATATTTGATTGTGAAATAGATCAAACTCTAATAAAGAGAATTTCTAAGAATTGTTCATTTTTACACGACGTCCTTAAAGCATGGAATAATATTAAAAATGTATGATATACATACTAATTTACATGCAAAACAAGTTCTATGGAACAATAAAGATATTTGTAGCAGAAACTTAACGATATTCTATTATGAATGGTTTGAAAAGGGCATTAAATATTTTTAACATATATTTGACTATAGAACAAACACAATTTATGACTTCAATCAAATAAGGTACCTTTATGATATGAATGGTTATGATTTCATAAAATATCAAACTCTTATTCGTTCAGTGCCTCAATATATAAAGATGAAATTAATCAAAGACGGCATTACCCTTACAGAAAACATAACACTAAAAGAAAGAGTTAAAAATTCAGTACAAAGAAACAAATTTCTTTACTCAATACTGACCAAAACATATATCCGTCCAATGTCGGAAATGAAATGGGCAGAAGACATGGACATCGAAAATGAACAATTAGATTGGAACAAAATATACAGTAATATATACAAATCAACAATAGATACAACCTTGCGGAGTTTTCATTATATTTTTTATGAGAATAATATCCACCAACAAATTACTCTATAAGTTTAAACTTGCCGATTGCAGGCTATGCACATTCTGTTACTCGAATGTAGTGTCAATTGAACATTTATATTGGGAATGTAGTAAAGTACAAGATTTATGGAACAAACTGTGTGAATTTATTGCATCAACGACAATAAATATAAATATAGGTAAACGCGAGGCTCTATTGGGAATAGTAGGTATAAACCAACACACAAATGTTTGTAACTTCCTAATTATATTAATGAAATTTTACATACACTCAGCAAAATGTAACAGTAAAATATTGTCGTTTGATGCATACTTGATGTACCTGAAGCTAAGAATAAAAATATTAACCAAAAGAACCTTTTATAAAAATACAAAAGTAATCTTCATGAAAAAAGACATCACTCAGAATGTGTGTAAATGCGCGTGCATGAGTTTCTTTTGTGTGGGCGTGGGTGTGTATGTATGAGTGCGAGCCTGCTTGCGTGCGTGCGTGCGTGCGTGCGTGCGTGTGTGTTTGTGTGTGTGTGTGTATGTGTTTGTTATTTTTTGTAAAATGTATAAAGCATTGAAATGTTTACAAAATATCATTTTCGTTTGCCTTTTGTGTCAACATTCGATGTAGAAAATAAATGAGAATAAAAAACAAAAAAAATCAACTCTACTTTGGGATAAGTTTCGAAGGTTTCGAAACGAAACCACTCTGGCCATTCGGAGTGCAAAGGAAACTTACAATTCTAATCTTTCGGAAAAGATTTGTTCTGGGTATGTCCAATCTAAAGGCTGGGGGACGATTTTAAAGTATTTTCTTAATCCTCTAAGCCATGTTTCAATGCAATTCAAGATCCCACTTACGGAGAACTGTGTCTATATGACGCTGATAAAGCTGAACTGATCAATACCCATTTTAAAAACCAATCTTTATTAGACGATATTGGTCATGTCGTTCCGCCGGTAAACAATCCCTACAGTAATTATAATCTTGATAATATAACTTTGCTACCAAGTGATATCACCGACATTGTAACCTCTCTCCCCATAAACAACGCCTCATGTCCGAATGGAATAAGCAACCGAATACTAAAAGAATGCTCGCACTGTTTAGCTCGCCCGCTGTGTTCCCTTTTTAATACATCTCTTTCTAATTGTCAGTTTCCCAAGCAGTGGAAATATGCCAATGTATGTGCAGTTTTCAAAAAGGGAGATCCGACACTTCCTGTTAATTATCGTCCTATTTCCCTACTTAATACAATCGCAAAAGTGTTCGAGCGGGCAGTATATAAACATTTTTTTAACCATCTTCGTGATATAAACTTTCTAACCTCGTTTCAGTCAGGCTTTCGGCCAGGTGACTCCACTCTCCACTGTTAATCAACTTATCTTCCTTTACAACACTTTCTGAAAGGCATTAGATGATGGCCTTTAAGTTTAAACAGTATTTTTTTTATATTAACAAGGGCTTGCTTGTGAAGCTTCAAGAAACAGATATCCATGGCAACTTACTATCGTGGTTCCGTGACTATCTCAGTAATCGTAGGCAACGCGTAGGTCTCCCTGGCTCCATGTCTGGTTGGGCCCAAGTTGAGGCCGGTGTTCAGCAAGGTTCCATTCTAGGTCCCCTTTTAGTTCTTATATTCATAAATGACATTGTTGTTAACATTGGTAGTAATAATAGGTTATTCGCAGCCGATACCAGTTTGTACAGTCTCGTTGATGAGCCCCTGAGGGCCACTGAAATAATCCAGAGGGATATTGAAAGCATAAGTACTTGGGCTGATAAATGGTTAGTAACCTTTAACCCTGCAAAAACTATGTAAATTTTGTTTTCTTGACAACCTCGTTTCAATCCCGAGTAACCTATGTATGGTCAACAAATTTCAGAATCTAACTCGTACAAACATCTTGGGTTTGTCCTTTCCAGTGACTGTACATGGCACGAGCACTTTGAGTACATTAGAAGTAAGGCCCTCAAACGCATTTGCATCATGCAAAAGCTAAAATTTCGTTTGGACAGAACATGTCTAGAAATTATCTATTTTTCATACATTCTCCCAATTCTTGAATATGCTGATACAGTGTGGGATAGTTGTACATACTACGAAAAAAATGAACTTCAAAAGATTCAAAATGCGGCCGGTAGAATCGTCTGTGGGGCTACAAAGCTAGTATCTATTTCCGTTCTTCATTATGAACTGAGCTGGCCTACTCTTTCAGAAAGACGACTCAATCACAAACTATGTCTCTTCTATAAAATGGACAACGGCCTTGTACCTGAGTATTTATCATCCCTTACACCCCAAACTGTTGGTTCTAAGAATTATCCACTACGCAATGCATCTAATACAAGAACGGTTATGTCACGTACTAGTTCTTACTTTTCCTCTTTCCTTCCTTCTTCTGTACGGTCATGGAATGAACTTGCGAATGTGGGGAAGTTGAAAGTAGCACTCACTTCTTCCTGCATTGTCCCTTGTATACGGATATTCGACAAAATTTAATTCGTGATATGTCTAGAATCACACGTGTTGACATTGATATCATTTTCAATGGTGAGCCCACCCTTAACAACGAGAGTAACTCAAAAATCTTCAGTTTTGTCATAACTTCTTACAAAACTCGAAACGCTTCTGATTATGCTATATTCCCAGACTTGACCCTTTCTATCAAACGGTATAGGTACCCAACTATCATCAAACTTACATATATTCTCACCGTGTCTACTTTTGTTTTCATCCATGCTCTCTTTCTTCTCTTTGTTACCGAAATCATCATTTCTATACACAAATTCAGACGCATTTTTTCGTTCTCTTAAGAAAATATTCTGCATGTTTTCATTAACAACATATATACATGTAATTGAAATTGTCTAACCTTCTCATTATTCTGCATAACTTGTAACTTGACTTGACTTTGACTTTGAAATTTCCCCCGTACGTTTTTACTATATAATGTACATGCATTAAGCGGCCAACTATCTAACGCGGCCACGGCCACTTATTTTGTCCCCATGAAGCCATATAAACACTAATTAGCGGCCACTAATCCCTTGTCACTGACACTTCTGCTTATAATGTTTTCCAATACACAGCTTTAATTGCGTATAGAAGTTTACGGAAAAGAACGACGGCCTCGGGTATCTCCGCCATCCAATGAAAATGTATATTGCATCACACAATTGCCCACGATTGCCATGCGTGTTTACTCATCGAGAATTCATGTTTATTACACGTCGGTGAATGTTTTGATCAGAATTGACACAAATAATAAGATAATTATATTATTACGAAGTTAATTATTAAATACCAACAAAAACACCGGTTATTATGAATTCACAGTTTGCATTGTCCTTTGAAGGCATGAAACGAGTTACGATTTTTATTCACTTCAATATATTTTTTCAAAGTGCATGGATTTATATTTCTACGAACGGATATTTACAATGCATTGATCTTGATATTTTTTTTTACTTTGATTATGGCTGAAAATAAGACTAATCGAAAGCGTTGGACACTAAAAGAACGTGTCGAGTGTATAAAGTTATTAGAAAACTGCCGTAGTGCAAGAAGTGTTGCCAAGGAATTTAACTGTGGAAGGATTCAAATCAATATACATTAAGATACATACTCTATCTCTGAATAAAGCTAAAGTGGTGGAAATGTCAAACCTGGATTAGGTGGCCACCTGTCTTAAGCAGACACTTTGATCATTTCCCAAGGGTGGCCACTTAATACAGGTTTGACTGTACTGTCTGAAAATTGGTATACGAATAGGCGAGCATATGCCCAGTTAGGGACTGCTTTTCCTTTTGCAATATTCGGAACAGTTTTGAAACTACGCTATGAAATTTCAACCTCAAGTGCGTCTTTTGAAAACGTTCACGCACATATATTTTTCTTTCTCTTGTTTTACGCTTTTTATTTTAAATTCGTCTATAACTTCATTTTCGCGGGAAAAACGGCGTCGTGTTTCGCTGAAAAAAACTGCTCGTTTAATTTTTGATTTTTTTAAATACATGTATTCAATGTTTTATTAAACATCGCCTGATATCAAGAAAAGGGTACCTTAACGACTTCGTTTTTGCGCAGTATCAAATAATTGATGAAAATATCGGTTATTGTAGCTGGAACGCAAAAATATGACAGGCGTCTCAAAATTTACGTCAGTGGTATATTTTAAAGAGTCGTAGTTTCAAAACTGTTCCGAATATTGCAAAAGTAAAAACAGTCCCTAACGGGGCATATGCTCTTCTATTCGTATACTAATTTTCAGACAGTAACTCGAAAATTCGTTCATAGTCGCGTTCCACCTTTATGCAAATACTTAAATTATATTTAACGTGTATTATATGTTTATATAGATACATAGATATGTTGAATAAAATATGTTTAAATCAATGATTTTGAAGTGTTTTCGTAATACGATGATCATCTATGTGTGCTAAATTTTGTTTGGTTCTTGAAGTAGTATTTTTGCTTGAAACTCTGTATGTGACACAAGCACAATTATACATAAATACAGTAATTATTTTTGTGTGGTGAGTTTGAACTAGAATGTAATAGTTGGAAACAATAATAACAGATATGTTTACTAGTAAACATTAAAAACACATATCTTTCACGCGCAAACTGTGACATTCATTATCGTTATAGTGTATTACAAAGAGACATGTAAAACAAAACACATGATATGAATCCAATATACTTATCCAACACATGTTTTGCATTAATGAACAAGAATAAAATGTAGAAACATTTCTTTTACATATTTAAGTATCAAAAAGAGCATAAAATAACTTCTAATCACCTGATTTCCAGTTCAGAATAGTGTCATTTTAATTTGAATTTATTATCAAGAGGAAAAAAGACAATATACAGCATTTGTAAAAAAAATCAATCTTTACTTTTATTTATTTAATGTTTTGGTCGACTGGGGTAAATTTTCCCTTTAACAAATAATAAAAACATGTTGGCCTTAAGTCATGGCTTGTGGCTTGACATTGTGGGTACCTGGCTGATAGTTCAGTGTAAACATCACTCCAATGTGGTGAATAAATCGGCAAAATAGTTAAAAATCCTCCGCTCGGTTTCAATAAGAATGATGACTTCGACGTAATTCGAGTTTTGTCCTTTTCAACAATCACGCTGGGCATGTATACATTAGCAAGCATGAATCAGGAAGAACAGGCAATGTATACAGACACGGCAATACGTTTTAATGTACAATTTTTAATGTTACAGTCAATCAATTATGCACTCTTGCAACAATTTCTCGTAATATACTGAATGTTTTTTTTACTTATAACGTAAAACGACACTTTAAAATATAGAAAAACAATGTTATGACAAAAGTTATTATTTTGTATTAAAATAATAAGTTTTTGAAAATAAACCAACAGTTTCTATTTTCAGATTTTCACATTATGCAATATCAATATTATTAAGAAAAAAATAGTTTCTGAATTTAATTTTCTGATTTCAAATGTCTATTAAATCACTATGATTTATTAGGGTGTAATTAGTCAAACGCAACTACAGTTAAAAGCACCTGCAGGAGACAACAATTTGACTTCATTAGTATAGTGAAATAACGTTGTATGATACCGAAACATGTAAGACCCATTTTTGCCAGATGAAACTCCTTTATAGTTTACTAAATGACTGATCTGAATGTTTCAGTATAGCTCATCAATGGCACTAACAAAAAAGGTGAAGAATTAAATCAATATAAAAAAATCCCACACACCTATTACTGTAAATTCTTGCAAAATGGCAATGCCTGATTTTCTGAAATTGCGATAAACATTTTGCTGAATATTGATAAATATTGATAAAAGTGAATTTAAAATAGTCTCATAGGAAACAAAACGGAACGTTTCATTCAAGTTGCAAAATCACTTTTAAATTTGCGATATCGATAAATGTTAACAATTTTACTGACAAAGACAATGAGACAAGTAAAATATCCAATACATTCAGTGTTTGCATTTTCAAACTAATACACAGCAGGCACATCAACGTCGTTTTGCAATTTCTGAAACAATGTTGAATAATAATTAGATTTGAAAGTTGATTACACGTTTGGATTTCAACATTGAAGCAACTTTAATTGCAGTTTCAACATTGAAATAAAACTGAAGTTTAAATTATATTCCAATCTACAATGTTTAATTATACATTGACATATATGTTCTTTATTCATAATTTATATAACACAATGCTACCACAACTTATATTGTTGTTAATATATTTTAAAAGAAACATGTTAAAAATTAAAACTTTTGAAAAACAAATGTTGTCATTAATTGAATTTTTATTTAGGCAAGCATAATAAAAAGGAACACACAACGTTGCTATTTCGACTTTTTATAATTTTTTGATTTTGTAACCAATGTTTACCACGGGACAAATCATATTTCATTATTGCCAAAAGTCGTGTATTATATTGAAGCCAAGTGACTAGTGGACCATTTTAATGATTTGCACAACAGAGGCTTTATATTACTATGCTGTAGCGGATACTTATCGCTAAATGGTAAGTCGCGGGTTTACGACACCACTTGAATGATTATAACCAGGCGTTTGAAACGTATCTGAAATATGATTCGAATTTCACGACTGAGAAATACTCCTGTCCGACAACTACTTGCCTAATGGTAGGGCTTAGTTCCAGTGTGGCTTTGACAGTCTAAAATCTGACAGAAAGGTCAATGTTAATTTTGCCTTTACTTGTTTTAAACCATCCATGGATGCGTTTTAACAATACCAGATAAATAATAAAAATACATTTTGTGTTTCCAATAGTCAAACAAAATCACCAACCTTGGACAGTCACTTTAACAGTATCCTCAGCACATGCATCTCCAGGAGTAGTTGTTTTGTATGTTACTAAGACTCTGTAAACTCCAGTATTGTTTCGAGCTACATTTTTTAAGGTAAGGCTCCCGTCAGTAGGGTTTTCAGCATTGCAGTTATTTTGAACAATGCTTGTTCCAGAAGAGGGATACCAGACAAGAATATCCAATGATGTTGTAGTAGAAGAATCTAAGGTAACGCTCCATAGGATGCTTGAAATGTGGCTAAAGTGCATTATATCCCAAGTTAAGGTGACATCTTCAGCAACAATTGCTGTTACATCTTCTGGGAGAGGAGTGTTGAACTGGCATAGGACCCCTGAAAACAAAACACAAAAAAACAATGCAAAATTAAATATACATTAATTGTTCTTTATTAAATCAAAAAGCAGAAACATACATTTAAAAGGGCATTATCTACATCAACACGTAAAATGAATCATAATACACATTTGGCATACGGTAAGTATAATTATTTATAAAGACGTCGTACACAAATATAATGTTTGCGATACTTTAAATAGAAACTAGATTTTACGACATTGGATGGGTTGCCTGTTTCGAGCATCATTCAAATTAAATAAATACAAAACTTAAATGCCAAAGGAGCGAAACTTATTATGCACAAACTTTACATAAACCAAAAGTATTAAAATATGAAAGAGGAATAACACCGGTGATAATGGGCTAATTTATCTTGAAATAAAACTCTACCGAGGCATTAACCATTCACACACTGTCACAAGGTTTAATTACGAATGGGTAAAAAGTACATTAGTTATTGTCTGCAAAAAATACAAACCTACTATTTGTAATGGTTTAGGGAATAACTCTGGGGTAACTAATTCAAATAGAAGATCATTCATTTTTAATTGTTTTATAGAAATATACATTCTATTTAAAAACGGCATGGATGGTTTAAGAACTGTAATTGCTATAATGATAACAATGGTTAGATACAACATTTTTTTATAAAACAAAGTATCAGCCAAAATGTTTGATTTGGCTTAATACTATACATGTAACTCAAATTTAACTTAGATCTTTAAGCCTTTCGTGTAGATATCATGTGTGAATTTAAGCAAGGGATGATAGAGTGTTAAGATAGAGACGAATGTCAATTTGTGAGAATTCAAGGCATATAACTCAAATTGTTTATATATCAAAGACTCATACCTAAAGGCCTACTATTAAAATTGATTTAGAACAAACGATTAATATGGACATGATTCCATTACGCCGTATGCAATGAACGCATAATTTGAGCATTTCTTTTCTCAGATGCTGAACAGATTGAAGTGGTCAATCCATGAATACATTCAATGAATTTAGCGTTTTAGACAGGCAAGTTTTCCGCTTTAAATCAGTTGTCAAAAATATAAATGTGAAAAGTAAATACATATCGATGATTCGGTATATTTTCCAACAAAAACACTTTCCAATCGACTGAACAGTGACAAAATTGCGTCACTGTCGTTTATTGTTTCGGCCCGGATTGAGCGTATTGTAAAACACCGCTGATGACGTCTCATAAAACCCTGTTAGGGAGGTTATTTTAAACTACTTTTGTTTTGCATTTTCATGACTTTAACAGCTTTTTTAGCCAAAAAAGTAATTGATTGTGTGTGTTTTATGCTACACACTCGGGCCGTTAATCATTTAACGGGCCTATGCAGATTTCAAACACGTGTATTAACCCTATATTAATTAATACCTACACTTGGACAATGTTCAATGCTAATTATTAGCAGAACTGACAAAAATATATATCGCTGACTGAAGAACTGGTGGGATTTATCGATATTCGCTGAGCTTGCGCTAAGGATTGTGGGTGAATTGTTATTAATGATTGTTTCACCGAATTCATTAGTTCCCAATCTGTTAAGCAAGTCAACACTTTCTACTTTTGGCTCGTTCAATGTTATCCATTATTATAAAAATACTCACTTTAATGTTTAATTCCGGTAAAACTGTTAATTTACCTAAGTGGCATCTTCAAACGGAGAAAGGAAAGCTGATAAGCATAATTGTTGATTTACAATTCACACTATTCGGACAGATTTAATGGCACGCATATTGTATTGTATTGCAAGGGTCGTGTGAATGTTAATTGGTTTGAGAGAAAGGTTAATAAGTATGGTATGTGCACCGTTCTGTTTGAAAGAGTTATTAAGATTAAGTGTATGGTTTTATTGTAAGGTTGTTTGAGGAAAAAATAAGCACGTGGTAGTCAACATTTAGTTGTCTCACTAAGCACAAGTATTTTTATATAAATAACATTGCGACTAATAAGTGGTTACTAAATGCAAATATCTTATAGTCACCGGCTGAAAGTACCAAATTTGCTACCAAGTATCAAGAACTATCGTTATTTTGAACAAAATCTATTTTTTTTTAATTTTCATGCAAGAGCATTAAACAATTAGAAAAAGAACCAGTAACAATGACAACTGTCTTTGGATTTTGGAGGGTGAGGGAATTAAGACACCCACATTTGCAGTTTGTCTGAATCACCTTATTGTACACATTCTAGTAGACACGTTTTTGGGGGGTTGGGGGCGGGTGGATTTAGACAACAAAATTAGTTTGTTTAGATAAAATGGGCTTGTCTAAAAACATGGGACTTCTCAACAATTTTCCTCGATGCAACAGGGAAGGGAGTAAATACAACAAAGTGAGCAAATAAGAATCATGAGGCTGTCAATCAATAAGATAACAAACTGCCCTATGATGGTATTAAGAAATAAATTCTGCAATTTTAAATTCAAAGATTCCCCCACCGCCCCTTGTTGGGGCAAAATACTGATACTAATACTAAAACATAAATGATAATAAAAAGGTATATTACGCTTAAGATATGTGTGTACATTTAAAATAAAATAAATAGTTAAGGGTATATATTTACTTGGAGTTGATAATCCAATAAACAAAAGAACAACTGTACTGCACATATTGACAAAGATGTTTTGCATTTAATTATGATATATCTTTGTATCCTGACCAAACACTTCCGTTGTGCATAACACTTCATGTACAATCATATCAGGTAACTTACAGAATGATAAAGTATATACGCGTGGTGCAGTGGTAAGCTCCCTTATACTATACATTTCTAATACTGTCTATTTTACATTTCAGTCGACTCCAATCTCCATTTTCTATAAAGTGTCCGGTTAAGAAGTACTTGGCCATGCCAATAGTGACTATAGCACCATTTCGAACTTCAAATAACCTAATTTATATATAAGGAAGACATCCTGTTCGTTTTTAAGGGTGTATAAGCTTTGCCCGCGCCAATTGGCTGCACATATAATGCAGCCATCAAGTGCGGTCTGACCCCGGCTGGTGCCAAAGCGACTTTAAGGGTTATGCTTAAACCCGGTACCCGGTATTGATATTGGGTAAAGCCATCTTTGTTAAGACCAGGGTTTTCAGCGCAATTTGATATCAGATTACGCATTTTGTTAAGAAATTCCGCTATCGGTAAGCTATCAGTTGTAATTCAATTATATTTTATTTTTTTAATTGTAAAATGTTAAAGTAGTTGGCAAGCACACATTATGAAAATTATAATGATAATCAGATGTGAACCAAAAAATATAAAAGATACAAAATGCACGTATTGAGTTTATATCTCCTTATTCTTCCGGGAACTACGGACACTCTTTAAACCACTGAGCTACCGGGCGGTAGGAGGCCCCTAAACCTCCAGAACCACATGCAAATCATATATAATACGGTTAAGGGGAGGGGCGCACGACAAACGTTGCGACCCCCCCATTGCGTTCCCTAATACGCCAAATCTTCGTAAATTTATCGCTCTTGCTTTTAGCGCAAAGTCCAGGAGTTCTCTCAATGTTAAATTTGAAAAGCCGTGGTATAATTTCTCTGTCAACGGTTGCTTTATGTTTGAAAACTCTACCACACAAACTCACTTTTTACATATACCTGTAATTTCGTGTTGTCTTTAACCACTGTTACTCTTTTAATATTATAATATGATAAATTGTTTGAATAAAATTGTGTGAAGTATTAGATAAATTGAATAAATGGTATTGGAGTTATAGGTCAAAATGCAACCTGGTCTTAAAGTGATCTAAAACTTTAACCTTAGTTCCTACGTGAAGGGGCAATAATTTGTATTTAGGATAATATAGAGATATGTTACTTCATTGCGTGATGGTCCTCAGCATTAAGAACAATGCATAACGCTGATCCTAAAGTTTACTGAAAGTTTCTTTGATTTTAAACTATGAATCTCAAACACGTGAACTAGATGTTTTTTTACAGTTTATTTAAACGTTCAATTGTGTGAAAGGGTATAGAAATAAAATTATAACCTAAAATTTAACGATCAGTGATGTAACATTGAACTCCATTTTACTGAAAGTTATACAAAACATAATGATGAATTGCAATAATAAAAATACACTCTTGTTTACCAGACAAACTATGTGATGACTACATTAATAGAGCAATATTAATGCGAAAAGCTACAGAAACAAGCTTAGTAGCAAAACGTTTAAACATAAACCTGGTTTAATGGCAGTGGGTAAACGCAAAAGACATAGAACATAAAAACAAAAATATACCAACAAGAAACATGGAAGAACAGCACAAAACCCCACAAACAGCATAGAGCATACATACTATATATAAATCAAAGTGCTGAAAGCAGTGATGGACTAGGGTTTCATTTAGGGGAATGTTGACAACTATGTTCTAAGCATTGAAAAAAATCGGCTCACACCACAAGGGGTCACTGTTGAATGGGCTAGTTTAAAAATGTGAAAAGTCTCGTTATGTGGGAGGGATAAAGGGTTATATCAGATAAAGTCATAGTTCTTTTATTTTCTCAATGTCGTAAAATCAGACTTAAACCAATTTATTTACGTGACTGACGTATGATAACCAAAGTACACATAATTCTTTATTTCCAAACAGTGTGCATTGTAACTTATAATGTCATTGCATTAGTTTTAACTATCCGAAAACACATGCATACAATTAAGCACTAAGTGTGCTGAATGCGGCCATGCCTTAATTTAACTGACAGTCATGTTTGTTAAAAAATGTAATGAAACATTGATCCTCGAAAGTTGACAGTAACAATAAATAAATAAATTGGAGAACATTTTTAAGCTCAAGTATTTAAATATATAGAAAAAACTGGGCATTGGGCCAGGACAAGATTCAACCAAATCTTCATAAGAACAGGCTTGGTAAAGGATCTCTTAATGATATTATACATTATTATATCATTATTTTCTCCCTCTTAATTTGTGTTTGGTATTCCATTCTAATTAAATGTTACTATGATAACTAAGAACTGCTGATGAATATTAGGCTCTGCCTACTGTCTTATGTTATTCTTATTACAGCTGGATACTTTTGTACATAGCAAAATTGTGTTGACTATCATGAGATGTATATCGTTATTAAAGTATGAAACATTGAAGTGACCTCTTTAGATACACTAACCAACCATCAAAATTCATAACATGGTGTCAGAAGTAAATCACACTGCTAGTGAGAATTGAATACCAAACTTAATAATACCCTTTATTATTAATCATAAATCCAAACGCAATACAGACTATCGCAAAATACTGTAGTCCGTATTCATCTCCAGTGGAAAACTGCCACTCTTGTGACGTCACTTCATAATAAGCAACGTTGCAAAATTTTAAAATGACATCATTAAACCAAAGAGTGCGTCCGTAAAATGACATTTATTATGAAAACATGTGGCTTTTTAAGTGATCTAACCTGTAATAAATATAATGAAGGTTATTAGTACTGCGTTTTGATCCGATGTGTCGTATTCGACTCTCTTGGATTTTTGCAGATTTTGATTTTACTCGGCTTGCGCCTTGTGAAATCCGAATATGCAAATATCATCTCGAGTCGAATACAACCTCCTGCATCAAAACGCTGTTCTAATAACCCTTTTTATATAAAACACCTGTCACCCCTTAGACAGAGCACCTTTAAACCACAAGGCCATACTTTGAACAATCTTTGTAAAAGACAACAACATGTATGTCAGACTGCATACAAAATGCTAAGGAAGTAGTTTGGAAAAATGAAATATTATTTTCTCCGACTTAATTTGTATGCAACAGATGGTTCAATAAATACAAAGGGTTGGCTATTATTGTATTGTCCTCTGTAACTGTCCTGAAAGCTCCCTGCCTCATTAGTTTCAAAAACTTGAAGGTTCATCATCCTCCTGGCCGAATGTGTCATACAGAAAGAAGACGTTTAAAGTAGAATCAAGAAGATTTCTTTTCTGACACTCCAAATTAAATAGTACCGTAACATTTCGAGTGCAAAGAAGTTGTTTTGTTCCCAGGCAATAAGGGCAACATGTATCACGCGTTGCAGTACATACTTTTTACCCAGCCTTGTAGATCTAAAAAAAACATTAACAAGTTTCGCAACAGTAATTCATATTAGGTTTCTAAAACAGTGTTTGATTAATTCTGATATCTAGATGTGCCTTTAATTGCAGCAATTTGAACTCAAGTCATGAGCTGGTTAAGCCATACTGCAGTTCCTTGGTGTGGGGTTTACTTCATTTACTTGAATAAACCAACAGTTCTTGCATTGGAATGTACAATGTATGAACATGCCCAGGCTCCTTCCAAGCCTTGAATCTTATATCAACGTATACTTGGGGCTATGTGTTATATCATTGAGAACTACCGGGTATAAATTATGTTCAGTTTAGTGTATTAATTTACTTATGATACTTGATTCAACATACAATAAATCTAAACACAACCTGTTCTTAAAACCAATATCATTACTGTGTTATGTTGACTTATGATATAAACCATTGCCAAGTTGGCAATTTGAATTTCTTTCTAGACAGCTGGACTTGTCTTCCAGTTACTTTGAAAATCTTTAAAAGCTAATCCGAACAAGACTGAAGCATGAAACCCTTAATACCATACCAAAAGGGGTTTTAAATCATACAAAAACATTCTCACATTACTTTTACCATTTGTTCTTATATACAAACTTTAGTCAACGTATTAATGTTTTACATAGATATTGCAATAACATAGCAATCACGTTTGATCGCTATAGGCCTACATGTAGATATGAGACTTCAACATTTTCCTGGGAAACAATAAATAATTGTACTATTACATAAGCAATCTTAACAATTCTCTCATTATTGATACAAGCTTCAACATGGTATCTTTCTGAATAATTCACATATTCTTAGTAAAGACGATTTTGATGTTCAAAATAACATTTCACTTGTTGTTTTATTTCATTCATAAATGATTTTGTAAACATTCATCAATGATAGTTGAAATGAAGAATCATGCTTAACATGCCTACCGCAAGCATAACTACATTGTAAATTGTCATTAAGACAAGGCCTGCCTGCGAAGCCAGACTATTGATACCCAACTGACCAATCGATGTCCAAATGTGGCAGGGCTTATCAGTGGTTCATTGAAATCCACCTCCCACATATTGCACTGATCAACAGTAGTTAATGCATTGTTAACTTTGTACTTATATTCTTAAACTTAGAAAACAACTGCATTCAATGAAATTTATTCCTTATCACTGATAGAAAGTTCAGACAAATAAGCGAAGCCGAGATACCTTTTAAATAGTGGAATATCTTATCCTCCAAATATATTCATCATTTCATGTAACCGTATATAGTAAATGTTGAATGTTCAATAGTCTTAAAATAGGAAGTATCATTTTTTGTATATCAAAAAACATTTGTGTGTATAATTTTGATGATATTTTGCGATTCATTTATACTTCGAAATTTGTATCCATTAGTGTTCAATCCCAAGCATTCATGTACTTACTTGTTCACATTTAAGTGCAAGAAAAGTCAGTTTACATTTAATTATGATCAAATGTATTATAATGAAAGGTTACATAAAGGATATATTGTGCTTATTGAAAAATACATTATTTTTTCTCTGTAAAATGATTTTAATCAAATGATGCAGTGTATATTGAAATTTGATAATGTGTTTAAAATATGACAGGGATAATTAAAGTGAGCGATTTTTGTGATTTCTAGCATCAAAATTGTCTGAATCGCATTGAAAATTTATACATTATGTATTTTAAAAATATTCTCACATTGCTCACAGCTTGTGAACTTTAAACTGTTTTGTTTTTGATTGTCTCAAATTAAAGCATTGACCTCACTTGTTGTTTTGAAATCTCTTTGAAGCGGTCATTTTAGCCGGCAGCCGGCTCTGGACACCCTGTCATTACCTTACTATGCCACAACAATGCGTAAGAGGAACTTTTTTGAAAATTTTGATTTTGATTTTGTTCCCTAAACGCCACTAGTCGACTGATTCATACAAATCTGAAATATATATTCTTCAATTCTAACTCAACAATATTCAACACTGCTTTGTTAAAAAAAGTTACACATGTAAATTATTTTACCGAATACCTTTCTGTTTAATATTCCACACATTTATATCGATCTATCAACAAAATATCCATCTATCAAAAGCATTGCCATTTCTGAGTAGTGATTATATTTCTTGGATAGGAAACAACAAGTGGGATAAGGACGCAAAGAGTCGCCTGAACAAAAACCTTATGATTTTAAAGAAATAAAATCAAAAATGAGCAGGCAAGACTGTTTTACCAATGGCGATGGTTTATCAAAATATCATTGAACAAATACAGTGTATGAAGTAAATATGTACTTATACTGAAAATGTTTCCGAAATCTTTGTTATGCACCAGTTAACAGCCATCATATTTATAAGCCAGGTGCTATACACATATTCATACATTTGGCTTGATTTAAAAAGAAACGACATGAATAAGTATGCGCATATTTGATATTTCTTTATCTTATCTCCATTTTGCAAAATTGAAATTACATGATTTGGTCGGGATCAAACGAAATTGTACTGCATGTAATTTTACGTGTCAAACTCGACATGCTTCCACGGTAAGATGAAAATAATCCGTATGACGGTGGTAATCATTCCATGGCGGCCTAAATGATACATTTCTTCAATAAAACACGTATAAAATTCACATCATCCGCATCCGGAAGTAGTGATGACATGTCTGAATCATTCAGCCGCTCTGATCAGAGTCAATGAGGTCAATGCAGTAGACTGGTACCCTAAGTTACTTTTCCTCAAATACAAAACGTTATACAGGTACGCGCCATGTACATGGCATATGGTTATTAGTTTACATTAAAAGTATTTGAACAATAAATACCAAAAAAACATGTTGTATTTAAAAAAAGTGCTAAGTGTCATGTAATGAATATTTAAAAAAATAAACATTGTATCGGAAAGAAAGTGTCACGAGGACATGCAAATTTTGTCCATGAAAAGGACAGGTACCGACTTCTTAAGTTATTTCATTCTAAAATGGTAATCGTTTTGATAAAAGAAAATACTAACATTCTATACAAAGGATAAAAATAACGTTTTTTAAATCAATTTTGCTGGTTGTTTTCTACTTAGACCTAAAGCTTGATTCGGTTTACGTATTCTCAAGATATTTCGAATGCGCGACGGGCACCGGGGTTAGCTCATACAGCTCTCCTTTTGGATAAAAGAGAAAGAGGGTACCAGTCTTTAAATACAGAGCTTTGAACGGTATAGAACCAGTCAAGATTATGTCAATTTTCGCAAGACCGTTGTATATCATTAAATCGATGGCTATCATATTGATACACAAAACTTGCATACGTCATTCATTTTTGTAGGCTTGCTGTTATTTCTATGTTGTTACATTATCCAACAAATACAAAGGCTGCTTTATGTTTTTTTCTCACATTCCTGAAAATCGATGGCTCAGACCTGGTACTACTTTGATTATTCAAATTCGCATTCGGAACACCTCGGCCATGCTGAAAATCGCTGACGGACATCCAATCAAAATACAGCGTTTGGATACATTACGTACGTGAGCCCCTGTATTCGCCCTAAAGATGTACATGTGCCCTAGTCCAAAAACTGGGTATGTTTATCAATGAGTGTTAGGTACCGCCTTTGAACGGTCAGTAAAATGCAAATTTACTTGGGGTTAAAACAGGTTTAAGCGCACAAACCTCACTCTTATCCCAACAATCCTAAAGATAGAAAAGATGTAAAAGGTAAATCTTATTAAAGTATGCATAAACTTGAAGAAACGTTTTAATAAAACAAATAATAATAAACTTATAGGTAAATGTCAAGAACTTTTCTGAATAGAGATCCAAACTCTATCTGCAGACGGAGGAATGCAATTCAGAGCACCTAATGCAATTTTTTTTTTAAAGATACGATGCAGTCATTGTTTGAAACTATGAGCATCACACAGTCTGCCTTATAAAATAAAAGGTTTAAAACTGTGCAACTCAACATTTACTCCTTACTTATATATTCTGAACTTTGCAACATACTTTTTTCTGGATTGGTACCAGACCACTAAACAAAGGTTACTGTATTTCATTTTACAAGGGCAGTGAATGTATACCATGTGATAAATAATGTCAAATATGCTACGTCGGAAGGCAATATTTTGCTTAATATGAAGACTTAAAAACAAAGATAACTTTTCTTTAACTACACCATTCAAAATGAACTTAAGGACAGTCTATGCCACTTGGAGAGTCCCGCCTTCGTTTTATTATCGGAGATTCATAAGGTGATTAGTTTCATCACACACTTCGACAAACCTGTTTCCAAAATAATGGTTTGACAGTGCTCCGTCAGACGGCCGTTTTGTAAAAATGTTTGCCGAAGTGCCTTAAGAAACTAAACTCTCAATCAAATTCTGGTAAAATACCAACCATTAAGAACTAAGGCATTTTCGAATTTTCGAACGGACGTAATTCTGTCAAAATTTAACGGACACTTTTTGAGTTTGTATTCACATTAACTTAAAAATGGTGTATAACAGGATTAGGGTTTTGATAAACATACCAAGTTTTTTTATATAGTATATATTCACTGTGCTGTTTGTTGAGTTTTGTGATATTCTTCCACGTTTCTTGTTTGTGATGTTTTGTTTTGTGTTCCATGTCTTTGGCGTTTACCCATTGCCATTATACCGGGTTTATGTTTAGACTTTTTGCTCCTGAGCTTGTAAGTATTTAAAACAAAATACGTTTTTATTCTCTACCATTGGGTAAAAAAATGCGTCGCCCATGCGACCCAAGTTTTCTATAAACATATACTATGAAAAACTATCAAAATATTGTCCTCGGAAACGAAAGGGTTCAAACCCTTATATTTGGTATACAGCCTTATGTTATAGCCGTTTACCAAGATAATATTCCTTGGGTCATATTGGCCACGTACCGGGTTTTAACAAATTCAACAAACTTATATAATGAAATCTTGAAAATTGTCTTCTTGGAAACTGCATGGCCAAGACCTTTTATCAAGACTGTCAAAGTAATTCCGGGGATCCCCGTGTTTCATTATACTTATACAGTTATCTGCTTCGCTGGAAACTTGTGCAAGACTTTTGATTTGTGAGAAGTTACCAAGATCGTTCAATTTTTGTCACTATGTTAAAAGCTGGCCCCGACCCAGAGGTCCCAGGCTTAAAATATACATTACTTTGTAAAATTTTAGATTCTATTTCTCAAAAACTACATTTTCCAGACCTTTGATATTTGGAATGTAACCTCATGCAGTGGCATATTAACAGAACTGTATAAGATACTCTAGAGGTCAAAGCTTGCAATCTGGGGTCCAAGGTTTTCTTTTAACTTATATAGTAAATATTTGAAAATAGTTTTTAAACTGCATGCAAATTCCCTTGTTATTGTGTATGTAGCCTTATAAAATTGTAAGTAAGCATGACGTTGATCGATTAGCTAGTGACCAAAGAGTTAAATATTTCATTGCGAGAGCATTGAAAACAACACTATGTGTGTTTAAAGACATGTGTATACTAGGTTTATGTGGGTAACATTCATACCACCGGTCTTAATTTTCATCGGCGACATATATACAAACGTGGGCTACCTCAGCCGTTATGTAAATGTTGTAACGGAAAGGCGAATCGAGAAATTCAATGCGAATAAACGTTATGTTTAAATGTATTTGGTAAAAAATATTAAACATAAATAAACGGATAAAAAGAATGTTTAAATGTTAGGTTTTACCGGTTGTCGATTAGCGCTGTGTTTCGACACTTTTGAATCTGCAAGAAATATAACAGGGCCAAAAGTAAGGAGCATATACACGGCAAGCTTTCTATCGCAACAGCTTCCATATCTCCCAAACTGAACTTATTTAAATACAACTATTTCATAAAGAAAGGATCAGTGGAAATCACAATATCGTTATAGATAAACACGATTTTGACCAAACATATGATGAAAATTAAGAAAATAATGATACAGTCTCTAACACATTCTAACTATTTCTAGAAATAGCCATAACTAATGGAAACACATATACATAGGTTTGCAATGATATGAAAGCCGGTCCGTCGGTAAACCGTGCAACTTCAGCGGTTAGCTACGAGCGAAAGTGGGTCTAAGCAGGGTCTAAGGTCAAGGTCACTGTTAGCAATTTAATGATTTCGTTGCCGACAAATAAACTTAAAAAAGTTTAAATTTCATGCATAGTTAGTGGATGGTATTAATATGTCATTATACATGACAGCCTCAACATTTTTAGCATTTTGGCAGAAGCGATACATAGTATTAAATGCTGTTTTCATTTTTTATTCGATTGTCAATACATGTATAATCTTTTTGGGGCTCGACTTTAGTATACCCCCGTTTCATTGACTGTTCCAAGACGGTAATCCCATCATTTTACGGTAAAGCCATTTTAATAAGGGTATTGTTTGTTTGTGGTGTTTGTATTTGTGTATGTGATATTGATATATTTGTGTCTATAGTCCATTGTCGTTTGGGCTCTTGCCTTGTGCCCTTAAACAGTGTGTTTTTACTTTTCTTCAACTGCGCTTTGCCCTATATTTGTATAACTAAGATAAGTTAAAAATGCAGAAGGATTCATTCGTTTTTGTACATTTGTTCTTGGAAAATTTTATTTACCTTTTTTATCGAACACGATAAACACTAAATTACCTTCCCTGGAGCTAACGAAATATCGTAAATAAATTTAAAAACAAGCATTTATTGTTGTAACATTATTATTGAAATATTTCTATTTGTACAACAATACAACGTTTCAGCGTGTTCTTCGTATTCGTCCATTTACAAAATGTTTTGTTTTTTATGTCTAAATGCAAAAAATATTTCTATACATACTAATTCTACATCGCTTTTTGAAGTATTGTTTTTTCTGTTGAGTATTAGAAATAATTGTTTGTAAGGTGCCTTTTTGCACTGTTTATCATTTCGTATTTGTTTACGATAAGAAAGTTCTTCGGGCTTACATCATATTACTTCCATTTTTTCAGTTTAGAAATATGTCAAGAAAACTATTTCGTTATTTTTCTCTTAATTCATCTTTATTTAGAAATATCCTTATATAATGCAACACAGCCAAAGAATTATTCATATTATGTATCTTAATGTTCAAGATTTAAGGGATAGTAGTAAACGCGCACGTTTAATTCAATGGTTAAAGACCCAAAAAGCAGATAATCCTTTCTACAAGAAACACATTTTACTGATAATATCGCCAAATTGATTAAAAATGAATTCATCGGGTGGACTCTTATAAATAGTTATGGTGAATCGAATAGTAAGGGTAATTTAATATTGATAAAAGATGAACTTCAAATGATTTTTTTAAATAACGTAAGCGATATATAAGGCAGTTATACTTTACTCAATTCAGACATATTTGATAATACATACATGTAAGTGCTTATATGCTCCAAATGGTAAAAAAAGAAATGACTTTTATATCAAGTTATCAAATATCATATATGAAAATAGATCAGGTATTAAGATTATTACGGGTGATTATAATGACACATTAACAATTAGCGATCGAATAAGCAAGTCACAAAAGTCCGAGATCAATACTGTTAAAACGCATAAATTGAATGATATTTGAAAATTACTTAATCCAGAGAAACAACAATTTACTTGGAGGCGTAAAAACGATAGTGAAATAAGAAGAATAGATTTCTGGCTAATCGAACATAACTTTTTACCCCAAATATATTTAGGCCAGTCATATAAGGTTTTGAGGTCAAACAAATTCCTTCAGAAGTGTTTAATCATGCATCATGTAGGCAATAAATTCTTTGAACAAAATACAGTAAATCCCCAAAAATCAAAATTCGCGTTTTCGAAATGTAAATGTTCAAAGTTCCCATAATCTTATTAATACACAAAGACCGCAAAAAATGTTACACCATACATCGCGCTTGCGATTATCACGTCAATGTTAAGCCGCACTGTAAACAACACCAAGGTCGAACTTATTTTCGGCTTTTTTAAAAAAGAAATGGTATTTCAATGGCCCTAGAAGACATTGTAAGTATAACGTGACTCATATAGTTCGTTCAAATAACACATTTCTCTGCATGCTATTTACATTTCAAAACTTTGAGTCATTTGCACGCACACAGCTAGCAGACGCCGCATTGGCAGGTTTGCTATTTATTGATTATTGGAGTAGGTTAAACAAATGATTTGGATTATTTTTTACGTTAAAAGTGTGTAAGCTGTGTATTTGGAAACTATCGATCAATTTTTAAAAAAATTGCGATTTAAAAGAATTGGTTTTCGTCGATTTTTCTTTCTATTGAAGCGCAGTCGGGCCATTGCGAATTATACAACAAATGTCAAAATTTGCTTTTCTCTTCTTAACTTTTCTTTGATTTACATTTTTGGTGTTGTTTGATGTTTTCAAGTAGACATGTAATAATATTTAGATATTTACCTCTCTATATAAATATAAATGAGCTATTTATCACTTAGTAAGACCAGTTTTTTTTTACAGATTTGATTGTCTTAGCTGTGTTTTAATAGGTTTACAGTTCTTAAATTTATATTTTAGGAAACCTTGATGCCCCATAAATAGTAAAGCTTGGAAATGGTTTTACATGTATGAATCAACTAACTGATGACATGAAGTAGGTGAGTGTAATGTTGTGTTTTATATACGTTTAAGTACATAATTATTTCAAAACAGTTGAATTCCATATATTTTATACTGTTTATGGGCGGAATACAGGTACAGAAATTTGTTATTATATGTTTAATATTTATATCATTGTTGGAACTTCTTGACAGTTCATGTTGTTTTAATTGCAGTGTGGCAGTGTGTGTGTTGGCAAATTGGGCTAACATAAAAAACTAGTGTATATCGACGTATTCTCTGCAGACGACAGACAACAACCAATATGAACAATATTTGATTTTACAGTAACAGAAAATGAGGTAACAACAGATCTCAAAAAAAATTCTTACTATCATTGCCTTGATAAGCCTTCAATATTTTTATGAAATAGACAAATACTTCATACACCAATGCAATATAAACACTATTAAGTAAACTATACTAGGCTCACGGCTTATTCTGTAAATAATAAGTTATAAGTAAAGAAGCTTTTGAAACTATTCTCAGAATGAAAGCAATATTTTTTAACAATTATGAATTGAAAGCAAAAAATGTCTATGGTGTCATATGCTTTTGAGTTAACCAAATTGATTTATATATGACCTTAATATATTAATATTACTATCTGATTGTCTGTTACAGTGAGAGCGCCTTCATAAGTGTGTGTGTGTGTAATGTGGAATAACAGATGACAAACCAGTTGCAGTTCTTGGAGAGAAGGGATGTCAAGGTCTTATACAAACAAGCAAGTTGAAAGGTACTGAATGGGTCGAGTTCTAAACTTATCATGGATATTACAGAGTGTAGGAAACGTTACGGTCGGCATGTAGTAAGACTTCAACAGAAAACAGAAGATGTCACCAGCCCAAGAACAAGAAAATCTCTGAAGAGAAAATGACTTTCAAGCAAAATGTTTGATTGTGGAACAAACGCTAAATTTTCTAACAAGAAAAGAGGTCTTAATGTTCTGTGTGTTCTACTGCTGCGATCTCCCAAGAGCATATCATACACAGACAGGTCGATCAGTTTGTACAGTTCATTGGTGACAATGTTCATCACAATACTGGAACACTAGATAATCATAATACGTTTCATGGAATGGTCATTGTCGCAACTGTAACCCCTAGAGATGATAAAGTGTGTGTAGTTCCAAGAATACGTGCAACAAGCGATGACCTCATCAAAATAGGCAAAATAAACATCCATTTCTACAAACAGAGTCGCAACGCTATGGAAATGATAGTGTTCAAGACACTGACTGAAATATATCCTGATACAGATAGAAGTGATACAGAATTGTTGAAGATAGCAAGGTCATTGAGAACAAGGACACCGGGCTGGTCAGACGTAATGCAAGGTGTACAGACTGGTGTTTTTTCTGGACAATCTAAAGTGTTATACCTGCCAATGATTAACGAGAATCCTAGTGATCTCTCTTGTATATATTCTACACTTAGGTTTGTTTCTAACCAGACAAGATCAATGCGTGTAACACCAGCCATGGTACTGGAAAGCCTTGAACATTGTTACAAATGAGACGCATGATGATGACATAAAGAAAACTGTGGTTAGACTTAGCGCCTTTCACGCAGAGATGAGTTTCTTAGATTCAATAGGAAAACTAATGGAAAACTCTGTTTATGCACCAAATACTGTAGGACACATGCTGAGTGGGAAAGCAGTTGGAAGGGCCATACGCGGACATGTTTTAGTTTGTGATACTCTTGATCACCTTTTGATTTCAACGACACTTCCTCGGTTACAGAAGGATCAAATGGACGAAGAAAATGATAACGCTAATAAAGATGAAAGCAACATCATCGGAAAAGAAAATTATTTAGACCAAAATAGACATGATGCATTACCTACAAAATCACCGAGAGACAACGTGAAAGCTATGCTGGATGATCTCTTGTCAAAGAAAATTTCAGTGCAGGATATCTGTGAAAATAAGCTTCTTGGGGACTTCGAACAGACATATGAAGTTTCTACACAAAACCTCCGAAAGTACAGGACAGCAAAGTTATGGCTCCAGTATATGAAAATGATCAATATCTTAAAGGATTTCATAGCTGCTGAACGAATGGGGAAATGGCAGGATCACCTCCAGTCACTGAAGAGAATGTTGCCGTATTTTGCAGCTGCCGGACACAATCTCTACCTTAAGTCCAGTCATATATACCTTCAACAGATGATGACCCCTTAGCACCAACACCCTGGCGTTTATAAAGCTTTCTGTGAGGACATCATGTAATTAGATGCAGTGATAGATTTTTGGTAGGCCTTTCCAGTGATCTAGTTATTAAACAGGTACTCATGCGAAGTGTAAAGACCGTTGGAGGTATGACTAGGGGTCATGGAATGTCGGAATCACAAAGAGCCCATTGGCTGCTGTCTATGCCTGAGTTAAATATTGCTATGCAGGATTTCAATGGTTAGAAATACGAACCAAGCGATCAGCACAAAGAGTCAACAAAAGCTAGATTTGATAGGGACATAAAAGATCGTTCGATATTCCTTGATTTTCTGCAAGAAAGAAATCCGTTTGTAGAGCAAGATGCATTAAGAACCATCGAGACTGGCAGGATCGCGGATGTGAAGGTGAATGTTGATTCCGCACAAACTGTTGGAGGAAAAGGACTTAGAGAAACCAAGAAAGTCTTGGAGGTTTCTTTTAAGAGATCTATCCAGGCAGTGACGCTTGGTTTCAAAACGTATTTGAAAGTAGATGGAGAAGAAATATCAGTTGACCCGCAGCTAATATTTCAAAGACTGGTCACAGTTTCGGACAATACATTGGATGATACGGGATATATTTTCCGGTATGAATTGCGTGCATACCAATCAGCTCTTTTTGATGCATCTGGACTGCTGAGGGAAGCACACAAATCACAACTTGCTCATGCCATATGGGATAAAGGTAGATGTGGCACAGACAACATTCAAAGTGGAATTTCTACTGTTTTAGATGGAGGCTCCCTCCTACAAAGATTGCCTTGGAAAAATAGAGCTTCATATAATTCCATGTGAACGATACACAAAGTTTGTGCGTGAAAATTACCGGGATGCCCATGTGGTTTTTGATGGGTACAGAAGTGGACCGTCTACAAAGGACACCCACCCATGATAAGAGAAGTAAAGGTCAGATTAGTGCAAGAGTTTGTTTTAATGCCAATACGCCATGTAAGACAAAGAAGGAGGTATTTTTGTCAAATCCAATTAACAAACAGGATTTAATCAATATAATAGGACAGAATTTGACTGCATACGGATTTTCCGTGTATCACGCAGAAGGGGATGACGGCCTCCTTATTGTCAAGACCGCCATCACAAAGTAGATACAGGCAGCTCAGTTGTACAAGTTCAAAGTCTACCACCTACACAGTCAGCTGCAAAATATCACAGTTTTAGAGCATACACTCAGATTCAGGTATGGATCGGCAAGGAAGGCGTACCATTGGAATGGGGCTGGTATCGGAAAGACAACAAATTTGTTCCAGTGAAATGTGATTATCCTACGGCACCAGAAAGACTGCTGAAAATCATTCGATGTAGCTGCAAAGGAAACTGTGACACCAGACGCTGTACTTGTCGGAGGCACGGGTTGATGTGCTCAATGGGCTGCGGTGAATGTCAAGGTGTCAGCTGCAGTAATTCTGGAACTATTGCAGACGACGAAGAGGTGGGAAATGCATAAAGCCGCCGATTTCTGAGAGATATGGAAATGTGAATTACATATACATGTATAGGTTTTCTTTTGTTCTTATTGTCCTGATGTATTTTTGCTTAAGATCGTTATTTTGAAAAAGGAAAAATCTATGTCTGAGTCTTTTACTGGTATTATACTGCTGCATCCCATTGAACATGTATGATATCCACATTAAGAAGAATGCAATTTGTTCATATTGCTACCATTTACATATATGCTGTATATTTCAAAGTTAGCAAATAATATCACGTGACAAGTCCATGGTAATACAATTAAACATATGTCTATGATAGTGTAACATAGTGGAATGTAACCTTACCATATGCTGTGATGTAACCTATTTCACATTATATTGACAGGAATATGATATGCGTCAACTGGAAATGCTTTTTTCCCTGTAACTCAGTGTTGTAGACGATGTAAATTCTATTTAAAGAAGTAACATCATACTTATTAAGAACTGATATACCTAGTCAGTATAATGGTAATTGAAATCGAGCATGAAATATGTATTGACAATTAGTAAATTGCTTAAAAGAAATAAAATGTGAAATTATTGTAAAAAAGATTGTTTTATTTGCATTTTATTATAGTAGAATGTAACCTCAAAAATATCCATGTTCCGCACCTTTTTTGGATGGGGATTTTTTATCACAATGTCTATACATATTGTATAACATATAACATTTAGTTTTTTCTGAAGGAATTTGTTTGAGGTTGGCTGGGTATTAAAGCTAAAATGACTGGCCTAATTCCACAGATATTAGACCTGCCATTATAAAAATGGATCAAATGGCTATATCAATGACAATTAAAATTACTTAGAAACGAGGTCCTGGGTATTGGAAATTTAATAATTCTCTCCTTGACAAAAATGAGAACAGCATTTTATCTTTTAGAAACAATCATTCAACAAAATATTAAACCTCAGATAAAATGGGAAATTTGCAAATAGAAATTAGAAATCGAACAGTTAAATTTTCGAAACAACAATCGCGAACTCGCCACAACCGTCTTAATAAATACGAAAAAGAACTTGAAATACTATATGAATCGAATGACAATCACCCAGACGTTGAAATATTAGGTAGATTTTATTCAAAAAGGAGAAACTAATTCAAAATATTTCTTAAATCTTGAATAGTCACGTCAAAGTCATTAATTCACTCAAGATAGATGGGGCCAGAATAGTTAGAACTGAAGATATTACAAATGCAGAAGTCGAGTTTTACAAGAATATATACACATCAAACTTTAAAAACGACGATCATTATAACCAGTTTTTAAATGATATCGAATAGGATTTTACATTGGATTCTAAATTAGCCGATAATTGTGAAAAAAAAAATATTTTGAAGAAGCTGCAAGAGCACTTAATGATATGAAACTTAACAAAAGTCCTGGACTCGATGGTCTTACGGTAGAGTTTTATCAAACGTTTTGGCATTTCATTGGAGACCTAGTTACTTCAGCTTTAAACGAGAGTTATGAAAAGGTGAATGATCTTTTACTCAAAAACAAAGTGTATATTCGCTATTGTATAAAAAGGAGACCCAGAAAATCTTGAAAACTGGCGACCTTTTTCTCTCTTAAATATTGATTATAAGTTAGCAGCAAAGGTATTAGCAAAACGACTTTAATATGTTCTGCCAAGCATCATAAGTCAAGACCAACAAGGATAAATAAAAAAATAGAAATATATGTTTTAGCATAAGACAAATAGATAATATAACTGATTATACGGCTTTAACTGATTTAGACGGTGCTTTTCTACTTTAAGGTTTTAAAAGGCGTTTGATACAGTAGAGTGGCCTTTTCTGTTCGAAATTTTTAATAAATATGGATTTAAACCTTCCTTTCTTATTTAGGTGAAAACTCTGTATTGTAACATTACGTCAAAAACGACATTACGTAAACAACGGATGGATCACAAACTCATTTAGACTACAACATAGTGTTCCGCAAGGTTGTCCCTTTTGTGCTTTGCTTTTTATTATAGTAGCTTATGTCTTATTAACACAGTTAAGAAAATGTGAAAATTATGAAGGTATAAAAGTGCAAGGAAAACATCTTAAAGTCACTCAACTCGCTGATGACACAACTGTTTTTTTAAGAATCACAATGAAATCCAATTGTTCTTGATATTATCGATCAGTTTGGAAATTATTCTGGACTGAAATTAAATAGGGAAACATCCAAGGCAAATCAAAAAGTAATATAAGTAATATTATGAATAACATAAAGTTTACGTCAAGATAAGGTAAATCAATTGGAGTATATTTTGGAAATGATAAACATGAATGTATAAATTTAGCTGGAATGAAAAAATAGATAAATGAAAACAATTGATAAATAATTGGAGTAAACGAAATCTAAGTGCAAATTAGAAAACTATACCATCAGTTATATATTAGACCAATTTGGAAAGAATGTTCTTATATTTCATATGAATTTAGACTCCATTAAATCTATACCTATTTAAACAAACACTTTGTTCTATAAGCATTTGTTATTAATATGGATTCAGTTTAAACAACTTCCAGTTAATCAAACGAAAACACTCAAAAGTTACTTCAATATTAGTCATGAATTGCGGTTCTTGACTAGTAGGACAATACACCTAATTTATGCATAAACACCTCGGTTTTCACACGATTAATGTTCCATCAATTCACTTCGGACTCCGCACACTTTGACCAGCTCAATTTCGTTCATACTCCGATAATGACATCAATACCGCATTACATTTCTTAAATGGCTATTCATGTCGCATTTGAGTTTAATATCAATCAAAATATTATTAAAGAACACTTCAGGTTTCTATATCTCTGAGCACTAAATCGCTATAGGCGATAGATAAACACATAACGTAATAACACAGATTTGCTTTTCTTTTAAAAACTTACAGGTAGCACTCAACATATTGCTACTTTCGTTACAATAAAATGTTTTTTGTACAGCACAGTATGTTATGGATACGGCTGTAACATTTTACAGTTAAAAAAAGACGCACCTACACAAATACGTATTTTATATAAGTGTCATAAAGGAAAAGTAAGATTAAAGCATGCGTTATCATGTCTTTCGATAAAAAGCTTAGTATATCCAAAACAAGTTAATAAACAATCACCCCTATAAATCAATAAAAAGGTCGTGAGATCGCCGTGGTTGGTACACCATATACGTAAAATAAAGAACTGCAGTGGTTTTTATTCAGGTTTGTTTCCAGTGAAATTGCTTTCAACCATGATACATTAGGTGACAAAGCTGATAATATTGTATTTGCCTACAATTGCCATTCAATTATTCAAGTAAACAGTATTCGTTAGCGTATCATATAGTATTTCGTATCACATCTTAATAAGGTTACTCTCATGAAGAGCACAGATATGTTAGTCCTTAATTCAACATAATTTTTACTTCCTAAAAGATATACGAGTAATACACTATGCATACTCTTCAATGCCAAAATTACTTTAGAAACAAAAATCAATTTCAAACAATTCAAAAGAAATATATATTAATGATTCCCTTCTTTGCATACTACAAATTTGGAATTTCACAAACGTAATTCTATAAAAACATGTTTAACAGATATAGGCATACAAAAGTAAGGCAAAAGTTTAACCGCTTCTGTTGTGGACAATACAGGTGAAAGTGATGGTCACGACACTTTGTTTTCCGGCCAGGTATGTGAAGAAGAATCTCTAAAGAAATGTTAAATAATAACATAGACGATAGCTAAAGTGATGCAAACCAAACGAAGCGAGACTGTATCGGTACGATGAGGATACAGACGGGAAAGACAAATACACAATTTTTCTTACCATTTTTGTATTCAGGAACACATTACCTGATTTTGATAGATACTGCTACAGCAAAATCTTACTCAATAATGTTTTACTTCCGTTTCTAATGTTGTCGAAACCGGTGCTAAATTTTGCGAACTAATACTCAAAAGCGCAGGCACTCTTGTATATATTACTATAAAAGAGAATGACATTAAAGACAATTTGTATAATCCTGTTATGAATAAAGCAAGTTGCCCTGATAGGATAAACCATAAAATTGAATAGGGAACTGCTTTCATTGGGTGATATATCTCTTCTTTTTCCAAATATCGACCAATTTCACTTGTATGCTGTGTGAAATATGATGGAACGGGTCTGTTTTTAAACATGTTGACAATCATGTTTCATTTCAATAACTTTCTACAAGTTACAATTTTTGTTCGTGCCTGGTCTCTCCACTGTAGGCCGATACAACTAACCATGAGAGAAAAAAAAATGCGAAATTGAGTGGACTATTCAGTAAATTGGGTAAACCAGAATAACTTGAAAGCGATAATGATTAAGGGTTCGTATCTGTGGATTTCCAAGACTTCATAGTAAACAATGGTATTCAACATTCTCTGGTTCCTGCTTACCATCTGAGTTCGAATGGGGCAGCCGAACTGGTGGTTTGCTTATTCTCTTTTGTTACAAAATATAACTAGTTTTTATAACATATCATTTCGAACCTTTCTTGTTTTACTTAATTTAATTGTTGTGTCTCGTAACACTCCCAGTATATATGTTCAATTGATTCAATACCTGAATTCCAGGATGTACATAAGCTACAATCGACAAGTTTCAATTTAAAAACAGTTTGTTGGTTGGTATTGTTCTTAAATGGAATTTGTAGTAAAAGCTACGTAACGTAGTATCTATTGTAGATGTGTATATATAACAGTATATTTTTCCACTCAACATTTTCTTCTAGGGCTTCAGTCCATTTTAGTTCTAAAGCTGGCGATGTTATTGTTGTTTTGTTTGATATTGTGTATAGGATATTATTTTTTTGCCTATAATCTACCATTTCATCTCGAAGCGACGCGCCGTTTATGTGATTAATTCCGTCTTTAATCAGCTGTAGTTTCGTTTCTGCAGAAATAAATTTAATAAGGGTCTGATCTATTATAAAGTCACTGTTTACTATGCCGTATAGATATTCAATTTGATTAAAAACATAAAATTATTGGTTCAACAATCGAAAATGTGTTCAAAATGTTTTATACCTTTTTCAAACTAATGTTTGTAGAAAAGTGTGTTTCCTAGATTTTGAACGTTTTTGTTATTCCATTTAACTGTTTTGGCTATTTTATTTCGATCATATACTTGTTTTCTTTTGCTCCATGCTTCAATCACATTGTTCAGAAATGCACATTGTCATGACACTTTATCAATGAAATAGTTATCCATTTCACATTCAAATATTAGTTGGTTGCCATGTGCTTTCAATTTATTTTTAAAGAAGATTTTCCATTGGCTTTTATTATTATCATCCAAGTATCGTTTAACCCATAAAGCTTTTAAGAAAATGCCCAATGTTTGTTAGATTTAATCCTCCATATTCGTAGTTTTGATACAGTATTTTGTCTTTTATTTTGTCTGGCTTTCCATCCCATATAAATTTGAAGACAGCCCCTTACATTTTCAATAATCAATAACGGGTTTGCTTGGATTCGCCTGCACAGTAAATGGATATAATATGAACTAAGGCGCTGCCTCTACGGGCTTGAAGTGTTATTGCCGGAATCGTAGTTCTTTTTATGAAACACATGTTGTACAATACATAGCGGCCGGCATTGTTGGCCTCTCGGGCCATCAAGAACAACTAGCTGTTTTATATAAACAAGTCGCAAACTTTTCAGTACATGTTCTTTCAAGTTAAGCACAGAGCCTTTATTTATGAATACTCATATGGCAAGGACGAAGAGGCTTTTTTGAATGTGCTTTTCAGCTGTATAATTGTCTTTATATCGGGTCTACAGTCCAGTACAGTCCATACTTTCAGTGTGTGTATACCACGTGATACATTGCGTCATAAATGCTACGTCGGAAGGCAATATTTTGATTTGAAAAAAATACTTTAAACAAAGATAACTTTACTATTTCTTTACCATTGTAAATGAAACATAGCGCAGTCTACGCCGATTACGGAGCCCTACCTTCGTTCTTTAACCAAATTTTGATTGCGAGTTTAGTTTCTTAAAACACTTCGACAAACCTTTTCACAATATAGCCGTCTGACGGATCACTGTCAAAACATTATTTTGGAAACAGGTGGTATATACTAGTGATGGGCCGATGATCGCCGATAATCGATTATATCGGCAGACATTCCTAATTTGGGGATCGGCGACCTCATCGTTCCATAATCGAATAATCGAAAAAAAAGTTTGCTTGAATCCAGTAAATTTCCAACTTTATATAGAGCAGTAACTTAGAACTAAAGGAAGTAACCGATAGTTTGAGTTTTAACAGTACTTTCATTAAGTTTTTCTTTGCGTTCAAATAGCTTTATGATGGCGGACGGCCAGGGGGGACATGGAAATCGATCTAAAAATATTTGATTACGTGGATATCGGTCGTCCAGGTGCTGGACAAGTGCAAATTATTCCAGCAAAATGGTTAGGGTCATTCAAGCCCAGATGTTTATGAAACTAGGCTTGATCGACCCCAGCTGTGCTCACATATTGAAATGAACGTCAAGATCAATGTAAAAACTGTTTGAAGAATGGAAATGTTTGCCGTCCAACTCCGAAAATACGTGAGAAAAGTTTTGCTTATTTAATTTCCAATTTTACTCGTTGTTTTTAATAGCTAATACCATCCAAAACCAATGTGTTATGTCTCATTTTTTTCAATTTAATTTTCAAAACCTGTTTAATTAATGCACCAGTCAATTGTAACCAAGCCCCCCCCATTATTCAATATGCCAGAACTAATACCTGTTTTCTGACTGAAGCATAAGAAATGAAACACACATGAAAACTAAGGTCCTTATTGATATATATATCAGAAAATGTTGTTTTTGTGATACTGTCCGATCACAGCCGATTAATTGGATAATCGATCGATCAGGTTCTCCGATTAATCGATTATGAAAATCCAAGCCGATTGCCCATCACTAGTATATACACACTGTACTTTGCATGGTCTCTTAGTATTTTGATTAGTAATGCACCAGTCAATTGTAACCACGGCTCCCCTGGTCCGGGGAATAGCGGGGAGGTTGAATTTCGGTCCAGCCAACCCCGGCTAAAATCCCCGCCCTGCGGGTACGAACAGATGGTAAAATCCCCGCCAAATGTCCCCGTACCCCAGGGACCCTAGGTAAGGCCCATTCCCCGCTATATCTAAAGCGAAGACAAAACCACCGCATTCACCCGGCACTCCGGGGCCACCCGAAAGGTAAAAACACGGCCCATTTCCCGGGCTATCCCCGGTATACACCCGGACCTGGGGGGGGGGGCGTGGTTACAATTGACGTGTGCATAATTAAGACTATAGTATCCATTTCATAAAATATGTTGATTTAACTGCAACATTAGTAAAACATTTCATTGAACAAATACACCCAAAAGGTAAAAACACGGCCCATTTCCCTGGCTATCCCCAGTATACCCCCGGACCGGGGGGGGGGCGTGGTTACAATTGACTGGTGCATAATTAAGACCAAAGTGAAAGAAATCGGCTAAGTAGTGTGAAGGAAATGGTTCCTATTACCAGATGTAAATCCTTATCAGTATTGGTCTTTCACACCTTCCATAAAGAAAGCAGTAAGTATTTCACAGTTTATTTATGAGTCCTTAATTTATATAGATACACTATCTACATACATTTATAAACTAAGCTATAAAATATGAGATAAATATGCACATGGCCATTGTAAATGAGTAATGTGAAATGCATACAGTTATGTTGCAGTAGACAAATTATCAATTATTATAAACAAGAACTAGGTAGCATATAATTATAATGAGGATAAAACATGAGCATTCAGCTGATACTGAAGACATTTTTTAAAAAAAGTAAAAGATGAGTATATATTCTTGTAACAATAACATTCAATACTCATATTTGAAGATTTAACTTCAACACTATCCATTTCATAAAATATGTTGATTTAACTGCATCATCAGTAAAACATTCCTTTGACCAAATGCATGAGTATAATCCCTGATTAACAGTAAATAAAACAATTATTTTTAATATCACATGTCAAAAGCATTATCACATTTGAAAAAAAATATATTGTTTACACAGAGAAAAATACAAATAAAATAAAAGTTAAGGAAGTTTTGTATAAAAAATATGAATGCAATAAATTGCCCATTGAGGGAAGGGTCAAACATAAGAACATTACTCAACTTTTATTAAAACTTCATTTTTTTCAAACCAAAAGTTTAAGGGGTTTACTTCCATTTTCAAAAAATAGTAACTAGTATATTTTTAAAGCACATTTCAATATCTGCAATATATTTCCATCACATAAATGTTTTGTTTATAGTAAAATTGTAGAATAAGTCTGTAATTAGAAAATAAATATATAAAAAAGTAACAGAAAAAATGCATGAATTTTTTTTAATTGAAAATGAAAACAAAAGTGAGCCTTACAAGTTTCAAATGTTTTATCATTTGAATGTGGAGGGCAACATAAGTGAATGAATAAGTTAATGCTAAAATATATTTAAGGCTTATACTAAGAATAACTGATAATCTATTGAAAAAGAATGGATTGAAAGTTACTACTACATGGTCTTAATTAAGCAGTGTAATGTACATGATTGTCAAGTTTAGAAGTGGTTAATAACTTTCCTTTCTGTACATGAACTAAAGCAAGTTCTTTTTGCTTTTGATTGTTTTCCTTTAAAGCATTGATATAAAATAAAGAAAAATCCACTTATTTGACGTTGTCATTTCTGCACACATTTGATTATTTAGGAAAATATCAAAATGCAGTAAAAGTTTTGCTGTTACTTAAAGCTGCACTCTCACAGATTTACTGTTTTGACAACTTTTTTTTTAATTTTTGTCTTTGAATTAGATTTTTTTGTGTGTAAATATCTGCTTACCAGTGATGAAAGACTGCTGAGAAAAGATCAGATCGCAGATTTTCATATTTCCAATCCAAATTTAATGTTTTATGGCTTAAACCGTTACTAACGGTTTATCAAAAATGCATAAAACATCGTTTTTGGGACGGAAATGTGAAAAGCTGTGATCTGATCTTTTGTCAGAAGTCTTTTATCATTGGTTTGCAGATATTTACCCAAAAACTTGTTCGTTCGAAGACAAAAAATAAAAAAAAGTTGTCAAAACGTTCAATCTGTGAGAGTGCAGCTTTAACATCAGAAATCACAATAAATGAAAAAAAAGGTATCACACATGTCAGAAAATAAATTACATAAAAAGCTGTTTAATTTCAGAATCTGATAAAAATAGGATAGAAACTCTATCCCTAAACTATGACAAAAACAGTGCTATTACTTTGATATAAAGTCTTCTTAAGCATATACGTACAATGTTTTTGTCCTGAGTAATATCCCAAAATATGTCATTATATAAATATTTACCAGTATGTTGACAATATGTACTGTCACACTGGAAGCAATGCAATATTTAGTTTATTATACCGAACACAGTTATATTTATATACATATATATATATATATACACATATATATATAAGATTTTTACCATAACACAACTTTCAAGTTTAATAAATTTATTCTGTAATTATTGTTTGTTCACATTTAATAGCTGTCATTTTGTTGCAAATGTCGTTTAGAAATAAGGCAAACACCGGTTGTAACCAGATTCACAATACATTTTAATAAGCGCTTACCACCTCAGACTTGGGGAAACCAAAAAGTGCCTATTTTTAGAAGCGCATGCTATGTGGTCCACTTATATACAAAGGTTACAGAGCTGTTCAGTTTAACAAAAGAAATTTAGTGATCATGTGTTTATAGACAATCTAAACACCACTATATGCCAAATTGTTTGCTTCTTGGACAACAAAGGAAATGAAAAAAATCCCACCAAAACTGAAAGGTTCATGACAACTGCTAGTGTTTTGAAGGCTAGATTTGGCATTAAATTCAGAGTACAGTACCACCATTGTCTATAAGTTGCTTATTTGCTATAAATCTTACTCTTTGGAATCATTTACACACAAACAAGTACTACAGAGTTGACTAACATCTTAATTCTTCTGAAATATTGGATTCAGAGCTGTATCATCTCCTGGATTCGGATTGCAGGACTACCGCCTGGGAAAAAAAGGCGCAGCTTACTGGAGCTTATTGGCACATCATGATCTGCAAGCAAGACACAAAAGCAATGTTTTACACTAATAAAACTTTCTGCCACTACTGTTAAAGTTTGAAAAAGGCCTGTAAACACTCATTTGAGGCATACACAACCTATTATGTAGTCATCAATGTGATAAATATGCAGAAAAGTTCATGAATTCAAGGATTTTCAGGACAAATTTTATGAAATATATAGTCTTTTGGACATTTTGCAATCAGTTTTTAACAACTCAAAGTTTAATCTTATCTTATTGAGTACCCAGATGCATTTTGAAAGCATTAAAACCAGACATGCTTAGAATTTCTTCTTACTTGGAGACGGTATTCCTTTCTCGGAAATGAGAGAGCCAGTATGGAAAACCACACGAGACCACATTTTGACCAGCACTGGTTCTAGTCCTTGAAAATTCCTCCGTGGCTACAGCAACCAGGCTTGCTATTGAAATTAGCAATAAATATATGATTTTAAGACATTTATAATGAATTAAGGTTGTTTTTGAATGCATGAAGGGAAAAGGCTCTTGTCTTTATGAAAGCGGCTCACTTTTTTTATTGCTTTTGCCTTGAGAAATGTCAAGTTTTTCAATGTATAAACTGAATAAATGAATGAATTAATGAATATATATGAATGGTTGATAGAATTGATAAATGAATTAATGAAAGGTGGCATTATTTCTTTAAAATAGGGATCTCATTGTGTTGCTGTGATTGTTGAATGAAGTAGATGTTTTCTTGTCCATAAGCTGAAAATCATATGCACACTAATGCTTCAGTCAATTGTACCCACGCCCCCCCCCCCCAGGTACGGGGGTTTACCGGGGAAAAGGGCCGTGTTTTAACTTTCCAGGTGGCCCCGCAGGGCCGGATGACCGCGGTGGTTTTGCTTTATCGCCAAATTTAGCGGAGGTGCGGGGGCATTTGGCCGGGGTTTAACCATCAGTTTGTCCCCGCAGGGCAAAGTTTTACCCCGGGTTGGCTGGACTGAAAGTCAAAGTCCCGGCTATTCCTCGGACCTGGGGGGCGTGGTTATAATTGACTGGTGCAAAAATAAAACATCATTCTGCATCAAATGTGTAGTAAGTTTTGATTAATTGCTTATAGAATTTGCAATTTATGTAATGTTTGCTTAAAAGAGCAAACAAAATGTGCGAATAGATGCACAATACAGACCAAAGACTAATACAAGTCAGCAGCTTCATTAGAAAATAATATTATTATCAAAGCCGCACCAGAAATGATTGAGAAACAACATGAAAAAAATTCATTTAGAAATGGAACAAACAGTATCATTGGGCTTATTTGAACAAACTTACTCACTTTATACTTCAGTTTGGATACAATTTTCCATTATATGATCTTGAAGTGCTAACAAACTTTAGCATGTCGGCATGTTGGCATACACCAAGTACAGCTCGGCGGGGTGGCAGGCGGGCTGTCTGGCTGGTTCATCATCATTTCCTCCCGGGTCTGTTTATAATAAGAATGAAAATAACACAACACCTACCCAAACATACAATCATTGACACCCTTATAGTATATACAACATCCTCAATTAACACATCTCTGGCCTACCAGTTTAAATTGATGGGATTCAATATTTATTTGAGAGCAGGCTGAAATTTCAAACAGTAATAAATATCTCAATATGTTTGAAACAGTGAAAGATTGTTTTTATTGTTCATAAATGTCTATAAATCACCACAAAGCATATATGATAAAAATGTTTTGAATTTTGCTATGCCTATGCTTTACTATATTAGAGCTGGCATTGTAAATGTCTTGTTAATTTTACATAAACAATATATCCTTTTTTAAGTAATTCATATAAACTTTATTTTAAGAACAAATTGTGAAGAAACTATTTCTCGGCCATATTCTATCTCAAGTCGAAACAGCTGTTAGGAAGAGTAAATTGCACACTGCATGAAGAAAAATCACTAAATCTACAAGCAATTGTTAAAAACTTCTGAAAAATATTGCAAAAAACGCCACTGTTTTTGAGCTAAACTGATGACCCCGCATTTTCTAATTATATGCAGGAGAAAAAAGTTATTATTAACATTGCTTATTGGGAGGGATTTTGTCCGGAGGGGAAACCCCTCCCGAACCCACCCCATTTAAATAATTAATTACTTAAATGTCATTTTTTACTTTGTAGGAAAGAGTTTGTCTAAAACTGTCTTGCATGCTTAAACATGCCTTCAGCTGATTAATTTTGAAAAGAGGTTAACTTAAAGAAATTCTGTGCGGAAATATGTGCCAGTTTAAGCGAGACATGTCAATAAATTTCATCTCGCCTAAAGGTATCCTTCTGAAAACCTTGTTAAAAAAATCACCGGTAAGAACCTGTAAGCTCTAGCGTTATCATGTAATTCTGCCAAAAAGAAACACTGCCTTTTATGCTTAAACTTCCCTCGGGTTCATAATCTATAATACTCACATTATAATGCTTGTTGAAACCAGGTCAAACATGCCAAATTTGATGGTTGTTGGGAGGGGATACCCATCCCGAACCCTCCGCTGTCAATCACATTATGAATTACTAAACATTTGATTTCATTGTTTGTGCTGAAGTGGTTTTTCTGTAATTTCATTCATACATCTTTATCGCTTAAAGTATTCGCGAGTTATCTGCCCAACTCCGCCATGACAAAAAATATTAATTAAATACTGTAAACTTTTTTAATTTTTAAACTGGGCATAATTACACTCAGGTGTTAAAGGGACTGTGTCACAGATCGATGCCAAATTTATGATATTTTTCGACAATTTTCTTTTCTTTTCGCTATTTTATCATCTGTGAGACAGCCTCTTTAATGTACGGACGAGTCTAGTCTCAGGTTTACCATAAGCATGCACAATGATTTTAAATGAAAAAGGAATGTTTTTTCAGATTTAGTTTTCACTACTTAAGTTTTAACTGTTTTTATTCAATACTTAAATTTTACAATACAATACAACGAAGTACACAATCGCACAGTTAACAATTAGTTTGGCATGTATAGTGATGAGTCATAAATTATGACCTGAAGGTCATATCTGATGACCTGAAGGTCATATCTGGATACCGATTGCATCAATTTAGCTTGTTCATTATCCGTAAAAACCAACGTTATGTCATTATGGTGTCCAAACAGCAACGTATGAACGATTGAATTTACAATAACAAGTATAATTCTTAGTACAACTCACCGTGAAAGCAACGTTAAATCCGTGTTATTGCATCATGATGACAGTTTCAATATAATAGACACATTGAAGACGTCACGCGCACCTGCAATGTGCCTATATGCAAATCATTGTTTCTATCAGCTGTCGTAAAATGCGCATAAATACATTTAACTTAATTATTTAGATATACAGTTTAAACGGTATTTTTTAAGATGTGGGGTAAAAAAACACAATTGTTATGACAACCCTGTTCGTTTTGTATTATTATTGCAGAGTTATGAAATATAATTTCCGGTCAAAAAAATTACTCTTTAGACGTGTATTCATTATATGTGTTCTCCACTCCTTTTATGGAAGTGCCGAAGGTGGATTGTACATGTACCTCGGGTATTTCCATATTGATTTTCATTGGATAACGGAGGTCAAACCCCGCCCTAAACATGTACAATTTGCTTGCCGGCATGCACGCGCTTTATATGAACAATGTATGACGAGCTTGTCTGGTTTTCATTTTCACGGTTCAGTGGAGCCCAAATTTTTTAATGTCTATCACTCCGGCAAAAAAAGTAGTCCCTTGAATACACGTACAAACCGTAAGAGGGCTTGTACAGACAAACGCTTCGCGTTTGTCTTCAAGCCCGTATTATCTTTGGTAGCGCATACGTTTTTTACAACTGTTACTTTACAAATTAGTGTTCTATGTTCCCATTGTTTTGATGTCTTATGTAGCTCGTTTAGCTTTTGTTGATATTTGTGTCGATTGTTTGTTGCTTGTTATTGTAGAATGTGATGCCTAATGCTGTCGCACATTCTGAAGTCCATATAATGGATTTAGATTGATAGAATATGATTGTAGTATTCTTTAACGTTCCCACTCTTAGGATTATACATTTATTTATGTTGAGGCTTAGGCCAGAGCATTAAGAAAAGGACTCTAATGATTTGATCAAGGATTCGAAAGATTTCTCAGAACCATCAATAAAATAAGTTTCAGCAGCAGCAAAACGCGAGTGTTTGAATTCCATAATACCAATTTAAACTCCCTTAATATTGGTATTTTGTTTTATATTCCTAGACAGTATTTGTAGGAAGGTAATAAATACAATCGATGAGTGTGGACATCCTTGGCTTACCCTTTTTTCAATCTGGAATGTTTCAGACAAATGACCATTGTTCGTTATTATGCTTTGTGTATCGTTGTAGAAGAGTTTTGTCCATTGTATTATATCCAAGCCAAAATTTAGAGTTTTAGAGTGGTCAACGCTGTCAAAGGCTTATTAAAAATCGGCAAAAAAAGCAGGAATCCAGACATATTATTCTCTTCAAGATATTGCATGACCTCAACTATGAGACGAACGTTTTCACCAATATATCTGCCTTTGATAAAGCCTGTTTGTTCGTTACCAATAAGTTCAGGTCAAACTTTTTTATTCTGTTCGCAATTGCAAGAATCTTAGCGTTAGATAGTTTAGTTTTAGCAAGGTATACTTGGCTTCTACGTATGTTACCATTTCTGATACATTTTTAATTAATTTGTTTCTGTCATTCATTATGTAACACAAATGTGGCATACATCTGACTGTCAATCCAGCGGTCGCACGCTTGATTACCCGTTGAACCACTTAAAATACGGGAGGGACGTTAAATGGGAGTCCATTGTGGCCATGCCATACACTATTGCACGTTATAGAATCAGGGTTGATTTATCCAAGATTACATTCTGTCTTTGCACTATGCTCCGAAATTTTAATATGACTAACAATCGTATCGAAGCAGTCGCCAAATGAACCTTACGCGAGTGGGAGTATAATTGAACTTCAACACCAAAACACATCTGAATATCCTTAAAATATCCTCTCAACAAAATCACAACCTTACACACTCGACCCTGCTACCTAATAATCCGAAGAAGGGCCCTGTTAACTTGTTTTGTATCATCAAGGTTACGAATGCCGTCATTGTTTAATGTGCGTAGTGACTGAATGATATATTTAGATAGTTTATTTTCAATACAGGTTTAATAAGCCACTTGGCCCTTGAAAAAATACACGAATAAACAATTAAAATATTTACAAATGACATAGCAAGTGGAGCATAAAAGGATTGTTTAAATTTATCGAAATAAAATTTATGTAACGAAGGACTTGAATAGAGACAGCGTAATATTTAAAAATGCAAGTCAACATCATAGGCGGAGAAGGTGTTCACGTGCCTATACTTACATACAGTGCTTGCATAGTGCAGCTTAGAAATTTGAGTAAAGAGAACTTTTTTGCACATTATAGATTACATATTTCAAACACAAAAACTTTCAACATTTAATACATACAATGAATAAATTTACCAACACATAATTTGTAAGTGTAACGAAACATATTATAACAAAAAAATGATACATAAAAGGCGGTTTTCTCTCATGCTTTTCGATGAAATATTGGGTTTTATCAGTGAAATAACAACAGTGATAATATCAATTTGATATTTTCACTGCAAATTAAGGAGTGAAAATATCAACTTTCAGAACTACTTTTAAAATCCTTTGTCGTTACTTGCCCTTCATCGAAACAGTACACTTCACTTCGAACCAGAAAATGTTGGCAAAAAATGTTTTAAATCTAAATAAATATTATCTGGAAATTAACAACTAACCGTTTATTACCGGTTATCCCGTTTTTAAAACGTTTTATTCGTCTTGAAGCTGCTCGAATGTTCGAACATGCTTTCATACCAAACAAATTACAGACAAAAACAACTGTTCGAACATAAAGATAATTTTATATCATCGTTCAAATGTATTTTGATCTGTTTATTGTGGTAATACGTAAAACGAGCTCCCTGGAAAATTCACACAACAATTAGCAGATAATCTGATATTTTTTTACTCCACCCTCGCCTCAAAATTCCACATTGTACAGACTTTGCTTCCCTTGACTTTGAAAAAAAACAACATGTATGTCACAAGTACATATTTGTTGTCGTCTGTAGTGCAGTAATAAGATAAGATAAGATTTACTTAAAGTCGACAAGACAGATATACAGACAAGATAATATACACATTGACCGAATCATACTGATTTATAACTATATTTCACTCGTGGTCACAGAAAAATTATATTTTCACTCGTGGCTAGGCCACTCGTGAATTTCCTCCTGACGGTTCAGACATTATCAACGGCAGCCAAGCAGCCACGTCGAAGCAAGCCATGAACTCCGCTATTGCTGCAATCACGTGTCTGCGAACGGGGCTGTATTTATGTAATTCAAATTTCCCCTTAGACGATCAAGATTTTAAGCTTCAGTTGCGTCTTATTAGAAAGGCCATAAACATTCTTGTCCAAGTCAATTGTCTAAGTATAATGCTATATCTATGTATAATTGCTATTTCCCTCAGGCGGTCCAGAGAGTGTAAGCTTCCGCCCTGCTTCCACGTCATATGAAAAGCTCATGAACGATGTTCTTAACCCAGTCTTAACGGAGTTCAGTATATAAATTATAAACATTTTATCACAAAGTGATATTCGTCTTCCAATGTATTGCAAATTATACATTTCTTGTCTGGACACACGACACTTTATTTGGAAGCAAATCCGCAAAACTTTTTAAAACTTCGTAAACAGTTTTACAATATTTCAAGTCGTCACTTTATATAATCTTTAGACAGTCCTTTTCAATTCTTATATATTTATTGTACTAGGTTAAATAATATATTCCGAATATAATATGAACAAAATCATCCTGAGAAAAACGTTTTACCTGAGAAATGCGTTTGCAATACTGTGAGTGTCTTCGATATCTTTAGCTTTATGAAAACCCCGAACCTCACTAGAGTAAATGAAAATAAGTAAAATTAGAGTGTCAAAATATCGAGATGTTGTTTCACGCTAAACATAAGGAAAGAGTATTAATATTTATTCAGTTTCAAAATAGCTTATTGCGCTTTCGAGCTAGGTTTCTTCAGTTTTTATACCGTCCTTACTGTAAAGTGTTTAGTGTTGAAATATTGTAATAAACAAGGTTCCCCTGCCATTCCTAGACAGAATTAGCACTTCTAGAGGCCACAGATTCACCACACCAGGTATAGGGTTAATGTTTCTACCCGGAGTGTGTTAAAGGTTTACACGGCGGACTTAAATTGGCTGTGTCCGGCGTGGACCCGGTTTACACCTGGTTGTTGATCTAGGAGTATGGGAACCATCATTACTCCCCGGTTGGGTTTTAGACTTAACAGTTGGGAGTTTTGTACCACTTTGTTTAGGGGAGACCTGTGTTTCCTCATGTTAAAATGTGATGCAACAACAGTGTCACGTGGCTGTGGAAAGAAGATCACCATGTCCTTTTCATGACTGGTGGATCGTGCCGTCGGAAGGGTTACATCAGGCGTTATTTGGGATGTATTTCCGGGAGCATCAGCAGACGGTACATTCTCTGCCGTCACGACGTATTCTGACATGACACTAAATCCAGTGTGGTATGGGTGTCGGGAAAAAATAAACAGATGTCCTGCCCATTGACATCAAAAGGTTGTTTGACGTTACACTTTACATTTTCCATGTGTGTCCAGTATCGGGAAATTTAACTAACCTGATTGATTGCAGAGTGCAAGTCGGGAAACCCATCTTGAATCACGCGGTTACCGCAGAGGAGTTTGGCCGGATAAACTATACGCACACTTGACCTTTGATTATCTTTTATGGTGTTCTTCAACTGCCCACATAAGCGTTTCCTGGCGTCAACTTTTTTCTTTGGCATGTGTCGATCGATGGAATAACCAGGGAAATGTTTGATTGTTTTTGCATTCAACATAATATTTTCTACACCATTGTAGTTCATAAAGTTTGCAATAATGGATCTAGAATAGTTTTGCCCCATCTTAATGGGGCCTTATCGATGTGCACGAGTATTCACTATTCCAGTTGTATCAATTTGCAACGTGTTAGCTAGAAACTCCATTAAAGAGCCGCACTGTTTTCATAACGGGTCTCCATGATCTCTCGAAATATAAGGAAAATTCGTCTGTCACGTGTCTCTATATCGATGGATTTGTACGAGAGCGTTTTGAATAGTGTTGACTGCTGGTATATGCCCGAGGAAATACCGTTTATGTTATCACAGGCAATTTTCATGTACTGATTAAATATTGATAAATGTTCACGTGTATTGGCTTGATCAACTTTCAAATACAATATTTCCTCGAAATTCATTGACAGTTTGGCATTATTACTTTCATTTTCAAAGTCATCGCCTGTAGGAATCGAACTAACACTAGTAGCATGGCGCTTAAGTTAACTAGTATTCTTTGCCGTAAACTCCCAATCACCCATGTCATATTCCCGAGAAATATCTACCTGTGAAACGTTAGTCACCAATGTACCCCGTTGAAAACAAGCACGTGAAAATTGGATGCACTCGTGTACACAAAATACAGAATTTTTCTCGGACAAAAGTCCAGTAGAGTTTTGCACAACTATAAGTCCATGTGTTTACCTCTTCAGTTTACAAAATATCCTTTCCTTTCCAAAAAATTAAATTCACTTGGAGTACATAAAATCCACGACCACCCAATGCCATCTTGCTACGTCATACATTCTAATTTATAATGAAAAGTATATTCACAAACTGTTTGCCTTCCATTCAAGAATAATTGAACATACCTGTATTCTGAACGATCGCTCAATACATTGCAACATGTTGGAACTTCAATCCAATTGTTTTATCTTGCTTTCAACAAGTTTGGCTTAACGATGTTTTAATGTAGTTCTGTTCATTGTTTAAGGGGCGTAGCTAAAATTAATTGCGTGCCAACTAGTGAATAATCACCCATGATTTTTGAAAGTAAAGGGCTAAACTATTGATCATTATAGAGAGTTATATGAGGCTACATGAACGCATCGCCATGGAGTTAGCGGAACCCTGAATATCGGGTAGGGGCAGCTAGGTCGGCGTCTTCGGACGAACACATTTAAAACAAAAGAAACTTACAATAGTTCATTAAATTACGTTTTGTTTATTAAGCTTTTGTAAGATTATTTCGAATTGTACAAATTGTGGCAGTACTATATATTTATTATATGAAAACCCATTTTTTTAAGAATAATGGTGTATGTCGTATATGTAAAACATATTCAAGCATTATGTTACATGTTTATCTATTCCGGAAGACAAACCAAATATTGAAGTATTCGGTTTATACCACCGTCAGTACGATAACCTTAAACAAAAAACTCTCTAAACAAAACCACTTAAATATCCTTCTTAGATCCTTTTTATAAACATCATATCACAATACTTCTTCAACGGCTATATTTTTAACCCGGAAGTTATATTGAACATGTTAAGATTCAATATATTTGTATTTAGGTTGAAAATTAAACTTAACCCAAAGGAAGTCAGTCGTATATTCTGGATTATACAAACATCTTTATTCATAATTAAACGTAATACTTGGATCTGTTGTTTCCTGTTCATTTTGCGTGGCTAAAATGGAGTTGTACTCCTTTGTATTTATTTGGATATATACGCTAGTATTTATTGGTGAGTCAGAACTTACTTTATTCGTTAGGTGTTAATAAATCATGACTGGTAAACCACGGCAAATATCGCGAGTAAGGCAATGGAACTATATAAGAAAGTAGCTGTATGAAAATTGAGATATCCTCAGTCATAGTGGTTTATAAGTGAGAAATGGCCAGACAACATTCAAATTAAAAAACCAAAAATTAAATGATTAGTATTGTTCTATCAAATGTATATACTTGGATTTGATTGTATAACAAAAATAAGCACCTTTCACGATTCCGTCCGTTTCAAAACAATCGCAAGTCTGTGGTGAAATAATGTCGTGTAATTAAAACCATGTTAACACCATATTTACACAAGCATTTGAAAAACTAATAAGCAGGAAAATTTGTGTAAAATTTAGGTAAATCCACCAGTGTTGTGATCTAATGAAATAAAGTAAACTAATAATCTATTTTTTTTTTCAGATTCTGTCAGGGCTTGCCCTGCAAGTTCACCTCGACTATTCCAAAGGGTACATGATGACGATGTAAAACTTTCATTGATTACAACTGTAATCACTCAAGGCGTAATAAGCTACCTGATTAGGAAGGACGAAACAAATTTGATGAGTATAGATTTTTACAACGGTGCGGTTATACAACAAGAGCCATGCACGCCTGCTGACTGCACGGTTTCTGGAAATGCTGCCTACGGTGACTTTTCTATCACATTATCAAATGTACAGAGAACGTCAGCAGGAACATATAAACTCATCGTTGTCCAATCAAAAGAAGAAAAGGCGTGCACAACACTTTTCGTTCTCGGTATTTATCACATTATGTTTTATCACTTTACCATCACTGTAATCTGTGAACACATTTATAATTATGCTGTGTTATTAAATCCGCAAAATTAGTCCATATAAATTAATATCATTTACAAGCTTCCAATATAAGTTTTCCTATTGGATGTGTTAACTGTTGATATCAGGTGTAATCTCTGCAGTACCACTTTATCTGATATTTGTTTTAACGGAACACTACTCGTTCTATTTAAACATATTTCTAACGTTAGAATTTTTTGAGTATATTTTTAGAAATGGTATTGTGGACTATTTCAGGGACAGGATAATTACTTATTGCTTAGTCATTTTCAGTTGGATATGTGAAAGTCCACGGTTTGAATAAACAGTGATTCCTTAATATTCTAGAATAAATATTTTAGTTTGTACGCGCCAACACTATACTGCTAGGATATCGCGAAAATGTTATTTTCAGCATATTGATATTCAGCCATTAGACGTTCTGTGTTTGAAATAAATTGTTTTAACACTTGCACCCTTTAGCCACAAATGGAGCATTTTTTTGGAGGTTTAACCATATTGATATTTAAATAATTGAATATATATAGTAATATGTATACGTTGTTGTTTGAAGGAGATCCAGAACCACCTACCATTTCGTCAAACAATGACCCATCCGTCGGTGAGAGTGTCACTGTCACCTGCAGTAGTACCTCCACAACCACACCGACAAACCACGGGCTTAGTTTATCCTATACCTGGACGATAGATGGCCAGACAACCCCTGTCGGCACGCGTTACACTTACTCTGATTCCAGGCATCATATTACTATTTCTAATGTGCAGAAGACGGACAGCACCATTGTTATGCATTGTTCGGCAGCTGAGGTCGTTACAAACGGGTACACGTCATCCCAGAGCATAGGATTTACATTAAACGTTCTTTGTATGTACCGCCGTTTTTTCACAAAGCGTTTCATAAAATATTCTGCAATTTAACAAATTAACAGTAAATATACATTTTAAAACTTTGTGAATATAGTACATTAGTATTAGAGTACATGAAATTTTTATTCGAATACTCTACATGCTACATATTTTTATCGGTAACATATAAATAAATGCCTGTTTATTTGATGTATAGCTCCTTCTCAATTGAACCTATTATGTTCTTTAAGATATACGTTAAGTATTGCAACATTATTTCCCATTCTTATTGCTTGTCAGTGCCATTAAACCGGGTTAATATGTAAACATTTGCTGCTTAGCGCTTAGCTTGTTTCTGTAGCTTTTTGCATAAATATCTAAGAATATTGTAACTATTCCCCTCATAAAATATAGTCCATACTTTGTATGTGTACCAAATACGGGCTATGGGATAAGCCTTTATAATTCGATATTTTATTGGGAGTTGAAAAACCCTTTTAACAATTAAAGAGTATTATAAGAAATTATGAAGACAATAATACACAATTACAAAACAACATGCAACAATTCACAATATTTATGCAATAAGCTAAAGAAACATGCTCAGTAGCAAAAAGTTTAAACTTAAACCCGGTTTAGTGGCAATGGGCAAACGCCAAAGACATAGAACACAAAACCACAAACTAGAAACATAGAACAGCACAAAACTCTACAAACAGCACTGTGAATAAATACTATATATATATATATAAAAATAACTGGTATGTCTATCAAGAATTGTTAGGTACCACCTTGGAACGGTCAGTAAAATGTAAATATATTGGGGGTTTAAACCAGTTTATGTGCACAATTATTATTATGACAATTAATATGAGAAAGAATCTTTCAAAGCCAGATAAAAAGGGATATATTCATCAACGTTTAAATCGAATTTTAATACATGGCTCTGTCTCTATTGAAAAGCAAGACAAACGTAATGCAAAATGGAAGAGAAAAACGGATTTAATGCATTGTGCAATGACCGTGAATGATTTGTTAGTAAATAGTGTTCAACTCTTACTCCCCAGCCACGTGTCTTTTGACGAAAGTATATTTAATTTGTATTTATATTTCACAAAGCCGGTTTAGAAAGTCCAACAGTCAGATCCGCTGTCATGTCTTTTTAAAAGATTAGGAATGGTTACCCCCCCCCCCCTCCATTTTACGCTTCAGTGGTCGAGCCACATCTTTTAAGAAGGCCATACACTCTTCTTTTGCTGCAATCGCATGTCTGCGAACGGAGCTGTATTTATGGCATTTAAATTTCACTCAGACGACCAAGATTATAAGCTTCAGTCACGTATTATTAAAATGACCATAGTCAGTCGTAAACTTATATTATCTTATATTTCAAAGAACTGTTTTTTTAAACCTTTTAAAAACCAACGATCTTATCATACATTGATTTAAACCTGTAATAAGACAGTTAATGCTGAAAAATTCTAAACTCGCCTCGACATATATTGTCAGTCTGTCACATAAAGTCATGCCTCAAACGATGGTGTAAGCATTTAAGGTAGCGTATTATTATTAATGAGTGTGTAAATCATAACAAGGTAAACATCAATATATTTAAACTTATAGATATCCATGAAGTTTGTAAAAATAATCAATGTAAAAAATGGGCCTAATTATACAAGAATTATATATTGTATTTTACTTCTGTTATAGAAATTCTTCGATTGGCATTGCCATTGGATAATTCTTGAAAACAACGACGTAAACACTGCATTAAAACTCAAATGTACAAAACCTATAGAAACGAATGCTGGCTATGCAAAAATAAAAAGCACTATACAGTTTCATGATAAACTGATAGTATGTACACAATTCTCAGTTTCATGATAAAGGGTCGAATTCAGGATAACCACTCTCACTCACACACAATAAGTTAATCCTCTGTAATCACATAATGATTAAGCTATTTTCAGTGAAAGGTATATCCGTATTCACAGTGAGTGAGAATCAAGTGTTTTTGTCATTGTGAGTACCCGGTTAATCCACTTAAACCTCCCTCAAGGATTGGTTGTAAATACGCATTGAATGAGTGTGAGTAATAAATGTACATGCCAAGTAGAAAAGATGGAATATATCATTTATTTGGAACATATAAGGGACATCCGTGTTCCCAGACAATATTTAAGAGACCGGGAAAATCCATTGAAGTACTTCAATAATGTGGACTTCTATAAAAAGTCAAATTTTCAAAAGGATGCGCCAATAACATATACGGTTTGTTTTGTGTTGATCTTAACTCCCAGCAAACTTGATAGTTGCAATTTATCGATGGCTGCAGCAATAGGCAGCTTAATGTTGGTATAGTTTGCGGCCTAGCGGCCTAGCGGCGTTTACTTAGCCGTCTAGCAGCCTAGTGACGTTCAGCAGCCTTGCGGCCTAGCGGCGTGAATTTGGTAACAATGATAAATCAGTGCCTTTTATCCATACATTAACAAAGCAGCCTTGAAGAGTTTTCTATTTCAAAGCATTTTTAAATGAGTTTTCATCTTTAATCTTTTATTTTCAAACACTAAGACCGCTTTATGCAGACAGCAAAAGCAAGATTATATACGATTACATATCTAAATTTCGTGTTACAATGTAAAACAGCTACATATTTAAAAAAAAAACAAAACAAAAACAAACCTTCATTATTGATAACCAATTGTTTTAAAATGTTAATTTCAGTTTCAGTATAATGACTTTTGTCGTTTATTTGTCGCCATATCTTACAATTAGGTACGTAAACAAACATATGTTTACATTGTCTAACGTAAAAACCAACATAGTCAAACAGATAATCCGATGTGATCATGAAATCACACATGTATTTGTACTGTACTGGTCACCTGATGAAGTTGCGTGTTAGCGAGGCGTGTGACGACACACAGATCACTTGAGTGTCACTCCACTTATTCCACTCAAGTGACCACTTGAGTGTCCATTACGGGAATGTGATTGGAGTGCAAGTGAGAGTGGATGTTCTGAATTCAGCCTAAAGCGTCCGTTTACTTACGAAATATAACAAATATAAATAGTGACGTCCTTTCAAAATGTTCATTCAGAGAGCTGATACAAACGCACAAGCACACGCATAAACACATACAAACATACACACACACACACACACACACACACACACGAACACTCAAACGCACGCACGCACGCACACACACACACACACACACACACACACACACACACACACACACACACACACAAATAACACACAAACACCCAACACATTTGACCCCCGCCCCCCCCCCCCACTCACAGATACGTTTACATAGGTTTTCAGTCTTTTGGTAACTTGGAGTATTATTATTATTAATTATATATATATATAGTATGTATGCACTGTGCTGTTTGAGGAGTTTGTGCTGTTCTTCTATGTTTCTTGTTTGTGATTTTGTGTTCTATGTATTTGGCGTTTGCCCATTGCCACGAAGCCGGGTTTATGTTTAAACGTTTTGCTACATAGCTTGTTTTTGAACCCTTTTGCATAAATATTAAATTAATTTGTTTTCCAAAAGATGTTGAAATGTCAAAACTAAAGCAAATCATGCCCTTGGAATATGTGAAAATGACATATGAAGAAAGCCTTGCAAACTTATAATATATATATTTTATTTGCCAAACTCTATCCAGTATTTCTGCACAATAAATGTAAATTATGTTAGACACTTGTTAGCGGAGTTAATGGTTATTATCTTTCAACTTATAACGAAGTTAAAATACGACCTACAAGTCTAAGACATTATACTAAAATATGATAAATTTTGATGTAGCCTTATGTTATATCTGTTACATTTGGAAGTTTTGTTTCCGAAGTCTTATTGTTCGCAGTAAGAGTTCAATCTTCATTTAGTCTTGTATACTATATGTATTATATTCATTTATAATAGGCTCCTAGTTCAAGATATTGTTAGAGCTTGATAGTAAATTAATTAAGTAAACATTTCAATTATTGTGTTGTGTCTCTTTTTATGACACCTTAAATTATTAAATTAATAAATCGATACAACAGAAGGGTGTTTTAAAGCTGATCTTAAATCATTGATGCGATGCACTATCACTGAACCAGTTTTATTTACTAGGTATGTTCCTTGATTAGACTGATTAAAATGTTTGTTTGAACCTACTTTGGAATATCGTAGACACAAATATAACTTCACACATGGGTTTATGTAAAAAGAACATGTAAAGCGAGAAGTTTCAACAAAACTATGCAGTCGTCATGCACATTGCCCCCAATCTTTCAAATAACAGCCTGATATTTCACCTGAACATGCTTCTAGCACAAGTTTCAGAATGTATTAAAAAATCTCAACACTATCGATCCCGTTCACTGACCAAAATTTGAAAGGAATGTTATCCCGGTCAGGAGTACATTCCCTTTAAAACAGTTCTTAGTGCTGATAATAATAATAATAACTTTGGGGAAATAATGCCACTACTTGCGCTATCGTGCGACAGTCGTAGAAAAATATGTATTTTGCGACGATAGATCAGTTGTGGCTTCAAATTCAAACCTCCTCATTTTATTCCACAACATATTTATCGACCTTTTGTCTTACTGGTTTCTTGTTAATATTATCGTTACATAATAAAACGATATTCACACGATAATCGCACGAAAATTGACATGACATGGTTGCCAAAGGTTTGGTGAAATTCTTGTTTCCATCGCACGACATTTGCATGACATTCGCGAATTGGACTAATTCATGTGTAGATACATTATTCTCATGATACACTCAAGTTACTCATTTGTTTTTCGTGTGCACCCTCTTCATATAACCTGCCTTCTCTATCTGTTGAAGTCATTAGAACATCTTAAATTTCATTTGACCACTTTCACATCATTGTTCATACGTTATGTATATTTTGTACGAGACAATTTCCGTGGGTTTCATTGACGGCTTTACAATACAAAACTGAATAAAAAATTTCCATGATTTGACCAAGCTATCTAGTTACTGACATGAGATTATTGACATGAGATGGCATATATTCACAAATTGCAATACCACATGTAGACAATAATTCTGACAGTTTCATAACAATTAAATGAAAACTATTGCAAGATCCACTGACAATTGTAGTATGCCGATGAAGATTCACCAATATTAATTTACGATATGCCATACATCCTCAGTATTAACTACGCTTCCATGCACAGGCACAAGTGTCATTGCGATGATCTCCTCATTATTTTAACAGCAATTTATACAAACGTAGTATGTACACAATACCTAGCCCATATTTACAAGGTGTAACATATCGATGGCCTCACCTCCTAATGTCGAAGCTACACAGTCCTATGTTTTCAGTAGCAACGTTCTTGGTATTTAATATTTGCAATTTATCCACAAATGTTATTAAAAAAATGCCAAAATTATTATTTATAAGGTTAAAATTACTGAAGGTTCGGCATTTCTGCTTTTTCTGTGAGATGTCCATTCATTCCTCGACATATTGATCACATAATATAACACCATTTTCTCAATGGACTATTTACTCGTCAGTTTGCAGTAAGATGAGGCTCGCTGTTATGATTTTAGTGATGTAAAAATAGGAAACAAAACAATACATTTTCCACATTCAAAAGTGAGGTCATCGATAAACAATGTGTTTGATTTGTTTAAAAACGCATTAAAAAACTAAGCTCACCATGTGCAATGACAGCGGGTTGTCCAGACACAGGTAACAGCAATTCAATGAGCAAAGATTACTTCAAAGTTATTGTACTAAATTTTCTTAAAATTTTCTCCAGATAAACTGGTCATTAAACGCACAATGCATACGCAATTTTGTTTATGATACAGACATGTGTCTTCAGTATACACAGATGTGTTTTGCCTTTAACATTATTGCGATAGAACGGACTGTGCATCGTATGCAATTTTGTTGTAGAACTATTTCCGGCAACAATGTGATATTATTTAATCACATTTATTTAGGAACGAGATATTGTGGTTGCTGTAATCAATTTGTAACAATTTTGTAATAAGACTTATTTGAATGATGTACGTTTTCAGACGGACCAGACAGCATAACTTTCAACACATCCTTAACTACTATAAGACAAAGAGAGGGCTTGTTGTTCCTTCCGGTTGAATGCCAGACAGATTGCAATCGCTGCACGTTTACATGGAACAAGGACGGTGCTCCGTTTACAAGCACAGCTATTTTAGATTTGGCTACATTGCAGAAATCGGAAGCTGGTGTTTATTCGTGCACAGCGTCAAGGACTGGAGCACGATCAATGGACAAACAACTTGTTGTCCAAGTTATATGTAAGATTACTATGCACTCCTTATAATGACAAATCTGTTCAATCATTGTTATAAGTTTATAAAAGACTGTTTAAAATACATACTCGGGGCGAGGTTATTTGATATGTTTATCAGAAATTGTAATAATAAATACCTTGATTCTTTTCGTTTTGAAGATTAACATGCCAATAAGAACATTTTTTTTTCAGAACAATGTCAATCAACGTAGTTTATTTTAAAATTTGTTTTATTGTATTGCGTCTTTGATGATATGTGTCCTTAGCCGCCTATTTACCTTTCGGTTGTATATTTAACCATTCGAAGGAAGAATATCGGAAAGACTTCTAATTCTGATTTTTTTTAAATATCATACAATGCTGAATCATGAGCCACTCCCATGATGCTGATCATCTTACAAACAATGTTCATTTTTATTTGTTCATTTGCAGTTAAATGTTAATATATTTAGCTTCGCCTACTGTTTTGTATAACGTAACTTTTACGTTCATGTTGTGGAACATGCACGGGGCAGTGACGTCATTGTTATTTTAATATTGCGCTCTGATTTGTTCAGCGCGATGTCAGTAAACCACTAGTATACGGCGTTACAACAATCGGTATTTCTTATTAAACAAACGTAAAGAGTCGATAACCGTTCATTTACAATACTTTTCTTTAGAAGTTTTTGCTAATTTTAAATCGTGATGAATATTAATTTAAAATGTAAATATAAGGATTGATCGTGTTTCGTGTGTTCGTTGAATTTAACCTTCCTCGATCATACATCACGAAAACGCGAACACATGTGATCAATCTTTACACGACTTTGCAGTGATACCGCATGATATATTAACAAGCATTGACGTAGTGAATGCTAATAGAAATGAAAATCAGAAAATAAGTCTAAAAATAATTTGATGAAATTCTCTTTACATGGCAAAATCTTGTTATGGCAACCAATAATAAATAGTTAAAATATGGTTTGGGTTTGTTAACAACAGTAATGATTTGACATCTTATCGAAATTTGTTAGCAATCATTCTATTTAAGGTTGTGTTAAAGGGACTGTACACCATATTGGCACCAAAAAAAAAATCGGTAACGAATCTCAGGACAATTATTTAATAAAATGTTATACTCGTTGTTATCATTATTGTAACAAAATATACCAGAATTTAAAAAAAAAAGTGTGTCGAAGACCGGGTTCGAACAAGTGTCGCTAGAATTGCAGTCCAGCGTTGTATCCACTGAGGTACGAAGGCTTACTCTAAACGGGTGATATAATTAAGCTATACATCTAACTCGGTTATATCACTTGATACCATCGACTAGCCGATCAAGCAAAAGGAATGAATTATACTAGGTAGACATACCCAGTAATCTTTTTAATGGAAAAATACGATTACACTGCGAAAATTAAATAAGTAAGCAATCAAACTATTTAAGGTTTTGTTAGGCCTTATGCATGTAATTTCCGGACAACCATCGTATATATTAATGTTTGTCTATCTCCTTTCAAACCATGCAGACGGACCTGATCATGCAGCTGTCCTTCCGGTCAATACCCTGTATGTACTGAACGACGGAAACACAATGGACAGCGTAGTTTGTTCATCTGACTGCTTCCCGGAATGTTCTCTTATGTGGCTTCCGTCTATATCGAGTAACCGAGGAAACCTCAGCCTAGGCGTCCTTCACAAGGAGTCTGCCGGGAAGTACACATGTGTAGCAAGTAACCCGGAATGGAGTGAGAAATCTCTTAATGTTACCATAACAGTCCAGGTTAGATGTAAATTGATAGTTTTAGATACGGAAATGTGGCAATTATAATATTAAAGTGAATACAGCAATCATAAAAATGATCTCAGACGCCACCTTAACAGAGAAATGGCTAAATGCTACTCAACATCTTACTGAGCTTGTTTTTACTTGTTTAAGGATCATAACTCATGTTAGACCGGCAGGTGTACAAAAGCCCATGTTGACCAACATAACTATGAAGTGACATGATTGTAGTTGCACTGTCATTGGTGTTACATGCGGCCATAACGATTTGGACCGAGAAAAATGTTACAAAAATGGAAGGTACACAGTAAGACATGCTGACCAACATATGTATCGAGTTGTACGTGTGTATGTGTTAGTCATTTCGCGCTTTATGCGACACATATTTTTTCAGACCATTGTTTTCTAGTGTAAGCGTTTTAACTTATATATATATTAATAATCATTCAGTAATTAGACTGAATTCTGCTGCTTAAAATTTCATTGCGGTCAATATATAAGATTTTTCTTAATAATGGACATACTTGTTAACTATAAGAATAGTTGTCAAGTCGTTTAGAGAGAAAAATCCGTCTACCTCAATCATTTTTAGAGCGACTTTTCGAAGAATATTGAGAACTTTACTAATCACCCTAGCGTGTCACTGTCAAATCTTGGTTAATATTTTGCATATATGCACGTTAAAGTCATTATCTCAGCAAATGCATTATATTTTTTATTCAATCATACAATAAATGTTTTCAAATATTCAACCTACCTAATTGATGAAGTAAAAAAAACTCTATTTTGAATATATTAATTCAAATTATGGCCTTTAAGTATTCGTCTAAGAACTTCTGGTAGAGGTTTCGTATGTAAACACACGTAGGCTATTATCTCAGCAACTATTTAAAGTATTGCAATTTGGCCTTTATACAACGTTACTCAACCGTTCAATCTACTTGATTAATCAAGTTAGATAACTCTATTTTCCATACAATGCAAATTATCGCCCCTTAATATTTGCCTTAGAAATTGTGCTTAAGGTTTTGCATGTAAGCACGAAAAGGTTATTAGCTTATCATCTGAGTGTTGTAATGGGCTTTATACGACGGTACCTAACCGTCTAACCAACTTTATTTATCGAGTTTGATAACTTTAGTTTTTGTACAATGCAAATAATGGCCCTTTATTAATTGCCTAAGACATTCTAGTTAAGGATTTGTACGTATAAACTTTAAGTCAATATCTCCGCAAACACAATATATATTGTATTAAAACATTTAAATGTAAGGGTGCATAAGTTGATAGATCGGTGCAATAAGTACTTAATAAGCAATAAGTGCATTGCCAATGGCTCCAAATCATCCAACTTAGTCAACCAAGACAGTTTTTTACCTTAAATGTAATGCAAATGATTGCCCTTCATTATTCTACTAAAGAATTCTGGTTAAAAGCTGTGAAACAGTGGAGCGAGCTTTTTCGGTGACAGCTCTTGTAAGTAAGTAAACATAGACGTACAATGAAACATGAAAACTAGAATGTTTACCACATTTATACTTCTAAACACCTACGATTAACCTCACTGCTGTCGTATACGATTTTTTTATGAAAACTGGCACACTGAATTATTTTGATTTATACGTTTGCTATATGAGTTGTTATTCATTTAATTTTTGAATTGGTAATACTTACTAAATGTAATGATATTTGACTCAGGAAGGTTAAGGATTTTATATTTTTGAGTAATCTATACCGATAAATCTATCTATATATGTAAATCTTTCTGCAGATGGTCCGGAGAGCGCTTTTCTAGACGTGTTTTCCCCGTTCGTTTTGACGGAAGGGGAAACAATCAAAATCATAGGATGCACTTCCGACTGTTGGCCTGGCTGTCGACAGAAGTGGATGAACGCTGCAAATGTTACAATACAACTTTCTGGCACACTTTCACTTGGGCGAGCTACCAGAGACAATGCTGGAAGCTATGTATGCGTCTTAGAAAACACTGCGAAAGAATACAATAATAAAGCCGAGGCTTCTTTGATATTGATTGTCGAATGTAAGTGTAAGGCGACAAATCAATCGTTGTTATTAGGCTTGATCACATGTTCAATAAATGTTATTGTAGCTTATACAAATATTGAGTTTAATATAATATGGGTAAACTTACATTTTGTTTCCTTCACAGTCGTGAAGGTTGTTGTACTACCCCATACAAATGTGTTTCAAAGGGATTATTTTTACCTCGGGTAACAAACAACTTAAACATTTTTACTGTTTTGACCTTTGTATTATCGTCCCTTTTAAAACTTAAAACTTCAGATCCCCCCGATGTTCACATACAGACCACAAACATAACATCCGATGACACTTCCATTGTCTTAGAATGCATTGCAAACGGTGTGCCGAACTCATATATATACAGCAATTGGAAACAGGAGTGGCCAGGTTTTATTTTAGCCAGAGTCATTCCTGAAAGTGGATATTCAACATTACGCCTCACAAATCTTTCGTACGAATATTCTGGAATATACACATGCTCAGTCAGCAATGGTGTAGTGCAGTATCCAACAGCAGAGACCGTCATGGAAGCATCAACGTACCTGCTTGTAAAAGGTACGTATTGGTTTTTTAGTTTGTTGTGACTGTTTATAACTATGTTTTAACAACTAAGTGTTTTGGCAGGCAATATTGATCAATCAATTCAAGTTTTGGATGAATTAGACTACACCGAAAACTTACCCGGTTTTATAAAATTGACAAGTGGATTCTGATTTAAAGATAACAAAGGCTACGAGTTCAAGTAATTTAAAATATAAACACTCGTGTTGGAACTAAGTTGGGTTAAAAACAAGCGCCCACACCTCACATAAGCAATTCAACCTATTGTGTGAAAAATGCCAAAATATATGGCAACTGAAAACATAAATAAAAGCGCCAACATAGGCGACATACAATATCAAAAACTGACTAGGGAATAAAATACATCAAACATTAGTGCAATGAAGAAGTGCAATTTAGAAGAAGATTTACAGACGAGAAAAGAAGGTGACAACATACGACATAAGGAACGCAATAAAGTGCGATTTAGTAATTAATAATCATAATTGGCACTCCTGAACAACAATAATAACATACAATGATATATAGGATTAATTACATAATATTAAGTAATACGGATACGATACACACTATAAACTTTTACTTGACATTCATCATCAAAACATATGTCATTAAACATATAGTAAGTCAGGCACAAATAAAATGGTTATAATATCGGATTAAAAAAAAGAAAATACGTTGGGAAGGACGGTTTTGACTTTTACTGATATCCAACAAAGAACGTCTGTCACTGACAGATTGAATCAATGATTTTAAAGGATGTTATATTGTTTATCGTTTGTCCATTTCGCAGATTGTCTAGAAGTTACAGCGTTGAGTTAAGTCAAATTGAAATATTTCGCTGAGTCCGTTTCCTTAAAGTGTAAGCTAACGGAGACGCATAAACTAATCTATTTTATCACATATTTCATATGCATCATTTCCCTTTAATGTCGATGCTCTTAAGAATTAAAAGATAAAATAAGACATGTTATTGTCTTATATTTATAGTCCGGGATTGTACAAATTTCAAAAATTTAAGTGCATTCCTTCTATTATTTCTATACTTTTGTACGTAAAATAGTACCCTACACAACATATTTTCATTGTTTTAGATGCGCCCATTGTACTATTTCCTAAGTTATCTCATGATGACGTCATCGTTTTATCTAGCAAACTTGGAGACACACTTTCAATACAAGTAAACTTTTACTCCAATTACGGAAGGGTGGCTGCCTATTTAAAGGACTCCAGTTATAATTCGAGCGAGAACAAGAGCGTTACTTTGGATGTTTCTGAAACTAATGTTGAATTACCTGTTTTTGATCAAGTTCTTAACGACAGTGGATTTGTTTTAAATATCACTATCATCATTGAGGAAGCAGACGATTTTACCGTTTATCCTGTCAGTATTGAAAATGATTTCAAAGCAACTTTACTATACATCGATGTTAAATCAGAAGGTTTGCTAATTGTGTTTATGCAAAATTCACGTTTTTTAATTGCTTGAAAACATAATCTATTTGTTTTAGTTATTTCTGTAATAACAAGTCATTGCAAGAATCTAAATTGAATACAATAATTTATATGATTTATTGTAAATTAGTCAGTATGAATTAATAGATAAAACTTGTTGTTAACAATGCTTATAAAACTAATTCTAGTTAACAAAAACATTGCGCTATTCACTCACTGTCATAATATCTTCGTATATTTACCAACAATATATATGTGAGTGCATTTATTGTAGGTCCTCCTGAAACCCCCTGGACTTTTACGATAGAAGAAGTCATGCAGCATTCCATAGACATTTCTTGGTTTGGGAATTTTAATGGTGGATTCAAACAAACATTTGCTATACAAACCAGCATGGACGGTGTTGATTGGAGTAATGCTACATTGTTAGAGGAAGACGTACCGAACACAAATGAACAATACCACCAAACAGTTGATAACTTGGACCATACAACAACTTATTATCTTCGCATGTACGCGTTCAATGTGCTTGGTGAAAGTGAGCACACATCTGTTATGCAGGCTACAACTGCTACTGCCCTAGGTAAAATATATTCATTGTTTCCCTTTTTTCTTTTTGCGCGATTCTAACATTCAAATTGTTAGGATGTAAAGTATTCAAACAGTGTGGTATTTATTTAAATATCATTACTGAATGCGTCATTCCAGTTACAATAAACATTGGATACTCAGTACTGATAAAACCATGAAATGATGTCATCTGTTTGTCTTTGTTTTACACCCGGCAAGTTGAATCTTTAGTTGCACTTAAGAATGTTTTTATAACAATGTAAAAACAACATGCTCGAACACTAAGAAACACCATTGTTAAAAATGCATTTTAAACACTGGTATTTTTTAAAGTATTTTAAACTGAGTGTATGGAAATACAGTTGAGACAGTTATAAAATCTACGTTAATTCCATACTAGAGTATAAAAATATCGAAGCCATTGTTTTGAAATTGTGGGGAGTTTCGAGTATATTGATAAAAGAGAAATCGGGGAATGGGTTTATTAAAATCAGCCCAACATTGCGTGCATTCTAAACTATAGCTTCGAAATTTTTCAAATAAATATTTAATTCCTACCATTACGTCTGATTTTGCCTTGTCAAGAATAGTTTATATTATATCCTTGTATCAACATCATGAAAAAAGAAAGAAACATGCTCTTGTACACATTTAGCTTATTTGAAGAAAACACATTTTCCCCTCATAACAATACACTGTTACGTTTAAATGTTGTGTGTTCATTATCAATAATGCAAAATCTAATTTTGAAATGCTACGCATGCCACTTCTGATCAAATAAAGCCTCCATCATGAAAATATGTAATTTACAATTAAATCATATTTAAAAAAGTAGCTGGTTTCGTCTGAACAATTTTGACCAAACTCAATACCTCGAATAACTTTAGAACATACGTTTTGGCACAATCCTTTTATTCCACATGTAAAATAAAAAGGTGTGTTACATACATATAATGCTTACCTTGTGTTATAGAAAAGACTGTGTGTAGGAATATATTCAATTAAGATTTAAGTGTATTTTAGATTAAATCTTTTATTTCGTATGGAAAGATTTAACGGGCTTGATATCTATATACTGACAGTCAATGAACAAAAATTCGACTTAGTGTATTATATATATATATATATATATATATATATATATATATATATATATATATATATATATATATATATATATATATATATTCTTTTTTATTCATCATTTTCAATTTAATTGAGATCATGTACATATAGAACACATATCTAGGGAAAAAGTTGAGTGTTGTGAACCTCAACGTAAAGACGGCAGTTTAAAATCGTAACAATTAAGATTCTAACCTATCAGGTTGTTATAATTTCGTCGAATGCCTTGCACATGTTTGTATTATCATTGCCTATCAATAGGCCGTATAAACAACCATTCTGAAGACACAACATAGCAAGCAAAGAAAACTCCATCGTTTAAAGAGGTACACCCCTAATGAAAACCTCCACTTGAAACTCTTCAATTTTAATGCTTTAGCCTATGTTGTTAAGCACAGGATTACACATTTTTTTAGGGATTCATGGTAGCGGTTCGATTCGATCCAGAAGCATTGTTTTCTTATTTGTTTCGTTTATTTTTTCATTAGCTTACATTCTTTTTTTATATATATTTTTTAAACGAGACGGTAAAACATGCGGACTTTTTCCACAAAGGTTAAAGTTAATTATTGATAAAGGTCATAAGTATTCCTAGAACTTGTTAGGTTTGCTTTCAAACTTTTAAGTTCCAATTTTATGCGTCAATCCAGTGTGTTAAAATTGTAATGCCATATGGTCTTTTCAGTACAGTTTGATTGTATTTGTTGATGATGTGACCAATAATTTTTTATTTTTCTGAAAGCAAATATATTTTTGTTACTCTGATATCAAATTATTACCAAAATGTTGAAAACAAATTCGATAAAGGATTTTCCTTGTCTAGGGTGATGTCATTTGCATCAAAAATTATAAAAAAGTGGGAAGGGTCTTTCAAATTTAAATACAATTATTTGACGGTAAGTTTCTTTTTAATTTTGGTTTTTGAAATCAGGAGATGATAAATAATAATTATAATAATAAATAATAATAATAATATTATTGATACACATTAAGTACAGATACACATTAAGAAATTATTAAGCTGATCATAGTGTGAAATGATGCCTATTAGCGGTGTGTTACCTCATAGGCAGAAACTGGCGTTTACAATGTGATCATGCAACAACTAAATTGATCGATCATTTCCGAAGCAGCAATTCAAGAACTTTCCGAGTACATTACCGGCGGTGGCGAAGAATGGAACGTGCATTTGCCATGCCTTTACCACAATTTCTCACGGGACGTGGGGTTTTGCTGTCGCTAAAGTTTTTCAAATAGATTTCAAAATAAAATCGATGTGTATGTTTTTATTGATTGGTTATACAATTTATTTAACCCCTTTTAAGTTGTCTAATTGATATGTTTTGTTGATCCAACCAAGAAACTAAATGAATAGTTCGGGACTGTCGCCAAATAACTTCTCTTATTAAGACCATACCCATTAAACGATGAATTTGTGGAATACCATTTTTTTACTAATTTACAATGTATTTACAAAAAAAGGTTTGTGTCAAATCCATCCATCCACCCATCCCATCCCGTCATCCCATTCCATTACATTCCCACTCATCACCCCATCACATATAAAGTCTACATTCTTCTATTTTAAAAATCCTGAAATATAACCTCAAAGCATGCCTCTCAGAGGAATCTTCATTAATTATAACCGAAAGTCGCAATCATGATTATCCTTTGTTAAAAAGTATACGTATAGTGTTTTTTTACAAATTCAAATCAAACAACAACCATAATTAAAACATTGAAACACATCAGTAAAGCATTTATTATCTTTATAGTTTATAAAACTTACAGATACGGTGATTTTTGTTATACAGTAAAGTTATTTATATTACATATAGACGCAGAAAATGGATATATTTTACCGTCATCAAGGGAGTTGAATTGTTAACTATTTAGTGTAACGTCTGTTAGTGGGTATGATTACAAGGATTATAAGAGTACATTTAAAGTTATACAGTCATTTCTTTTCAGAAGACATCACTCAAAGTCATGCTTCAGTTATTGGTGGAGTAGTTGGAGGATGTCTCGGAGTGGCTGTTGCTGTAATCGTCATAGTGTTTGTTCTGAGACGATGGTACACATTGAACTGTTCCTGTAACATGTCCCTATCGAGGAAGAAAGGTAAAACTGGTGTAACTCAGTAGATCTGTTTGCTTTAGATCAACCATGTTTCGTTGGTTTCAAACTTACTTTTACTTCATTTGTTTCGAAATAGTTCTAAACAATACGTTCACGGTTTACTGACACAATTACACACCCAAATTAATATTTAATTGTAATAAGCTTAAAATGGTTTCCTTCTGCACACTTGATTAAAACATCATCCAAATCATCTAAAAATTGGTTAATATGAGTTGCTTTCGTAGAATGATTTCTGAAACTAAAAGGTTTAATGTTACTTTTTGATTGAATGAGAAGTAGTTCAAAAGGCTCACAATGGAAACTACAGCGGCATGAGGCATGTGGCTTAGGCTTAACGAGAGAAAATACATTGTACAAATACAGAAGTCAGTGTTTAAATCAATACAATTCTTTTCACCGTTTATATAATTCCATATGGATGCGTATCATTTTTATTTAGCGTTATCTCACAATTAGGCCTGGGGGTGCGACCCAAGGACCCTCCCCCTTTTGGTATGCCGGACTTCGTCCTTTTTGGGTGATGTTCGGGATGCCGATTTTATGTATGCTGGTCTCCACTAAAGCAAACTGAATTCTAATTTACTTTAAAAATTAGCCAACATAAATAAAAATTAAATCATCAACTTGAACAATTTTCTTAGAATCCATGCAAAGACTTCGGCCTGTATCTGATATTGCTTCAATGGTTCTTGTTCCTTTGATGTAGCTATTTGTAGCCATAAATGGTATGTAAGCACGCTGAATTGTGACTAAAGAGTATACTATCACCAAATACAATCAAGCGTTATTGGCACTATAATGCGATAATGACCGTGCGAGTTGAACAATTTTACGGTAGGTTTACTTCCTCGTCAACAATAAAATGTATACATTATATTGCCAGTGTTTGTTGTTTAATATAATATTGTAAATACAACTAGATAATCGATCAACGTAGGCATTTAAGACTAAGAAATATGCTATTGTTTGTCATATTTGTGATCTAAAATGGGAATTTAAACAAAATTATCAAGGGACAGATCATTTCCGATCATTTTGCTGGTCAAATTTTCTTTAGCCGCGTCTTTCGGACCAGTGTGTACTGAAAACATAATATTATTGAAAAAACGTTTAAAAAACCAACATATTTTAAAAGAAAATCTAATCAGATAGATTGTAAGTAAAATCAGCAAGTAAAAATAATGAATTCGAATACATTTTCATCAATGCTGCCTTCATCATCGCTAAGAAAATTTCAATAACTAATCCAAGAAACCACGATTTAATCAAAGGAAGTATTGTGTCGTTTTATTAAAAAAAATATTCCGTCCCCTCATGTGCCTATTAGAACCCTTTGGTTCCAAACCCATATTTTTGTCCTAAAAATGCGTTAGTTTGATAGATAAGGAGATATTTAAAAATAATTGGTGAAAAAAAATAACCATTTAATTTTCAGATGTACCTTCAGATCAAGATGGGTAAGTTTCTATTCTTGTGTAGACAAGATATTTGCGTTTGCATCAGTTATGTTAAATATATGTTTTGTATGGCCGTGATAGGACAGTGCGTATTTTTGGTTTCACCTGTTGAGGGCGGACATTAAGTTGTCCGCGCTCTTTCTCGTAGAGCTTTTTTCCAGCTACCACCAAATCGGACACTATGTTTATGCGCAGAATAGTTCGGTCAGACTTTATGTTGTCTGCGCTGGAACTCGACGTACCTTGTCCGAAAATCACCAAATATTGACAATATATTATTGGGCAGTACATCTGGGCTAAACTAGTCATGCTAATGCTATGAACATTGAATTGCTTAAATTACACAAATTTTTAATGCGCGTTGTGAGTCGATCAGTTTTTGTCCGATCATCAACAAACTTATACATAATGTTTATGAACAAAATATCTCGCCAAGGATTAATATAATGACACGTTGCAAAATTAACTTTAGAGTTATGTCCATTAAACGGCTTAAATTACACAAAGGTCAAGAAGTCCACTTTCCAACCTTTTCCTAACATGGTAAGCATGATCTTCTCGTATAACAGGCTGGACAGACAAAGTCCCTCCACAGTTAGGGTTTTTAAACTCACCTTGGTCATCATGTTTATGAAAACTGTATCTCGCAAAAAGTTTAAAAACTAGGTAAAAAGTCGGTAATTGCGCAGAGATTCGGCACTTGAATTGACATAATTTTATATTAAAGGTAGTGACTTATCATCTCCAACCTTTGTCAACATGCGTAAGACAAAAATATATAAGTTCGATATCTAGATGGAAAATCTCAGTTACTCAAGCCTTTCGCCCATGATTTGACAAGTTATATTTATTCTCTGAAGAGTTTTGACCCTTGAATTGGCAAAGCCCGTATTGACAGTGTCCGCTTTACAAATTTGACAATTTTATCACCAAAGTCGGTGTCCTTGAATAGGACGGACACATTTTGTGGCAGCTGGCCATCTTGTTCTGAAATACAGAACATGTTTCTAAAGTTTTTTATTTGAATATGTATATCATACAGTTACTAACACAAAAATAATCAATATACGTAAAAAAGGGATTATCCGCTTACGTTGATCGCTTTTTAACAGTTCGTGTATCAGTATGCTTCGTGTCCCGATTTAAATAGTTTTATAATACATTTACTTGTTACTGCATTATAAAAAACTCAGGAAAGGAGAAATAGGGATTCCAACACGTGCATATTGAAAGTATACTTTAAGACATGGTGCTGACAACCCGGGATACAACGCTGCCGGAGCGTATGAAGTAGTGTCAGCGACAAAAGAATTGTCCGTTTACGATGCTTTAAGTAAGTGAACACTTCCATGAAATGCAATGTTATGGTTTCAATTACCATTGTTCTTATTCTCATTGCGTGAAATGTTCTGATTTCGGTGATCCTTATTCGTTTAATGTATGTAGAGCGTAATATTTAAACAGTCATAGTCAAGGGCCTTTTTAATAAAAAAAAATTGTCCCTCAACAACATGTGCTAATAATGCATGGTGATCTAGTTCTGTGTGTAGTTAAAGAATGCAAAGATGTTTTATTGAAAGGCATTTCATAAAAACGTGCCCGAGTAGTATAACAAAATGAGTCAAGAATGTAGTTTCTAATCCCTTAGTCTTATCTTAGGACTGCATTCTGGGTAAGTAGGGTCCAGGACATAGTAACTTTACATGCGTGCTTAATTAACTTGTGTCATAATAGTATTAATCTAGTAACCTGGTTAATTGTTTATTTGAATGTGAACAGGAACATTCATATTTGAATACTGTGTATTTTTTTCAGCTGTTGGAAACGATAGGTAAGAAATTAAAACCATTTCGTATATATTCGACCTGTCACGAGTAATCATATTAAACACTATTTCATTCAACGAGTTCAGGAAAATTGTAAGTAAGCATGCCTCTGGCAAGCATGCTAACATATTTCCTGGATGAGTTGAACAAAAGTGTGTATTACATGATGACGAGTGTCAGATTCTTTTCATCAAATGCTTTATATCGGTGAAAGATAACAAAAAAAACCTTCCTGTTTTACCTGCGCATTATGACCAGCCCGAGCGAATACCAAAAACTGTCATAATCATGTCACTTCCCACGCTAACTGCATTGTTGTTTTGTAATACCTTAAATTATGTAGGACATAATATATAGCCGAATGTTATAACTCCGTTTATAAGACAAATGAATACTGAGATGATACCAAATAAAACAAAATATACACACTATACTTTAAACGAAATGTGCTCTTTTTAAATGACGTCCCCAAACTAGGTTAGATGAAGTCATAATGTTTTCCTTTAATAAGCTTAATGGTAAATGAACTTTTTTATTGAGTTAAATCTTTATCATAAAAAAATGAGAGCTTACCGCATGACCTGCTGGATTATTACCAATTAAACAATTATCTTTTTGAAATAAATTGATTACGAACATACGGGGTGGTATTGTTACTTACGGTAATATTTAACTGGAAACAAGATATAGCATTTAATAAAATACTATAAATACTTGATTAAAATAAGTTAAACATAGCTGACAAATATCTCATTTCAATTATCATTTAACAATTATCATATCTATCAAATATATTCGAGTTAACTGACATGTTATATATATTTTGACAATCTTTTCAGACCCGACAATTCGCGCTTGTACACGTCTTTGGAGTTGACCAATCAGAAGTCAAACGCTTATTACGGGAATGCAAAGATAGGTAGGAATGATGTATTCTAGAATGTTACTACTCAGAGTAAAGTACTTGCTCAAACATAGGTAATGTTCTTTACATACATACCCGTATACAACATTCGAGAAATGAGATCTTCCGGATGCACAAACTATAGCACACATGTGATATGGCAGTTTTGTTTTGGGTTATTGAAAGATACAATGAATTTTCATACTCAACAAGTTCACGTGTATTACGCTAGAGACAATGCATAACATTATCTCATTAAAATATAAAATTATTACTTTGCTGTTGGAGCCCTCTAATCAATACATACAACACGTCTTAACCACACCTGTAACTAAATGGGATTATTGAAGAAGATCTTGTTGCTTTGAGATTTCTTTTGTTTCCTACATCCTTTAATTTCGTTTGCAGAGGATCCCGTGTACAACAACACAATGCTGAAAAACCCCATACAGACAGTGCTTTAAGTTCGTGTAGTTGAAAAAATACTCTAACTCATACGAGAGATTATCTCATTTTAACTAGTGTATAGTTTGATTGTGACGTGTCTTAATGAAAAGTTATATTCAGAAAATTAATGAACTGTATAGAAAAATAAATATGTACTTGACTGTGAAAGGCAATCAGGTAACTTTTTGACAGATCTTACATCTAACTGTTTGATACTTATTGCTCGTGGACAATGGAGTTAGGTGATGACGTTTACCGGTCTTGAATTCCTCATTTAAAATATAACATTTGTACTATTTTTACCGTATAGTTGGTTAATACACATGCCGTTTCATGTTTGATATATCTGTATCTGTATTTTTATCAGTTACAGGCTTATAAATTAAAAAAAAAAATAAACAACGAAATAAGGACATTTCTTTGTTATCTCATTAAACTAATGCATAAATAATATGAATTGCTTATGTCATGTTTTTGTTAGACGGTTTTTTTATGAAATAGCGGGGGCGGGGATAGGGACAGATTGTTTTTGGTAGAAAATATTTTGGACCAGATTTGTTAGAACTGTTCACAAACGTTACAGGTAATTGATCATTGACCCCACAAGTTGTCTGGTATCGCTACTTTGAGATAAAATGTAGTAATTTCAATAGATTCATGGGTAAATATATTGCTCACGGATTCACACAATAAACGCATTTAGTTGTATAATGCGAATATGCCTTAAACGTGTTAAAAAGGTTAACGTAAAACAAACGGTTATAGGCAGTTTGTCAGTTCTAAGAGAGTGTAAGAGATGTACAAATGTGTGTACTGCAGCAAAGTAAGAAGTTGGAGACATTTTTATGCATCAATGATTAAAACATTAACCGTTAGATCACGTGAATGTAATTCGAATAGTGGATATTTCGAAAACAAATACCAGTATAGTATCAACTATGGCCCTTATGTAGATTTGTTTTTTTATCTTTTGGGCATTGTCAGGAAAAAACTCATCAAAACCATTATGTCCTGCCATAAGCACTATGCAAGGTAAGGAATTGATTTGCTTTTTATTGTTCCAAAGAAAAGGTATCATTCTGATTGCAATTATCTGTTGTTACAATATATTATATTTAATTAAAAAAACTGTCAATAACTTTTGTCTTTAAGTATATCTATTTCATAAAAAAGCATAATAAATGCATGACCTTGTTACACAATAGAACAGTACCATACTCATAGATTGGTATTGAGGATTGTATTATCTTTCCCAAGTTCAACCAATTTAAGTTAAAAGTTAATATCGTCTTCTTTCTTTTACCCCAATTTCCTTAGGATTACTGCACCAAGATGCAAATAACCAAGGTACATGTATGATTCCTTTCAGTAAAATTGGTGCCTTACATAATTTCAACGATTTGAAAATGACGTTTGAGCCAAATAAGATTGGTGTTCTTCTGTTTTTCGTTTTATAATAAACAACGAATTACCATGGTTACCTACGCTGATAAAATTATCCTGCTCCGTTAAAAATCCAGTTATTTGTTATATATCTTTATCGAAAATTAAGCTATGTATGTGGAGCAATTTGCAAACGTATATGTTATTTTGGATCATCGCTCGTACGTATGAGCAAAACATAAAGTACTACGGATTTTAAAGAAGGTTTCAAATTTGACCATATCCTCGGATTTTGAAAGAGAGCACAACTGTTTACTTGTAACTTACCAATCCTCATCTAAATGTTCAAATTGAAATGTTTAAAGCTTCTTGTTAAATTATAGCAAGGGAAAAAGAGAGAATGAGTTACATGTGAAGTCATAATCATTCGTTGGTATATTTGATATTTGTTCGTAGGTACAAAAATGAGTGCCTTTTTAATCTTAAAAAATGAGAAAACGACACGATTTATCGCTTGTTTTGCTATTCTTTACGTTTTATGACACTTTTATTCCGCTTTTCAATATTTATTATGTAAGTGATATCAATAAAGTACAGCATTAAATAAATATAATCCATAATAAATGACAAAGGTTACAGCTCAGATACGACAATCTCTACAATATAAGCATAGAACCCTATGACATTCATACTCTTATTATGACCTAGACCCTTAAGCTACGGACAAGAAGCATGTTGCACTAAGAAAATTTGTCGTAACATTTACTTTTACTTCTTAGTTCAAAACAACTGACAAAGTTACAGGTCGGACACAACCATCTACACTGTAAACATAACTGTATGCGGGAGCTCATTTACTTTACCTCTAAGTCTCAGCCCAACAATATGTACACTTTATATGAACGTATATCTTGAAGAGAATTCACTGTGACTTTACATTAAAGGTACAGACCTCCATTTGCGTGCAAATTATTATCTTTATTTGGTGAACACGTTATTTCTAATTCGTCTTAAAGTTCCATCAATTTTAGTTCCAGAGCCGATATGAACTTGTGGACTTTCGTGACCAACATATATGTTAACAGACCTTTCCAATGTATTGCATTACCAAAGTCATAGTAATGTTTTGTGCAATACTTGATTGAGTACATTGGCCGAAGAAAGTTTTCCATTCAAGTAAAAAGCCTACTTGGCATTTTAGTAATAGGTCTTTTCTCAAAATCGTAAAAGTGATGTTACGATTGGACGTTTAACTTGTACTATTCCTATATTGTATGCATAATATGATTAAATTTATGATTTACCGCACTGTCCATTGTTATAACTTCGCTTTTACTCTTCAATTCTCGGGAAACAAATCCGGAAATAATTTTATAAACCAATCGTACTAATGATAAGGTGAATGTTCGTAAAATAAATGCAAATCAGCTGTTGTATTCTTTCAGAATACCTTCTTTTTGAAAAACAATACTCTTCTGAAAATTGTTGTTCACGAATTTGTGAATATATTGTTAAATCTGAAACAGACGTTTTTAAAAGGCAGTACTCAACTAACATTACTATTATAATACGGAATCAGTAAACGACAAATATCCTAGTGACAGTGATCTGATATGGATATTACGATACGGCGCGTTACTAATTTAATGTTTGATATGAAAAGGGAATTCTATAGGCAATTCATACTGAATTATATGAGGCTTATAATTTTATACATTATTATGCTCTTCAATAATTATATTTTTTAAATTTGATCCCAAATTGCATAATTCAGACGGATCAGAAAAACAGACATTAATAACTCGGTCGAGTTTATCAGTGCCAGAAGAATCAAACAAATAAAGAAAAAGTCAAAATGCATAGTTATCAGCTCTTGAAAATAGATTATAAATACTATACTATATATGTGAAAAACTACAGAAACAAGCTCAGTACTAAGAACCAAAACACGTGTTGTGCAAGTTGAAAACCAAAAGATCAGTGGCATCTTCACTAATCATAATAAAAATTGGAAATAAGAAATAACTGTTTTGTTCCCTGATCTTATAACTTGAAATAAAAAGCCGTGAGGAACACGGAGATTGTAACGCCGAGTGCGCCTCATGATATTTTTGAAATAGAAAATTTATACTATTTACCAGACAAAACAGGTTCCAAAATCCTTTTTGTTAACATTTCGCTGCCATTTTGTAGCTCAGATTCAAATTCCTCGCTTAAACCGTAGCAGATTCGGAATATGTGTCCCCCCCCCTCCTGTTTATGATAATAGAGTTACTTATGTCCAGCCGCACTATATTGTTTTGTTTTTGTTATTATCGCAGTCAAAACTCAGAATATTACTTAAATCAAACATAATCAGGTACTGCTTTGATTATTAGGCTTGACTCAGACTCCCGGCCAACGAAAATCGTGGTGCTTTATACTATGGATCAGGAATGAGGTAATTTTTAGGTAAATATCTAACAACCAGTGTTATAAAATACTGCTGACAAAAGATCAGATCGCAGATGTTCAAATTTCCGTCCGAAAATAAATGTTTTATGGCTTAAAGCGTATTAACGCTATTAACGCTTTAAGAAAATTGCAAAAAAACATCCTTTTTTAAACATAAATATGAAAACCTTCGCTCTTAATTTTGTCAGCAGTCTTATATCACTGGCTTCCATGCATTTTTGCAAAAAGGCTCGTTCCAAGACAGAATATAAAAAAAGCTGCCAAAACGTTCCATCTGTGAGGTGCATCATTAAAACAGCGGAATTTGCGAAGAATAACAAAACGGCTGACATCATGCGATTACAGACAACTACCGACGAGATACTGCAAGAAAAACAAATAAAACATCGCACCAGCGGTGGGAAAAAAACATCAAATTTGAATACAAAAATACTACATCTTAAATACTGGATCTTAAAGCATGTTAAAGTTACATAAGTGTTCAACTTTATGATCACTATGAGGTGGGGTAAAGTCACTCTGAATTGCAAATTAGACAAATGCAAATCCAGAGTCAGTTTATGATATTTTACCCCTCCGTATGAAATTGGGTAAGTATAGAATTTAATCACTTTCCATGTAAGTTTTCAAATATTATCAATTTGAGATAAACACTTTCAACTTTGAAGTCATGTATCTTTCATGTTTTAAGTAACATTAAATGTTCGGACACCTCAAAACATACGGAACTACCCGATTATTCGACAAAGTCACCTTTTGAAAGGTTAAAGGAAATAATAAGTTCTATATTTAATCGTCATTTATGGAATAAAGAGGGACATATCATATGAAACCCTTCTGAATAGATTAAAATATGTAGCATTAAACATTATTATTTCATTAATAAAAACATCCAAATTAATCATATCACTATGCTATTTCACAGAAATATACTGACATCTAATTACCATACACATGCAACTCAAATGAGCCATAAGCATTCAGTCTATGCAATGTTCTTCTAGAAGTCATTGTTTTGTATTAATAGATGGAAAAAACACGTTATAAAAATACAATCACACTGCCCTGTTTCACCATACAATATTATAGATCTATGAAGATGATGAATATATATATACACAAAAATAAATTAATAACAATAGCTTCAATATTACAAGCGAAGGGCACCAGCATAAACATATATTTACTGAACCTCTTCCTAAGGCATGGCAATAATTTTTCATTCATGAAATGTATCAGCGAAGAAAATGGTGTCAATAGGTCTTATGTATTTAAGTTCCACTCTTTTTTTATATAAAACTGATATCAAACAGGAAATTTTCTGAGAAGACACTGAATGCAATTGAAATAGTCTCTTAAATTAAGTATATGACCTGTCTATATAGTAGCGCAAACAGAAGCACCGTAAATCAGGAAGTTAAAAACATGATGAATCACCTCAAATCGACAAACGAACAAGTTAAACTCAAATTGCATTACAGGGGTTAGTGCAAACGAGTGAATGCTTATACAAATGATCAGTCGAATTATTTCATAACCGTACTATTTATTACAAAATAATAAAAAAATAACCGGTTATGATTGAAGTTTACAATGCAAGAAATCATTTTGTTTGATGTCAATAAACAAAAGAGTTGATATCATGTATCTTGTAATGGTCCCCTATTATGGATTGTCCTGGATAATGTACTCATATTCAGCGTGATTTTAAGGGACAAAACTCAAACTATGTCGACCCGTAAATGTTTCCATTTATGTCCTATTGCAAATTATGGTAATTGTAAGCGTGTATTTGCTCCCCGAAATGTTACCACCTTATCCAACTCAGACTAACGTTCTTATCCGATTGTAACAACCTGTAACAACACGACGAATTGAAAACTCTGAACCGCTTCAAGATTACGACAAGAAGACTTTTCCATGTACCATGAAGGTTAATATTACACTTAATTAAAGGGTAAACGACAAGTTTGGTGTTTGCTCCATAGCTCAACCAATCAACAGATCCCTAAATACTGTGTAACAAATATTTTCCAGATCAGGCAAGAGCAACGAGCATTACACACGTCTTAACCAATTCTAACATTTAATGTGAAGATAACGCTTTGTCTTATAGGACACAGAAGTCGATAGCCTCGTTCCTGTCCGCTAGTGATAATCCCGAATACTTGAAGTGTTAAATACCTCTTTACGATTGTTCACAACACCACGACGACACATGTTCATGTTCAAACAAACTTCATTTGAACCAGGTTTCTGGTTTGAGATCGTTTGTTTTTCTGTTCTGTGTCATTGGCGTTTAACCCTAGCCATGAAAATGAGGTTTATATTTAAATAATTTTCGACTACTGGACATGTTTCTGTATTTTTTAATATCAATAATCATACAGAAATTAGAGATTTAAAAATACATAACTATTAATGATCTGTTGAAGTACGATGTTTTACGAATGTCAACAATGAATTCAAATTACTGTACTGACACTCGTACGTCATGAAGTCAGTTCATGTATCATTTTATAGGAACAAACATATCAGACATTCGAACACACTGCGAGCCCTCCATTCGAACTTTTTCATCTGCAGCTGAAACATAATATTCCTTCTACATTTAATTTTCAACATTTTGTGGTCATTTAAATATATGAAAGAAGTTACATTTTCCAATGTGTACATTCACTCTCATTCGAAAATACTTCGTTCTAGGTAAAGCTTTGTTTTTGTTTTCTCTGCACAAATGTTAACCCTATTGACACGATGAGCAGACCGCATGTTACAACCACCGTTGCTCAACGTCACACTGTCATTTGACCATTATATGACTATATTTTTGACCGATATTTTTTCACCACATCGAGACGACGTGCGGAGCATGCTATAACCAGTTCGGCTCATTCAATGTTTTAAAAAGGAACGCATGTACTACCGGATAGCTTTAAACGCAGAAGAAACATTGTTCGTGTAAGATTTCAGTTTATCTCATACCTGATAAATTTACTTCTATCAGATTGTATGAGTTTAAGATTAGAAGGAACTTACCTTCAACACACAACATGATGGATGACGTAATGCGCACAAACAGAAAACTACACGTACAAGTACCCGGATAAGTGGGTTTTTCAACTTTTCATGCGCAAAAGCAGACGAAGAGTTCACTTAGTTTCAATCATTGAATATTTATAATTATCTGACATTTAAACATGATAATTAAATTGATGTTGTCATGTGTTCATGTCGTATAAACAAATAAGGGATTACTTGATAATTCAAAAGCATAGCTTGAACACCTGAACAAATTCAATCAATCAAACAGTTCAAAACTGACAGAAAATGGTGTGTGTTTGGTATTTTGTTGAAATTATGAAGGAAGACTTATAGCCATTTAAATTATATACTCGTTTGAATTGACACATTTTCTTCCATTCCTTAAATGAACTCCCTTTCGGCAATTGCGAGTAATTTTCGATAAACGCATTATCTTCGGATAGGTTCGGATCGCGAATCATCGCTAATAAATATACATGTAAAATAAAAATTGTTGAACTTGTAATTGAATGTTCTGTGTCAGCACGCCACGCAACTTAAAATCAACATGTAAGGGAGTGTTCATGTGTGATATATTAAAGGGACTGTACTCCTTATGATGAAATAGCGATAAAAAAGAAAATTGTCAAAACTGACATAACTTTGGTATCGATGTGAACAATGCATTAAAACTTTGGGGTATGAACGCAATTGGGCTGGTCAAAGTGTGTGGAGTCCAAAGGACTCCACGCGTACTTTGACCGTCCCAATTGAGTTCATATCCCCGATAATTACATCAACCCTGCAATTCATTACTTATATGTTCACCAAAAGTGCATTATTTAATCCAAGAATTGTTAAAAAAGTACTTCATTTTATTTAAGAAAACCTTTCTAACCCATTCTGTAAATAGAACAACCCGACTCTAACCGAAAATGTTTATCAAATGACGTCACGATAACGCGGGAAAAGATCAACCACTTGAAATCACTTTTAACGTAAAATTGAAACACTTTCGGCAAAGATACATTTAACATATCATTATTTAACACTTTCAAAAATGTCTATTTACATTTTACGGCACCTGCTGACACAATACAAACAATAACAAGATCAAAAATTGTCATGTATATTGTTATGCGATGAATTGCGATCCGAACATATCCGAAGATGTTGCGTTCATCGATTGATAAACGCAATTGCCGAAAAGCAGTTCATTTCAGGAATGGAAGTTGAGGTGTAAATATTTGCCGGTATACTTTCAAAATCAGAATCATTTGCATTAAAGAAACTTAAATAGAATAGCAAGTTATGTTTCACTCGAGTCCAATCACTGAACTAAATGTGAATCATCAAACTGAATATGTTGAAAGGACTCGCACTTCTGATACGTTCATTCAAAGTTGCCCTTTTTAAATGTACCTGTGCAATTACGCCAATACAGTTCATTCGTCAAATCAATATTTTATAACTTTGTATTGACTTTATTCAGTTAGTAATCATTTGTGAACATTTACGATAACTAACGATGTGTGCGTTCGTGTTTGTGTGTTCTTGTGTGTGTGTGTGTTCGTGCGTGCGCGTGCGTGCGTGCGTGCGTGTATTTGTGTGTGCGTGAATGCATGCGAGAGTGCGTGCATGAGTGTGGGGGTATGGATGTGTGTGTGTGTGTGTGTGCGTGTGTGCGTGCGTGCGTGCGTGCGTGCATGCCTGCGTACCTGAGTGAGTGTCTGAGTGTGTTTATGGGGAGTGTTTGTGTGTGTGTGTGTGCGTGCGTGCGTGCGTGCGTGCGTGTGTGTGTGTGTGCGCGCGTGTGTGCTTGTGTGCGTGTGTGTGTATGCGTGTGTGTGTGCGTGCATGTGTGCGTGCGTGCGATGTGTATATAAGTGTAGGGAATAATTATGCCAGTAAAGTTCATTATTCCTATTCATATTTTATAATAATTTAAAGACTTTATTCATGTTTTAGTCATTCGTGAGCATTTGTAGTATATATACGTGTAAGTGCATGTTTGCGTGCGTGTTTTATGTGTTCATGCTTGCGTGTGTGCGTGTTTTATGTGTTTATGCGTACTTGTATGCGTGCGTGTGTGCGTAATGCGTGTGCATGTGAGCATGCGGGTGTGTAACTCCATATGTGCATGCTTACGTGTGCGCATGCGGTCGTGCGTGTGTGTGTGTGTGTGTGTGTGTGTGTGCGTGCGTGCGTGCGTGCGTTCGTGCGTGCGTGCGTGCGTGCATGCGTGCGTGTGTGTGAGTGTGTGTGCGTGCGTGTGTGCATGTGTGCTTGTGTGCGTGTGTGTGTATGCGTGTGTGTGTGCGTGCATGTGTGCGTGCGTGCGATGTGTGTGTATGTGTGTAATAAAGTCCTGAAAAACATCACCTTTAAAAATGATGTCAATAATTCTTAAGTATTTATGTTTCATCCTTGTACTCTGATTCTTAAATTGATTTAGCATATATGAAAAGTAAAGGAAGCTTTTAAAACAGGACGTTTACTCAGCGCCCACTCTTATCTTAAGCATGCAATTACAATGATATCTTAAATCATGTATATCATCTGTTAACATTGAAGTAGCACTTTAAACGGGAAGTTATTACTTTAAACCACCTAGATATTCACGTAATCTTATATTTTAAACTAGGGGTTAATTCAAACGAGTCAATGAAAATTACCGTATTCAATTTGTCAAACAAATCCGGAGTTTTACGGTTTATTACAAGTTAATTGATACAGCAGATAAGGTCTACATCGGGGTTTACAATGCACCAAATCATTTGCTGAGGAGTCAATGAACAAAACAATTGATCTCAGCTATTTTGTCATGGTCCCCTGTTACAAATTCTTCTTCCTGATTTATACTTGATAATGTACACACATCCAGCGTGATTGTTGAAAGGGACAGAACTCGCACTTTATCAATCTGAAAATATGTTTTTGTTTATGTCCCATAGCGGAAATTGTGCAATATTGGTTGCCTATGTTTTTCAAGAGAGCTTTTATTTTCCAAGATGTCCGTCTGTCCACTTATGATTCCTTAAAAGCTGCACTCTCACAGATTGAACGTTTTGACAACTTTTTTTTTTCTTTTTTTTTGTCTCGGAAGGAGCCAATTTATTCAAAAATGCATGACAATCAGTGATATACGACTGCTGACAAAAATCAGATCGCAGATTTTCCTATTTAAGTTTTAAAAATTGTTATGCATTGCACGTGAATCATCTTACATGGGGTATGCACTGGTCACATGACCGGAAACACATGTCCGGTATGCAAGAAAAGATAATCTATATTAAGACAATAATACCGCTACACTTTTCAGGCATGTGTATGATGAAAACGTGGGTTCATGTTATTGGATCCGAGTGTTTATTGATTAAAGAAATCTTGCTAATTCACACTTTTTACTTGAATGTTTCGTTCGTTTTAATCCGATCTTAATTGTTTGCATTGAACTGGAAATGGATGTTTAAAATAGCATCTAAAAATGAACTCGCACTTCTGATACTTTCATTGTCTACTGTCCTTTTCAAGTGTAGGGAATAATTATGCCAGTAAAGCTCATTATTCCTATTCATATTTTATAATAATTTAAAGACTTTATTCATGTTTTAGTCATTCGTGAGCATTTGTAGTATATATAAGTGTAAGTGCATGTTTGCGTGCGTGTTTTATGTGTTCATGCTTGCGTGTGTGCGTGTTTTATGTGTTCATGCGTACGTGTATGCGTGCGTGTGTGCGTAATGCGTGTGCATGTAAGCATACGGGTGTGTAACTCCATATGTGCATGCTTACGTGTGCGCATGCGGTCGTGCGTGTGTGTGTGTGTGTGCGTGCGTGCGTGCGTGCGTGCGTGCGTGCGTGTGTGTGCGTGCGTGCAAATGCGTGTGTGTGTGCGTGTGTGTGCGTGCGTATGTCCATACTTGCGCGTGTGTGTGTGTGTGCATGCGAGCATGCGTGTGTGCGTGACTGTGTGAGCGTGATTGCGTGTATGAGCGTATGTGCGTGCTTGTGTGCATGCTTGTGTGCGTGCGTTAGTGCGTGCGTGAGTCCATGCTTGCGTTCTTGTGTGTGCGTGCGTATGTTTGTGAATTTTTGTATTAGTTTGTGCGTGCGTGCTTGTGGTATTTGCGTGCTTGTGTTTGTGCGTGTTTGCGTGCGTGCGTGCTTACGTTTGCGTGTGTGTGTGAGCATCGTACAATTCTTTTTTCTGTAGCCTTTTATATTTATAAGTTAGCCTTTATATAAAGGTATTGGAGAATATGACAGGGTGCACTGTAAAATTTGACAAAACAGTGATCCCACCATAACCTGACAAATTCCTCAAATAAACAGAAATGGCTGTTCACAGCTTAACAGTCGCACGTCTAAATTTTAAAATTGATGCAAGTTGGGTGGGGCTCTCTCTAAGTTAGAATTGATTATGTTATTTACCATTATCGCTTCTCTCGGTCCCTTAAGATTACTTACTCACCAAAAAAAATAAACTCTTACCTAAACTAAGCAAATAGAATTTCGCGTATCGAATAATAATAAAAAACAATCTCTTTTTCCTTCTATGACCGGTTTTCCATGATTGCATGAGTAAACCACATCCGTTACAGTTTTGTAAAATTTAGCTAAGATGTACGTATCTTGTTGTTGATTTTTAGCATTCACTTACGAAGCATCACATACAAAGGTTTCATTGTAAAGAACGCAATAACGTCGGATCATATTCGTCACAAGTGTGAAAAATTGGACTCATGTAACCCATCACATTTGTCACTGTGAAATTTGTGATCGATGCTTGTTTTTGATGGAAAATAAATTGAAATTTGTACTTGTTAAAGTCAACGTACACGTTTACAGAAATGTGAACATGTTTACATTAGAATCGCAGTTTTCAAATAATGTTTGGCTATGAACTTCGAAATAATTTAACTGTAGTCGTATGCTATGTTCCTTTCCAAAAAAGGCGATTTTAGAGTAAAAATTAGTTTAACAATTGCAAACATAAGTTTTTATATACATAACATGAAATATAGATATCAAAACTTAAAAAAAAACTAGCTGAGTTTACACCAAAAACACATGATATTTGTCTTAGAAATGCCATATATACAAGTAGTTGTGTGTGATCATATAATTTTCAAAGGTGTGAATAATGCGATCTCATTTTTAACACATCGCCTCAAATATTTTACATTTTCTGTGAAAATTGATATTGTGTTGGTAACCCCCTTTTGGACATACAACTATGTTATCTATGACGAACATTATCGTATTCTCTACACATAAGTATTCTGTAAAACTTATGGTTGTAAACTGCTTCCACGCAAAAAACATGCTTAACATATAAACGATCCATTAATATGACAAGAAAAAGAGCTGGAGAGAAAAGAACAGTAAGGTTAGAAATCTTAATGATGCACTATTTTTCCCTAATAGGATGTACCATAATTAATTATTAGTTGTTTTAAATTACCGGAAAGGATGAATAGATATCGAAAACATTGGCTCTTATTAAGGACACCTGTTTATTTTGAAAGAAAGGTTCAGGAATTAGTATCTGTACCTAATGGGACGATAGTTGACCACTATAAATCTTAAAGGACCAACTACAAATTTAATATGTGTGTGATTTTAGCTATTTAACACATGGTTACGATCTATCAGTAATCAATATTTTCCATAGATGCCTTCTTTAGTAAGTAGTTAAACGTTTACCACTCAAAAGTATTATTGAGTATATATTGATTTAGTGTCGCTTTGATCACCAGTTCACATTAATATTTCTTGCTAAGCTGATGGAAAAAAAGGGGACGGTCACATGCAAACATAATTAATATACAGAAAAGAATTTCTCAATTAATAAATAATCAGATAAGCTGTTTGCTGTCAGTAATTTTGTGAAATCAAAGCGAGTTAGTTTAACCATCAATGAATTAAAAGTCAATCTTATTATGCTAATACAATTTTGAAGTAGTAAAATTAACATAAACAATGCACCTTCAGTATGTCTTCTACGGAAATTTACAACTCTTTTAGGTAAAATATTTTTTAAAGTATAAGTTTTACGATGCTGTAATTGTAAATCTTCATAACATAAAATTCCCGGTATAGATTGTGGCAGACACAAGGCCGTTCGATGATTTTAAATTTAGGTCATATACATTTAAGATTCACATTTTCTAGTACATGTTACTTTGTCCAAAATAATTATTTCTTGTAAACTGCTAATCAAAATTGTTGAACTATACATCATAATTGCTCATTCCGTTTCTATTTTCAGAACGGCAATAACTTTTATGGCGACTACATACTGGCATCTCTAAATACATACATGCCATAGATCAGGAATAAATTTACATAATATATATTGTTCCATAACAATGCAATTTGTCATCCATTAGTATTTATCGCTCTGGCACGGAAATCAATTTTCAAGTCTTTTCCGTAAAACCTGTCTGTGTCTTAGATAATAAAACTATCATCACAAGATTGTTGTACACTTCGCTGGGGAAATATGAGATAAACTTGTTTTATACACATATTTTACTTGTTATCAGAAACATTTTTAACGATGTCCTAACTAAAAGAACTAGTGAAATTGAAGAATTGAAAAATTTGATATTAAATTTCCATATTGATGGCCATGCATATGGTTGTTCTTAATAAACGTGGTTGTTGTTTTTTCACGAAAATCTTTCTTCTCACGTTTAACAATAGTTCTGTCGTCTTTACACATTTTAGATAATACTTGAACAAAAGATTCCTTGTATCCCTTATTGCAAGTTGAACATTGCATATAATAATACAGTGTCATTATAATTTTCCCTTCGCAAATGGTAAATTTATGGCTATAACTAGATACATTTAAATATAAATTTAAGTCAAAATATTTTCATTTGTGTTCCCTTTTGTTTGGCATAACGATATAGGACATTTAGAACATAGGCATTAAAATGGTGTACAACAGGATTAGGTTATAAACATATTGTTTTTATTGATACCCTGGAGTATAAAAAATGCGTCGCCAATATGAACCCAGGTTTTCTTTAAACATATAATACGAAAATTTTAAATTATTCTGCCTGAAACGAAAAGACCAAAACTCATGATATTTGGTATGCAGCCTCAAGTAATTGCCGTTAACAAAGATTATGTCCCTTGGGTAAAAAACGTCCCAGGGTGTCACGATTCATCAAATTTACAAAGTAAAATCTTTGAAAAAATGCATCTTGGCTCCGGCCATTTATATTTGGTATGCGGCCTCATGAATTGGCATTTTAACAAGATTTTCAAACTATGTCCCTGTGGCCAACCGAGGTTTTCTGTTTACTTACATAGAAATCTTCTTCTCTGAAACAGATGATTTGTATGAAGCCTCATATAGTGGCCGTTTACCAAACCGTTTTTTTTCAAATTATGTTAAATTTATATTATAATTGAATATTGAAAAATGTTGGATTTTTAAATCACTAATTTCATCAATTTTTGGTGAACAAAATCTCACCTTTTGTAATGGCTTATTCGTGTTCAGTTACAAGACAGTATAAAAGAGAGCAATTACTGGATTTTAAATTTATGAGAAAAAGGTTTTCAGTACCAAATAAAGAAACATTAGGTGTGCTGAAAAACAATGATATTTTACTATAAAGAGGTAAGCAAGCTGGTCGCACAAGGGCAAAGATTAATGCTGGCGTTTACTTTACAACAATGATCTCCTTTAAACTAGATCACTGTTTTATGATAAATGCAAATAAACAGAAATAAAATAAAATTTCAACTGTTTACACAAGTCCAACGGAGCTGACATTGTCAGGGGAGAATTGTCTCAGGATGGCTATTGGTTGGATGGTATCCCGGGACCCGACCGCACAGGTTGAGGACTAGCTCTGTTATACAGAAACAATCCTAAGGTGTCAATATGTCCAGCGAATATTTTTCATTCCGTTGAAAGTGATATCTTCTATATCTTTGGAATATATAGACCACCATATGCAGAAAGACATCCCGTGACTCGGGTTATGTTCTTGACATAATTCACTTAATTTTTTGAACGCATTACGATCTGAACTGAATCACTGGTGCTGCTGGGTGACTTCAACATCCACATTGACAGTATAACCGAGTGCTACACAAAACCATTCCAGTTGTATTTGAAATCTTATTGACTGGTTCAACATGTTAACGCTCCAACTCATTTTATTGGCAATATTCTTGTCCTGATAATCTCAAAGCTAGACGACAAAAGTGTAAATGTGTCAGAACCCTTATCAGACTATTACATCTCTTGCCAGTGCTTTGTCAGTTGTAACATAGAACAGTGTAGGCCGCCTTTGAAAAGAACTTAAATCTCACAATTGGAAATCTGTATCCAGGAACAGGTGGCGAGCATATTTTAAGAACATTAATAGCATTGACATTCTCAACTCGTGCGATGGCAATGATCTTGTGTCTAGATTCACAATTATCGCTACATCAGATGTAATCAATGAAAATAACAATTTGTATAGCGACAGTTCCATGGTATTCTGAGTACTTGAAACAGCTGAAACAGTACAAACGATAGAGAAAATCTATGAATGACAAATTTGACCTGTCGAGGAAGGTCAACAGTGGTGTTAGAAACATTTACAGTGCAGAACGTTCCAAGGTCAAGGATGATTACTACCAAACCAAACCAAATTTGGAGAGGCAGAAGGAGAAATTAAGAGCATATTCGCGATAAAATCAGATTTACCAGGACAGTCTAGGAACAATCCACCGTTTCATACTAGTGGAGCATCATTAACTAATAACATCCTTCGTTACTTTGACGAAAAAAAAATCAAGCTATGAATTGATCTTGGTATTACTTGCTGACTGAATACACCTGATATCATGAATACATTAACTGCGTTCAGACCATTGTCAGAAAATGATGTTAAGAAACTTGTGTATGCATCAAAATATACAACATGTGAACTTAATGTCATTCCAACCACACATTTGAAAGATATTTTTTCCCAATGTTACCCAGGTTTCAAATTCATATTTTATTAAGTTAATATCTTAAGGAAAGGAGCAGGTTTATTTAAAATGTGAACTCAAGTGTGACTGAGTGGTCAGTTGTGTTGTATATGTAATGTGTTGTCCACTGTCTTCATGGGTATGTGTTTACAAAAACTGGTTTTTCAACTTATTTATTTTTATTAATAGACACTAACATTTTTGCATATTTCCCGCTCTTATTTTCACAAATCACTTTCGAGTCAAGTTTTGAGGTGTCAACATCTCAAAGATAACTTTTCCATATTTTATTCCACTGCCCGGTAAGTTTTTGCTTTACAGTACTTTGTTTTATATGAGATGTATTGTAATTGCATTTGAATTTTTCTCGTGCTTGATGTATTAGATAATTATTTATATTATTTGAATTGTGTAATTTATTACCTTTCCGGTATTAAGAAGTTAATTGGATTATTTTGTAAATTTTAGGATTTTGTCAAAGTCAAACCTTTGGAGTTTGAATAAAGTGTAAACCAGAAACCGTAATCTTCCTTATAAATACTAAGAGAAGGGGCACGGGTAACAATGGCGATCCCGGCAGGACCTTTAAACTCCATTCTGGTACACGTCTAGTCAACCGGGCGTGGCATGGTGAGGGCGAGCCCTACCCATCATTTTATTTTATTTTTTGAAGTTGTTTTAACTGAACTTTGTTGAACAGCAGTGTATTTCTGCGAGGAAGTAAATGTATGAATGCAGGAGATTTTCAGAAAGTAACATACAAATAAAATACATCCGTAAAAGAGTATCTGCAGAGAGATTGTTGCTACATGCTTATATGTTGACTGAAACATATATTATTTGAACATTCTTGTGTGCACATGAAGGATACATTTGTAGTCAAATCAAGATAATGGTTTAATGCATGGAGTTGTAAAAGTCCTTATCAGGAGCTGTTTCTCGTTTCGAGTGGTTGATTGAGGGGACACGGACCTGGGCGCGGTCGTTCTGGTCGTTTCGAGTGGTCGTTCTTGTCGTTTTTAATGGTCAATTGAGGGGACGTTATTTTCGTGTGCGATAGTTGGACATGCAGAATCCTGGGAACAGTTAGGATCAATAAGAAGCTTGAGAAGTGATCTTGTGGAATTCACGGACTAGAAGGATTTTTTTTAGTGTTTTTGTGAAATTTTGTTGGATAAACTGTGAATATTTAATACTTTTATGCTGTTTTTTTGTGTTAATTTTTCACTATTTTCATTGTTATATTTACAAAGAGGTTTCTATTGTTTATATAAAAATATAACACTTTTTGTTAAAGTGAATAAGTTAAATTTTGTTATCAATTCTATGCTGTTGAAAAATTAAGTAAAGGCAAGTTGACTGAAATTCTTTGTGATTAGTAGTATAATTCGTCTCATTTTGATTATTATTGTAATTTTCTTTTGTTGTTTACTTAGTTACAATAAGAAAAATCTAGGCCAATTCTACTTTCGTTTTGATGTTCACAGTGGATGTTATTCTGAACATAATGAAAGAGTTAAATTTTTGTTGAGTGTTTTTAAGATTGTTGTTTTCCAAGATTAGATAAGTATTAATTGTTGCATTTGTTTGCATATTTGATTGCTAAACATTTATGCTTTTGATGAAGTTAAAATTGTTTGTGTAATGCATGTTTGCATGAAAATTTGCTCTCGTTTTGTGTTCTATTAATTATGTACTAAATATAAAAAATAAACATATAGGATAATGCTGTGGCAGTGAAGATTTTGAATAATAGTAAAAAGTTTGTGTTTTTTTTTTTCTTTTTTTGAAAATTTAAGGTGTTTACTGTTAATGTTCGATTAACATTTGTATTTGCCAATTAATTCTGAGGTGTGTGAATGAAGTAATTTTCTGTTTTTTTGTCTTATGTGTGTTTTCAATGTGAAGAACATTCAGTCACAATATCATTGGGTTCTACATGCTTAGGGTGTTTTTGGTTATTAGAAGGGCATTTTGAGGGTAATAATGACACTAGCTTATATTGAGTAAAGTCTGCCGTAGATTGTTATTCATTTATTAGTGAGCTCAAAATATTATTGACTGTATTATTTCAGTTTGTAGAAATATGGCTGAAGCTGAAGGGGGTGGTAATGACTTTGATGTTTCAGCACGACCAAAGTCCACACCCTGAGAAGTTTCATAGGTGAAAGTCAGTTTCCCAAAGGACGAGGTGGAGTGTTGCTGATGTTGTCTGAAACTAGACCAGGAAATTCCACACAGGTAGTCAATATGTCAACGTTTATACCTAAATTCGCTTTCTTTTCAGGTGATGAACCAGTCCCAAAAACAGAATGTACTTTTGTGGAATGGCGCTATGAAGTTAAGTGTTTGATTTCAGAACCGGATATTAATGAACATTATTTGTTACAGGCTATCAGACGGTCGGTACGAGGTACTGCAAGAAGATTGGTAATACCGCTTGGTGAGAATGCGACAGTGACAGATATTTTAGAGAAGTTAGATGCCATGTTTGGGGATGTATCCACTCATGGAATGATTATGCAGGAATTCTTTCAATGCCATACAAAGGGTTGATGAAAATGTCACATCCTTTGCATGCAGGTTAGAAACACTATTACAAACTGCAATTGAAAATGGACATATGTCTACACAATCAAATAATGATCTGTTACGACAAAAATTTTGGACTCCGCTGAATAGTGAAACGTTGAAAGGTCAAACCAGGCACAAATATGACACTCTTTCTGATTTAAATTCTTTGTTAAGGGAAATTCGCACTGTTTAGAAAGAGATTTCATTGTCGGTAGCAGCACAGAAAAAGACTCAAGCCCATGCACATGCTTTAGCATCCATAAATAGATTAGACTATTTACCATAGATAGATTTAACCAGTTAGAAAAAAATTGAAAGATGAAATTTCTAAGGTAGAAACTAGAATGGAGATTAAATATGAGTCGAAGCTTGACGAAATATTGAGACGATTAGGACCAAAACACAAGGTCAACAGATAGGTAACCCACCTTCTACTCAATCTTTCTCTAACGATTTTCAGAACAACAGAAGTGGTGGATATTGACAATATCGGGGTAGACGCAGAGGCTCTGGACAGGATCAGTCAAAAGACTAACCGTTTCTGTTGTGGACCATACAGGGGCTGGTGAAAGTAAAAGCCCTGATACTTTGTTTTCACGTCTGGTAGACGAATCAAATCACACTGTGGTTATATTTAATGGGGTTATGTTGGAATGTTTGATTCATACAGGTGCCAATATTTCTTTGATTTTACAGAATTCACTTGATGAAATGCCAACCAAACCAGTTATGAAACCGTTGGATAGTCTTGGATTGGAGATTTCGGCAGCAAATGGTGCAAAAATTGACTATTTAGGTTACATTGAATGTACTTTATCTGTTGATTTTCAGAGTGCTCCTTTGTATGTACCATTGTTGGTAGTCCCCGATAACATGTTCAGTAATTCTTGTCCCATTATTCTTGGTACTAATGTGATTCGGTTGTTCCGTGATAGCTCATCTGATGAATTACCCGAGGCGTGGCAGTTGGCAGTTGACATTTTGAGATACTCTTCATATGATGTTAAGTTGCATGGCAAAAAGTCTGTGAGATTAGCACCTTATCAAACTTCAATTTTAACATGTGTTGCAAGAACTGCTGATCACAAGATAACAAAAGTAGTGACAGAAAGTCCAAACTATGGTAATCCAGGTTATACTGTCTGTCCAAGGCTTGTTAAGATGAAGCAGTCAGGGTCATTTGCTAGAATGGCTTTCAAAGTATGTAATTTGTCTGCAAAGTCTATACTCATTAAACCTAACGTAACAGTTTGCCAGATAACCAAAGTAGATGTTGTTGACATGTTGGCCTCTGAGTTACCTAGTTCCCCGACTCATGAAGAAATAGGAACAGATCTTGGTGTTAAAATCAACTCTGATAATTTGACACCAGAGCAACTCCTAAGAATCCATGAGGTATTGGGTAACTGGAAACAGGTGTTTTCCACTAGGCCAACATACATTGGTTGCGCTAAGCTTCTTAAGCATAAGATTGTGCTTGAACATGCTAAGCCATTCAAGCAACCGTAAAGGAAGATACCCCCTGGAATGTATGTAGAGGTTCTTCAGCAAGTTAAGGAGATGTAAGAGGCAGGGGTCATAAAGGAATCAGATAGTCCTTATTCAAGCAATGTGGTCTTAGTTAGAAAGAAAGATGGTAGTCTCAGATTTCGCATAGATTGGCGCTTTTGGAACTCATAAACTAGGAAATATGCTTAAATGTTACCAAGATTTGATGATATAGTTAATTAGTAGGTGCTACCATGTTTTCAAAACTTGATTTGAGATCTGGGTACTGGAATGTTGAAATGGAAGAAGATAGCAAGCAGTACACAGCTTTTTCTGTAGGAAATCTTGGATTTTATGAGTGGAATAGAATGGGTTTTGGTTTGACCAATGCATGTGCGACATTTCAGCGTCTTTGTGAGAAAACTATGGGAGAATTACACCTTAGAGAAAGTTTAGTTTTCATAGATGATATTCTGATATTTTCCAGGAGCTTTGATGAGCATGTGAAGCGTTTGGAGGCAGTATTACCAAGGTTATCAGACAATGGGTTAAAATTAAAACCCTCCAAATGTGAACTTTTCATGTCTATTTTTTTATTTAGGACACACCATTTCTGCCGAAGGAGTTCATACTGATCCAGAGAAGACTGCAGTTGTTGAAAGGTTGCCGATTCCAAGGAATGTGAAAGAGTTAAGGCAATTTCTAGGCTTTGCAGGATATAACCGAAGGTTTGTTCCTAACTTCGTCTCGATTGTTAATCCTTTAAATGCATTGCTTTAAGGTTACAGTCTTAACGGCAAGAGAAGTAAAAGGCGCAGAAATAGTCCTGTAGTTTGGAACTAGGGAATGAAACAACAGTTAGCTTTTGACACGCTTGTCAATAAGTTGATAACTGCTGCTGTACTGGCCTTTGCAGATTATTCCAAGCCAATTATCCTGCATACCGACAGTTCAGGATCTGGTTTAGGTGCTGTCTTATACCAAAAACAAGATGATGGTACAGAGCGTGTCAAAGCCTACGCTAGTCGAAGTTTGAAGTCAACTGAGTTGCGATATCCTGCACACAAACTTGAATTGCTTGCTTTGAAATGGGCTGTGACAGAAAAGTTCAATGATTATCTGTGGGGCAATACTTTTGAAGTAATGACCTATAATAATCCCTTGACATATGTTCTCACTACAGCAAAGTTGGATGCAGTTATTCACCGTTGGGTTGCGGCTTTAGCAAATTTCACCTTTTCTTTGCGTTACAGGCCAGGCAAGTTAAATGCTGACGCTGATGGACTTTCAAGAATTCCAGAAATATTTTCTGATGTTGTCCAAGCTGTCTGCGGAGCTGCTACAACAGATGTACCACTTGTTTTTTTGTATTTATACAGGTTCTTAATCTCCAGTGGACAGTGAAGAAGATGACCATATTAACAGTATGCAGAAAATCAACTGGAAGGTAGAACAGGCAAAAGATCCAATAATTTCTAGGGTGGTTGATCTGTTGCGCAGTGGTTCTCGCCGTAGGGAGGAGGTGTACCAGAAGCATGCACTGCAAGTGCAGCGTTTCCTTAGGGAAAGGAACCATCTCATTTTCGAAAATGGGGTATTGTATAGAACCACTACACAAGACAGTCAGCCATGTAGACAGTTAGTTCTCCCAATTTGTTACAGGAACAGAGCTCTCCAAGGTATACATGATGATGTAGAGCATCCCGGTAAAGAGAAAACCTTGCGGTTAGTTAGGCAAAGTTTTTACTGGCCAGGACTTGAAAAGGATGTTGATTTCTTGGTAGAAAATTGTGGACGCTGTATACACAGGAAGTCCCCTATCCCTAGAGCTAAATTAGTAATCATTACAACCTCTAGGCTTATGGAACTTGTTTGTACAGATTGTTTGACTTTAAAAATGTCAAAGGGAGGTTATGAGCATGTCTTAGTAATAACAGATCAATTTACCAGGTATGCGCAAGCAGTGCCATGTCGCAACCAGACAGCACAGACAACAGCCAAAGCTCTTTATGACAATTTTTTCAGGTTTTATTCATTTCCAGAGAAGCTCCATAGTGACCAGGACCGCAATTTTGAGAGTAATGTCATAAAAGAATTGTGCAAACTCGTAAGTACAAAATAAACCTCGCACGACACTCTATCATGCGCAATCAAACCTTTCAGAACGGTTTAATCAGACCCTTATCAAAATGCTTAGAAGCAGAACAGAATGTTGATTGGAAGACATACTTGGTGCCTATTGTTCAGGCATACAATGCTACAAAATGTGATTTAACTGGTTTTTCTCCTCGTTTTCTAATGTTTGGGTGGCAGCCAAGATAAGTTATTGATGTTTATTTAGGTACTGGTTCTAAAGGAGGATCTGCTGATCGTCAGACTTATGTTGCAAAATTGCGGGAGAGACCGGAGTTTGCATACAAACTAGCTTCAAATGAGGCCGCCAAACAGGGTGCAAAGGGTAAACGCTTACATGATAGGAAAGTTAAGGCTTCCAAATTTGAAGTAGGAGATATAATTCTTGTTTTGTCAGTAGGTCATCAGGGTAAACACAAGTTAGCTGACCGATGGGAGGAACATTCTTACATTGTAGTGGGCATCCCTAATGCGGATATCCCAGTGTATGAAGTGAGGCGTGAAGATGGTCAGGGTAGGACACGTACTCTGCATCGTTATATGATACTGCAGTTTAGTTGTCTACCTAGGGAGTCTGATGTCCAATGTCCGCAGAGAGCTAAAAGAACAACTAAGTCCAAGTGTGTGGTACTTCAACATCCTGAGTCTGAGTCTGACGCGAGTTCTGAGTCCTCTGAGCGTTATGTCATACCTCAAAGGAGAAGGCCTATCCGGTATAACAACAGTTTGAAATCTACTGTTAGTACTAATACCATAGGTGATTTTCAGGCCGAAGACACTACTCAACTCAATGGAACTCCATCTCGTGATCTAGCTGAACAACAGTCGCAGCAGACTGACATAGCGCTATACGATTCCACGCCAGCAATAATAGGAAGTTCTAGTTTTCCATTTGTTTCAGAACAACCAGGAGAGGTAGTCCCCAACATTTCAGTTGAGGTACTTCCTAATAGTCTAGCTGAGGTACCCCAAAACAGGCAAACCAGAGTCTGTAAACCACCGGAACGATATGGGAAGTGGGTGTATCAGGTAGCAGCTGAGACTCCTACAGATTTTTTATGGCTAAACTTTATAGGAATATGTTTTGCAGATAATGCACTGGGTTTTACTTTGACGTGCGCGTGACGTAGGGTATTGTGTTGTTGTTTGTTTTGCTTTTTGCTCATTATGTACCTTCTGTACCTCATTGTGTATAATGTCCTGTTTAGATATTTTGAGCTCAGATTTCAATGTTCTATGGAATTTGTACATTTACTAATTGTTTTTGTTTTTGTTTTTTAGTTAGGTATTATGATGTAATAATGTATATGTTCATATATTTTGAAATGCCAGGAGTCATTTTTTCCTTAGGGAGGGAGTATGCTACCCAGGTTTCAAATTCATATTTTATTAAGTTAATCCCTTAAGGAAAAGAACAGGTTTATTTAACATGTGAACTCAAGTGTGACTGAGTGGTCAGTTGTGATGTATATGTATTGTGCTGTCCACTGTCTTCATGGGTATGTGTTTACAAGAACTGGTTTTTCAACTTATTTATTTTTATTAATAGACACTAACATTTTTGCATATTTCCCGCTCTTATTTTCACAAATCACTTTCGAGTCAGGTTTTGAGGTGTCAACATCTCAAAGATAACTTTTCCATATTTTATTCCACTGCCCGGTAAGTTTTTGCTTTACAGTACTTTGTTTTATTGGAGATGTATTGTAATTGCATTTGAATTTTTCTCGTTCTTGATGTATTAGATAAGTATTTATATTATTTGAATTGTGTTATCCCTGATGAGTGGAAAAGTGCAGTGATTAAATTTGTTAAAGAAGGAAAGCCTCCAACTGGAGCTGTAAAACTATCGGCCTATCTCCAATTTATAATTAATCTCCAAGATTCTTGAAAATGCTGCAATAATCCAAATAAATGAACATGTAGAATCTTTCAATCTCTCTCCATCTTACAAAAGGGCCTATTGTGGCGAAGTTATCTATTTTGTTATCATAATTAACCCAAACTTGCTACACCGGAATTTGAGATGATTTTGCACGAACGCCAAACATCTGACTCCTATCAAAATTGCCCTTAATTCTCACCTAGGTATTGTCATACCTTTCACTGAAGCAAGTCGTGATTTTTGAAACACAATATTTACCTTCGTTTTACAAACGCCACATTGACGAAGGTAGATAGCTGCTGGATATGCTTGCACTGAGGCGTCAAAAAAAAAAACGACAAGGCTAAATGCATCAGCTTTGTCACTTTTGCTCGTCACACACCTCGGTATTCTGTTTGTATGTAGTTTTTACAAATCAGACGCGAGTGTAGTCCTTTCAAGCTCATCGTTTTTTTGTATCGGATCATCCCAATCCAGCCCATTACGCCACAGTTGTTGAATTAACTGTTTCCCGTGAAGAAGCACAGGTGATCAAAATAGAAATTAATTGTTTTCAGTATTGTCCGTTTAAGTGCAACACCATTAGCACATACTTCCGTTTGTTTTATCAACAAAGTATTCCTCTTTGGATCCCAACACAACCAAAGCAGAAACAAAGAACTCAACTGTGCTTTATCCTAACATGGAATACACTGATTCAACAGATCACTATTAGACATCCACTCGGTCAAATTCATTGAAGCTGTTTTGAATATTGCTTGGTTTCCTCGTAGAATTGGGTCGCTTCGTCCTCGTTGTTTTTTTTCCATTAATCAGGTTGTCAACATAAATGTTATCATTCACATTTTCAGTTGACTCTGTTTCGTACTTCGTAAAATGATGATGTGCGGTAGCACCTAACAGAAATGGACTTGACTTCACCCCAAAGGGATCTCTACAAAACCTGTATTCCTGAATATAAGATGAATCTACGATCGGTTCTTCACAATCCTTTATCCATAGGAATCTTGTAACATCTCATTGATCCAACTGCAGTCCAATTTGCAAAAAGGCCTTGCCAATATCAGCAACCAAGGCAATGGTTTCAACCGTTGGAAACAAATGTTGTAGAATAATAGGACATTCATTAAGACTTCTGTTGTCTTTGCCAGTATTTACCGAAGCGTTATAAACTACATGCAGTTAAGTAGTTGTTTTCTGTGGTGTAATGAAAGCGTGGTGAGGTATATGATGTACCCTTTTGTCTATCACATTGCAATCTACTCTTTCAATAACACCAATTTTCAATTGCCCTTCATGCACTTCATTGTACCTTTTTTACAAATCTGGTAGATTTTTCATTCTTGACACAGTCGACTTAAAATTACCTAAAGCCACTTGTTTATTGTTCGGTAGATTAGGCGCTTCACCATCCCGCCAAGACCAAGTCACTTGGTACCGACCGTATTCAAATTGTACAGTGTGTTTGATTTTTTGTTTTAATTACCTTCGCATTTTAATTTCCGAAGGTAACCAATTTGAGCTCCTGTTCGGATTCTGGTTTCAATCTTAATTTGTTAGCTAAACCTTATGTTATATAAGTCCTCTGAGATCCCAAATCTAGCAACAATCTTGCTTTCTCACTCTGAACTAGCTTCATTTCGTATTACAGTTGTAGCAGTTTGCATAAACACCATTTCGTCAAAGAATTTTAACACATGACCTACAGAAAGTTCGTTTTGCTTAGCGCAAGTATCACTTACTTCTTCTGATATATGAACAATTGATAGTTAAGATATGAATGTGTTCGGACACAAATTTCTGTGATGACTGTTTTGTTCCTGCACATAAGTTCTTTTTGTTCGCCAATCGTTTGATAAATGACCTTCTTTCAGGCATTTAAAACATGACCGATACAGTTCTTTATACGCTCTTGAGAAGTTCTGTACCTAGGGCAATGATCACTTAAATGCCGTTTAGTACAATATTAACATTGTGATGTGCCTATAATGCCTTTTGTTGAAGCTTTGGCTGAAACTTGTGGTTTAAATCAAATTTTTAGAAACCTTTTTGTTGAACTCCTTCGTCTTGTGTCATTTTTAAATGGTATTACAATTGGATCGGATTTTGTCCTTCAAACCGCCTGACGCTTTCCCTTCCTTTTTCTCTGCACGTTCACATACCATAATACATTTGCAAATTTGATCTATGAGTTTAAACACTGTCCATTGTGTCTCGTCCCATTCCTCAGTTATAATTGTTTCAAAACATCTCGCTGCAGTTTTGATCTTATCATCGAAATAAACACATGTTGATTGACGTTTTCCTTTAAAACCTCTAAGCTACGAAGGTATTTTCGACGTATTTAAGAACGATCGCAAACTCTCCACTTTTGAATTCGGCGATGAAATGCTTATAAAACATTGAAGTGTAAATCAACCGCTTTCTGTGTGTAACCAAATCTCTCTTTCAAAATGGCAAATGCTATATTATAATTTCAATTGGACATATCTACGCCTTCAATAGCCTGTTTAGTCCTGCCAACTACCTTTGTTTGCAGGCAATTATTTTTCAATTGGAGATAAGGCTCTGTTTCAGAGAAATGTACACTCAAACGCGTCACAGAGGTGAGTCCACTTGTCACCACTTAATGAGCACAAATCAAGTTTTGGTAGTTTCACTGAGCTCTTTTGATAGCTTTTCCGTTTTCTTGGTGTTAAATAAACTCCCATTGTTGTAACATTTGAATAACAACTAACTGTTGCGTTTGCTGTTGCAATTCCCTTTTTTGTCCACTTTATTCATGTTTTTCTTCAAAGCTTCTTTCACCAACTATTTAACTTTTCGATGGAGTTTTATAACATTCCAAGAACCGCTCTAACTCAATTAAGCTTTTCTCAGCTTTTTGAATTCATTCACAATCTTCTTCAACTATCTGTTCCACTATCGATGGATCAGTTTCCGCTACAGCATCTATTGGTTGTCCCATTTGGACCTCTACTTCATTGTAACAGCTTAATAATTTCACAATTTTATTTTCAACTTTGATCGTTTTGATCACTGAACGTGGTTTTACCCGATATTAAACTGTGTATTGTTTAAATATGTTTGGTCAATGTGTTCCTATTCCTTGTCCGCACTGCTATAATTTAAGACAAATGCAACATTTTTGTTCCATGTTTTTGAAAACGTTTCTGTAAACAAGTTAATAGTTAACACTATTACTTTATATCGTGTCCAAAACCATGTCGTTAGAGTGGTCTTAAATGCTTCCTATAAAGAACCAAGTACTGAACTTCTGAAAAACCTACACTAGCTCCCAGTAAAAGCTAATGTTCTAGTGCTGGTTTTTCGTGCATGCAATGGTACAGCCCAATTGTGTTTTGAAGGGAAATGTTTGTATCTATTCAAGGAACATAGAGACTTATATTACTATGTGACACTCAATTCAGCATTCCAAGGCGACGAATCTAATTAGCGGTGAGATTAATCGTCGTCATTGGTCCCAAATGGTAGAATGATCTACCTAGATCTATCTACTTTTAGATCAAAATTGAAAACTTGTTTAGTCAGTTTGTGGGCAATGATAGTTGAGATGTGGATATATTGTGAAGCGCAATATAATGTTTTATAGTTTTTGCGCTATATAAATGCTATGTATTTGAATTTGTCCCTCTCTAATTTTTCTTAACAAGCTTAATATCCATCAAAATAATTTACTGTTATTATAACCCTACTAGTGTTACTTATTTGATTGCATTTTGGTCGAGCAAATACAAAACTATTTAAACATAACCTATGTTTGATATTAATTTGTCGCCGTGAAAGCTGAACGTTGCCACTAAAGGACACTTGTTCCCAAGATCGAATTAACAAATGCTGTGGGTGGGATCAATTTTTATTCTATTTTTTCGGGTTTTTAATGTGACACAGAACTGAATGGTTTTGTTGTTATATTTACTGGATTGGGGTAGTGGAACCCTGTAGAACGTATAGGGGCAGCTGGGTCGGCGTCTTAAGGCAAACTATGTAAAACAAAACGTCCGACCACCAACCCCAAAAACTCATTTTGGAAACTTTACTAGCAAGTCGAAAACTGAAACTGATACTGATCCTGGTTAATGGGATCACGTCTCATTCGGCTTTAGTGTACCTACATTAACCTTGAAGGATATGCTATGTAGGTCCGCAGATATTAAACTGAAATTAATTTATATATAAACGAACAAACAACAAAATCGAATAATTCCAATTCCGCTGCCTTTATGTTTGTAAACAATGTGAAATTGATGGATTGTATTTTGCGACAATGGAGGCTCATTTCGTAGGACGAGCAGCCTCGTTCTGAGATTGACCTCTAAATAGACCAAATATAACAATAAACACCCAAAACCAACTCGGGAACTAGTATGATCATGAAACGAAAACTTATGTGGATTTGACTCAACAATACAACAATAGGGGAATATATTCTGAAACGCTATACATTTACATTGCAAAGCACGAACATTGTATCAAAACATGGAAGACCGTTTAAAGCACATACATGTAACAACATTATTGTAGCACATGGCATTCATATCATCACTGCGCTTTGATTTATGTTGCACAGCTTAATTTTCTGCCAAGACAACACATTGGTGTTAAACCTAATTCCTAGCCAGTAATTGTAAAAGTAGGGGGCTTTCTATAGTACCCGACGATATGTCCCAAATGACATATGACGCGTGTTAAGTATATTGTCATCTCATTCACAACTCTGGCATTAGGGGATACTCGTTGTAAAAACAAGACAAACGAACTTTACAAACAACAACAGTGTTGTAGGTAAATCACACTTACTTGATGTGGTGAGCATGATTTTGCAATTGATGTGCAACTATTATTTATGTGTTGTGTTGTTATGTTTTTTCGTTAAGTTATCAAAGACAGAAAAAGGTTTAAATATTTACTAACTGTTGCAAACAGCATGACTTTAGCACCACACGTACTGATTCCATGTTAAACCATTTAAATAATCATGATTATACTATGTATAACGAATTTATTCCTAAATAATAATATGAACTTTCAATGATTGTCCGATAGAAAATCGAAATACTTCGTCCGTTCGATTCGATTATCGATAGTTAATAGAGTCTGATTTTCAAACACTACACTTAAGCATAGTGGTTATAAAATGAAAAATGGCCAGATAAGTAAAAATAACCCGAATTTAAACAGTATAGAGACGTTTTGACATGACGGAGTATTATTCATAATAAAGAATAAAACATACACTATATTTGCAACGGTCAATGTCAATATAATCTCTTACTGAATTTTGGTGATTCTCTGTATCAGTCAATATATAACATATGTGCCTCATGTGTATATATTATACCACATAACGTAATCAAGTTTAACAGTGGCGTGAATTAATGCAAATAAGAGTTAAATGACATTTATCTTTTTCAGGTTCGGTCAGGGCCTGTCCAGCAAGTTCTTCGCGACTTTTTCATAGGGAAAATGGCGTTTTAAAACTTAAGTTGAGTACAACTCTAATTACTCAAGGCTTAATTAACTACCAGATTATAAAAAACGGTACTAGTTTGATGGGTATACTGTTCTCTAGCGGAACTCCTTTGAGTCAAGAACCGTGCGCGCTTGCAGACTGTACGTTTACTGGAAATGCTGCCAACGGTGACATTTCCATTACCCTCTCTATTGTACAAAAAGTGTTAGCAGGGACCTATAAACTCATCAAGGTCGGAATGAGGGATGAAAAGGCCTGCACAACACTTGTTGTGTTAGGTATGTAATTTCATGACACTTACCTGAATAAAAAAGAATGCTGGCTCAGCACTCTATGATGTACATATGTTTTTATTGGATTTTTAAACGGATGTGATTTATCAAATTTACACCTAAATGTCACTGTCGAGATTTATCTGAATTATCATATGTATTCAAAACCATTGAAAATATGTAATATTTGATAAATGTATTGGTGACTGTGAGACAGAATCGCTTTGCATCCTATCAAAAAGGTTCACAATGTTCATGAGCGTGCAGCAGTAGAGATCGCAAACGATAAATACTGCTGTTGTTTTCCAATTATAGGGATTGCAATCGGAACAAAACCAAAATAAATTATCGAAATAATTGGAAACGTTGTTTCAATCATCCATTTCATAACTTTGTTTATAGCCGATGTTCATGAAAAATAGAGAATGATATGGTTAATTAGAAATATAACGTTTGTTTTGAAAATATATTTAATATTTAATAGGTAGTCAAATCTATTGAGAGAACAACAAAAGAATAATATACCTGATTTTGCAAAACTCAGTATTGTCATTGACATTCAAAGCACAAGAACTTGATATGATGATTACTACTAGCGAAAATCGATTTTCAGAATATAAAAATCGATTTTCCAGGACCTTGGATCCAAATGTCGACAATATAATTTTAATTAAATTTATATCATAAAGCGTTGTCAGTAAAAAGACACAACTAATTTTTATACAATGATACAATACAGATTTTAAATATAACTGGGTAAAAGAAAACTAATAACAAAAACATTACCAATTATATTAAACTATTAATGAAGAGTGTTCCTTTTGTAATTAAATAAAATCGAATATGTTGAAGTCGTTGCAACATATTTGTATGCATATTTTATAAAACCTGTTGTTAACAGAAAATACATGTTTGAACTTTTTCCTACCATCATTTTTCCGGACTTGATAAAACATCTTACCATCGGACACGCTGCGTAGCCGGTGTCTAGGCAAGCCTCGTAACCGGCTGGCGCGCGTTCCCACGGATCGGATTTTTAACCGTACCACAATCTTATTAAAATCTTGTCGTGACGTTCATTTAATTTTATTACGTTATGAACGATCAGGGAACGTAAGAGTCACCTCAAGTTGACCTTTATAGCGCATAGCGCATTTTTAATCACGACTTCCGCGTCCTTGGAGACAATTGAAATCGAAATAACACATCTATTTTCTATTACTCTATTCAAACCGGAGAAGAGAAAAATATTGAGGCAATAAGGGAGGGCAGAGATTGTGTGGCTGTTATTCCAACTAGGTTTTGAAAGTCGTTAGCTTATCAGGCAATTATTCCTGCGAAACCCAAGCAAGGTGGCAAGGTGGCATTGAGGAGTTTTATCTAGATGACAACGCTGACAAATGTAGCAACAAGTTTGACTTTGATACTCTTTCAAATTCAGAAGGTGAAGAAGACTGTTATTTTTCTATTAATAATGTCAGTATTTCTTAGGTGCACTCATCATGCCTTTTTTTAATTTAATAAAGTAAAAATTCATTTCATTTAGATTTGATATTGTTTAATCCTCCAGTACTTAACAATTACATGTCAATTTTGAAGGACATGTGCTATGATGCAACATTTGTGCAGTTCCGTACCTTTCAGTCAAGTGCTTGTGCAAATGATCAGCTACCGGTAATGTTTTTATATTGATAACATTTCTATGCAAGTCTGTAATGTATCAATGAATCACAGAGTTAAGGTTATTGCATTACACAAATGCCGTAACATTCTTATTTGTACACGTTTCTTTTAAACACACCTTGGTATATACCTTTAATTCATTATCAGAAGCAAAATTACAATATCTAAAATAAGACGCTTGCTATTTTAACCAAAGCAACGTTATTTGAACGTGAACGGGGCAACTAAATGTATAAATAATAGCAGAAGATCTATGTCGTAATATTGGACACAATACACATTTCACATTTTCTCATAATATTCCCTAGAGTACTTCACACACTTCTCGTGTCTGCGAACCCAAGTTTACAGCATTTGTTGATACTTTCTGCTGGTATTCACCTGAGATATTCCCAAGCGATAACTGGAAGATCTTTGACGTCGTAGAAACGTGAGCCTCGTAACACGATCTTGATGGTTAGAAAAAGCCAAAGTCAGATCGTGCTAAGTCCGGAGGGTTCGAGGGATGTTGTATAGTTTTAATATCTAATCCAGCTAGTGTTGTTTTAGTTACTATAATTTCTTCATAAATTATTTTTATGCCGAACTAGTTTTTAATTCTTGTTTTACATGTACTATCTTATATTACGTTAAATCATGAAGTAAATCATATAAAAACTAATAAATACCTTTGAATAGTAGATATAGATTCGGATGACGCCCTTCATGTCGAAGAATACGATGAACATTACTTTTTTCGCAGACGTCATTATCAAAGCTTTGGTAGTTGATGGAGAATTTGAAGTTTTCAACACAGAACAGTCTTGCTTAGTTTAGGGGTCATAAAGACTAACCCACGTTGTATCAGCAGTGATTATGGATTCTAGGAGTACAACCTATTTCATACCTAGCTGCGTTGTGATTATATCATGAACAGATGCAGTCCAAAGTCCAACTTAAAATGCGGTATCCTGAACATCTCAAGTCATACGTAGCCTGCAATTTGCACAGCTAATTATTACCAAAAATGTAAGACAAACTTGTAATTCTACAGTCAGTTTATATCTTGATCTTGATCTTGATGTAATAGTGCCCCGCTCACGCTTACCCGACGTTACCATAACGATGAAAAAATCTAAGTCTAAAGCAAAGAATATGTGTATGGAAAATTTGAATGAATAGATGAAACGTGTAGGTACAAATACTGACAAATTCATATGAAAATATCTGAAATATAAATATGCCAGCATTTGTCTAGGAAGTTCCGAACACCACTCATACAGGAGTGCATTCCCTGAAGCAAAAATGATGGCTTAAACTAAATATTGGACAAGTCCATTGACGTGATGCCAATTTCACATTCTAAATGACATCAAAACTGTAAAGCGTTTTATTATAAGTTTACATACACAGTCAGTTTTAAGTCAATATTGTACAACTATTTTATTTCAGTGAGGACAATATGGTAAAGTATGTCGATCATTGAAAAAAGGACATGTAAACAAACACGAAAACTTGCACATGGACAATGAATGGCCAGACAAACCTTGCGGGCACGCGTTACAGTTACTCTGCCCTCAGGCACCAACTCACTATCTCTAATGTGCAGAAGACAGACAGAACCATCGTTTTGAAATGCTCTGCAACTAAAGTCGTTACTAACGGGATTTACCTTCAACGATCTGTGTATGTATAGTCTGTGTTGGTCTGCTATACTTGGTTTTTAAAACGTTTTATTGTTTGTAAAATCTTTCATGTAATGATAATGCACATCCAGATTAAATTATGCATGATTTAATTCAAATAAAGTCCATATTTGCATATTGTAATGTCAAACATACAGACAGACATAATTAGATTATTACCAACACAATTTTGACAAATACCAACTGAGTAAGTTATATTATGCAAATGTGGTGTACAAAATGTTGTTTATAGTTGTATAAATAGACTTTTTAAATATTTGAATGACATTTGCAAACACAGCAGATGGCTGATGAAATAATTAGGGATATACATAAACAGAAACACAGAACAAATGTAACGCATAAAACAAAAAGCAACAAATCACAGACAGTGCATGCTAATAAAAACATGCATTTAGACTCTGCAGACAAGCACACGTACTTATGCCATGTAAAGGTAATGCATATGATGAATACTATTAACAAATGTATAACTAAGCAAAAGATGCGCAAAGTACAACACTGTTTAAGGAAGCATTTGTAATTATGATCAGATCGTAGATGAACTCATTGTCACCAGCTAAACAAAAACTATAGTATTTACAGAAAGCAGAAATGCATAAATTTCAAATATAAATGTTGTTCAACACGGAAGCAAATTATAAGAAAGGGTCATATCATTTATCTACTTATTTAAAGCAATGAGGCTAATTAGGATAAAAAGCAAAGTAATAATACAATCAAGAAAGAAGATACAATTATCGAATTTAACCTGGAAACTAAATAATATCAGAAAATTGGGGTCGCATGAAAAACATTTGTACTGCATATATAGGGGCAGTGATACAAGACGGCGTTCAAACTATGAAAAAATGTAGAATAAATACCTCCTGTTATACAAGGAGTAGGTTATATAGCTTAGGGGTCATCAAGACTAACCCACGTTGTATCAGTGACGTTTAAACAAACACGAAAAATTGTATTTGGTGAAGCAAAGTTATAAGCATTTTAGTCCCTGAAAAATGGCACATTTTTGTAATTACAAGCTCTATATAAGGACTGCCTAAAAATGGCACCGTTTTTTGTGTAATCTTGCATTTTATTAAAATGAGATGCCCGTGTCAAGTCAGAGATATTGGAAAGTATGCATATTATGAAAGATTATGATGTATAGAATATTTTGTAAAATTGATAAAATGCAAAAAACCAATATGGCGGACAAAATGGCAGCCGCAGATTAGAAAATAGCAGCATACATTGGACTTTCATTTAAAAAAAACGACTATGAACACTTAATACGTATTAGAAAGTATATATTTACTGATATGTTATTACATACGGAATACCTTTGAAAAATAATTACATGCAAAAAATCCAATATGGCGGACAAAATGGCGCAGCTGCATTATACAATACATTACATATTTACAAACATAGACTTTTGTATGTGCACTATGATGTTCAATACATTACAAATTGATCAATGTGTATTCAGTTTATAGGTAGATATGGTTTATATGAAAATAATAGTTAAAAAAAGAACATATTTTTGTTGCAAATATGGGTAGTATTATCTGGCAATAGTTGAACATGGATGGTGTTCATTGTTTCATTTATGTCTTATGTATGTTTCAAAAGTCTTTGTAAGATGTAACTAATCATGTAGTCCACTCAATGTTTAAAAAGTATTTCAATTTTTAAGATGTATCAATTATTATTAATGAAGTTAAACTGGAAATATTTGATAACTAACTAATTCTATATGTCAAATACATGATATATAGAGTGGGTAAACATTAAATCACATCAAATGATTGCATGTAATACGTTTCGGTATTAAAGATCAGTAACAGAAGACATACCCATAACGTTTTATGTCTTTAGTAAACAAAACATTTTGTTGACATGTTTATATGTCCATAGCACTAGAACAATGTCACAAAATAATAACGTCCCCTTTCTCTAAATCAACCAAAATATTGTAAGAACTAAACTCGCCATCTTCATATTTTACCTGGTATGTAGAATTTAATCAATCTATATAAATAAGTTTTGAGATTTCACCATTAAACCAATCATTCTCATTTGAATCAGTAATGTTAAACTTTTACTGAATGGACTTTCCAATGAACAGATGTGGTTCATCAATGAACTTTGGAAGAAGATATTTCTGTTGTTGAAGTTTCAGTTTATGTCTAGATGATTTAATTATTGTTGCAAGCAAACTCTTTTCTTCCATTACATTTCCCGAGAGAGAGTCTATATCGGTGTTTGTTATAGGTCGATTTTCTTTTGGATCTTTGTTTTCAAGGTTTGCATTTATAGCTGTAATAGTTAACAAATGATCTTCCAGTTGGTCAACTGAAAATTTTGTTCCTTTAAACTGTTTCTGGAAAAGCTCTTTTGATCCACGGCTTTTAAGAATTTGTTTTCTAAACTGCAGTTGACTGAATAATGCCTCCGTGGCGTTGTTTTCATTTTGAGCTTGGCTTAAATGAAAATCAACTTCATTAATTGTCGTCCACAATCCCCCATATATTGTCAAGTTATCAGTTAGTTTGATAGTTTGTATATACTCTTTTTCTTGTCTTTCTGTCCTTTTTTCTTGCAGTTTTTTAAGCTTCTCAAGCATCAGTTTGTTTCTGTTCTCTTTGATTTTTAATTGCATTTGTTCAGTGTCTTTTTTGGCTTGTTCAATTATATCTTCCCGTTCTGCCTTTGTTTTATCTGCAAGCCATGCTGAAGTTTCATTGTTGGTCCACATTATTATGCTTTCGAGGCATTCAATTGATGTAGCAGGCTTCAATCTCACGAGGACATCCAGCTCGGCAAAATCTCTTTATGAGCATGAATTTGTTGTTGGGACTGCTGCCGCTCTCAGTCGTTCATTGCTGTCTGGGCTGTAATATTTACCATCTTTCACTTGTCGTTCAAGAATAAGGAGCATGCTCCCTGTGGCTGGCTCTAATGCCACTTGAGTATATGTCTCAATCGTTGCATTTTCAAATTCGAAGAGAGAATGGAACACCTCATCTTTCGCTAGCATTTCATCTGGGAACAATGTTTCTCCTTCCAGCAGTGCAGATGAGTCATTTGAATATTCTTCAGTTGAAGGACCTCTAATAAAGGATTCAGGTCTAAGATGTTCCTTTTGCGTTCAATTTCTCTCCAGAAGGGCCCTGTTATAAGTTTGTCTATAATTCCTAGTGCTCTAACACTTCTAAAAAAAAACTTGTTCCTGAATGTCAAAGGCTACACTCTTCAGCAGGTCATTCGGATCAGAGAGACTATCCAAATAATTCTTTATATCATTTCTATGATGGTATGTCCTTCCGGCAGCACAAAACAATTGATTGTACCTATGTCCTCGGAAGGTGACCAGTTGGTTTCTTTTGTCTTCATTTTTGAGGTAAGCTTGGAAATGTTGGCCTATCCCCGGTTTTCACAGCCGTGCATGGTCAATGCTTTGCTTACTGTTTTAACCAGCCTGGCCCCTCCACTTTCAGACCATCCCAAAGAAAATGGGTTGCTTCCCATGCACACACGTTTTTCAAAGACATTCAAACATTTGTCAACCTCGTTTGCCATAATTACAAACACATGCATTTTACAAAAATAATTCGACAATTTGGACAATTCTGCTTTCGTATCATATGACTATGTGTCCCAATTTTCAACAATGTCAGGCATCAAAGACTCTCTCAATTCTTGTAGTTGTTTCTAATTGTGCAATGTCATTTTGATCATGTTTGAGTGCATTTGAAAGTTCAGACAAATTTTCTTGAAATGTTTCAAACAATGTTTTTGAGTCTCCTCCAGCAATTTCTGACAAACCTAGGCTGTTTGTTACGTTATCTGATGTTGTAATCTGGAATGATTGGAAATGACGATGGAACTTTGATTTAGCATCTTGATGTAAGCAGTTTCCCTTGACTGTTAAAGCATCACCACCTGCATTGACCATAGCCTCTGCAACCTGAATCTGTGCCACGCGTTTTGCTTCATTTCTGAGACGTGATAGGACACCCGTACTAGGAAGCCTACTGAGTGTCTTCCCTGTCAAACTCTTCACAACTGTTTTCATTACACCATTCACCTTCTTCTGGCTGACACCAAATTCATTGACTAAAGTCATAATTGTTTGATGGACTTCTGATGTGTACTGGCCATTATAAAAGCTCATTATTTCATTATCATTCAAAACTTCATTAATCTCTTCGAGTTCAGCAACTTGATTTTCCTTTTTTAAGATTTAATGTCTAAGTGTCTGAATTTCATCATTATTTGCTTCCATTTCAAATTTTTTAGATTTTTTTAGCCTACAAATCTTCACTAACAATGATTTTCTGTCATTTTTCAGTGTATTTATTTCAGATAACAGTGATTCATTTTTTTCTTCTACATCACTTTTTTCCAGTTTGAGTTGTTCTATTTCTGTTTCTATTTCGTTAACCTTATTTTCTTTGTTCTGTATGGTTTTCTCTCTGCGTTTTAATTCTTTGTTTAGATTTCTTGTAAAAATTTTTTTTACCTTTTCACGAAATTTCATGAGTTGTTTTATCTAGCTGATCTGATGTAATTATATTGAAATTTCTGTTGTCATAACTCTAGTTCATGTTGCAAGCTGTGAGATTCTCTTTTATACTTCATGGCTTCACCGTAGCGCTCATTCATCATATCTAACAATTTCATCTGAATGTCAAGTTTTTTTCCATAATGTTCAATTTAAAAAGAAAGGTTTTCATTTGTATCTTAAACATGTTCTATTTCTCTTTTCAACTTCTGATTCTCCTGAACAACATTCCTTGCAGCATCTTGCACTTGTCTTATTAGGCATTCATCTGCAAGCGTTCTATCTTCAGTATTCTTTCTTTCAGGTGCATGAAAACCAGATTGCAAAATAGAACGCAATTCACCATCCCGCTTTTGTTTTCTTAACTTCTGGTATTTATGAATTTAACGAAAAATCTTAACTCCGAGACATGATTCTGGTAATTATCGCAACACTTCAAACTCTTCTTGAATTTTTCTGACTGCAGCAGGCTGACTGTACTTCTCCCAGATTTCTAAAATTTTCTTGTTCAATTGTGAACCTAGAACAACAAAAAAGTTTAGGTCAACAATAAACTTAACTTGCTGCAATTAAATGAAGATGTGAAGAAAGAACAAGCATATTTGCTGAATTTATATAAAAAGAATATTCAAAATTGACCTATCGACCTAGTTTCTGACCCAATGTGACCTATTTTAAAACTAATTAACTATCTTACTAATGATAACATTCTAATTAAGTTTTATTAATATTGGAACGCATATTTTTCTAAGATTTGATCTGTTTTCCTAGTTTTTGACCCCATGTGAATCACTAAAAAAATGTTGTTTAGACCTCATCAAGGGGAACATCACAGATTTACCTTTTTGACAACTTAAATAACAATAAAATTTGAAATATTAATCTTTGATGAGGCACTGTCTAATGAGCATACAAAAAAGAAAAAAATATTTATTAAAATAAATGAGTTATGAGTGGATTTCTCTTCTCGAAAACTGGATTTCACCTCGATTTCCGATATTTTTTCGAAATTATTTTTTTACTTCTTCATTTTTTCAGCAATTTCAATAAAATTTAAAATAGAAATGATGCACTTTCTAATATCTATACAAAAAAGTAAAATTATTAAATAAAGTAAATGAGTTCTGAGTGGATTTCACTTCTCGAAATCTGGATTTCACCTCGATTTCCGATCTATTTTCGAAAAATTGCTCAAACTTCTTCATTTCTTGACCAATATCAATAAAAGTTGAAACATAAACCCTTCATGAGGCACTTTCTAATATGAATACAAAAAATAATAATTATTAATTAAAATAAATGAGTTCTGAGTGGCTTTCACGTTTTGAGTGGATTTCACTTGAAATCCACTGGATTTCTGTATCACCCTGTACCCATTTGATTGGTCAAAAATAAGATTGAACAAGGGAGAACACTGTCGGAAAATTGGTTATATAACACTAGTATTCAACAGCCAGATAAACGTCTTGACCGGGAGAGCGAGGTCGCGGAGCATTAGCGAAATCGATAGTGTTGCATTTTGATCGATTCTTTATCAACGAATAATTCAATGTTAGTGGGTTTTTTTTCTTTATAAGGGAGAATATGAATTAATCTTGACAGGGAACCTAAATTTATTAAATAACAAATTATTTTTGGTATAAAAAATTGAATTTAAAGTACACCAATATTTTACAAAAAATTCGGCACCGATTACATAAATGACGTGACGAACTCCTTACCAAGTACATATCTTAAAACGTCTATACTCGTATTTACTGGTACAGCCTGTCATGATTGTTCGTTAAGGTATTGTAGTCTACTAGTATTTAAATCGATGACTATATATAGAGACTAGTATAGTTATTTAGCTTGTAATGTGCCTGATATTATCTCCCTTTGATATTGTTAATTAGTTTTCTCTTTGCGACTTTTCTAATTTTTTGTTGGTATGATTTATAGTTATAATCAAAACTGCAATCATTTGGAGCTCAAAGTATTTCATATTGTACGACTGTATAATGTAACTTATATGTCATGATTAGGGTTTGATAAAGTTAACAAGCATCATTTATAAATATTCATACCTGAACTGTCATTCCTTAAATTAACTGCATTTCGGCAAATGCGGTTATCATCCGATGAACGCAACATCTTCGGATCGCAACTCATCTCGTAACAATATACATGAAAATTGTTCATCTTGTTATTGTTTGTATTGTCTCATCGAGATCTGTAAAATATAAATCAACATTTTTGAAAATGTTAATTTATGATATGTTAAATGTATTGTTGCCATAAGAGTTTCAATTTTACGTTTAAAAGTGTTTTCAAGTGGTTGATCTTTTCCCGCGTCTTTGTGACGTCATTTGATAAAATGTTTTCGATTACAGTCGAATCGTTCCTTTACAGAATGTGTAAGTAATTAATACTGAAAGGTTTCTTAAATAAAATGAAGTATTGTTTTAACAATTATTGAATGATATAATGAACTATTGTTGTAAATATAAGGAGATAATTGCGGGGTTGATGTCATTATCGGGGATATGAACGCAATTGGGCTGGTCAAAGTACGCGTGGAGTCCTTTTATCGGCACCACACCTTTTGACCAGCCCAATTTGTGTTCATACCCCGATAATGACATCAACCCCGCAATTATTTTCATAGGTTATTATTTGGAAGAAAATAATAGCTTATATATGTCGCTTTTATTTTTAATAATGTTTTCTTTATTGTTCCCAGTTTTAGTACAATGCTTTTTATTATGAATCTCTATGATCACATAGTTTTAAACCCTTTATTTTATAAGGCAGACTGTGTGTGATGATCATAGTTTCAAACTATGACTGCATCGTATCTTTGAAATGTTTTGCATTAGGTGCTCTGAATTGTATTCCTCCGTCTGCAGATAGAGTTGAGATCTCTAATCATTGAAGTATTTGGGATTTATCTACATGTATAAGTTTATTATTATTTGTTTTATCATTAAGTCTCCTCAAGGTAAGAGTGAGGTTTGTGCACGTTAACTGGTTTAAAACCCCAGTAAATTTACATTTTACTGACCGTTCCAAGGCGGTACCTTGATAAACAAACCTTGTTTTTGTATTTATAGTATATAGGCACTGTGCTGTTTGTAGAGTTTTGTACTGATCTTCCATGTTTCTTGTTTGTTATTTTTTGCTTTGGTGTTCTACTTTTTTGCTACTGAGCTTGTTTCTGTAGTTTTTCACATACGTATTATTATCCAACAGCAAATATCATTACTCTTCAAAATGAAAAAAAAAAATGAAAAAACTGTATAGTATATAATTTAAGACGACAACATAATTTGTAAGAAAAGATGACTAAATTGTTGGATATTATCACATGGAAAAACAAAACAAAGCAGTCCCAATTGTGCATAATCTGCATGCATGATGATGTCGCTCGTTCATCGCATAAGCACACGTCTAGCACGGGTCAATAATACAAGCACATTGTTTTCTCACAGTCTGTACAGTCTCTTCATACCTCGAAACAAGGGTTCGATAATATTTCTAAGGTAATTACTTGAAGGGATAGGCACTAACAGGGCCTCGATAACTTAAATTAGTTATAAATTAATAATCTTACTGAATACGTGGTAATAAATGAAAACTGTCAAATTGACGTTGTCACGTAGTGTTGGTGAATTATCACAAATATTCTATAACTACCTTGTTGCTGATTCCCAAAGTCGTACTTTAATGTAAAGAGGGTTGCGGACAATATTAGCACTGTCATTTTATAAAATGAATGCAATTTGATTCACGTTGCCTTGAGCTATTGATGTTTTATTAGTTGATAGTTGACAATGCTTTTGTTTTTGCTTTATAACCAAATTGCTACTACCCTATCGGATGGTTACTCACAATAATTATAATATATGTAAGTTGTTTTGAATTATCTTTTTCAATCATTATGATAATGTACTGTGTCATTAATGAATGTCATAACACATACAACATACTGCAAAGGTAACATAATATATGCATAGCACATGTTAAAAAATCAACATCACTATCGATCTCATGAGTTTGCCACTTAAAAATTGTTTTTACAAATGTCATTCCTATCTTATTTATATATCTTAACCTGTTCTTTGTTATGGCTAGATTGTGTCGTAGGACTAAGACTTTTTGATGAGTTTGTAAAATGGAAACACAAGTAGCATCATGAAACGTTCGAGGTTTAAGTAACATGGAAAAAAGGAAACAAATATTCGAATGGACAATTAGTAAAAGGTATGATATCATATTGTTGCAAGAAGTACATTGTTTAAAATTATCTTATTTAAATTGGAAACATGATTGGAATGGACCCTGTTTTTTCAGTGGAAGTAGAACAATCAGTAAAGGAGTTTCAATTCTTATAAATCCAAAAGCTAACATAGACATACACACATACACAGAAAGCATAGAAAGTAGAATCATAGCTTTAGATATTAAATGAAATGAAAAGGAATAAACCATAATAAATGTATATGGACCTAATGATGACGAACCCACCCCTTTTGAAACTTTACAAAAATGTCTGAAAGAGAATGATGAAAAAACCTTTATTATTGATGGTGATTTTAATACTCTTCTAGACTGTACAGAAGACAAAAGATATCACTCACAAAAAATGTAGATATACTTTAACAAATATAATAGATTCTTGCGAATGCAATATACGTCGCACTCGAGAAGTAAACCTCATATACACTGTCGACTTGATGACTTCTTAATATCAGGCAAATAACATAAAGAATAGGAATATAAAGCCAGGTTTTTAAACGGACCGCTTCGTTATTACTTTAACGAAAGATCATTTTAAACCTGAAAAAGGCCCAGGGTACTTTAAACTGAATATAAGATACACAATATCAAACAAATATTAAAAAATGCATCCGTGAAACGATAAGCTTAAATAAAGAAGCCAATCCAAATATACTATAGGAAATAACAAAAAGGTTCAATCAGAAATAAAACAAATAGATATGCATGACATAAAAATTCAATACTCTAATTTTAAGAAACTAATAAGCGTTCGCAGCAGCAATCAAATGAAAGGAAATGTTTTAAGGGCAAAAGCAATACACGTTGAAAATAATGAACGGAATACCAAATACTTCGCAAACCTTGAAAAAAAACATGCAGAGAAGAACACAGTATATAAATTGAAGATTAAACAATGAAATAATGACAGGCGTAAATAATACACTGAAAGAAGTTAAATTTTATATAAAAACACTATATAATAACGACACAACCTTAGATGGAATATGAAAGCCTTATGCCATAATGATAATTATAACAAACTTTCCGAAACTAATAGCAAGTCCTGCGAAGGTTTACTTACAATATATGAATGCGGAAATGCTTTAAAAGACATGAAACATAATAAAAGCCCCGGTTCGGATGGTTTCACTGCAGAATTATATAAGATTATTTGGAATATTATTCAGAATAGTTTAATTGTATCTTTAAATTACTCCCTTAGAAATGGTCATTAAACACCAATTTAAAAACAAGGTATAATCTCTCTTATTCCAAAACGAGATAAAAGAAGCCTTTTAAATTGAAGACCAATCTTGCTTATTAAATACTGATTATAAAATAGCAGCGAACGCAATATAGAACAGAAAAAAGCCTGAAGAAAATAATATACCCGGACTCCTATTTTTTGCCGACCTTCAAACAGCCTTGGTAGCGTTGACCACTCTTTTTTATAAAACAGTTTGAAATTTTTTGGCTCGGATATTATACAATGGACGAAATTCCTCTACTACGATATACAACGCATAATAACAAACAATGGTCATTTGTCTGAAACATTCCAAATTGAAAAGGAGGTACAACAAGGATGTCCACTCTCTTCGATTTTATTCATCATCTGCTTACAAGTACTGTCTAGCTATATAAAACAAAATGCCGATATTAAGGGAGTTAAAGTTGGTAATACGAACAATCAATCGAACAATCGTTTTTTGCTGATGATGCAATTGACTTTATTGATGATTCTGAGAAATCTTTCGAATCCTTGATCACATCATTAGAGTCCTTTTCAAAATGCTCCGGCCTAAACCTCAGCATTAATAAATGTATAATTTTAAGAGAGGGAACGTTAAAACATACTACAATAAAATTTATTATTTTGTCAATCTTAATCTTTTATATGAACTTCAGAATGTGCGACAGCGTTAGGTATCACATTATACAATAACAAACAACAGTCGACAAAAATACCAACAAAACGCTAGAAACTTGTCGATTGTAGCTTATGTACATTCTATAATTCAGGTATTGAATCTATTGGACATTTATACTGTGAGTGTTACGAAACACAACAATTTTGGAATAAATTAAACATTTTCAGAGCTTCAACAACATGTGTATGTGTGTATGCGTGTGTGTGTATGAGCGTGTGCATGTGCGTATATGAACATTATTGTTTATGAATATATGAATATCCTATCAAAATGCATAGATTTGTTGTATGATTTGAGAATTGTAAACTGTGTGCTGATATATATAAAACTTCAGTAAAAAATAATATATCTTAAGGATAAAATTTTATGAATAAATTAAACTTAGAATTTTATAAGATATTATAATGTATGGTCATTCTTCAAAAACTAGATGGTAAATTGTGTTTTAATTTTTGCAATAGACATAAAAAAATATTATTACAACAATTCATATCAAGTGATATCATCGAATTTCATCGCATGGCGTTACATTTACTTATTTTTAATGACTCTCGTAAAAATGCTTTGTTCCAAATGATTTTTGCAGTACATTTATTTCATTTAAACTATATTTTTATATTAACAGATATTTATTCAATCAGATAATATTGCGTTTATGTGGTACTCTCTGTTATGTAATAGTTTATACCTACAATTAAGGCAATATTTAGTTTAGCCTTTTCTAGTCCTAGAAATTAAAGGGGTGGGCATAATGAAACTCGAATAACTGTTTCAATTTATGGCTGAAAAATAAAACAAACTTCCATAGTTTACCATTATAATAACAATATTGTTTGTTTAAACTTTGATGAAAGTGTGTGTGTTTTTCAATTCTTATTCCTTGTAAATTAACATAAACATTAAAACAATATACATTTGCGCCGCAATTCTTTTGGCACAACGATAAATAAACACATTAAAACAAACACAAATCACTAGTAGTATTTGATTTAAGCATTTAAAAGTTCATCATGTATATCGATTATGATATGTTAACTTTAATACATTTTATAAATTTATTTTGTTTAGGCTCAAGAGACGAAACATTTGCATCATAAACATTCCACCAAAGTATGAAAAAGGTCAACAGTGGTCAATTTAACCAGCATCGAGAAACATATTTGGTTAATAAGAATATAATTCAAACTTATTCAAACTTATTCAAAAGACATTTGAATATGAATTGATCGTAGCTTTATTTAAAGAAAATATTTGAAAACAATTTTATTAAGAATACAGGTTCGATACGCCACCTTGCCTGACAGATAAACTAGTTACACACATACACATTTTTAAATGACATAACAAGTTGCGCAAGGAATTTTAGATAAAAGCTTTAAGGGCTTTTTTATTTTCACGAACACTTTTACAGCTAAGGAAGGCCATAATTTAAGACAACTTAAAATTTACTTAAGATAATAATGATAATGTTGATAATGATAATATTTCAATCAATAATTGATTTCCACATGCTTATTTAAAACGTTTTTGGCTAAAAATATAAACTAAATAGCCGTGAGTTTTATGACCATATAAATAAATACTCAACTACAAGAAAAAAGCTCGAGGACCATGACTATGTACTCATTGAACACTTCGATTTATTTACAAAAGAAACAACACAAGATAATACGGGCTTGAAGACAAACGCGAAGTGTTTGTCTGTACAAGTCCTCTTACGAATTGCACGTGTATGCAAGGGACTACTTCTTTTTTGCCGGAGTGATAGGCATTAAAAAATTTGGGCACCACTGAACCGTGAAAATGAGAACCAGAAAAGCTCGTCATACATTGTTCATATAAATCACGTGCATGCCGGCAAGCAAACTGTACATGTTAAGGGCGGGGTTTGACCTCCGTTAACCAATGAAAATCAATACGGAAATACCCGAGGTACATGTACAATCCACCTTCGACACTTCCATAAAAGGAGTGGAGAACACATGAATACACGTCTAAAGAGTACTACTTTTGACCGGAAATTATATTTCATAACTCTGCAATAATAATACAAAACAAACAGGGTTTGGCATAACAATTGTTTTTTTTACTCCACATCTTAAAAAAATACCGTCTAAATCGGATATCTAAATAATTATGTTAAATGTATTTATGCGCATTTTACGACAACTTAAGTAAACAATGATTTGCATATAAATATTAAACTTTTCATCATGATGCAATAACACGGATATAACGTTGCTTTCACGGTGAGTTGAACTTAGAATTATACTTGTTATTGTAAATTCAATCGCTCATACGTTGCTTTATGGACACCATAATGACATAACGTTGGTTTTTACGGATAATGAACAAGCTAAATTGATGCAATCGGTATCCAGATAATATGACCTTCAGGTCATAATTTATGACTCATCACTATACATGCCAAACTAACTGTTAACTGTGCGATTGTTTACTTCGTTGTATTGTATTGTAAAATTAAAGTATTGAATAAAAATGTTAAAACTTAAGTAGTGAAAACAAAATCTTAAAAAACATTCCTTTTTCATTAAAAACCATTGTGCATGTTTATGGTAAACCTGAGAAGAAAAGTGAGCCTGGTGTGGGGCTCAGACTCACGATCGCAGGAACACTAGCACGGCGCTCTTGCCAACTGAGTTAAATGGGCAGCTGGTTTCAACTCACACAGACTAGACTCGTCCATCCATTAAAGGGGCTGTCTCATGATAAAAAAGCGAAAAGAAAAGAAAATTGTCGAAAAATATCATAAATTTGGCATCGATATGTGACACAGTCCTTTTAACCATTTAGGCCGACATGTAGGCACTCCTGCTCTTTTACTGCCGCCACGATTGCGTGTAACCTGAGTGTAATTATGCCCAGTTTAAAAATTAAAAAAGTTAACAGTATTGAATTAATATTTTTGTCATGGCTCATTTAGTTGGGCAGATACCTCGCGAATAATATAAGCGATAAATATGTATGAATGAAATTACAGAAAAACCACTTCAGCGCAAACAATGAAATCAAATGTTTAGTAATTCATAATGTGATTGACAGGGGAGGGTTCGGAAGGGGTTTCCCCTCCCGACAACCATCAAATTTGGCATGTTTGACCTGGTTTCAACAAGCATTATAATGTGAGTATTATAGATTATGAACCCGGGGGAGGTTTAAGCATAAAATACAGTGTTTCTTTTTGGCAGAATTAAATGATAACGCTAGAGCTTACAGCGTCTTACCGGTGATTTTTTTCAGAAGGATACCTTTAGGCGAGATGAAATGTATTACCATGTCTCGCTTAAACTGGCATATATTTCCGCACAGAATTTCTTTAAGTTAACCTCTTTTCAAAATTAATCAGCTGAAGGCATGTTTAAGCATGCAAGACAGTTTTAGACAAACTCTTTCCTACAAAGTAAAAAATGACATTTAATTAATTATTTAAATGGGGTGGGCTCGGGAGGGGTTTCCCCTCCCGACAAAACCCCTCCCGAAAAGCATTGTTAATAATACCTTTTTTCTCCTGCATATAATCAGAAAATGCGGGGTCATCAGTTCAGCTCAAAAACAGTGGCGTTTTTTGCAATATTTTTCAGAAGTTTTTAACAATTGCTTGTAGATCAGTGATTTTTCTTCATGCAGTGTGCAATTTACTCTTCCTAACAGCTGTTTCGACTTGAGATAGAATATGGTCGAGAAATGTCTTCTTCTCAATTTGTTCTTAAAATACAGTATAAATGAATTACTTAAAAGGGATATTGTTTATGTAAAATTAACAAGACATTTACAATGCATAGCAAAATTCAAAACATTTTTATGATATATATGCTTTGTGGTGATTTATAGACATTTATAAACAATAAAAACAATTTTTCACTGTTTCAAACATATTGAGATATTTGTTTATTGTTTGAAATTTCAGCCAGCTCTCAAATAAATATTGAATCACATCAATTTAAACTGGTAGGCCAGAGATGTGTTAATTGAGGATGTTGTGTATACTATAAGGGTGTCAATGATTGTATGTTTGGGTAGATGTTGTGTAATTTTCATTCTTATTTTAAACAGACCCGGGAGGAAATGATGATGAACCAGCCAGACAGCCCACCTGCCACCCCGCCGAGCTGTACTTGGTGTATGCCAACATGCCGACATGCTAAAATTTATAAGCCCATTGATACTGTTTGTTCCATTTCTAAATGAATTTCTTTCATGTTGTTTGTCCATCATTTCTAGTGCGACTTTGATAATAATATTATTTTCTAATGAAGCTGCTGACTTGTATTAGTATTTGGTCTGTATTGTGCATCTATTCGCACATTTTGTTTGCTCTTTTAAGCAAACATTACATAAATTGCAAATTCTATAAGCAATTAATCAAAACTTACTACACATTTGCTGCAGAATGATGTTTTATTTTTGCACCAGTCAAGTGTAACCACGCCTCCCCACCCCCGGTCCGGGGAATAGCCGGGACTTGATTTCAATCCAGCCAACCCGGGGTAAAATCCCCGCCCTGCGGGGACAAACTGATGGTTAAACCCCGGCCAAATGCCCCCGCACCTCCGCTAAATTTGGCGCTAAAGCAAAACAACCGCTGTCACCGAGGCCACCTGGCAAAAATTAAAACACGGCCCTTTCCCCCCGGTTAACCCCCGGACCTGGGGGGTGGGGGTGGGGGGCGTGGGTACAATTGACTGAAGCATTAGTGTGCATATGATTTTCAGCTTATGGACAAGAAAATATCTACTTCAACAATCACAGCAACATAATGAGATCCCTATTTTAAAGAAATAATTCCACCTTTCATTAATTCCTTAAACAATTCTATCAATCATTCATATATATTCATTAATTCATTCATTTATTCAGTTTATACATTGAAAAACTTGACATTTCTAAAGGCAAAAGAAATAAAAAAGTGAGCCGCTTTCACAAAGATTAGAGCCTTGTCCCATCATGCATTAAAAAACACCTTAATACATTATAAATGTCTTAAAAGCCCTAATTTCTTGCTTATTTCAATAGCCAGCCTGGTTGCTGTAGCCACAGAGGAATTTTCAAGGACAAGAACCAGTGCTGGTCAAAATGTGGTCTCGTGTGGTTTTCCATACCGGTTCTCGGCAAGGATTTCCGAGAAAGGAATACCGTCTCCAAGTAAGAAGAAATTCTAAGCATGTCTGGTTTTAATGCTTTCAAAATGCATCTGGGTACTTAATAAAATGAGATTAACCTTTGAGTTGTTAATAACTGATTGCAAAATGTCCAAAAGACTATATATTTCATAAAATTTGTCCTGAAAATCCTTAAATTCATGAACTTTTCGGCATATTTATCACATTTATGATTCATAAAAGATTGTGTATGCCTTAAATGAGTGTTTACAGGCCTTTTTCAAACTTTAACAGTAGTTGCAGATAGTTTTATTAGTGTAAAACATTGCTTTTGTGTCTTGCTTGCAGATCATGATGGCCAATAAGCTCCAGTTAGCTGCGGCTTTTCCACCACCCCCCCTACCCTCACACCCCCACCCCCGGCTGTAGTCCTGCAATCTGAATACAGGAGATGCAGATCTGAATCCAGGAGATGCAGCTCTGAATCCAATATTTCAGAAGAATGAAGATGTTAGTCATGTCTGTAGTACTTGTTTGTGTGTAAATGATTCCAAAGAGTGAGATTTATAGCAAATCAGGTGTAAATAAGCATCTTACAGACAATGGTGAAGTGCTGTACTCTGAATTAATAATGCCAAATCTAGCCTTCAAAACAGATACTTAAAGTGTGTTTTTTTTTTAAATGGGCATAATAATGTTATCTCTGCATTTTCTACATCATGTAGCAACCTCATACATGAAAATACTAGCAGTTGTCATGAATCTTTCAGTTTTTATGTTTTTTGCCATTTCCTTTGTTGCGCCATTTGTCCCAGAAGCATACAATTGGCATATAGTAGTGTTTAGACTGTCTATAAACACATAATCACTAATTTTCTTTTGTTAAACTGAACAGTTCTGTTACCTTTGTATATAAGTGGACCAGAAAAGCAAAATTTTGACAAGTTGAAGCGTTTCAGTTTGGCTCTATGTCATTTTTTATATAAAACACTAAGCCGATGAAGTGGAAAAACCTTATTTTGCTTAGAAAAAAATCTTAAAAGAGTAGGCAGGCCATTTTTTGTTGTCTGTTCTATAGACACTATTTTAAGCTACAAGGAAAACTTTACTTTGTCAAATTATTCCAATGCATAAGGAATAAATGGTTCTCAAAGGTTTGAGGGAAATGGCTGTTTCTGCTTTTTTATGAAAATACCACAGGTGCTAATACTTGTCTCATTCATTAAGTGTTAAATATATCATTGCCAAACTTTCAGTATGTGTTGCATATAGCCTAAAAATGAACTATAGGAGTTTTGAAGTCTGTTTCTGAAAAAATGTTGCTTAAATAGGCTCAAAACCACAATTATCTGCCCCCTGTTGACCAAGATCCGGATATGAATATAGAAAGAGTGCTTGTGTTCAAGTATCAATATTTTATTAAAGTTGAATGAAAGAGAAGAAACAAGTTGCCTTTTTGCATAGAGCTTAACATAATTTGACACTGTATTGCAAAAACTGATAGTTTTCAGTGTAAAAATTGGAAAAATCATTGCCTGTGGAACTTTGTTAATTGGTTGTTTGTAGCCTTATTCTGTCTTGACCTCAGGGTCATGTCTTACTGCTCAATTTTGTGAGAAAACGCAATAGTCCACCCTATGTTTTCTTGTTATTAAATTGTGTGTCTTGGATTGTTCTACAGCAGCCAGTTACTTGTTTTTCAATTGGGACTGTTTTAAAGTAAGAAGCCAGGTTAGTGTCTAAATGAAACATATATTAAAAATAACCGTGGTCTCACACCACATAGCATGCGAATCTAAAAATAGGCTTTTTTGGTTTCCCCAAGTCTAAAGTGGTAAGCGCTTATTACAATGTATTGTGAATCTGGTTACAACCGGTGTTTGCCTTATTTCTAAACGACATTTGCAACAAAATGACAGCTATTAAATGTGAACAAACAATAATTACAGAATAAATTGATTAAACTTGAAAGTTGTGTTATGGTAAAAATCTTATATATGTATATAAATGTAACTGTGTTCGGTATATTCAAATAAATATTGCATGGTTTCCAGTGTGACAGTACATATTGTCAACATTCGGGTAAATATTTATATAATGACATATTTTGGGATATTACTCAGGACAAAAAAAATGTACATATATGCTTAAGAAGACTTTATATCAAAGTAATAGCACTGTTTTTGTCATAGTTAAGGGATAGAGTTTCTATCCTATTTTTATCAGAAATTAAACAGCTAATTAATGTAATTTATTTTCTGACATGTGTGATACCTGTTTTTTTCATTTATTGTGGTTTCTGATGTTAAAGCTGCACTCTCACAGATTGAACGTTTTGACAACTTTTTTTATTTTTTGTCTTCGAACGAACACGTTTTTGCGTTAATATCCGCAAACCAATGATAAAAGACTTCCGACAAAAGATCAGATCACAGTTTTTCAAATTCCGTCCCCAAAACGATGTTTTATGCATTTTTATTTAACCGTTAGTAACGGTTTAGGCCATAAAACATTAAATTTGGAATGGAAATATGAAAATCTGCGATCTGATCTTTTATCAGCAGTCTTTCATCACTGGTAAGCAGATATTTACACACAAAAAATCTAATTCGAAGACAAAATTTAAAAAAAAAAAGTTGTCAAAACAGTAAATCTGTAAGAGCGCAGCTTTAAGTAACAGCAAAACCTTTACTGCATTTTGATATTTTGCTTCATAATCAAATGTGTGCAGAAATGGCAACCTCAAACTAGTGGATTTTTCTTTATTTTATATAAATGCTTTAAAGGAAAACAATCAAAAGCAAAAAGTACTTGATTTTGTTCATGTACAAGCAGGAAAGTTATTAAAACTTCTAAACTTGACAATCATGTACATTACACTGCTTAATTAAGAACATGTAGTAGTAACTTTCAATCCATTCTTTTTCAATAGATTATCAGTTATTCTTAGTATAAGCCTTAAATATATTTTAGCATTAATTTATTCATTCACTTATACTGCCCTCCACATTCAAATGATAAAACATTTGAAACTTGTAAGGCTCACTTTTGTTTTCATTTTCAATTAAAAAAATTCATGCATTTTTTCTGTTACTTTTTTATATATTTATTTTCTAATTACAGACTTCTTCTACAATTATACTATAAACGAAACACTTATGTGATGGAAATATATTGCAGATATTGAAATGTGCTTTAAACAATATACTAGTTACTAGTTTTTGAAAATGGAAGTAAACCCATTAAATCTTTTGGTTTGAAAAAATGAAGTTGAGTAATGTGCTTATGTTTGACCCTTCCCTCAATGTAAATCTTTTGGTTTGAAAAAATAAAGTTGAGTAATGTGCTTATGTTTGACCATTCCCTCAATGGGCAATTTATTGCATTCATATTTTTTATAAAAAACTTCCTTAACTTTTATTTTAATTGTATTTTTTTCTGTGTAAACAATATAGTTTTTTTCAAATGTGATAATGCTTTTGACATGTGATATTAAAAATAATTGTTTTATTTACTGTTAATCAGGGATTATACTCATGCATTTGGTCAAAGGAATGTTTTACTGATGCTGCAGTTAAATCAACATATTTTATGAAATGGATAGTGTTGAAGTTAAATCTTCAAATATGAGTATTGAATGTTATTGTTACAAGAATATAAACTCATCTTTTACTCTATTTTTTTAAAATGTCTTCAGTATCAGCTGAATGCTCATGTTTTATCCTCATTACAATTATATGCTACCTAGTTTTTGTTATTAATAATTGATAATTTGTCTACTGCAACATAACTGTATGCATTTCACATTACTCATTTACAATGGCCATGTGCATATTTATCTTATATTTTATAGCTTTCGTATATATTATGTAGATAGTGTATCTATGTAAATTAAGGACTCATAAATAGACTGTGAAATACTTACTGCTTGCTTTATGGAACGTGTGAAAGACCAATAATTATAAGGATTTACATCTGGTAATAGGAACCATTTCCTTCACACTACTTAGCCGATTTCTTACACTATGGTCTTAATTAAGCAACAGTCAATTGTAACCACGCCCCGCCCCGTCCAGGTCCGGGGGTATACAGGGGATGGCCGGGGAAATGGGCCATGTTTTTACCTTTCGGGTGTATTTGTTCCAAGGAATGTTTTACTAATGTTGTAGTTAAATCAACATATTTTATGAAATGGATACTTTAGTCTTAATAATGCACCAGTCAATTGTAACTACGCCCTTCAGGTCCGGGTGTATATCGGAGATAGCCCGGAAAATGGGCCGTGTTTTTACCTTTCGGGAGGCCCCGGATTGCCGGTTGAATGCGGTGGTTTTGTCTTCGCTTTAAATATAGCGGGGAATGGGCCTTACCTAGGGTCCCTGGGTTACGGGGGCATTTGGCGGGGATTTTACCATCTGTTCATACCCACACGGAGGGGATTTTAGCCGGTGCTGGCTGGACCGAAATTCAACCTCCCCGCTATCCCCCGGACCTGGGGGGAGCCGTGGTTACAATTGAGTGGTGCATTACTAATCAAAATACTACGAGACCATGCAAAGTACAGTGTGTATATACCAGTGATGGGCAATCGGCTTGGATTTTCATAATCGATTAATCAATCGATTATCCGATTAATGGGCTGTAATCGGACAGTATCACAAAATCATCATTTTCTGATGTATATATCAATAAGGACCTTAGTTTTCATTTCTAATGCTTCAGTCAAAAAACAGGTATTATTTCTGGTATATTGAATAATGGGGGGGGGGGGGGTTGGTTACAATTGACTGGTGCATTAATTAAACCAGTTTTGAAAATTAAATTGAAAAAAATGAGACATAACACATTAGTTTTGGATGGCATGAGCTATCAAAAATAACGAGTAATTGAAAATTAAATAAGCAAAACTTTTCTCACGTATTCTCGGAGTTGGACAAACATTTCCATTCTTCAAACAGTAGTGACGTCGGAGATATCCGCCATTTTGGATTTGCCTTCTGACCGTTTGTAAACACTGACTTGAAACGATGCTTAATTTTATGGCAAAAATACATGAAATAATACTAAATTGGTTATCAATTTGTAAAATAAAGTTTTTTATTTTATGTTTAAAAGCTTAGAATGGTCACTTTGTCTCCGCGTCGTCCACTGTGACTGTTTAAACTTCTTGACTTCCGGGTTTTTTGTTTGGTCATTTGCGCCGCCATCTTGAAAGTCACATGATAGTGGCATGACTTAAATGTGCACTACGTCAACATTTTTTGATGAATATTGTAAACGCGCGCATCAAATTAAAGCTAAATCCCACCTCTTCCTGAATCTGGTTTGAAAGTTAAGAAAAGCTGACGACAATTGTTTTTTTGGCAGACTTTAAATTAGGCTAATATTGGTTTGGCTATTTAAATGCAAAATACTGGACACGAATGCTGGCGAAAGTTACTGCAATTACAGTATTCCCTAAACTATGAAAAACGTTTTGATTGTGTTTTTTTTCTCTATGGGCACACCGGGCAAATTCTTGGAAGTGGTCCGGTCTAAACCGGAAGTGCCATTTTCTCATTTTGTCATACAATTTCGCGATGTAAACAATTGTTGGTCACTGTTTAAATGTACATTATTTGTTGTTTATTTTGCATTTAGAAAAAAAGTGATTAAAATGATTATGATAATTGGCATTTATATTAATTTATTATGACAGATACTGAGATAAGAGTAAATAAATACTGAAATAGGCTTCTGAGACACATGTCGGACAGGAATAGCGTGTTTGATTGCAGGCAGGACTTATTTGCATCCTCAGCCATGTAAAAACAAAGAAAATAAAGTTAAATTAAACAGAATTGTTAAAATATTAAGTGAGTGTAATAAATATTAATGAGAACAACTGCACGTGAAAAGTACAATAATAAGTTTTCGAAAAGTATAATGATAATAAAATAAGAAAACTTGAAACATTAATAAATGGTCAGTGTTGTGCAGATAGCCAGGAGCAAACAGAATTGTTAAAAATCGATTGAAAGAAAAGGAAAGAGAAGTAGCAGAATTACAAGATAGAGTGCAGTTTCTTGAAGACTCTATCAATGATAAATCATAATGATACAATTAATGACGTGTGTGTGTTTTTGATGACAAAAGTAGGATATATTCAAATTAACTTAAACAATGTGTATATGAATTGCTGCAAAATCAAGCCAGTGCTTCCAAGGTACTTTCTGTTATAGAAGCTGTCTTGAATCTAGTTGATATGAAGGCAAATAAATTACCGAGTAGAACATCAGTTTTAGATATGAATTTACAAGGCTATATATAACTCATGAACAGATAAGAGATTTTTTTCCATAATGAGCCTAACACTGTTTTAATGTCTGATGAAACATCGAAATTCGGATCAAAGTACATGGGTTATGAAGCCGCAGACTCCACAGGAACTCTTTGGGTATTAGGTTTGAGAGAGATTGAAACTAAAACTGCTTCTGATACTTTCTAAAAAAAAATTAACAAATACTACAAGATTTGGATGATACTAGTGCTGATAACAACAATGAAACATCAAAAAAAAATATTAAACAGATATTGTCGCTACTATGTCTGACAAGGCAGCTACAAAGGTCAAGTTCAATACTCTCCTACACGATTTTCGGAAAGACGTTTTACCTCTAGCAATTGAGAATTATGATGCGTTTAGTGCGCCGGAAAAAGAAGGCATAGAAAACCTGTGTATTTTTTGTGGACTTCACTCTTTTAAGTAAGTGTTACTGATATGGAGAACAAAATGTTTGATGACCAGATTCCATTTAATGATGATAAGGACTGCATCAAAAGCTTTTGGCATAGGTTCAGGTGACGATGAAAAAAGCGGCTGTCAAGGAAAATTTAAATTTTTGTGACAGATTTTTTGAGGGAAAACAACATGAAAAGTGTACGTTTTAACATTCTTTTTCATAACTCTGCATGTGTTTTCTTTCTTCATAAATGATAATGGAAATAGGCTGTTACAATCATTGTTGCATGACTTGAAAACGCTTGAATTCATTTCTGGAGTTAAAGCTCTTGGCTTATTGTGTAAATTGGTAACTAGTCCACTTGGAGTTTACTTGAAGACAATACTATATCCATTCTTGATATGAATGACAAGTACCTTCAGTCAGTTACATTTTTGGCAGATGCATCAAAAATGTTCAGTCATTTATGGCAGGTGAAATGCTTGCGTTTGGTGAGGACACCCACATTGACAGAGACGCGATATTTAATGCTTTGTTGTCACCTGAAGAATATGATAACTGTACAGAAGTTCTGCTAGCAACTTTGTGTGAATGTAGCAAAAACCTGATTAAAGATCATTTACCAGGTGGAGTTTTAACTAATTTGACACAAGATATGTCTGATAAAGTGAAAAGTGCTCCAAAATCATCTTCATATGCTGAGAGTGTATTTGGTCAGCTGGATTATTTATAGGTGACAACATTAGCCACAGAAGCCTGTATGTCTTTGAATAATAAAACAACAACATGGCTCAACACAAAGTCTGATGGAGAAAAAAAGGAGATTAAGAAAATGGCATCAAAATCGGGTTCAGTTACTGGTTTTTTTTTCCAGCGGTATGATGGAAATTTGAGCTTTTAAACTACATTGCTTTTCTATTACAAACTGCATTTGATTGGTTTAAATGAATCCTGTCTGTATTTTCTGTAGTTTTCATGTGACACAGATCTAAAATATTCTCAATAAAACTCTTTTTAACTTCAACACAAGGGTTGTATCATTTACCAGAAAATGTGGCAGAAAAAAATGAAAATTCCGAAACTTGAACATTGAATTCCTTTTTACTGGATAAAGATACAAGGTTGAAATAACAATGTTAAACTGCATTTTTCAAGACCTTTAATTTGATACCATATAACATATATTTACAGAAAATTTTCAAAAATGCCCGACATCCCTACAAAACAGTTTTTACATTGATCTTGACGTTCATTTCAATATGTGAGCACAGCTGGGGTCGATCAAGCCTAGTTTCATTAGAATCTGGGCTTGAATGACCCTAACCATTTCGCTGGAATAATTTGCACTTGTCCAGCACCTGGACGACCGATATCCAGGGTAATCAAATATTTTTAGATTGATGTCCCCCTTGCCGTCCGCCATCATAAAGCTATTTGAACGCAAAGAAAAACTAAATGAAAGTACTGTTAAAACTCAAAGTATCGGTTACTTCCCTTAGCTCCAAGTTACTGCGCTATGTAAAGTTGGAAATTTACTGAATTCAAGCAAACGTTTTTTTCGATTATTCGATTATGGAATGATGAGGTCGCCGATCGCAAAATTACGAATGTCTGCCGATATAATTGATTATCGGCGATCATCGTCCCATCACTAGTATATACCACGTTATAAATTACGTTATATATATATATGCTTCGTCGGAAGGCAAAATTGCTTAAAATGAAGACTTAAATCAAAGATAACTTTTCATTAACAACACCATTTAAAATGAAACAAAGGGCAGCCTATGCCGCTTAAAGCGCCCAACATTTGTTTTATTTCCAAATTTGATGAGGTAAAAAAAAATGTTTTGACAGTGCTCCGTCAGACGGCTGAAAGGTTTGTCGAAGTGTTTTAAGAAACTAAACTCGCAATCAAAATTTGGATAAAGAACGAAGGTAGGGCTCCGTAATCGGCGTGGACTGCGCTATGTTTCATTTACAATGGTGAATAAATAGCAAAGTTATCTTTGTTTAAAGATTTTTTTCAAATCAAAATATTGCCTTCCGACGTAGCATTTATGGCGCAATTTATCACGTGGTATACACACACTGAAAGTATGGACTGTACTGGACTGTAGACCCGATATAAAAATAATTATACAGCTGAAAAACACATTCAAAAAAGCCTCTTCGTCCTTGCCATATGAATATTCATAAATTAAGGCTCTGTGCTTAACTTGAAAGAACATGTAATGAAAGGTTTGCGACTTGTTTATATAAAACAGCTAGTTGTTCTTGATGGCCCGAGAGGCCAAATATGCCGGCCGCGATGTATTGTACAACATGTGTTTCATAAAAAGAACTACGATTCCGGCAATAACACTTCAAGCCTGTAGGGGCAGCGCCTTAGTTCATATTAAATAAACGGAAATTATTAATAAAAGTTTTAGCTATAGCCGTTCATAAATTAATTTCTAAATAGGTCTCATCACTATAGACAGAAAATAACTTTGCACATTGGTTTACTCGAAAAAACACTTTTAACCTCTGAGTATGTCCGGGATAACCCATTTCTTCTCGCTCGCTCACTCACTCACTCACTCACTCACTCACTCACTCACTCACTCACTCACTCACTCACTCACTCACTCACTCACTCACTCACTCACTCACTCACTCACTCACTCACTATATATATATATATATATATATATATATATATATATATATATATATATACATATATATATGTATATAAATTAGTCCTATCATTTATTTTGAATTCATATATGTTTTTAGACGGACCAGATGACATAGCCTTTAACACATCAACAGCTACAATCAGACAAAGAGAGTGCTCATTGGTCCTTCCAGTTGAATGTCAGTCCGATTGCAATGGTTGCACGTTTGAGTGGAACAAGGACGGTGCTCTGTTCACAAGAACGGAGATATTGGATCTGGCTACGTTAAAAAGACGAAGGCTGGTGTTTATTTGTGCACAGCGTCAAGGGAAGGAGCAGGCACAATGACCAAACAAGCTCTTGTCCAAGTTATATGTAAAATCGAATCGTCTTTCTACACAAAAATTAATGACAGCAGCTGTTGAATCATTATCATTCATTTCTTTATGACTTTTTAAAATACAAACACGGGGCTGCATACTGCAAGTTTTGTTTAAGTATTGTTTAGAAATGCATATCTACCTTTCGGTTATATTTCAAACTATACAAGGATTGTCCAGAAAATTCATGAGCAAACGTCATATTTTCATATCTTTCGCAATATTGAATTTGTTTAACAATAGTTTGGAATAATATTGTAACACCTTCCAAATCTTTTATTCTAATAATCGTTTTCACTTTTTGATGTAATAACAGAATATGCAAAAATAAAACTTCTATGATCGAACCATTGCAACTGATGGATAATACAAAAAAACATACACATGATCATACATAACTTACAAAATTAAAGGAAACATGTTTTTGTTTTCCCTAAATCTAAAATAGTAAACAAAGTATGTTATTAGCCTGCTTTAAATATAATAAATGAATAGACAGATATTCGTCTGACATCTTAATGAAAAACAATGCTTAATAACTAACTTAATAACAGTGCATACTGACGTCCAACTGCCTCGTATGGCAAACGGTACAAATATTTGTTATTTGTCATTTGTGTTTGGCCAATTGCAGTTTAATATTAATAAATTTGCCTAGTCTTCTGTATAGAGAATTATTGTTGCAGTTAAAAAGAGACATATTTTAAGCATATATATATACTATTTCAGACTGTGTAAGGCCTAATGAATGAACATTTCGGATAACCATCGTATACATCAATTGTTGAATATCCATTTTTAAAATAATGCAGACGGACCTGATCATGTAGCTGTCCTTCCGGCCACTACCCTGTATGTACAGAACGACGGCAACACTCTGGATATAGTTGTTTGTTCATCTGACTGCTTCCAGGACTGTTCTCTTATGTGGCTTTCTTCTCTGTCAAGTATCCAAGGAAACCTCAGTCTAGGTGTCCTACACAATGAGTCTGCCGGGGTGTATACATGTGTAGCAAGCAACACAGAATGAAGCGAGAAATCCGTTAAAGTTACCATTACAGTCCAGGTTAGATGTAAGTTGATGATTTTAGATACTCATGAGAAAATTATAATGTATATAAACTATCACAGAAATGTTTCCTTGCCAGAGGACCACGTTTACTTAATCAAGTTGCAACACAAGACGGAACGCGATGTGATGGTACTAAGCAAACGCAACACCTATATGATATAATTACAAATACTATCATATCATATCATAACATATGATAGTAAACCTTACGAAAATATGTCCCGTCTTTGCATACATACAGTCGATCAGTCCGGTTATTTCTGTATGTCAATGAAATTCCAGTTTTATGACGAAAGCGGTCTAGATAGTGTCTGCAACTTTTCAAAAACTTAATTTGGATCGCTGACGTTATAAAAATTATAAGTGTAGCTGTACAATTTCAACAGCGACGGAAACTTTTTTAATTTGTTTTGTTTAATAAAACATATCTAACAGCGCTTTAAAATATTCAACTTTCATATAAATGTTTGGTATAATATAAGTAATATCACACACCACGGGCCATATGCAATCGTGAGGACCCTGCAGTCAGCTCCAAAAGGTGAATATACACCTTCGTTTGCTGACTAGCAGGTCCTTATAATGTCATCTGACCCTCAGTGTTGTTTAACATTTCTTTCATATTATATAAATATAATATAATTTAATATCATACCTCAAATAAATGCTTCCTTTATATGTACATATAAAGTCGATCGTTTATCACTGTAGTCCAAATCCAGAAGAAAATCCAATTTAATGACGTCCAGGGTACATATCATATTTTTGACTGGTCCGGACATGACCGCTGACGTCATAAACATGATCGGCGCGGCGAAAACTTTGTTCAATAAAATGCATAAAAAACGTTTATAATTGTTATATTAAAATTCAACTGCTTGTTGCAATAAAATTAATAATACACAACACTTCGTGCAATATGGCATCTGAAGCAGCGTCCAGCAAACCCTCGAAGGTTAATGATCCTCATACAACGCCTCGGTCCATAGCCTTCGGTGGCTGACTGACACAAAGAAGGCACATAATTGTTTGCTAAGCTTGAATAAATTCGTCAACCTCGATTGTTTTAGCTCGACTTTTCGAATTATTCTAAGAATCAAGGGAACTTTAATACTGACTATAGTCGGCGTCAGCGTCGGCATAACACCTTGGCAAAGATTTTGCATGCAAGTACCTCTAATTAAGTCCTCATGTATTCAACCTACTTAATGATTTAAGTTAGACAACTCTATATTGAGACATTTCCATTTAGTTCCTCATTAGGGCACTTTTTACAACATTTTTATATTTAAAAAAATATATATCAAGTATAACAAGCAAATTCGTTGAATTCGTTGATATCCCCCGCCTGAATAGGCAAAGTTCATGGATTAGAACTGAAAAATTGGTGGTATATTCTTACATGTATATTAACATGTAATATGACTGCTGAGAAATGAACCGTTATGAACGTTGGATATAAGTTTGAGTTTGTTTGAAATTATTTGAAATAAAAGTTTTGTATATATAGTAACATTTGTAATAGTTTCTATGAATTTGAATGATTTCAAAGTGAAAGTTCAGACATGTCTGAAGTGATAACAGTAAATAGTGGAAAATGACATTTTAAGGTACCTGTTGATCATGTGTGTTATTTTCAAGCTCATTATCGGAGCTTCATGTTGGTGATTATTGATTATAACCTATCATAATCACTTATAATGGAAGTTAATCATCATAAAATCCATATATTAATTATCATATTCAGTCATACATGTATGAGCATAATCCGACCAACCACTACCATGAAATGGTTTCGGACAAAATTTTTCGAAGATTTGACCTAGTGACCTAATTTTCAATCATAAGTGACCAAGTTTTATATACGTCCAAGAGTTCATCAAGGAAAACATTTTGATTAAGTTTCATGAATATTAGACCATGTATAATGCCTCTAGTTTGTACCAAAGTTTTTTCTAAGATTTGACCTAGTGACCTAGTTTTTAACCCCATGTGACTCACATATACAATTGGTCGAGATTTAATGAGGGGGGAACATTCTGACTCAGTTTGAACATTTTCTGATCAATGCCTACCAAGATATGACTCCGGACGGACGGACGGAATGACGGACAACGCCAAAACAATATCACCCTCCCGAAACCTTCGGTTCAGCGGTGGATAAAATTAACACTTACACAAAAATAAGTGGTAATAGTTCGTCCTTCATTTTGACTTTATTTTGGTCTTACATACCGCTTGGTTATTTGAACATCTCCTTGGTCAGCCATGATGGATTATTTTCTGATAACCCATATTATATCCGAGGTCAATTCCTGTTGGATACTGGCCGAGGTGTTCCGATTTGTTCTGACTGCTTCCATTTCCCCTGATATTTGAGGTTGTTGTTAGAATAGCATTTTAATTGCAGCTTTTTGGCGCACTTTTAGAGGTTTATTCTGTTCGATCACAGTATTTCAAGATAACATCTCCTTTTAAGTAACCCTTTGCATGTGTTTCACTATTTTCATAATTGTTTACAACAGTAACCACAGTAACCAGGTTGACAGACACCATTGACGAGAGTTGAAAGACATCCAATGAGAACACTCAGTTCCATAAACCTGTAAGTGTTTATGTAGTTTTTGATGTCATGTATGGTTTGTTGTAGTTGCCATTACTGTATTGCCTTTGTATTAAATGTTATAAAGCCCGTAAGTCGTTTGTTAATATGGGCCACCAAGCACATGATTATATTGTATGAGATATCTTACACATTTTCCTTTACATATTGTGTAATAACTAAATGTGATAATGCATTATATTTCAGTGTGTTGATTCATCTGTATAGAAACGAATAGCCAACTATGGAAAACAGCTTTGTTATTTGTGCACACTAGGACATAATACGAACCACGGCCGGCTTTGTCTTATACTCATAATACGTAAGAACTAATATACGACCTTGATAACGGTCAAGGTAAGGTCAAATCAGTATACGAGTATTTATATAATATATACAAATTCACTTAACTTTTATGCTTATAGATTATATATGTCAAGATGTTCTATAATGTCATTATTTCAATTAATACTCAGCTTTTAAATATTGCTTAAATCATACGTAATGAGGTTCAACTCAGAACAAAGGCTTGACTCAGACTCTCTGCCAGCAAAAATCATGCCGCTCTTATTCTCGCGCATTATACGTAGGTTGGCGGAACGCTACTGCCAGAAATAACAATGGCAGTGCCATCCAAAACGCAACCCTAAAATGATGGCAGTACCAAAAAGTTAAGTTGCGGAACGTCATAGTAAATATTTACATCAATCTTGAAAAAAGTATATAATGACGCAAAGGCTCCGAACAAAACGTTAGGTTTTAGAACATAAACGATTCAAAGGCGTGAATAACCTAATACATGACTGATTTTGAACTTAAAACAGCGGAACTTGCGAAAAAACAACAACAAAATGGTTGACATCGTGCGAGTACCAAACGGATATAACGTCGCACCAGCGGCGTGGAAAAAATATATTTTAATACATAAATATCGAAGGAACCTATAATTCAACTTTCAAGATCTTTATGCATGCGTAAGTTCAATAAGGGTTCAACTATATGCTCGTCATTACCAGGTGTGGTAAATTGTATCTAAATCGCACTTTTGACACAACCAAATATAGAGTAAGTTCATGATATTTTACCCCTCAGAATGTCACCATACTCTACAAGCAATTGGGTAAGTATGGAATTAAATCCATTTCCATGTCCAATAGTAACATTATGAGGTAAACACTATTATTTATGATAATTTTAACTTGAAATTCACGTTTCGTTCATGTTTTAAGTAGTATTAAACGGGGAACTATTTCACGAACTGTCATAATGTCTGGGCATCACAATACATACAGATTTTCCCGATTATTCGACATCGTCACCTTTTGGAAGGTAGTAAGAAACAATAAGTCCAATATTTAATTGACATTTATGGGAAAAATAGTAAAATATAACATTAAGCCATTCTATATAGTAAAAATATGTTACATTTAACATTATTATTTTCATTTATAAATGCATCCAAACCATCAAACAAGTAACACTTATCGCTACGCTTTTTAACAACTGTTAATATGCTGACATTAACTAACCATACACATGCAACTTAAATGTGCCATATGCCGTCGGTCCATGCAATGTACTTCCAGAAATCCTTGTTTATATACATGCATGAAAGCAAAAACATTATAAAATTAATATTAATCGCACTGCCCTAGTTAACCATATAAAATTATGAGGGTTTATTAACATGTTGGATATATATGTACCAAATAATACATGAATAACCATAATTTTAATATGACGTGCGTACTGCACCAGCATAAGGTTAATATTATGTCGCACTAATAATAATATATTGAAACTTTTCTTAAGACATTGTACCGATTATTCAGTCATGAATTGTATCAGCTAAGAAAAAGGGTTTCGATAGGTCTTAAGTATTTAAGATCAACAATTGTTTTTTGTGTTGTTGTTTTTACGAATGGTAGCAAACTACGTCGATCCGTAAATATGATTCCAATCATGTCCCATTGTAAATGTTGAGATTGTAAGCGTGCATGTTCTCTCCGAAAAGTTACTTCTATATATTGGTACCCGCTAGAATCAAGTCTTGAAAACGCATGAAGGATTACAAAATACGATTGAAAAATCCTTACAACATTAAAATGACGTTTTGAGTTAATTTTCCGGTTAGATACCATCAAGGTCAATGTTACACTTCATTAAGGGGTAAAGCATCAAGCTCTCCTTTAAAAGGTAAATCAATAACAGCTTAAATGTTTGGAAAAGGGTTTTGTGTTTGGTAATTACTAATAAACTTGATATTTAATGTTAATCTTGGAAGCACATGTGCATAACAAGTGTCTCTGTAACCAGTTCTGGACAAATCAGTATACCACCCCAATAGGCAAATATTTCACGAGCAACAACGGGCAAACTTGATATGCAATTTATATGAGCACACGATTACAGACCTAGTTTTTTATATAGTAAATATTTGAACTGTGTTGTGCTGTTGTTCCATGTTTCGTGATTGTTTGATTTTTGTGTTCTATGTCTTTGGCTTTACCCGTGTCATTAAAATGGGTTTATTTTTGGCTACTGAGATTGTTTCTGTAGTTTTTCATATAAATAATGTAAACAAGAGGGCCATAATGGCCCTAAAACTCTCACCTAAGCAAAGGGCCACACCTCTGTGATAAAGCATTAATAAAAATGTAAACATATCTTTACTGATGACGATGCCTTGTTTTATATTGTATAGGGTCATGCAATGAAGCTACCTGTAAAGTTTCATTGAATTTGTTCTGGTAGTTTCAGAGATTTTTTTAACGCAAAACAGTAAGTCGGCCATTTTGTTGTTGTTGTTATTGCCTTGTTGTATTTTTGTAAAGGGTCATGCAATGAAGCTTCCTGTAAAGTTTCAGTGAATTTGACCTGATAGTTTTAGAGGAGATGTTTTTTAAAGCAAAACAGGAAGTGGGCTAGATTGTTGTTGTTGTTGATCAATCGCGATCCCTTGTTGTATTTTTGTAGAAGGTTACCGAAGGAAGCTTCCTGTAAAGTTTCATTGAATTTGGACTGGTAGTTTTAGAGGAGATGTTTTTTTAAAGCAAAACAGGAAGTTGGCCATGTTGTTGTTGTTGATCAATCGTGACCCCTTGTTGTATTTTTGTAGAGGGTCACCCAAGGAAGCTTCATGTTAAGTTTCAATGAATTTGGACTGGTAGTTTCAGAGGAGATACTTTTTGAAGCAAAACAGGAAGTCGGCCATTTTGTTGTTGTGGTTTTTAATCAATCGTGACCCCTTGCTGTATTTTTGTAGAGGGACACCCAATGAAGTTTCATTGAATTTGGCCAGGTAGTTTCAGAGGAGATGTTTTTTAAGCAATTGTTGATGGACGGACGGACAGACGGACGGACAGACGGACGGACGACGGAGAAAGACCGATCACAATAGCTCACCTTGAGCACTTCGTGCTCTGGTGAGCTAAGAAGCTAACTTTAACCCAAAATTACCAATTGAACATAAAGATCAGTAGAACTACAATATTCTAGGAATGTCAACAAAGAATTTAGATTACTGCACGCAATGAAGTCAGTTATAAAACAATGCACGCAACTTTGTATACCATGTGCTTTCGATAGGGATGAACAATCCAACCCTCGGGCACACTGCCGTAAACACATCGGCACCCTTAAGTGTCAATCATAGTTACTTTAGGCATGCGCAGAGGGCAGAGCCATGTATGAACAGGTGTCAGCTTACAACGAGATTCTCTTCTTTGTTATATGTAAAATTTCTCTAGTTCACAATTTTAATATTAACTTGCAGAAAATATTTCTGCCTTTAACACTTTTTTCTACACAAACACAATATGAACTTACGAACACTTTGTCTGTTGGTTTAACACCAGAAAACCATATCAAGATTCAAGTTTCATTTTTCTGCTCTCATTATTTCTTTACAGTCACTATCTATAACGTCCATGTGACACACCCATGGCCGCATCTCTGAATCCATCCACCAAAGAAAGATGTCCTGCAAAACATCATTCAAAACAACATTAATGTCTTCCAATATGATAAAAATCAAGTGTAAACTTGAAAATACATTCAAGAATGCAATGTTCACATCATCAAATGCTACCTTAGTGGGGAGAAGCATTGTTTTTAAGAACTACTTGCAGGAATACAACGACCCGGAAGCATTTGTTTGTGGGAAGACAGCATTATGGAATATGCAACAGACTGTTACTCTAAACTTCTTTATACATTAAAAACATTACTTTCCTTACTCTTAAGTGTGTATCTAAGAACAAAATACACTTTTTTTTCAATTTGATATGAAAACTTGTACCACAGTAATTTAAAGACAGTGATACTCATTGTTAGAATAGATAGGACGGCTACATTTTCTGAGTAATGGAGATCAGAGTAATTTGTTTCTAAATATGTTTCTCCAGATATGATTATTAGATTTACAAGGAAAAAAACATGATACAGTGTTTGTGTTATACCTGTTCCTTATCTCTGATTTAGTCCCTTCACTCCGTTCAAAAAGCGTTTTTAGAGTTTTATGACAGAAAAACTTTGAAATTTCAAATAAAAATCATGCATTTCCATATTTGAATAATGATCAAAAATGTTAAAGTTATAAAATGTGATTTATTTTCAGCATTTACTATAGATATATAATAATAATAAGCTTCAAAATGGTGACTAAGGAAAAACAAAAAATCCTTAAAAAACAGTATCTACTTTCTTACCTCTACACCTCCACCCTCTTAAGCATTTAATCAGTGTCCTAACCCCCAGTAATTAAAAAATGAAAGGTCCACAAGGTCTCTTAAAATCAATGAGAATCCTTTTTACTTATCTGATTTAAAAGCATTAAAAAGGCTTTCTATACATAATGGAAAAACAGTAAGTATTTGTCTCCAATGCTGTCACAGTTGTTGGTCTGTATCTATATTAAAAATTAAGTTTAATATCGGTATCCGTTCCGACGTTTAGTTACATTTCCTGTTTTGTCAAATCGTAATTACTAAACTGCAACCTTTTTCTACGAACTTTCTTTGATAATTGCAAAAATCGTCATTCGTGCCCATTTGCAGGGTAAGTTTCTTTTTTTATTAATATCTATATAACAGCAATATCAATACAAAACACGGTACATCAGATACACAGGATATTTTCAATTATCATATGACTTAATGTTTCATCTATGTTAAATAAGCTTATTCCTTGTCACACCTTGCCATGTTAGATATTGAATTGCTGAGCTAAAATTTTAATGTTTTTGTTGATATAAAAAAGGGGGAGGGGGTAAAAAGTGGGTTTCTGAGAGACATACTGGTATTTCATGTTTGGTTGTTGTTGTTTGTTTAGATTTTCATGATAAGAAATTCCACTTATGTTAATGAATATCTAACTTATTTTTCATGACGGCAATTTCGCGTTCGATATTTATAAGTATTTGCAAGTATCTTTCAAAGTTACGAAAGTTTGGTATTGCTTGTCGGTATTTTGAACAGAAAATGAAATATTTCATCAATAGAATAATAAAGTTTGTGCTGCTATATTTACTACGAGTAGATGTGTTTACTTCAAATAAAACTGTTAATAGATTAAGTTCAACAAGTATACTCTTAGTCTGGAGATAGGTCTTTAGTTTTTTCCAAAGATCTTGTATTATGGTGAAGGGTAAGTTTCTATCATTGGCGCCGCACTGAAATGCGCGGTTATTATGTGAATGTGAATAATTATGTTTCATTTTGTTTTGTTATGTTTACTGCATTGATAAACCATGGAGTAAGCTATTTTCTTTAATTTAGTTGATATCGGAATAAAATGTTCACCTAACTTTATTTGTTAATGTGTTGAAGGTGACATTAGTAAAATTTCAATACGATTGCTCCCCGAGTTTTTTTGGAACACTACACAGTGCGCACAAAACGATTGGTCGAGTAAGTCATGTGATAAGATGTTTTCGCGGGAACTTCATAAATCTTACACATTCATTAATTAAGTTTAAATAATAATGGCCTTTAAGGATTATTGTTTTCATATAGATTTCCTGTTATATATATTGTTACTATTTATGTTTGCAACTTTCAGACGAAATGATAATGTTTATTTAATTACTTCGAAAATTATTATTAATTGTTAAATTGTTATTTCATTATTATTAATCACCCCTTCATGATGAATCCCCAATATAAAGAGGAAACTTATTTTTCCCTTCAAGTTCTCATTCCAGCATGGTGACGTCTAGAAAACTACTGTTTGGAATTTCATTAAACATCATTCAATGGTAAAGCACAACGTGAGGAAGTGTAGTGCACAATAACTATAGCTGTATTTCAGCAAATTACAGAATTTTTGCCCTTTGTCGCTTTTTCTTGACCAGAGCATTTCTTTAAAACTACTTATATGGTATTGCAATAAAACTTGTATATGGATAGGTGGCAATGACAAAAAGTACAGTGCACAAGCACCCTAATTCTGGCATGTTCATTAATGTACTACCCCTAATGAAATCTTCAACTTGAACTCTTCAACTTTAATGCTTTTGCTTATGTTGTTAAGCAGAATACGACAAATATTTTGAGAATTTCATGGATGCGGTTCGATGCACAATAATATGCTTGTTGGCCTTGACTATTCCTTGTTTTTCAACATATAACAAATGCATTTAAACTATTTAACGGCGCCCTTTGATGCTTTGCATCAATGGTCTTCCTTGTTTTATACTTAAATGACTTATCTAGATTACATTTCACATTATGTTCCTAATATTGAATTCTGTAAAGGGAAGTTACGCTCGATTTTCTTAAAATGACCTGATTCGACCTCATTTTGTTCGTACCAAATTATTGTTTTATTCCAGTCAAATTTATTCTACATTTCAGTATTTTTAAGTAAATTTATTCTATTTTGCACAATTTTTAAAGTCAACATACGCATATTTTAATGCTATGTAATAATTAAGCAACTGATTATATCATTTCTACTCTGTTAATGATTCTCAGACCTTTTGTTTGTTTGTATATTTCAGTATTGTACCTGTTGAATACACAATTTACAATTGCAGTTGCATTACAATTGGACGCTGCAATAAAGGTTAACTACCTGCAATTTTCGAGTTATCCATACCCAGGGTTGTTGGATAAAAGATACAGGCAGAATAGTAAAAATAACTAGAGCTCTACAGGATGGACCAGATGCTCCAAGAGATTGAATCAATTACTGTTCATCTCGTTCAGAAGCAGAACGTTGTTTGATGCCGCGTGTTGAAAAACTAACACTTAAAGCTATGGGGGTCTATTGTGAACGAGTGGAACATTACTACACCCAGCTAAACCAGCTTTGGGCAGAACTTTTAGACAGTGTAAACATTGACCTAATCCAGTTGAACTATAGTGATCTGTGCTCACATTAAAATAAAGTCAAAACTGTGCGAATAAGGGCAAACACTTTGCTCTCAGATTTCAATACATATTTAATCAGGACATGTTATGAAGAAGGTAACATTGAAATGATTGCTCTTCAAAAGAAGTCCTCGGACGTTTAATCCAAGGTGGCCAGCCACTTGGAAAATGTACAAACACAAATTCAACAAATTGGAAATGAATCAGATGCTAGATCTCACAAAAGTGAATATTTTAATGAAAATGTTTCTGTTCGAACCTCATCGACAAAGGCCAGTAGTGGCCCGTAAACATGCGAAAGCAGAGGCCGCAAAAGCAAAAGCTTTATTTGCCCAACAAGAAGGTGTTCTTAGAAAACAGCGCGCACAAATCGAAGTGCAGCAGTTAATTGCTCAGGCAGCAACTACGAGACAAAACGCCGACGTCGAAACTGAACTGGTTTTGATTCATGAACAGAAAAAGCAGCAGCAGCCGTTGCAGAGGCAAATACTTTCGAAATGCATTCGTGCTCGCCAACGCCTTCTATGACTCGACATGCACAGTAGCACATCCAATGGATCGGGTTTTAGAATTTGTAAATCAAAATACTGAGGTCCCGCTACCTTCATCTCTGCACGAACAGCAATTACAAGACCAGTCTTCACAACCAATTCAGTCGTCTCACCATAGAAGTCTAGACATAAATCATAGTCCAGTTCTCGAATCAAGACATCTACCTCAACAGCCACCAGCTTCGATGAGTCCAATGATACAGCAACAGGAACGAATTCTGATGCCTGACCAGTTAATGGCACCATCTGGAATACATGCTTCACAGCTGTTAGGGCAGCAGCCTAAGCAACATGGATATCAGCCGCTTCCCCTGTATAATCCTCATACACAGCAGATGCCGCCATATGCGCCATTGAATCTGCAACCCAAACAAGGACCCATATTCGAGCACCCACAAGTGCTGCAACAAACAAATTGTGTACCACGTGGGCAGCCATATATGCTGCAACCAACGCACCCTCATCAAGTCGTTCCTCCTGGTAACGCAAATAGCGAGTTTACTCAGTATCTCTTAAAGAAGGATCTGCTGTTATCCAGATTGACTTATTTCAACGATAAACCAGAGAATTATTTGGTGTGGAAAACAAGTTTCAAGTCTATTATGAATGACTTTAAGGTGACACCATCTGAAGAACTTGACCTTATTTCAAAGTGGCTGGGTAATGAATCGAGGCAGCAAGCAATAAGTATTCGAGCAGCTAACACGCATGAACCAACAATTGGTTTAGAAAGAACTTGGGAGAGTCTGGAGGAGCGGTACGGCTGCGCCGAAATGGTCGAGAACTCCTTGAATAAGAAACTTAGTGCATTTCCTATTCTTTCAAATAAGGTCAATCAGAACCTTTATGAACTGTCAGATAAAGTGGCAGAGATAGAGTCATTAAAGGAAAATCCAAAATTTAAATCATTACTATCCATATACGACTCAGGTGTTAACCAAATAGTGCAAAAGGTACCATTCACGTGGAGAGAGAAATTGGTTACCACAGCCGCCAGATACAAAAGTCAAAATGACGCGGTTTTTCCCCCTTTCCAGGAATTCGCCAGGTTTTTACGTGAATTGGCATGTGTTCGTAATGACCCTGGTTTGAACTTCGATCAGGTTGATACTCACGTTTCTAGAAAAAATCAGAAATATCAAAATATGAAGCCTGACATTTCAGCAAGGAAATTGCGGGATTAAAACAAGGGTCAAGGTCATACAACAGTGAACAGTGAAAGGTACTCAGATATGAGTGGAAACAGAATGACACAAGCTGTTCATTGTCCCATACACAAAACCAAACACAGTCTTAATAACTGCCGCGCCTTTAGAGTTATAACCCATGAAGACAAAAAGGCAGTTTTTGAAAGACAATAAACTATGTTTCAGATGCACATTTGTACAAGGACTGCAAAACAAGTGTTAAATGCTCGGAGTGTGATAGTGATAGACATTGTAAAAACTTTTTTCAATAGAACGAGAGAAAGCCTCAGCGGGGAGCCGACCGAGCCCAAAATTGTATCTAACATATGTACACAGATTTGTGGGGACACTGAATTCACAGGAAAATCGTGTACTAAGGTTGTTCTGGTAAATGTTTACAATAAAAACCAACCACAAAAGCAAATGAAAGTGTACGCAATCAAAGCAATAAATCTCTGGCACGGCCGGAATTGTTCGACTTTCTTGACCCAAAGACAAACATGTTGGAATACACTCTTAGCTCATGTGCTGGAAAAACAGTCACAAGTGGAAGATTGGCCTTTGGTTGTGTGGTAGCAAGTCTCGACACTAGTGCCATGTTTGAGTTTCCCAGTTTGCTTAAATGTAAAAACATACCAAACGTTAGATGTGAGATTCCCACCCCAGAAGTGGCAAGGCATCATTTGCATCTAAATGACCTTGTACACAAGATACCCGCGTTAGACAGCGAAACAAAAATCAGTTTACTGATCGGCAGGGACCTGCTAGAGGCCCAATACATATTGGATCAAACGGTTGGCCCGCGCAATGCCCCGTAGGCGCAATAACTACCCCTAGGATGGGTCATCATCGGGGAAGCATGCCTAGGTAATATCCACAAGAGCGATTATGTTAATGTTAACAAAACGTGTCTGCTAGATGGTGCATGTTTCACCAGGAAAAGACATACATTCAGAATGTAATGATCCTGTATTTAACCCTTTAGCACATAGACAAGTGGCCAGATTACACCCCCCCCAGTCAATAGCCTTACTGATAAGCAGTCCTTATCTTTATAGGTACTTTTTAGGATATCTGAAAATGAGAAAATGAATACAGCAGTATGACCTTAAAATCAATGTTACTCAAAATAATTGTGTCCAAATCTTTTTTATGTGAATACATTTTTATAGGTAATTAAATTATCTAATAAATGGTGTCAATGATGAAATATTGAATTGTTTTATTTCATCTGTGAATATATTTCCAAGATGGAATTGTAAAATGTCTTTGAAATGTCATAATTGCATTAACTCAAACGGTAATAAAATGCTTGGATCGATCTAAATTTTATCACCCCTATCATAAAAAAGACCCATCTGGATTAAAAAGCCGACAATTAATGTTCTCGTGTATAATACACATATATATGTTAGGAATATCCGGTGTCATCCAGCTGAGAGTTCTAGTCCAGAGCGTCTGTTTAACTTTATTACCTCCTCATAAAATGTTTACAAAAAGAAAGCCGATAAATGATTTTCCGTATGAATAAAAAGATCTAGATCAAACAAAACGCTTGCACATGACCTATTTTACGGCCGAAACTATGATGGACATATATCAACTTCACAGAAGATTTACTCATCATTTTTTCATCTACTAATTGTTTCTTTTGTTTGTAAACAAAATATTACCTTTAAATAAATATAATCTCAGTTGTTTTTAATGGTAAACTGAACTGACGTAATATATTTAATGATTTACGCATCAAAGAATTTGGGGAAAATTCCATACAGTACTCAGCACGTGGTCTTATTCACTCATTTTCAATAAGCGGGTGTATTGCTGTCGCCGGTCTATCCTAGCTTTCTCTTTTCATATAATGCTAAGTCCATCAATCTTATAATATTGGCTTGAATTATGTTTACTAAATTATAGTAAAAGAAAGGGTTATCTCTCAAATGTTGAGAAACAATCGTACACGAAGTTATATTTTGACATGTTCGTTACTGTCGCCAACCTGTAGACAATGTATTGATATAACAGTATATGTTAAATAATACAAGGCAGGCCACTTGTTATAGTGTATTTAAAAATATTCAACATTGTAGAAAATAATAAGTTACGGTTCAATTCAGGTTTGACTGGCGTTTTGCCATTTTGGTTCAGTATGATTTAGGGTTCAAGAAAAGGTTTTCGTTTGAAATGTTCGTGTTGTAATTTTAGCGTGACAGTATCTGACAGACATACATAGAAATTTGTATATATTTATTATCAACAATAAGGTAAGTAAGTAATAACGGTAATTGATAGCATTTCAACCAAAGAGGAGAAATCAATTTTCGGAACAGTATATTTAGTAACAGGTTGTGCCTATTCGAAAATGACTTTCAAATGACATGTTCGTTACATTAATTTTCTTGAAAATAATTATATTTGTTTGTTGTATACTTATCTTAAAATGTGTAACATGGCAAGTAAATTCCAATGAACAAGTTGTAGTCCGCACCAATTGAAATATTTGGAAGATATATGATTATAAATACTCAATTTGAAATGTTCGTTATGGAAATATTTGTTACTGAAATGAATGTGCAGTGTGTTTTTGAGATAGTCGGGTACAGTTTTTTTTACAGTCTATGACGTCATTACAGTTGATGCCATCACACCTAATATGGCTTCCAAGAAAGGTTAAACGCCACGTTTTTATGTTAAGAAGATACTTACAATAATAAGGTGAGTCCATTTTCTTTAAACCACAAATATAGCTTAAAAATGCTTTTTTGAAAATAATTATCTTGCATATTGAGTGAAAATTTAATTTTTACACGAATCTTATTCATTGTTTACTCATGTACAGAATATTGGGCATGCCAATATCATGACATGTTCGTTACTAAAAGGTTATGAACATTTCAGCGGCATTTTAAGGTCACTGAGGCACTCAACACTAGATAACAAGTTGTCTCGTTTATTGGGATATATGGTGTTTTCTATTGTTAACATATACATGTGTATAACAGCTTACTTAAGTACGCATTATATGAAACAATATCTATTCAATAATTCATGTAACTCTTTTTATATGTATGGCATTAGTTACAGTCGTTTTCCTCTGTTTTTGTCTTGAATTTATTTTAGAAATCATTTCAACCAAATTTAAAATGGATAACGATAAAAGTGGGGGCGTTTTTGCGGGTCTATTTGACCAATTTTAAAATGTGAGTGGGGGCTATTTGACCAAAATGGGGGCTAATTGAATTGGGGGCTATTTGACTAGGAAGCCTCCAGCAAAGGTGACTGTTCTTCAGTAATCCCCTCCTAGTCCTATTCTCCACCCATCCTGGCCAACTTGAACTATCCAATATGATACACGCTATTTTATCTGGTTTCCCCTTACTTAGCATGGCAGCAGACTCCAGTGCTGCTATCTTTTCCTCAGTTAGGCCCTCTCAGTCACATTCTTTAAACATCCTGGCAAACTTTCCACTTACCATGGAAGTAATCTCCAGTGCAGGCGTCTTTCCCTCCTATTCCTCCTCATCATCATCACTATCTCCAACCACTGCCTCTCGACTTTAATACTCCTCTGTCTCCAAGCCTTTCCTGATAAAACAGACTTTGTACATGAGTTAAAGCAAGCTGATAGGAAGTAGTGAAAAAATGTCATAATTGGCAGTCACCATATGGGTTGACGAATTTTGAATCGTGAAAATAGCGAGGGTTATTGAAGAACAATAACACAAGAGGTATAAAGCACATAAATAATCAATTGCAATACTGTAGAGCTTGTGGAGTCATTTCATACCAAGGAGTTATCTCATACCTTGAACAGCTTTTCATCTGTAGAATTGCATACAAATTACTCCTAGGCAGGGCTTCTAAAATCAAACAATACACTGGTCTGTATCAATTTTTACCAGGCCAGACTGATTTCAGTAACCAAAAAATGTCTGATTTTTTTATTCATTTTTAAATATTTTTGGTCCAAAACGGCTAAATCATTAAATATTGTAATAACACAAACCTGTTTGTCATTCACACATCCCCAAACATCCCAATAAAAGTGACAAGATCAGATTTACGCTGCTTTGTTTCGCTATGATGAACACTCGATATATTCTAATTGGCAGACGCTTGTAATTGGCCCAAACACGTGATAGATCACACGAGACACATTTTACTAACTATATAATTAATGCAAATGCTTTGTATATTGGTCGTCTTATTATTTTTTTCTATGTCGGAAATAAAACTTACTTTTTTTTCTTACAATGAGGCTTTGCGTATATACTACCTAAATCAGTCAAGTATCGTATGATCCCATTTCAATTTAGGCTGGTTACCAATCTACCGTATTTACTTTGTTTGGATCAAGGCTGATTAAAATATTACACATAAAAATGGGAAAAATAATAATCAATAATTGTCTTCTGAGAACCTTCAGATCATTGCCGAAATGTTTGAGTTCACCACAAATATGAATGGGGGGGGGGGGGGTCACAGTCTGTCGACCCTAACGTAAGTTATTCAGTACTAACCATTTTTTCTGTTTTTAGTAACAGTGACCTGGACCTTAACCATGACTCTTAGTCATCATATGTCGAACCTAACTAAAGATATTTGATACCATAGGTGAGTTTGACACCGCCCTCATGCCAGCCCGCCCCAACAATGGCATACTTCGTTTTTATGAACAGATTTCACTTTGCAAGGTTTCTGCCAGGAATTTTATAAGGCATGTCTGGAGGGGAGGGTGCGGGAGGGGTATCCCCTCCTGACATCGATTTTTTTTTTTCGTAATCAAAATGGTGCAATTCCGTGCATTTTAAACAAGTTTACAGCTATGTTCCTTTGATTTAGAATTTCAAACTCAAGTCCGAAAAATATTTGCGAAAAGGTGTAATTGTTTCTTTTCATTTATTATTGGTATTTCTCAAGTATTCCGACAATGCAATATCGACTATACTGATCGACTCATGTTTCGTTTAGTGCGGGCATATATTGACACCGTTGACGTCACAGCAAAATGTGTAAAACACGCTGTCTGCATGCTGGAACACAAGAGCCCGGTGCAAAGTTCTCGTTGGTGTATTTAAAGCTGCAACAGCTAATAATTTTAAAGCCGGGTCGGCTAAATAATAAGTAAAAGGGAATGTAATGTGTATATTCAGATTTATTTATCTTTTTTTCTAAATGGATGAAAATAACGATAAAATAATCAAAGTTTAATAATAAGCAACACAAAATATAACTTTACACGACTCAATTACATTCGACGACATAGCATAGCAATCAAACAAGGAGCCGTGTTTCTCCCTCGCCCACACGCACATCATCTTCTCTGCCTCCGTCTTGGAGAAGTCCGCCACACTAGAGCCTTCCATAGAAACGCGTAACACTGCGTTTAGAGCTTCATTTTGCAGACGGTTTCGCTGCGACGTCTTTACGTGTTTCAGGGTTAAGAAACCGCGCTTGCATTCTGCTGTCGATGTTGGGAGCAGTAGGCCCACTGCTGCCAACAGACGAAGGTAGGGCATCGCCTCCTTCAGCGGGCTGGCTACCTTCTCCATCAGCACGGTTGTCGATGTTTTCTGGAGCACGAGGTCTTGTTGGATGGTGTTCTTGAGGACCCTGTACTCGGAGGCGGCCTCTGTGGCATCTGGTAGTACTGTGGTAAACTGCTCAACCAGCATTTGCAAATAAGAGTTAATCATGTTCGAGTTATGTTTTGATTGAACTAAACTTGTGTAACTCTTGTGAAAAAATCGCATCTTTAAGAAGAGGGTGTTTGATTTCACGTGTCAAAGAAAAAGAATGTTAAAATGATATACGTAAACTATATTAATTTAAACTACAACTCTGGTAGATTAACATTCCTCTAATTACCTGTATTTCGTCTTTGCAGTGGTCGTTCCGCTCCGCCTGGTACTGTAGTGGGGTTGAACATAGAGAAGGCCTGCAGCACGGGGATGTGAGGGAATCTGCTCTCCAGATTGGTGACAACGGCGTCGATAAACTTGTCAAAGACGTTGTTCTTGAAATCTGAGACGTCGTTCGCGCTGGGTTTCTTGAAGCGAAACGGCTGGTCTGACAGTTGCCCTATGGTATTTGGAAGCTCCCTGTAGTTCAGCTCTGGGTGCTCTTTCATTGACCGGACCGTGGTGATGGCACCCATGACAAGAGTTCCGACTGTGCTGTAGACCGCGTCCTTCGTCTGAAATGTGAATCAAAAAGTGCATCCATGACACAGTGAATATATACTACAGGTGTTCAACTATTAATGCATTTTTACTTCATTTATTTGAAGAAAAAAACATGTTTATATACGAGCTTTTTTGTATCAATAAGGTAAAACATATATTGAATAAATTCTCATTTTAATAAATAAGGATGTTTTCATTGTTCATTGCTCTTATGTTACATACCTGCAGCGCAAGGGACAGGTTCGCCAGTACAGGCAACACATCTGACATCATCATCAGAGCTGCCACGAATCGGTATTGCTGCATGAAAATAGCGAGCCCCTGTGCCACTGCGTCGCATCGCTCTCTTGCCTCATGCTCCGGGCTGGTAAGCAGTGACAATAGACAGCGTCTGATCGCCTTCACGGCCTTGTTGTGCGACAACCATCAAACATCCTTTCCTTCAGTGACCTTCACCTTAGGCTCTTCCAGGATAGTCAGAGAAAAGAATAAAACATAGGACAACACAGAATGCTTTGGGGATGTAATACCTAGTTTTTAACGATTCCAGTGTATGCATTAACAATCAAATTGAAGAAATGTACATTTGCTAATTTATTTGTGCATATTTACCTGAAACCCTGTTTTGACGCCAGTAGCGTGGTAAAATCGGAAAAGCTGTTCCACAATAGCCTTCCACTTAAGCAGGTATGGCACTATCTCGGCGGCCTGTGAGCTGGCTAACATCAGACGGTGGGCGACGTAGTGGTTCAACAGGATGTGGGGAACCATGGTTTGGAGTTGTGCAGCAACGCCATTCTTTTTTCTCAGCATAGCGGCGGTGCCATGGCTGCCAAACGCGCACATCTTGTTCAGCGGCAGTTCGGCATCACGCAGGAACTAGACGACAGCAGCCCGGATGTGAACTTTCACTAGCGGGCAAAACGCGGTTTTACTGGCGCCCTGATGATGATATCGCACGTAAATGATTAGCTGGCTGTGAGTGGCAATGTCCGTCGTTTCATCGATCATCACCGAGTAGAAAGGCGACTGCTGGATCTCTGCCACGATGTTTCTAGAAAAAGACGTTTCCAAACAGGACCACCGTCTTGTTCACGAAGTCGTTGCTCGTGTAGTTGGCGTTGCCTCCGAGCGTCAGCATGTTCAGCACGTTCATCCCCATCCCCTTGATGGTGTCCATGAATGACTCGAACTTCGTATGGTGCGGGATCTCTTCCTTCACCAGCCAGTAAAATAACGTCATTGCCTTCCGCATGGCGTCACGGTTGACATCTCTCTCACGTATAAATCCCCCCCTAAATGCCGCGGCCTCTCGTCGCTGCCGTGGTCTCAAATACGGCAGCTCCCTTGTGTGAGTCGCTGTCCTGGTGAGTCTTGCAGGCTTGTCGGCGGACGGTTGTACAAGGGACGTAAACCCAAGTCGTTCGGCCTGCCGGACACTTCTTGGGACGGCGTTGATGCCGGATACATAGGGAAGAGATCATTCCCCTACCTATTAAGAATAAAACACAGTTTATTTTCAATCATTTACAAAAGAGTTTTTTTATATCTGGATTGATTTGTTTTGCGGACTTTTATAATGCAGTTAATATACCGATAATAAAACACTGCAAATGCTCGACTTATTACGAAGAGGAGCACGTAGTTAAATTCCTGTACTGTCATAATAAAACTTAACAGCTTATCATAATTTAATGAAACGAATTAGTTTAATTCACGTCTATGCAATATATATTTTATCAGAACAAACTTAATTGCATAATGCCATGGATCAAGTCAAAATGGTCAATTGTTATGGACATCGATTGCGCTTAATTGTAATTTGGTACAGCGCAACAAAACACTGATGTTACTTCCCACTTTATTTTCAAAATGCTTATAACTGTATCAAAGTCATTTTATTTAATTTGTTGTTCTCGCCGCCTGCGCTTTCCTGCAACCAAGATAACGTCTCCTTCCACTTGGGATCGAACCAAGAAGTACGCTGTTTTGACGGTGTTGAAACACGGATTGGCGGTTCAGGAGCTGGAGTTGGTGAGCTAGGCTCACTAATCTCAGTACGTGAGCGCTTGAAGAAAGATTCAATGGAAGCTGTGGAAGGTTTACGTTTCGACATGTTGGAATTCTTATACAGAATGATTTCTTTTTTCATATAAACATAGTAAAAAATCAAGTTGACATGACATGTTCTGATAGGTATTATCTTTTCTTCGACAATGCTTCTCAATTCCAATTTAATAATTGGTAAACAAAAGGACAATAAACAAACAGACACATAATTTTTGTTTCCGAAATCAATTAACACTTATTGTTTCCTTTGCAATCATATGTGATTATAGGGATGAAGGTCGCAATTACGACAGTAGTGTTTTTCACACATTCCCATTTTGATAAAGAATAGGAGGAGTTTGGTTAATTGCACTGTCGATCCTCACCGACACGTGTTCATGCTGTCGTCGATCCTGAATGGCTGATACAAATGCCGTAATAGTCTCGACACGCCTTCTGGCTGCCAGTCAACCGTTGCAACCGTAGCAATCGCAGCAAAACTGTGTATTGTCAAAACTGATGATTGTTTTGATAAGGCTTGTCGTGCGCGGATTAAAGCATGTCGGCATAATTAACGCGTGTCGGTAATTAGCCTTGCCAGCGGAAGGTACGTCGGGCCCGACCAGCCATAAAGGCCTGGAGGAAACCCTGCAAAGTTTGGTTTAAAATATGAAAATGTGCCTGTCAAAAGCAACAAAAAGAAATGAACAAAGTCAATCAAAGGCCATAATTTGTAGTTTAGGGTAATATGGAGTTTTGTTACCTAACTGTGTGATGGCTGCAACCAACTGTGTGAGGTATTAAGTCAATTGAATGAAGGGTATAGAAGTTAAAAGTAGAAATCCCAACTTGCCCTAAAATTTCAACCTGTCCCAATGTGCCCTAAAACTTTAACCAAAGTCCTGAGTCAACCAGGGCCAGAATTTTTTATTTAGGATAATATGGAGCTATTTAAACTCATTGTTTGATGGCATTGAATAACTGTGAAGAATTAGCTGAATTGAATAAATAAGTAAAATGCCAACCAGCCCTAAAATTTGGACACCAACACTTGAGTCAATAAGAACGCCTCCTTATTCTTCAAATTATCAATCTAAAAAGGCTCAATTTCATTTTCAGTCGGCAGGCTACGCCCACAGAACCCCTTGGCTCCCAATTTGATAGGTACCCACGACTCCTCCTACTTCCATTGATTTTGTATCTAGTTACAAATTAAAATTATATGAATATCTTAAATGGTTATTAAGTTAGGGCCTAGTGACTTTACAATAAGTAAAGCAAGAGTTATGGTACATGCTGTATATATGCCTTTCTATACTGTCTCATGTGTACCAAGTTCCATTTGAAAATCAATAATATTATAAACTTGTCTGTATTTTTTAAACAAAATGTCCTCGTTGTTTTTAATTTATGACCAAGCCAACCCTTACCACAAAGACGCCAATGACTTTTTGTTCTTCAAAATACAGACGAGCTGTAATAATATAAATAATAATAATAAATAATAAAAATAATATTAATACCAGAAAATAAATTCTACAGTCAAGGGAGGTAACTGTAATTTTCATTTTTTTCCTTTTCCATTGATATATTTGCCTCCCTTGCCTAAATTGTTGAATAATTCTCATTTATGTTTTATCTTGCTACTGTAATAAATATTTCTATATGTATAGAAATTGAAATGATAAAAAATTAGTTGGTTTAATTCATAACTGATATTCCCATCTTAATTTTGTCTTCACATTACGAAGTGGTAGTATTACTGTACTTCCACTATTTTTACGAAAACAAATACTTTCAATGTTTTAATAAGCCGCAAGCAAGCACAATTTTGGAATGTACATAGTTTTTTTAAACAAAAAGTTCAATAATAGTGGAGTTTAAAGTGTTCCATGAGGCAAAAACTGCAGATTTCAGAGAAAAACAAAATTTGATGCCAATGAAATTCATACATCCAGTAACTGTTTTAAATTCTTTATTGGAGATATCTCTTAGTTTAAAAACTAATCACCAGATTTTGGTGAAAATTTGACAGCATTGGTATATAAAGGGTCTTATTCGATCAGTGATACTCAATGTCCGCCCATTAAGCTCAATCGGTAGAGCGTTGGACTGTGAATCGGACATGTACAGAAGTTGTCAGTTCCTTGCAGAGGTGACAGCACCTAGTACTGTATGACTGGTTAACCGCCAGATAGTCTACCCAGGATAGGTGTGCGGTGGCTGAACTGTCACTCTGTGACCCTCCAATGTGCTCACGCCGGGACCCGGAGTATAAACTACTAACACCACCACAGTGATAATCAATACAAAATCAGTATCGTGCAAACTAATTTATTGATTGATCACCAATGCTTTGTCAGAACTAAAAAACCTTAACCAGTATTTAGAGCACAATTTGTTTGTACAATGTCAGGTCATGACTTCCTGGTACATTTATGTTGGAATGCAAAAGTCGTTGGGAGTGTTTGTAACTTTAATAAGTATATTATATGTACCTGCAACATCTGATGTACACTCTTGTATAAGGATGGACAGCTAGCCAGATCCCTCACTTCTTCACCATCATACTTGAACCTGTAAACACAGTATAACAGTAACCAATAATATGTAACTTCTCTCTGACACTGTTTTTTCTGTGGATTTCATGGTTAAGATTTTGCTATTTTAAAAAATAGGTTAAAAATATACAGTCCTGGAGTCACAGCCAAGAAGAAAAGAGTTATTCAAGTTTGTGATAGCAGTTTTGTTTTTTCAGAACACAAAGAAGAAGTTCACTTCTAACGGGGGACAATCTATTAAGAAAATGCCTCTGGGACAGATTGTATGGTTAAATAGAATAACCCTCAAAGGAAATCAAGAAACAATGAATAATATTATTTGAAAATAGCAAATGTTATTACTTACAACAAGGCCTTCGCGAACGCTCCATTCACCTGTCTTGTAGAAATGTGCCAATCTCGGAACAGCTCAACACACATGTTTCTACAGGAAATATATTTCAATACTTCATTATTTCAATCATTTTGAAAGGCAGAATGTTTATGAACGGGCGCAAGATATCATTTTATAACATAACTTACGGCGCAGGAGTGATATAACCCCATGAAATCATTTTCATATATTACTAGTGTAATAACTATGCAAATTGGGTAACCGCATCTCAGAAAAATGTATTCATACGCGCTGTCAAAAAATATACACAAACATTAGAAAAAATGTTTCAAAAGAAATCACGTCGGTGTCAACAAACTCAATTTCACGATGAAACGAATGGTGAAGAAGACTGGGCTTATTCCAAACAAACACCTCCCTGATCACAGCGCCAGAAAATACCTCGTCCAGAAATTGAATGATAACAATGTTCCTGTGAACCAGATTATTTATGCAAGACATCGGTACACAAAAACATTGCATCTATAAACAACTATAGCCACATAAATACAAATCAACACAAGGAAATGTCCAGCATCCTGTACTCCAGTGAGGATACCCCGTCTACTTCCTTGCAAAATGCTCATTCAAGGCAGTTCGCCAGCAATGCTCAAGTTCACACACTGTCACATTCACTGATTTCACACCAAATCCCACTTTTTCTGGTGGATTTTAGAACATTTATGGTGCTCCAATTCACGGAGATAATGTCCTTGTGCACATCCATCAAAATCCATGCTGTATTCTACTAATTACAGAGCGAATTCTCACTATTGAAAGCGACTGTGACGCTGACGTTTTTTTTTAAACTTTAACCGCCAAATGACATGTACACACTCATGTGATTACTAATGACGTCACGCAGTTATGACATTGCTTTTTTATATGCTTGATTAAAATGGATTTTTGTTGTTTTTAAGTAAATCCTTTGAAAATCCGTTGATAATTCAGACATGATTTATGTTTTATATTGTTAATAAAAAAGTTTTTATGTCGGGCTCCTTTCTTTCCTGCGGATGAAGCATCCTAAAAACACACAATGTAAATACTTCACACTAAGACATGAGAGTGTATTGAAGAAACGTTTACCTAGATTTCGATCGTAAATGAGTAATGATATAAAAAGAATCTTATATTCGTGTTTATTTTGTATCAAATTTATTAAACTCGTCATTTAAAAGCGATAAAAACGAGGTTCTCGTTTAATAAATTCAATAAAAAATAAACACTATTTGAGATCCTCTATCTATCTCACAAGCTTGATCTGTTTTTAACAGTTCAATCATAAAAGGACATAACTCAACAAATATGATCGTCAGAAGGACAGTAATTGGTTTATTTTAGGTACACACATGCGTATCGGACTAGTAATCAAGTGTATAAAAGAATTATAAACTTTTTTACACTTTCTTATGGTATCCTTGCTCATCTCAATCAAACCCTCCACTCACACAGATATAAGGGTATTAATCATTTCCTTTGGTGGAAATCTTTCAATTAAAAGCTATGATCAACATCTAAAAAAGCTATGAGCTAAGATCTAAAAAAGATAAACATGACATTGACACAGCCAACAACACCAAAACTATAACATCTTCATATTTAAAACAAGAGGACCAAGATCACCCTATATCGCTCACCTGTTTGGACAAAGGGTTCTAAAGTTATTGATTGGAGAACATAATGGACGCATTAAGTTAGTATGCATTTGTTTAAAATGTTTCAAACTTTTCTGAGATATTATTCTCTACTCACTCTGACCAAACTTGGACACTTTCTGTAATTAAAGGGTGATAACTCTTGAATGACATAGTCAAAAGACTGGTTATCAACTTTTCTGAGATATTATACCCATATAAATTCTGACCAAATTTGGTGATGATTGGACAATGACATTTAAAGCTATTGATCGGACAAGACAAAATTAAATAATTTCTATAATAAAAGGGTGATTAATCTTTAGTGACTAGAGCGATATGACTGGTTATCAAACTTGTCCATCATTTTATAATGCCCACATACATTCTGACCAAACTTGGTGATCTAATTAGTTCAGGGTTCTATAGTTATTGATGGGACAACAAAGTCGACGCTGCCTGCCAAAATGCCCGCCCGCCCGTAAGCCACAGGTGAATATATCCCGTTTTTTAAAACCATGACAAATATATATTCATATAAATAGTAACAAAGGGCCATAACACTTACAATATTTAAGTTGGAGTTATAGTACTTGTCACAAAAGAGCACCCTGTTACAGTGAATTATTTCATGAAGTTTTATGAATCACAACAGGGAATTTTTTACGGTATTTTGGGAATATAACCTATACCCATGAGATTGGGAATTTGAAAAAAAAAAACTTGAATTAGTTTTGTCAGTTTTATTTCAGATAGTATTTTGCAACATTTTCAGGAACTTATCAAAGTCAATAGACCTTTCTTTCAGTAGAGTCTATTTTCCGGCTTCTGTTTTTTAATTTGAAAAAAAAAAAACATTCTGCCGTTCGAAAACTCCTTACGTTAAGAACATTGATTTGTAGTTCTTGTTATAAATAACGCTTAAATTGTTCGTTATTTAAATTTCATCCAGCACATAAATTTTTACGCAGCTCTGCGGTCAGGGCATTCATAGCGAGGCTTGAGCGGTTAGGGTTAAGATGTAGACAGAAAATCAGACATTAACCAATTATTGTTTATTCAATTTCTAAAATGGACATAATACAGGATTAATGAATAAAGGATCAAGAACAGGTAAATGACATACTATTTATAAAAAAAAATATTGAAATTTTTTACTTTGAAAGCAATGACAATTTATAATGTTTCGGATTTACCGAAAGTAGTTCTAGGAAATATATTTACTTCGTCATAAGTCAAATGCGGTAAATGCCACAAGAAACGATTCACATATACATTGAGTAATAAACATCATAAGTTGGTAGATACCATGCCAACGTTTATTACAAATATGTGAAATATTTGTGGTAGATACCATGCCACAAATATATAGTGATAGACGTATGCTATCATAATTTGTTGGTAAATAATTTATCAACAAATTTAACAAGCATTATGCAACAATTGTGGTAGATACCATGCCACTGCATTTTGTGCATTTCGGTAGATATCATGCCGCTATGAAATGATATTTATTAGTGGTAGATACCATGCAACTGCATTTTGTGAATTTTGGTAGATACCATGCCGCTATGAAATGATACTTATTAGTGGTAGATACGTTGCCAATAATATATGGGAAAGATTATGAAGGCAGATACTATGCCTGGTTATATTTAATAACTGATTGGCAATACAATATCATTTCATGGATAATATATTGAGGTAGATACCATGCCTACAACTTAGTTATTACTGGTAGATACTATGCCATTAATAATAGTAGTATTCAATATTGAGGTAGATACTATGCCTAAAATAGTTTAAATGTGGTAGATACAATATCACATTTGAAATGGTTCAAATAATAAAGGTAGATACCATGCCTTTTCATAGATTTGATTTTAACAACGTAAAACTATGAGAATCATTTCATTCCAGCTTAATTTGGCTGAACGCCAGAGCGGAAATGAACGTAATGAGCATGTATGGAAGGGAATATCCGCTAGGACATGCAAGCTGCTAAATGAAAATTGCATATTGCCTTGTGTTATTTGATGTATGAGAATCACATATTCTTGCGTGTAAATGGCAAATGCATCCATTCTGTGCCATCTTAAAATGTTTATGCGAACTAGTTCTTATTGCTTTGTACGTTTTACTTTGTGAAATTGATTAAATCGTTCCTCAATTAATTAATACGGACTTCAAGACAACGCGTTTGTCTGTACAAGCCCTCTTACGGTTTGTACGTGTATGCAAGGGACTATTTCTTTTTGCCGGAGTGTTAGGCATTAAAAAATTTGGGCACCACTCAACCATGAAAATGAGAACCAGAAAAGCTCGTCATACACTGTTCATATAAAGCGCGTGCACGCCGGCAAGCAAATTGTACATGTTTAGGGCGGGGTTTGACCTCCGTTAACCAATCAAAATCAATACGAAAATACCCGAGGTACATGTACAATCCACCTTCGGCACTTCCATAAAAGGAGTGGAGAACAGATATTATGAATACAAGTCTAAAGAGTACTTCTTTTGACCGGAAATTAATATAATAACTCTGCAATAATAATACAAAACGAACAGGTTTGTCATAACAATTGTTTTTTTTTTACTCCACATCTTAAAAAATACCGTCTAAATCGGATATCTAAATAATTATGTTAAATGTATTTATGCGCATTTTACGACAACTTAAGTAAACAATGATTTGCATATAAATATTAAACTTTTCATCATGATGCAATACCACGGATTTAACGTTGCTTTCACGGTGAGTTGAACTTAGAATTATACTTGTAATTGTAAATTCAATCGCTCATACGTTGCTTTATGTACACCATAATGACATAACGTTGGTTTTTACGTAATGAACAAGCTATTTCAAAGTGATGCAAACGGTATGCACATCAATTCCAAAGTGGGTGGGGAAGGTCAAAAACTAAAACGTTTAAAGATGTTTGTTTTATTTAGATTTGAGAAATGATCTTTTTGGGGGTTGAAACATTTATTCCTGGCGACATGTTTGGGGTTATTTAGGAGTTGAACAAATTTTACAAAAACAGATTTTAACAGATTATGGATAAAAAACATTCACATTATTAAGAAAAAGTATGTCGACATAAGTACTTCGTCATTATGTCAAAATTCCACAGAATACTTATCCAACAATGTCTTGAGAGATCCTGGTAATATTTTGTCAAATAAGAATGTTATTCAGAAAAAAATAATGAATTTTCGCGGTTGAAATTCATTTCCGGGTAACAAAAATGCATAAATGCATAAATCCTTTTAAAAATTGCTGCAATCAACACAAATCCACAATACATTGTTGATTGGGAAGTCCCGATAAATTTGACTCACAAATATATTATTTTTGCTTTACGACATTTCCGGGAAAGCGTAAATGCTTTTTGAAAAAAAATCTAATAAAATATTCTTTCATAAAAATTGTTCAACTCCTAATTACAACTTTTTATGTTGCATCGGATATATAAGTCATGCTCGTTAAATATTGAACCTCAAAAATACTAAGAATTTGATTTTTTTTTAATATTTTAGATTTTTGGTCGTTCAATCAACTTTTTCATCGCTAAGTAGTGAAAACTAAATCTAAAAAAGTATTCGTTTTTTTTTAAAATCATTGTGCATGATTATGGAAAACCTGAGAAGAAAAGTGTGGCTGGTGTGGGGCTCAGACGCACGACCGCAGGAACACCAGGCGCTCTTGCCAACTAAGTTAAACGGGCAGCTGGTCACACAGGCTAGACTCGTCTCACAGATGATACAATAGCGAAAAAGAAAATTATTGAAAAATATCTTAAATTCGGCATCAATGTGTACAATGCATTTAAACTTACTTGCTGAAGTACCACATAGTTTACAATTTATTTAACTTTAGGAGTTATTTCGTATTTTTCCATTAATTTAAAAAAAGATTACTGGGTATGTCTACCAGGTAAAATTAATTCCTTATGCGTGATTGGCTAGTCGGTAGTATCACGTGATATTACCGAGGTAGGTGTATAGCTTTATTATGTCACCCGATTACGGCGATTAGAGTGAGCCTTAATAGCTCTATACTTCAATTTTGGCGACCCCGGTTCGAAACCGGTCTCTCACACCCTTTTTTATTTTACATTTTGGTACTTTTTTTACAATTATGATATCAAAGCGTACCACATTCTATTAGATAATTGTCCTGAGATTCGTTACAGGAAAACAACTTTTTTGGTGCTAATCTGTGACACAGTCCCTTTAACCATTTAGACCGACATGTAGGCACTCCTGCTCTTTTACTGCTGTCACGATTGTGGGAAACCTGAGTGTTATTATGCCCAGTGAGGGGATTAAACACACCACCGCAGACGGAACTCTATATAGCAACTCAGAGCTAACTGGGCGGCTGGTCCTAACGCAAACACACTTCAAATATTTCAGCATATATATATTGACACACAAATAATGACCCAGTTTAAAAAAAAAAAAATGTTTATTGAATTAATATTTTTGTCATGGCAGAGTGTGGCAGATGACTCGCGAATACTTTAAGCGATAACGATGTATGAATGAAATTACAGAAAACCACATCAGCACAAATAATGAAATCAAATGTTTAGTAATTCATGTAAAACTTGTTTTTCAGGGGAGGGTTCGGGAGGGGTTTCTCCTCCCGACAACCATCAAATTTGGCATGTTTGACCTGGTTTCAACAAGCATAATAATGTGAGTATTATAGATTATGAGCCCGGGGGAGGTTTCAACATAAAAGGCACCGTTTCTTTTTGGCAAAATTACATGATAACACTATAGCTACAGCGTCTTACCGGTGATTTTTTTAACAAGGTTTTCAGAAGGATACCGTTAGGCGAGATGAATTGTATTGACATGTCTCGCTTAAACTGGCACATATTTCCGCACAGAATTTCTTTAAGTTAACCTCTTTTCAAAATTATTCAGCTGAAGGCATGTATAAGAATGCAAGACAGTTTTAGACAAACTCTTTCCTACAAAGTAAAAACTGACATTTAAGTAATTAATTATTTAAATGGGGTGGGTTCGGGAGTGGTTTCCCCTCCCGACAAGCAATGTTAATAATACCTTTTTTTCTCCTGCATATAATCGGAAAATGCATCAGTTCAGCACAAAACAGTGGCGGCCTATGCAATATTTTTCAGAAGTTTTTAACATGCTTGTAGATCAGTGATTTTTTTCGTGCAGTGTGCAATTTACTCTTCCTATCTGCTGTTTTGACTTGAGATAGAATATGGTCGAGAAATATTTTCTTCTCATTTTTTTCTTCAAACACAATCTCTATGAATTACTTAAAAAGCAATATTGTTAACAAGACATTTACAATGCCAGCTCTAATATAGTAAAGCATAGGCATAGCAAAATTCAAAACATTTTTATTATATATGTTTTGTGGTGATTTATAGACATTTAAAAACAATAAAAACAATCTTTCACTGTTTCAAACATATTAATATGTTTTTACTGTTTGAAATTTCAGCCAGCTCTCAAATAAATATTGAATGCCAGTGCTAAGAGGGCTGGGACACAATTTGAAGGGTCCTACTAAACACTGCAAAGCCTAGCAAAGCCTAGCAAAGTCAAGCAAAGTCTAGCAAAGCCAAGCAAAGTCAGTTGTATTTTTATTTATTTTTATTTATTCTTATTTATTTTTATTCATTTTGATGAGTTTTATATATTTAGTTGGAAAAACGTATAATTTATTGCAAATTTTGTGTTAAATTTGTAAAATTACATTACTTCAAGATTGCAAAGTCCTGCAAAACCTAGCAAAGCCTATGAAAACCTAGCAAAGTCAAGCAAAGTTTGTTTTATTGTTATTTATTTGTATATATTTTTATTTATTTTTATGAGTTTTATATATTTAGTTGGACAAATGTAGAATATATTGCAAATTTTGTGTTAAATTTGTAAAATTACATTACTTCAAGATTGTAAAGTCCAGCAAAGCCTAGCAAAGCCTATGAAAACCTAGCAAAGTCAAGCAAAGTCTGTTTGATTGTTATTTATTTGTATTTATTTTTATGAGTTTTATATATTTAGTTGGAAAAATGTATAATTTATTGCAAATATTGTGTTAAATTTGTAAAATTACATTACTTCAAGATTGAAAAATCCAGCGAAACCTAGCAAAGCCTATGAAAACCTAGCAAAGTCAAGCAAAGTCTGTTTGATTGTTATTTATTTGTATTTATTTTTATGAGTTTTATATATTTTGTTGGAAAAATGTATAATTTATTGCAAATATTGTGTTAAATTTGTAAAATTACATTACTTCAAGATTGAAAAATCCAGCAAAACCTAGCAAAGCCTATGAAAACCTAGCAAAGTCAAGCAAAGTCTGTTTTATTGTTATTTAGTTGTATTCATTTGTATTTATTTTTATGAGTTTTATATATTTAGTTGGAAACATGTGTAATTTATTGCAAATTTTGTGATAAATTTGTAAAATTACATTACTTCAAGATTGAAAAACCTGGAAAACCTAGCAAAGCCTATGGAAAATGTATAATTTATATGTATTAATTTAATGACTTGTGCATTAAAACAAAGAAATGTCACAGGAAGTAAAATATTCTTTTATCACATGCTTACCCTTGTTTTCCGTGTAATATACCCATTACGAATATTTTTATCTTACACATGTGTAAGATAACCAATTAGACATTTCTATTGGCTAGACTTATCACACGCAACCTAGATATCCCTCCGCACTGTTTGTAAACAAAATGGTTTAAATGCCAACAAATACTTACCGTAATAATGAAGCTGTAAGATTTCCGGGAGACAAATGGCTAGCGAATCATAGTGCCAGAAAGCATCTTGTTCAAACACTTTCTGACAATAATGTTCCGCCAACCAGATAATGCAGATCATTAGTCACAGAAATATCCAGTCAGTCAACAAATACAGCCACATTAGTAACAAACACCACAAGAACATTTCAAACTTTTCCATCTCGACCAACACAAGCAATATGCAATCAATGCCATTTGCTTGCCAGTTTAATCAGCTGTCGGTTACCGAAAATACAAATACGAATTCCTTTTCATCTCATTACACACCCCATGGCGGCTAGAACATCATGTTCTCTGGAAACATTCTTGGTGGAACTTTTTCAGTATCAACATCCGTGCAGTACAGAGTAAGGCTTCGCCGTAATCATCTGCATGTTGTTAAACTCTATGTACACTATGAAAACGCTGAAAAAACATCGTAGAACGCGACAGCGAATAACTTTTAAATCCGTGCACACAATCAAACTTGACAGACCGATGTAGGTCACATTAACCGCGTAAATGCATGTACTCTGAGTATGACGTCATCAAATTGTGTACTTATTGGAGATTTTTGGTTAAAATCGTTCGTTATTCATGTTGTTGGATATTTTACTACACATTTTTATATTTGTGACTTGTTAAGCGCTTTATCAGAATTAAAACTTGATAACTGCTAGTTACTTTTGTCATTTTAATTTGGAACTATTTATATGGCGCATCGTTGACATTCTACGCTGAGTACTTTGGCTGTCAAACAATCGGTTCAGAAAGTGGAACTAAATTGGTAAAAACACCGTTTTAAGTATGTGATAAAAAAAGATCTGACACTCGTTGTCATTTTATTCAAGATTTTTATTAAACTCGTCCATGAAAGTTGTTAGTAAGCTCGCCAGAGGCTCGCTTACTAACAAATTTCATGAACGAGTTTAATAAAATCTTGTATTAAATGACAACTCGTGTCAGATCCTATATATCTCACATTCATCCTGATTTTGTCATATTTTTTATAACAGTGAACATTTCTTACTATCTAGTATCTGTTTATAATAACGACTAATATTCTTCATTTGTATCATCTCACATACATCCTGATTTTGTAATAGTTATGTTAAATGGAATCCTTTTGCGTATTAATGTACCCATTAGCAAGTGTATGGATCAAAAAATGATGTGTTGTATTATTTTTCTCATTCTTTCATTATTATCGAGTATCTGTTTACAATAACAACTAATATTCTTGTTTTTAATTCTAACAATGAACATTTCTTACTATAAGTATCCATTTGGATTATCTCACACACATCCCGATATTTACTATGTGTATTATTTTTCTCATTCTTATATTGCTATCGAGTATCTGTTTATAATAACGAATAATATTTTTTATTATAACAATGAACAACTTTATTACCAAAATAATGTAACCTTTGTATACAAATTATAATTTGTTGCCCTACTTCAATAATTATAATTGAATGCCATTTTATACACTTTTAGGTTTTAGGGTAAAAAATTAAATTATTATGTTTGTGATAGATCGCAAAATATTTCAATTCGTTACTCTTAAAATATATAGCTTTTGATTCTCACTCAGTGAAATTCATGTACATCAGGATTTTTCACTAAAACAAAACAAATTCACTATTTATTATTTCTATAAGTTATCGCAAATAGGTTATGGCATGGTACCATCCTCTTTATTTAGATTGTCAGAAAATGTGAATGCATCTCAGTAGCTCAGTTGGTGAAGAACTCGTCCTGTTAGCAAAGGGGTTCCGGGTTCCAGCCCTGCAATTGTCGTACATTTTTCTGTCCCAATTGTACTTCAATGGATGAATTCAAATTCTGACAATAAATAATGACAATTTAACAGGCGGAGCTATGGTCCTATTCATATCATGTATTTTCATTTCTCAGTGATTGAATTTAAAGCTGCACTCTCACAGATTTACCGTTTTTACATTTTATTTTTTTGCCTTGGAAAGAGCAAATTTTTGCGTAAATATCTGCAAACCAATAATAAAAGATTGCTGATAAAAGATCTGATTGCAGATTTTAATATTTCCTTTAAATTATGCACCAGTCAATTGTAACCATGCCACCCCCCCCCCCCCCGCCGGGAATACTGGGGATAGCCGTGGAAATGGGCCGTGTTTTTACTTTCCAGGTGGCCACGCAGGGCCGGGTGCCCGTGGTGGTTTTCTCTTAGCGCTAAATGTAGCGAAGATTGGGCCTTATATTGAGACTCTGAGTGCGGGGCATTTGGCCGGGGTTTTACCACCAGTTCGTTCCCGCAGGGCGGGGTTGGCTGGACCGAAAGTCAAAGTCCCCGCTATTCCCCGGACCTGGGGGGGGGGGCGTGGTTACAATTGACTGGTGCATTAATGTTTTATTGTTTTTAAACCGTTACTAACGGTTTAAGTAAATGAATAAAAAATCTTCGTTTTTTAGATATGATATAAAAATCTCCGATAAAAAAAAATGTCAGCAGTCTTATATAACTTGTTTCCATGCATTTACCAAAAAAATTGCTCGTTAAAAGACAAAAATAAGAAAGTTGTCAAATGTTAAATCTGTGGGAGTGCAACTTTAAGGGACACCAGATTGTACAGTTGCAAGAAAAAAGAAATAGTGATAACCTTTGCTAATGGCGCAATGCTTCTTTCGTTGTTGTTTTGTGTTTTACCAATTTAAAATTAACTGTGTTTGTGTACCATATAAAAACCTATTGATTTAAAAATATTGTCAGTATATGAGTCTGTTCTTATCAAGTCACTTTTACATGCTAAACATTCACAATATGAACTGGGAGATAATATAGTTGCTGATTTTTGGACCATCTGGTGTCCAGCCCTTTCATAAACCATCTGGCTGCCATTGTGAGTTTTAGATACATATTGGACATTTTCATTGGAATTTATTTAGTATAAAAAATATGTATTATGGCTAAAAGCGTAGAACTTACTCAGGGCTTTTTATAAAGTACCCACGGGTTCGACTTTCGGAACCATTCCCGAAGCAAAATATAATATGGTTTTTTTCCAATCTTCAGAAAAAAATCCCAATCAAAAGTAAAAAACAAAACAAAAATCTTTTTTTTAGAAAGTCTTTTAAAATGACTGGTTGATTTTTAACATCCTTATAAATTATGTGATGTAAAGTTTTTTTGATAATTGTACTCGGAAATCATTGATTTTTATCACATTAAGATAGATCTGTATGAAATATTATCTGTCATGATTGATTTATTGCAATAGATATTTACACCCATGAATTTAAATTTTAGCCATTTTGGTTCTATTAAATGGAATAAAACTAATATAAAATCATTTCCTAATTCGCCGTAGACTAGACAGGTTTTTCCTTTAACAGTTTAATTTCCCAATTTCAGCCTTTTTACGACGCAAAATTATCCAAAATGCCCTGTTACTAAATGATGTTTTAGGAAAAATGTAATTCAAGGGATATTTTACACTTGAGATCTGTTTTTGTAATGATACAAAATTAAGCTGATTCTTTCATTTTTTAAATACAAAAACTAAATAATGTCTAAACTGTCAAATGTGAGGTTGTATAGATTGTAAACTTCGTCTTTGTTTAGGAAATTTGTGAATATAACTTTCACCACCCAGAACAATAGTATCAATATAATGCACCAGTCAATAGTAACCACGCCAACCCTCCCCCCGGTCCAGGGGTATACCGGGGACTTCCGGGGAAAAGTGCCGTGTTTTTACTTCCCATGTGGCCCCGCAGGGAAGGGTGACCGGGGCCAAATTAAGCCGAGATTGGGCCTTATATAGAGTCTCTGGGGTGCGGGGGCATTTGGCCGGGGTTTAACCATCAGTTCGTCTCCGCAGGGCGGGGATTTTAGCCGGGGTTGGCTGGACCGAAAGTCAAAGTCCCGGCTATTCCCCGGACCTGGGGGGGGGGGGCGTGGTTACAATTGACTGGGGCATAAGAAGTAAAAAATATTCTAGTTACTATTTCCTCATGTCAGGGACAATCCAATCAAAAAATCAATGGAAAAAACAGTTAAATACTATCATGTTGTTGTTTTTTCTAACTTTTAATAATATTTATTCCCTATAGTCCGTCGGTTTGTCGGTCGGTCCGTTGCAACTTTGTCCAGAGCATAACTTAAAAACTACTGGATAGAATTGAATTTAACTTCATACAATAATAGAGCATAATGAGAGGAAGTGCCAGGTACAATAACCATAACTCTATTCTTGCTTATTATTGAGTTATTGCCTTTTGTTACTTTTTTTGTCTGGGGTATAACTTGAAAAGAACTGGATGGAATTCATTGGAACTTCATACAATGGTGAAGCACAATGAGAGAAAGTGCAGTATTCAAGAACCATAACTCTACTTTAGCTAATTACTGAGTTATTTCCCTTTATTTTTTATTTTTTTTGCTGTCAATTTTTTTTTCCAGACATTAACTTGCAAACTACTATATGGAATTTATTCAAACATCATACAATGGTAAAGCACAATGAGAAGAAGTGCAGTGCACAAGAACCATAACTCTACTTATTATTATTATTTAGCTATTTACAGAGTTATGGCCTTTAATACTTTCTTCTTGTCCCGAGCATAACTTGAAAATTATTGGATGGAATTTAATTAAACTTCATACAGTGATAGATCATAAAGAGAGGAAGTGCAGTGTATAGGAACTGCAATTCTATTTCAGCCAATTACAGAGTTATTGCCCTTTGTTACTTTTTCTTGTCCGGAGCATAACTTGAAGTCTACAGGATGGAATGTTATAAAACTTTATATGGTACAGCACAATGAGAATGAGTTCAGTGTACATGATTCATTACACTTTTTTAGCAAATTACAATGACAATAGTTCATAAAATAAAGTTGTCATTTATAGGTTGGCTTTCAAAATAGTTGACTGCACAGTGCCGGATGAATGCGGTGGTTTTGTTTTTGCGCAAAATATAGCGGGGAATGGGCCTACCAAGAGTCCCTGGGGTGCTGGGGCATTTGGCAGGGATTTAACCATTTGTTCGTCCCCACAGGGCGGAGATTTTAGCCGGGGTTGGCTTGACCGGAAGTCAAAGTCCCTGCTATTCCCCGAACCTGGGAGGGGCGTGGTTACAATTAACTGGTGCATAAATTCCAGCTTCACCAACCCAACTCGAAGCCTTTAGTGGATGTCCTTATTGGGATGATGACAGACCAGCCAGCCGAACTTAAATAGGAGTAGACATCATGCGGTAATTTATTAGTATTTCACAATCACTTTATGAAAATGTATCCAAACAGTAGCGGGTTTGAGTCTTTTAAGTTTATTTTTCTGTTTGTTTCATAACATTGTTTCATGCTGGTTGTAAATTATTTCCAGTCACGGCCATGAGATTATATCATTTTCTAATGAAGTAACAACCTCTGCGTGTTTGTCAATTTTGTGAAACTATTTTGTTTGCTTTTTTATAAATTTCAGGTTTTTGAATAATCCCTCAATACTTCTTAATACATTTCAACATTCTGTAAAAGCACAAATGCATTGGTTCTTTTTTAATAGCCATCTGGTTGCTGAAGCTCGAGAGGACCTAAATGGACAAAAAATCCTGTTCAAGATAGTTCTGTCTGGAATTTCATACCACCTGCAGAGAATGGAAAATGTCTTCAAGTAAGAAGAGATTCTAAGCAAGTGCATTTCTGATTCCTCCAAAATGCTTCTTTGTAGTCAATTACCTTGGAGTTGTTTAATACTTATTGCAAATTATTCAAACATAATATAGTTCATCTATTTTGTCTTGATCTTTGAAACTGTCAAATTACACTATGACTTTTATTATGTGACTATATCAACGTTATCAACGTTGACGTAATTTGATGTTGACGTCATTTCCTGTTCATTATATACATACAACCTGATGAAGGCCGAATGGCCGAAACGTTGTTTCATAAATAAGTTGAAGTTGAAGTTGGACTTCTTTAATTATCACCATATGCGACTATATCAAATGTATGAGTACATAAAGATTTGTGTATGTTTATGTTATTTGCAGATTCTGATGTGCCAGCAGCCTGAACTGGTCAAACAATTTGAAACTGGATGCAGCACAGAATCCCATATTTCAAGAGAATGCAGATGTTAGTCATCCCTGTCAAACTTGTTTGTGTGTAAATAATATAAAATGTGACATTTACAGCAAATATAAAATAATTGAGCAACATATAGACAATTGCAAAACTCTGTTCTGTTAATTTTGTGCCATGTTTAGCATTTAAACCCAGACACTTTCATTTTTTTGCTGGTTCGTTCGGTTTCTTTTATTCATGATTTTTTCAAGAAGAAATCAGTTCGGTGTATAGAAGATATGGTGTTTTAACTGTCAATGAATCCAAGATCACTGTATGTTGTTGAACTGATATATATGTAAAACATTTAAGATCCAGTTGTCAGTACAGAAAACATTGATTGTGCTTTTGAGAACACTGAATTTTATCAACATAATTTGACACTGTACATATTGCAAGCATTTTTTCAGATAAATCTATATAAATTAATAGTAGATAACTATAGCCTTAATTTGTGCATATTAACATATGTGAATAGTTTAATAGCCTCATGATGTCATTCTGTATAAATTATATAATATAATCAATTTAATTGATTCAATTGTTTTCATATATAAATGGTTTTGGAACTTAAATTTGGTATTGCTCTATTGGCTGGAACACTCAACAAATATAAAAATAAATATATGAAATAGTGCTTAGTGAGGTCAGCTGACAGTTTTTCACTGAGTTCTTATTTGGGTGTGTTCCAACAATATCACTGACTTGATTACTTTTATTGTATATTCTATATAGGTGCTAAATTTAGAAAATATTTTCAGCTCTGTTGAATGTTGATTGTAATTGCAATTTATCATTTCTTTTTAGGTCACCCTATGGGTTAAACATTATGTGAGCGTTAGAAGTCATTTCTTTGAAATTACACCTTGATAAGTTTAAACTTTAATACACTGGGTCTTGTAAGTCCCATGATATGAACAATTGGTTTTGACTATTTTCATGCTTCATTTAAAATAAACCTCATAAGAGGTCATAACATATTGGGCCTTTACAAGTTAGAAAATTAATTTATTCGTACAATTTTACTTCCCACCAAATGTAAACAACAACAACCTTTTTATCAAAGAGCAAGACAAAAAGGTCACTGTTGGTGATCTGTAAAAAATACATGTGTTGCTGCATATTTAACTGTCACATGCCTTTTGGTTTATACCTGATTTTAGCAAAGCTGTTTACAATATTCATTAATTGAAATTTAGATAATTTTGATCATTAGACATGATGTTTATCAGATTTGTTATTGCAAACACAAATTATTTTAAAGTTTAGTAAAAGCATCATATAGATAATTCTGTAATTAAAGCAGAATTGTATTTGCCCTTAAAATCTAAACAACACATTTGTTCATAATTAACATTTTGCAACTTTTTTGGCGGGGGTGGGGTGTATGTTTTTGTTACAAACAAATAAGAATATTATTCTGTATTCTCATTGAGATATTTTGCTGACAATATGCCAGAGCTGCTTGGCTACATATTGTTCATATACATTCATAATTATTAGTAATTGATTAAATGTTTTGCCATGTTTTACCATCATATTTAAATATTTTTTGCCCATTCAATTCTAGTTTAAATTATAATTACCCCTGCTTGTAATATACTTCAGTGCAACATTATTGATATGTGATCATTTTTAGCTTGACTATTCAAAGAATAAGGAGAGCTATCCTAGTCACCCGAGTGTCAGCGTCAGCATTACCACTTATTTTAAAGTTTGCGTACCACCTCAAATATTTTCAAAGTCCATTGACATACTGTTTTGAAACTTCGCACGCTTGTTCACCATCATGCCCCCAACCTGAACACAGGAGGAGGTCACTGTATCGAGCATTTTGACAGAATTATGCCATTTTTTTACTTAGAATTTACATGTAAGTTTGCTTACCACCTCAAATATTTTCAAAGGCCATTGACATCTGGCACGCTTGTTCACCATCATGCTCCCAACCTGTACACAGGAGGAGGTAACTCTATCAAGCATTTTGACAAAATAATGCCCCTTTTTCAACATACAATTTATGTTTAAGTTTGCGTACCACCTCAAATATTTTCCAATTCGATTTATGTAAATAAATCACATCATGTATTGCATTGAAATCTAATATAACTGTGATCAATGCATGTTTCGCCAAAAGTCCATACACCGAAAAGCGGCGGAATAGTCGAGCGCGCTGTCTCTGTGACAGCTCTTGTTTTTATTTATTTCCTGTTTGTAACATATTCCTCAAATGCGTTTGTGTACTTGATCTCAAATGCATAGTAGCTTTATTTAAGTTAATTAAGAAGAATAACTCCAAAGTTCATATAAAATATAAAGTAATGCATTATATATAATGTATACACTATTATTGAAGATTGTTGCGTATACACTAAATAAACTGCTAACAGCAACAGAACTGCTTGTTATTTAAAAAGTTTTATTAACATATACAAAACAAACGTTTCCCTTTTACAATGTACTCCTAGTATGTTTCACTTAGTCATTAAGTAAACTTAAAGTGTCCGGCAATAACACTTCAAGCCCGTAGAGGCAGCGCCTTAGTTCATATTACTGACACATGCATGTTAACATTTAGTTGTTGCCCGTAGTTGTTGTTTTGTATATAGGTCCCTGTTGTAGGTTTCATTCATAAATCAGACAAATTAATTCTTACTTTTGCTATCTTCACTTGCGTAGCTGTGCTCTTTGATATGCTGGATGTTAATATACGTATATATTTATTAAATATCAAGTAATAGTAGTTTAGGCATTAAATGATTGAAAGCTATGCAGGCGAAAACAATACTAAGTAAGCACTAAGCAACGTGTAGTTAATCAAATGAGCCTTTGCCATTTGTAATTGTAATTCATATAACGCGGGGAACCAGAAATTCCGGCAGTTTCCGGTAAATCGATGAACCATGCCCTGTGTCTTAAAAAAAAAAATACCAGACGGATTCGACCACAACCGGGTTAGCACAGTATACAGTACTGATTATGGGTTTGCCAGACGAAAGGCAGTGCGGATTTCAGCAAGTGCTTGTAGTGGTTTTTACGTCATAGATATTTGTGTAAATGAAGGGAAATGTTAATTCTAACGTTGTATTTAGGTTGACAAAAGTCGTTTTAATATTACGATTACTATCATTTGTGCTTAATGTGGTGTATAAATCAGAAAAATAAGTAGTCTGGTTCCCTGCTTACTGATATTTCATACAGTACGTCAGGCAAAGGCCAATAATGGCGGCGCCCAGTGGACTATGTCCATAGTTATGAGATCCATTCTAAAGCACTGTAGTTTGACAATTGGCCATATATCTCTATACTGTTGTTCATAGTATTGGGAACAACAACAACAACGCTATAAGGTTACCATTTAGTTTACTTTTGTTGATCAAGTTAATTTAACAACGGCATTTGAACATTATTTATATGTAGAATATAATGGCACACTCGAGTTTCGGTGATCACTTGTCTGGAAAGAAATATTTTGACTTGAGTGAAGTTTACGTAATTCGGACGTTGTGTATTTTCGGATGATTGTCAAGTGGAAATGAATGCCTTATATGACTTCATCACCTTCTTTTATTATGACTGATAATTAAAATGAGAATTTTAAATGAATAGTGGAACAAGTAAATATAATTTTAACACTGTATTTATTGCATGATTTGTTTGGTTGCATAAAGATTAAATGTTTTATGTTTCAGATTTTCCAGTTCTGATGTTGGAAGAAGTTTGCTGTTCAATGACTTACATCACCTGATTTAAACATTCTTATTGACAAGTGTGTCAGTTAATTTCCTTTTGTCGTAAGAGTTTTCTTTCTGGGTGTGTAAGCTTTCACCATAGATACAGAATATAAAGCTCGCCAAACATGTTTGAACTTTTAACCTACATAAAGTGGGAAATGGATGTCACAGTACAGAAAGTATTAAAAAGACAAAACTGTGACTAGTTATCCCCCCTCCCCCAGGTCGGGAATAGAGGAGACTTTGACTCTCGGTCCAGCGCCAACCCCGGGTAAAATGCCTGCCCTGGGGGGACAAACTGGTGGTAAAATCCCCGTGGTTACAATTGACTGGTGCATAAGTTCTCAGCTCAATTAAATTAGAAGCCCTTTTTCCAATTTTAAGGCCTATAAAATACATTTGCTTTTGGTTACCCGACCCTACCTACGGAATAGGCGCCAACACTACTGCTTTATAGTCAGTTTGAAAAAAAAATGAAAAACCAAAAAAGTTTAATCGCTTTTGACTTTGTAGTTAAAACCTAAATGCTTATACAGGAAAGATAACTTTAACACCATTATCTAATGATGAAAATGACATTAATAAAAATAAAACCTACCCTACCTATTTCGGAAAAGGATGTAACCCTAACCAAACAAATTTATTTAGGTCTTATCTACAAGTAAGATCAAAATGTGTTTTGCCATTATATCTTCGACAAGTTCATTTAACATTCCATATCCATTTATTGTATCAGACTATCACTCTAAGAGATATGACCATTGAAATGGCAAACTATTTCTTCACAGTGTCCGCTCTCTAAAAAATATTTAACATACATCCACTCATCACCAAACCTGATGTCATAAAATTAGGACAGGAGTGTTTTGTGACAGTGACAGTTAGCATCTATTTATTGTGATAGTTCTGCCCCACTTTGAACATGGGTGTGCATTACTTTGCATATGCTGGTCATTCTGTCAGTAGACCAATGCTTGTGAGGTTGGAACTAGAAATGCTCAAGACTAGCTTGGTCATAACACTTGGTAGAGATATTGGTGAACGACACAAGATGACTCCTTATCCTGATAACTAAACTCATCATAATATGATTTGCTGAGCAGGTGAGTGTGACATAAAAGTTTTCTGTTGCCAATAGAACCTCAAGTGAAAATATTTCCGCAAACACCAAACTTGTTAAAAATCGAGAAAGGAAAGTAATTGTATTATCTGTAATGCTTTCAATTCTTTGAAGATCTGGTTCATAAGGAGGTTAAATTCACTAAATGTAGCAGAATGCTTTTAATTATCCTAAAAATAAAACAAGAAAAGAACACTAAATTATCCTGTGGTATCTAGTCTCAGAAATCGGTAAAAGGTGCATTACGACACTATTAATGATTTCTTCTGTATCTAGATGAACTCACAGTCGCAAGACATACAGATTTATGTATGTCACGATGGTCAGAAATGTGTAACAGCATTACCGGTAAAAGGTGCAAGAGCCTTTGAAGCATAGTTACCTCATATTTGGATTTGGCCAGACGAGCTATCCCAACTATCCAATTCCAGCGATTTGGTCCCTAGGGTGATCTCTTGGTCTGATAATTATAAAAGACATGTGTTAAGATTTTAATGATGCACAAAAATAAACAAGTATTTTGTTCCTATGTATTACATTTTTTTATATTTCATACAATCCTTATGATTGCAATTGCTCAAATCAGATTGTTTGGATAGCTTAAATGGTCAAAACTGTATACTAGGTTTTTAGCAATGAACTGATGTGTAGTTTTAAAATCTGATTTGAGTAATTAAAATTACTGTATGTAATAAAGAACCATTTAAATTATTCCAAGGCTGATATATTAAGATTGGGGAATTTTTACTTGTCCTAAATAATACGAATTGTAGCTTTTATGCCCCAAGTTTCTGTCTAGTCAAGAAATAACTGAAATCAATTGTGTAATTATTTTCTACAGATAAAAAGTGTTCAAATACCGTTATTTTATTAATGGAATCAACGAAAATAAAATAAACGGTAACCTTTAATGGCCATTGGGCATAGTCATTTTTGGCCTGATGTTTGTCGGTGAGCAGCAAACGTCTTCCGACATCAGAACTAGAAACTTGGAAAATCTAAAACATAAAACATCTCCAATTATTTTTAAGCAAACCATTAAATCATGCAACAAATACTGAACAGTGTCAGGGGCGTAGCAAGGAGGTTTGTAATGTGTACGCAAGATGTGTGATATTGGCGGAGGGTCTGGGGGTCCTCCCCCGGAAAAAAAAAGATTCTATTTTGTCTGTAGTGACTTCTGGGAGCAACCTGACCCCTAAATGTAACACAATTATGACAACAAATACGCGTCCTTTTTAAAACTATATAAATGGTTTTATTGATAAAAAGCGACATATGGTTAATATAATATTGCATTATCCTGACCTCATCCGATAAAATTGATGCCGTAATATTCATGATGACTCTCAGCTACCACAATTATTAATAAGCAACAAAGCAGTACATGTATGTGTGATCAACATACAGCTAAACACGCAAATGCTTGGGGACGCCTTTGATAAAATATGAATATGTATAAAATCATCATTCAACATGTATTCACTACAGACTCAGTACATATCGTAACAGGTACTCTTATTTATCTTATTTATGGACATACTGAAACGCCACTGGAACACAAGCGCTAAGTTCCTGTTTTTGCGTCTTGCGAAAATATCCAAAACAAGTCCACTGTCAAGTTTTTTCTCTCTATAAACATTTAATAAACATAGACCCGACAATCTACTGGTGGTCATAGTGTTGCGTAGGTAGGTTTTAACTCTCCTCATGACACTGAACGATCGCTCTGCAGTTGCTGATGAAACAGGTATGCTGACGAGAACGCACAGCACCTTGTGAATGCCTGGATATAGGTCTGGGTGAGCGGTCCTGATTGTGTCAGACAAATCTGAGGGCTTTTGTGCGTCATCAACAATGACCCATCTGAAAAAAGTGTCTCTCGTAATTTGGCCCATCTTATTTTGTTTATTTTATCAATAATTATACAATAGGTGTTGTGTTGTAAGGGTTAAATGATAACTATGTCTATGTAAATATTTAAAAATTATCTGGGAAGTATTTTTTCTCAATCAACAATTTAAGCTGTTAGTGCTTTTATAACAGGCCTATTACGTAAAATACAGATGAAAGTAAGCAACAATACACATTGAATTGAACAGTACACACGTTTTGACTGAAGCAAAATGCGGACTAATCGTTCTTTAAATTGACAAGCGTGTATGTTAGTAACAAAGTGTATTTATACCTCGTTCTCCATCTTTGAACTTCTCTGTGAAATATCATCTTCGTGAGCTGGAGATCCCGACTATATGAATCAAATATAGAGTCGACCAACGCCTCCGACACTGGTTTAGTCGCTTCGGGAGAAGATACTGCGCCGTGTAATTACACTGTGTAATAGTTCTATTTACTTGTTCCACTATTCATTTGAATTTCCCATTTTAACCATCAGTCTTAATAAGACAGGGTGAAGTCAAATAAGGCATTCATTTCCAACTGACGAACATCCCAAAATACACAACGTCCGAATTTCGTAAACTTCACCTTAGTCATGATATTTCTTTCAAGACAAGTGAGCACCGAAACTCGAGTGTACCTTTATATTCTACATATAAATAGCGTTCAAATGCCGTTGTTATATTAACTTGATCAACAAAAGTAAAATAAATGGTAATCTTATAGAGTCCACTGGGCGCCGCCAATATTGGCCTTTGCCTGACCCGATAATGATAGTGTTAGGGGAAGGAATTCCAGACTGAAAAATAAGTAGTTTGTAACAAGTCTTAATGAAAATGACATTTCTTTAAAAGGGTAACAAAAAACAAAAAGAAAACCATACTGTAGTTTGTTCGTCTAGAGATTATTTTTTCAAAGTGGGTGTAGATTTTAAGGAATGAAACGCACGATTTAAAGCTTTTTAATTGAACAACTCACCATTTACCTCTTTACTCGTGTTCAAATTTTGGTGGCCGGTTCTAAAGCACTGTAGTTTGACAACTGGCCATATATCTCTATACTGGTGTACTTAGTTTGGGGACCTGTTCTAAACTAAAGCACTGTACATAGTTAGACAACTAGCCATATATCTTTATACTGGTATTCACAGTTGAGGGTCCCGTTATAGAGAACTATAATTTGACAAGTAATCGTATATCTCTATACTAGTGTCCATAGTTATGAGATCCGTTTTAGAGCATTGCAGTTTGACAATTGGCCATATATCTCTATACTAGTGTCCATAGTATTGGGACCCGTTCTAGAGCACTGTAGTTTGACAACTAGCCTTATATCTTTATACTGATATTCACAGTTGAGGGTCCCGTTATAGAGCAGTGTAGTTTGACAAGTAACCATATATCTCTATACTAGTGTCCATAGTATTGGGACCCGTTCTAAAGCACTTTAGTTTAACAACTGGCCATATATCTCTTTACTGGTGTTCATAGTATTAGGACCCGTTCTGAAGCTTTGTAGTTAGACAACTGGCCATATATCTCTATACTAGTGTCCATAGTTATGAGACCCGTTCTAGAGCACTGTAGATTGAGAACTGGCCATATATCTCTTTACTGGTGTTCATAGTATTAGGACCCGTTCTAAAGCACTGTAGTTAGACAACTGGCCATATATCTCTATACTGGTGTTTATAGTATTGGGACCTGTTCTAGAGCACAGTAGTTTGACAATTGGCCATATATCACTATACTGGTGTTCATAGTTAAGGAAACTGTTCTAAAGCACTGTAGTTTGACGGTTGACCATATATCTCAATACAAGTGTTGACTTCATAGTATTAGAACCCGTTCTAAAGCACTGTAGTTTTACAAATGGCCATATATCTCTTTACTGGTGTCCATAGTATTAGGACCCGTTCTAAAGCACTGTAGTTTGACAACTGGCCGTATATCTCTATACAGGTGTTCATAGTATTAGGACTCGTTCTAAAGCACTGTAGTTTGACAACTGGCCATATATCTCTATACAGGTGTTCATAGTATTGGGACCCGTTCTAAAGCACTGTAGTTTGACAACTGGCCATATATCTCTATGCAGGTGTTCATAGTATTGGGACCTGTTCTAAAGCACTGTAGTTTGACAACTGGCCATATATCTCTATACTGGTGTTCATAGTATTAGGACCTGTTCTAAAGCACTGTAGTTAGACAATTGGCCATATATCTCTATACTGGTGTCCATAGTATTGGGACCTGTTCTAAAGCACTGTAGTTTGACAACTGGCCATATATCTCAATACTGGTGTTCATAGTATTGGGACCTGTTCTAAAGCACTGCAGTTTGAAAACTGGCCATATATCTCTATACTGGTGTTCATAGTATTAGAACCCGTTCTAAAGCACTGTAGTTTTACAATTGGCCATATATCTCAATACTGGTGTTCATAGTATTAGGACCTGTTCTAAAGCACTGTAGTTTGACAACTGGCCATATATCTCTATACTGGTGGTCATAGTTGAGGGACCCGTTCTAAAGCACTGTAGTTTGACAAGTGACAATATATCTCTGTCACAAATCTCATTTTACATTTATATTATGGTATTTTTATTTAATACAATTTGCTTGTACTAGTTTAAACATTGATTTAAAATCAATCATTAGGTAGTATTGTATCGATACGATACGGTAACACTTGACCAATTTTCACTGCTATGACCATTTTTACGTCATCATAATTTGTACATGTTTTGGGTGTGTAATTCTCTAGTTAGTTTGGAACAGGTTTTTGACCAAGACAGACGTGTAATATTCTCTGCGTGGACGGACGGAACTGCCACGTCTGCAGTTATGCAGCCGAAAAGCTGTTGGGGAATGAATGTGCATTAATACTAAGTATTATTAACACCTGATACCAGGGTTATACGTAAACAGCAGAACATCGTTTGCTATGGTTGCCACGTTACGGTTACATTGACGTTTTGGGGCTCATGACGTCAGAGGACGTTTTCAACGTAGTTGGGCTTCCGGACGCTAACAGGGCGGGATGTCAGTGGACCTCGTGTTTGTACCGGTAACACACGCTGATGCTGAGGACGGATACGCCTAGGTGGGCGTTGATATATCCTATCGTGGACGTCGATAGGCGGGACGTGTATTGGGATTGGCATCTGAGTGACGTCATTGTTGACGTCTAAGTGACGCCTGTATTTCCTGTGGTCGGCGTCTGTGTGACGTCGATGCGTCTATGTGGTGTCTGTGTGACGCCGTTGTCGACATCCGGGTGACGTCTGTGTGACGTTTACGTTAGCGGGAGATTGAGATAGTGGAGTGGTAGACTGGTAACAGCGTAACAGTGTGGCAGTAGTGACATTCAACCATTATTACATAAGAAGATCTCTCTTTATTTATTGTAATTTATGTAAATAATATATTTGTTCAAACTTGTATTGTCATTTGTCAATTTCTTCATAACAATTAGGACTGCCCCTCTCTATGCTATTCCTGACCTGTGACATTGGTGTCAGAAGTGGGATCGTTCTAAGAGTTATGAAGGGATATTGATGGTAAAATAATATTAATTAAGTAATATTTTCATACAAGTAACATTTATATGTCTATGTATTTTACAATTATGTGTATTTCTTTGTGTACATACATATTTTTGTGTTTTTCAGATTTAAGGTTTTGCTGTGTAAACCTGGAGTCAGGTGGTGTTTGTATGGGTGTTGGTTTGCGTGGTTATGGTTTACATACAGCTGCATCTGTGCATGACTGAACGCTGTGGTATGTACATGTGTTGACACGACGACGTAGACTGTTGACGGTACGGTAATACTTACTGAGTGTTACATTATTACGGGGGTACGTCATTATTTAATTCTTAGTGAAACGTCGTCAAGTGTTATCGTTAGTTTTGAACAATACAGTTTTATCTGTAATTTCAATATACTGTACTGTGTGTACTTTAGGAATAGCATTTGTTAATTTTATGCCATTGTGTTTGTTTAACCATGGATGTTCTTGAGCAGTTAACTTCTCAGGGTAAGGAGTTAGGGTACAGCGGAAAGGAGTTGCAGGACTTTGTGCGGGAGCAACAGGCCATTCAGCGTGAGGATCGGCGTATCCAATATGATAAAGAACGTGAACGGATGGAAATGGAACGTGAGCGTGAACGTGAGCGAATGGCACATGAAAAGGCACTTATGGAAATGGAGGTAAGAGATGTAAAGTCTGACCATAGGGAGCGCACAGATTATGTTAAGGCACCTAAGTTACTGTCATTTGATGAGACCAGGGATCAGATGGATTCGTAACTTAACCGCTTTGAGGGGTATGCTAATTCTCACAAATGGGACAAGTCTACATGGGCTCTTAATCTGAGTGCATTACTCAAGGGTAAGGCATTAGATGTTTACGCAAGGTTGCCCTGCGATCATTCTCTTGATTATGATGTCTGCACTACTTAAGAGATTTGATCTGACGGAAGATGGTTTCCGGCATAAGTTTCGGTCCAGTTTGCCTGAATACGGTGAGACATTTCTTCAGTTTAGTAATAGGTTATCAGGGTATGCGGACAGATGGATTGAGCTATCCAAAACTGAAAGGACGTTTGAAGCTGTGCGTGATCTTTTGTTGCGTGAGCAAATATTAAATATATGTACTAAAGATTTGGCTCTTTCCTCAGAGAGCATGTACCCAAAGACGTAGCTATAATGGTAACGCTCGCTGATCAGTTCCGTGAAGCACGGGCGGTAAGTACAAAATCCTTGTGTTCTTCTTTTAACAGGTCACGTAATCCAGAGCATAACGCACCAGGAAACAAAGGCCATATTCATGGAGGCAACCAGAGTGGCAAGAGTGACAACAGACCGGCAGATACAAAGGGAAAAGGTGACGGTGCCGGACGTCCTCGGGGTTGAAACTTGAGACGTTGCTGCCGTTGTGGACGACAAGGTCACATATCTACTGACAGTATTTGTCCAGATAGAAACAAGAAGAGTGCAGCAACTGCGTCAGTGCAAAAGGACGGGACTGAAAGGAAAAGGCAACCGGCGGCTCAGCAGCCAGAGTGACGGCGTTGCAGACTCGACTGATGAAGAAAGATGAAAACGAACGTCAGAAGTTCAAACGCATGAAAGCTCCAACGTTGATTGATAGCAGTGCAACACCAGACGACATCATGAAAGCGCAACAGAGTGATGCGACATTGGAAAGAGTGAGACAATACGTGACTAAACCAGGTACCGATAAGACCAAGTTTGTCATCATAAAGGGTATCATTTATCGGGAGTTCGTTTAGCCTACAGTTGACCACGGCAAAAGATACTTGCAGATGGCAGTACCGAAGATTTACCGCGAAAAGGTTATGAGTCTTGCGCATGATTCCATTATGTCTGGACATTTAGCCATCAAACGTACCGTAGCTAAGGTGCTGTCAGAGTTTTACTGGCCTGGGGTACAAGCGGACGTGAAGCGCTACTGCCAGTCTCGTGATGCATGCCAGAGGACAATACCGAAAGGAAAGGTAACTAAGGCTCCTTTAGGTAAGATGCCACTAATCGAAACACCTTTTCAGCGAGTTGCCGTAGATATTGTTGGTCCGATAGGGCCAGATCTGCAAGGGAAACAGGTATATACTCACCTTAATGGATTATGCCACCCGATATCCTGATGCTGTTGCTCTACCCTCTATAGAACCGGAACGAGTAGCTGAAGCGTTGGTAGAGATGTTTTGCCGTCTAGGTGTACCAGGGGAGCTCTTGACAGATATGGACACGCAGTTTACTTCAGATGTTATGAAGGAGGTAAGTAGATTGCTTTCTATAAGACAGCTTACCACAACACCGTACCATCCCATCTGTAACGGACTGGTTGAGAAGTTCAACGGCAGCATGAAGCTTATGTTAAAGCGTTTGTGTTTGGAAAAGCCCAAGGACTGGGACAGATATCTTGGACCAGTTTTGTTTGCCCACAGAGATGCTCCACAGGAGAGTTCAGGGTTTACACCTTTCGAGCTCATCTATGGTCGATCGGTGAGGGGACCTATGAAGATACTCAGGGAGCTGTGGACCAAGGATATTCAGGACCAAGAGGTAAAAACCGTTTACCAGTATGTTGTTGACCTGAAGGACAGACTAGAATACAGCGCTAAAATAGCACATAGCAATCTGGACAAGGCCAGTAAGAGGTACGCTGCCATATACAATCGCAAAGCCAAGGTTAAGCGTTTGGATGTTGGTGATCGGGTATTGGTCTTACTTCCAACCAAAAATAACAAGCTTTTACTTCAATGGCGGGGACCATATACAGTAACTGGGAAAGTAGGTGGCTTAGACTACAAGATACAGATGGATAATGAGGTCAAAACATTTCATGCAAATATGCTAAAGTTGTATGTTGAAAGAGACGCAATAGTACACGGTGTCGCAAGTGTTGCTGTTGTCGATGACTACAGTGAAGAGTCACTCAACGACGAGAAACAATGCATAGTGGAGCCGCCAACGTTGTCAACAGGAAAAAGCAAAGACTACTACATAAGCGAACAACTGTCTCCAAATGAGGTTGAGCGTCTGAACGATCTGTTGGAAGAGTTTTCCGATGTTCTATCTACTTCACCAGGGCGTACAAGTTTAGGTGAACATGACATAAAACTGAATACAGACACACCGTTACGGTCTAAACAGTATCCTGTACCTTTTGCAATGAAACAAACTGTTATTGAAGAGGTAAAAAGATGGTGCAACTTGGAGTCATTGAACCGTCAGATAGTCAGTATTGCAGTAATTACGTGATTGTAAGGAAACCTGACGGAACCAACCGCATCTGTATAGACTTTCGTGCTATAAATAGAGCGAACATCTTTGATTGTGAGCCAATGCCGAACATTGATGACATATTTGTAAAGCTATCCAACTGTCGCTACATCACCAAGGATGATTTGACGAAGGGATACTGGCAACTACCACTGACGGAGCGGTCCAAGCCTCTCACAGCCTTCCAGACACCGATTGGTCTGTTCCAATTCGTCACTATGCCGTTCGGTTTGGTTTGCGCCAGCGCTAGTTTTACTAGAATTATGAGGAAATTGCTTGATGGAATGGAAGATATCGACAATTTCATTGATGACATCATTGCCTACACCGAGACCTTTGAACAGCACCACAAGGTTCTTAGAGAACTGTTTGAAAGATTGCGTGACGCCAAAGTGACTGCTAAACCTAGTAAATGTTATTTTTGTTTTCAGTCTGTAGAGTGTTTGGGTCATGTTGTTGGTAAGGACCAGGTTGGGTTGCTACCAGACAAGGTTAAGTCCATTGAAGAAGCGCGAAGACCGGAGCCAAAGAAACAGGTTCGTGCATTTTTAGGTCTTGAAGGTTTTTACCAGAAGTTAGTGCCACATTATTCTTCTGTTGCAGCCCCATTGACAGATCTTACCAGGACATGACTACCTAACAAGGTTAGGTGGGGCGAAGCACAAGAGAAAGCGTTTGTCACACTCAAACGTGCGCTGTATTCATTTCCAATACTGAAGCTACCAGAATTGGGTAAGCAATTTGTTTTGCAGACTGACGCCAGTGACGTCGGAGTAGGCGCTGTTTTGCTCCAACAATGTGAGGATGAGCGTAGACCAGTTGCTTATGCTAGTCGTAAGTTAAATAAGGCAGAAAGGTCGTACGCGACGGTGGAGAAAGAGTGTCTGGCGTGCGTCTTGGCGATACTAAAGTTTCAGAGGTATCTCTACGGACAAGAGTTCGTTCTGGAGACGGACCACCAGCCTTTGTCACACCTCCAAAGGGCAAAAATTGGTAACGCTAGGCTTATGAGATGGGCCATTTTGTTGCAGCCTTATCTTTCAGAATTGTGGCGATTCCAGGCAAGTCTAACGTTCTTGCCGACGGGTTGTCGAGGCTGTAGGGAGTTTGTAATAAGGATTTGGCCATATATCTCTATACTGGTGTTCATAGTATTAGGACCTGTTCTAAAGCACTGTAGTTTGACAACTGGCCATCTATCTCAATACTGGTGTTCATAGTATTGGGACCTGTTCTAAAGCACTGCAGTTTGACAACTGGCCATATATCTCTATACTGGTGTTCATAGTATTATAACCCGTTCTAAAGCACTGTAGTTTTACAATAGGCCATATATCTCAATACTGGTGTTCATAGTATTAGGACCTGTTCTAAAGCACTGTAGTTTGACAACTGGCCATATATCTCTATACTGGTGGTCATAGTTGAGGGACCCGTTCTAAAGCACTGTAGTTTGACAAGTGACAATATATCTCTGTCACAAATCTCATTTTACATTTATATTATGGTATTATTGTTTAATACAATTTGCTTGTACTAGTTTAAACATTGATTTAAAATCAATCATTAGGTAGTATTGTATCGATACGATACGGTAACACTTGACCAATTTTCACTGCTATGACCATTTTTACGTCATCATAATTTGTACATGTTTTGGGTGTGTAATTCTCTAGTTAGTTGGGAACAGGTTTTTGACCAAGACAGACGTGTAATATTCTCTGGGTGGATGGACGGAACTGCCACGTCTGCAGTTATGCAGCCGAAAAGCTGTTGGGGAACGAATGTGCATTAATACTAAGTATTATTAACACCTGATACCAGGGTTATACGTAAACAGCAGAACATCGTTTGCTATGGTTGCCACGTTACGGTTACATTGACGTTTCGGGGCTCATGACGTCAGAGGACGTTTTCAACGTAGTTGGGCTTCCGGACGCTAACAGGACGGGATGTCAGTGGACCTCGTGTTTGTACCGGTAACGCAGGCTGATGCTGAGGACGGATACGCCTAGGTGGGCGTTGATATATCCTATCGTGGACGTCGAGAGGCGGGACGTGTATTGGGATTGGCATCTGAGTGACGTCAGTGTTGACGTCTAAGTGACGCCTGTATTTCCTGTGGTCGGCGTCTGTGTGACGTCGATGCGTCTATGTGGTGTCTGTGTGACGCCGTTGTCGACATCCGGGTGACGTCTGTGTGACGTTTACGTTAGCGGGAGATTGAGATAGTGGAGTGGTAGACTGGTAACAGCGTAACAGTGTGGCAGTAGTGACATTCAACCATTATTACATAAGAAGATCTCTCTTTATTTATTGTAATTTATGTAAATATATTTGTTCAAACTTGTATTGTCATTTGTGAATTTCCTCATAACAATTAGGACTGCCCCTCTCTATGCTATTCCTGACCTGTGACAATCTCAATACTGGTGTTCATAGTATTTGGACCCGTTCTAAAGCACTGTAGTTTGACAACTGGCCATATATCTCAATACTGGTCTGGTGTTCATAGTATTTGGACCCATTCTAATGCACTGTAGTTTGACAACTGGCCATATATCTTAATACTGGTGTTCATAGTATTTGGACCCGTTCTAAAGCACTGTAGTTTGACAACTGGCCATATATCTCTATACTGGTGTTCATAGTTAAGGGACACGTTCTAAAGCACTGTAGTTTGACAACTGGCCATATACCTCTATACTGGTGTCCATAGTTAAGGGACCCGTTCTAAAGCACTGTAGTTTGACAACTGGCCATATATCTCTATACTGGTGTTCATAGTTAATGGACCCGTTCTAAAGCACTGTAGTTTGACAACTGGCCATATACCTCTATACTGGTGTCCATAGTTAAGTGACCCGTTCCAAAGCACTGTAGTTTGACAACTGGCCGTATATCTCTATACTGGCGTTCCATAGTTAAGGGACCCGTTATAAAGCACTGTAGTTTGACAACTGGCCATATATCTTAATACTGGTGTTCAAAGTATTGGGACCCGTTCTAAAGCACTGTAGTTTGACAACTGGCCATATATTTTGATACTGGTGTTCCTAGTATTTGGACCCGTTCTAATGCACTGTAGTTTGAAAACTTGCCATATATCTTAATACTGGTGTTTATAGTATTGGGACCCGTTCTAATGCACTGTAGTTTGAAAACTTGCCATATATCTCAATACTGGTGTTTATAGTATTGGGACCCGTTCTAATGCACTGAAATTTGACAACCAGCCATATATCTCTATACTGGTGTTCATAGTTAAGGGACACGTTCTAAAGCACTGTAGTTAGACAACTGGCCATATATCTCTATACAGGTGTTCATAGTAATAAGACTTATTCTACAGCACTGTAGTTTAAAAACTAGTCATATATCTCTATACTGGTGTTCATAGTTAAGGGACCCGTTCTAAAACATTGTAGTTAGACAACTGGCCATATATCTCTATACTGGTGTTCATAGTATGAAGACCTGTTCTAGAGCAATGTAGTTTGACAACTGGCAATATATCTCAATACTGGTGTTCAAAGTATTGGGACCCGTTCTAAAGCACTGTAGATTGACAACTGGCCATATATCTCAATACTGGTGTTCGTAGTATTTGGACCGTTCTAAAGCACTGTAGTTTGACAACTGGCCATATATCTCTATACTGGTGATCATAGCTGAGGGACAGGTTTTTAAGCGCTGTGGTTTGATGATTGACCGTTTTTACTGATGTTCATAGTCGACGGACACAGTTTAAAGTGCTGTAGTTAGACAACTGGCCATCTATTTCTATACTGTTGACCATTGCTAGGGGACATATTTTAGAGTGACTCGCTCAGGGTTTGGTAAAATGCATTCACAATTACGAAATAAAGTGTGGCATATCGTAAAGATTGTTAAAACAAAAATACCAAAAGCTGACAATCTTCAGCAAATGTTGATATTTGCTCAAAAATTGTCTTTGAAGACCATAATTAGTAACGCGATCTAAAATTAATTAATGCTGTGGTGTTGCGTGATTGGTTGATTACATTATCATGTGATATTATGAATGTATCCTTAACAGGTCAACATATCCACCATTTTTGTTGTACATGTAAGTCCCAGTGGCTGGAGGACTAGCCGGCTGTTTTCTACTTTTTTCTTGGATTTAAAGGCTCGGATTCGAACCCAACTAGAACCAAAATACTTTTTTATGCTATAACTGTATTTAAAATGCCTTCATATGAGTAGTTATGGCGGTGACACCTAATGTGATGTTCTTAATCTTAACCAATGCAGTTTATCAACTGATCACCTGGAATCATTGATTTGAGATTGGATTTTGGATTCACTGGAGGAGCAGTGATGTTTGATTCAGCTGAAAAACTATGAAATTAAAATAATGTTTTTGGATTTTGAAGTTTACAGATAATACACAGGATTTATGCAAGTGTAAGATAAATGGTTAGAACCAGTTAAAACTTCAAAGAAAGTCTTCATTGGTTGTGTAAAAAACAGATTACTTTTTATTTAGTGAAGAAACATAGAAATGGAATTATAGAAAAAAGTCAGGATAAGCATTGGATTAAGATGATTTTCAAGAATAAGTTGGATTATGTGAAGAAAACTTTAAGATCATCAATTGGATTCACCTGAGGAATTACAAGAACATTAGATTAAAAAGATGATTTACAAGAAATGGTTTGATTACCATATGTGAAGAAACTACTAGATCAACAATTGGATTCACATGAAGAATTTCAAGAAAATATATGATGAAAGTCTATTTTACTCTGCTCTTTTACAAATGGATGCTGAAAGTGACCAAATTTGAAGAGAAAACTAAAAATATGAAAGAATTGTGGGGATTTTAGATGACATGATTTGAGTCTATGCTTGGTGAAATTGAGAAATAGTTTTTCATACAAGTATGGTTACTTATCTGCATGGAAATATCAACATAAAGCGGAACTTATGTGAACTGTGTCACAAATTAATTCTTCTGAAAGTACACAGTAATTATTATACACTAATATCAAGGGTCTGAAGCATTGATTGATCTTGGCTTTTGTTCAGGCTTAAACCATCAAATGATTTTCCTTTCAATTCTTACATCTATGGCTTGTCATTTCACTTCATACATAAAAAAATACTAATTTTTGCTAACACCATCAGCAATTTGACCTGTTGTTTTTTTATCTCCCTACAACCAGCCTATTGAATCGTAGATTTAAAGTATGCTGGCAATAACTGCATGGTTACAAAGGGATATCTTTGAAGAGGTGATTATGACTACCTTGAATATCTTGAAGAGGTGACCATGACTACCTTGGATATCTTTGAAGAGGTGATCATGACTACCTGGGATATCTTTTAAAAAGTGATCATAACTACCTGGGATATCTTTGAAGAGGTGGTCATGACTACCTTGGATATCTTTGAAGAGGTGATCATGACTACCTGGGATATCTTTGAAAAGGTGATCATGACTACCTGGGATATCATTGAAGAGGTCATCATGACTACCTGGGATATCTTTGAAGAGGTGATCATGACTACCTTGGATATCTTTGAATAGGTGCTTATGACTACCTGGGATATCTTTGAAGAGGTGATCATGACTACCTGGGATATCTTTGAAGAGTTGATCAAGACTACCTGGGATATCTTTGAAGTCTTAATCATGACTACCTACAGGTGGTATAAATAAACCATCTGCTCAGTGCAAAATTGAAAAATTCTTTCAATCATGCCTTTATACATGTAACAGAGACTTTTTCTAGCTTCCCGCTGAGCTGATAAGGATAGTAGTAATCACTTAATACAATAAATCAACATTCTTAAATGCTTTATTTGAAATCATAATAAAAATCCATTCAAAAAGTGCTGACACAACAATGTGACGAATGTTTTGGACTGGGCTACATGAACAGGGATGCATCTTGATGAACCTACTGGTTCCAATGAACTATTGAACGTTTATAGGCAAATGCTATTACATTTGAGAACAACAGTTACCTTATTGGCTTAACATGGAGCTTTAAGCAAAAATCTTAGGGATACAATATTTAATATAAATGGTCAAAACAGTTTTTTGTTTCAACTAACTTCTCCATATAAATAGGGTAGGTCAATATGCTTTTTTCTATTTTATTTTTAGAGCTGGGGTTCTGTACCTAAACTACCTATACCAGGGTATATCACTATTCTATTTTTTTAAACAAGAGCTGTCATAGCACAGGGCCCTCAACTATGTGCCACTTAGTCTTAGAAATAAATACAATAATGATGCAATATGTGGCTGTCAAATGCAATATAAAAAAGTCAAAATTAAAAGTAAGCAAGAAATGCTGCAATGCAACAAAAACAGGTTTTCAGTGATTGACAGACAAACATAATTAATTAACCATTTGTTGAGTGATTAAGTTTCAATAGTGTTTTTTTGTAATGGTGACCTTGATCCAATGGGCCCCAAATGCAATCTCATATGAGTTCTTTATAAGCTCTTCCTATATACTAAGTTTGGTCACTATATGTCAACCCTAACTAGTTATTCAGTACTAACTAGTGTTTGAAAATCAGACTCCATTTGCTATCGATAATCGAATCGAATCGAAACAAGCATTTCGATTTACTATCGGACAATAATCGAACGTTCATAATATCTGTAAGGAATACATTCTTTATACATAGTATCATCATGATCATTTAGATGGTTTGACTTGGAATCAGTACGTGTGATGCTGAAGTCATGCCTTGGCAACAGTAAGTAAATTTAATTAATCTTTTCCTGTCTTTAATAACTAAACGAAAAACCATAACAACACAACACATACTTAATAATTGCACATCAATTGCAAAAAGTTATCTTAGTATTTTATCAATGTAAAACAATATTCAATATTTGTAAATCAGCTTAACATTCAATAAACTGTTATATTGAACAGATCATTAGAATATCTAAATTTCATAAAACTTCCACAAAAAAGTAAACTAGTTAATTACAAACGAAACCAAAAAAGGTTTCAAGAACAGAATGCATCTCGCCGGGATCCCCAGTATTCACAGGTATGACCGGACCCACTACACCATAGAGACAGCATATAGAAGAAGGTTTTATGAAATATATAAACAATTAAAAACAATTTATAATTTTGGGAGAGTTTGTAAGGTTTTAAGCACAAGTGTTTACATTCACTGCATTTGTGTAAGAGAGTGACACCCTTCTTAAAATGAATTCAACGAGAATTTACATGAAAGAAAAAATGACATTAACTCAATTTTTACCACAAAACAAAACATACGTAGTTACCGGAAGTAACATTAGTGACATTGATTTTGGACAACCACTATCGATTGTCGCCGACATAGTATATGCAAAGATCTTGCAAATAATGTGGTTAAAAAGCATTAAAGAGAATACATCTGTACATAATGCTATTTTAGTTAAAAAGATACTTGTGCTATTTTACACACGTTGAACATAAACTCCAATCAACATTAAACAAATAAATACATTTAAACAAAAGATGTTTAAAGACATTGTGCTAGATTAAAGAAGGTATATATCAGCAATGACTGTAATATTGATTTTTGACCTAATGAACATAAAGGATAATCGACTGGTCAAGTCAAATATACTAAAAAGTATTAATTGTCTGAGATATAAAACAAAAAGAATGTTTTACTTATAGCATTAACAGTGACTTTGATCTACTGGTTTCAAAAACAAGCAGGAATTGATGTAAGAGGGGGATGATTAAGGGCGCAACTTTTTGACACACGCCCATCCCTCAGAGACAAAAATGATACAGTTTCAAATGTTTGCAGTGGGGTTCAGGAACATTTTAAACAAACCACGTCTGAAATGTTGCATATTTAGCCCATTTTATTACCTTTTTTTGATATTAACATAATAAGTACCCCTGCTGAATCATCTAGTGGTTGTATGCTGTTTAAAATTTCAGTAAATTATCCCTAACAAAATCAACTTTCAAATAAGTTTTATTTCTATATCCATCAAATGTTTTACGAAACTTTGAATAAATTTAACAGGTTTAATAACATGTAAATGGAAAACTTATTATATATAATTATGCAAAAACATTGGCTCTAAAACCTAATATATCATACAGTCTTTATGTCGGCCTATCTCGTATACATGCGCTAAAGGGTTAAAGCTGCTCTCTCACAGCCGGATCGACCAATTTGACATCTTTTTTGTACTGGAATAAGGTACTTTGTGCAAAACAGTGATAATTATATATGATTGCTGACAAAAGATTAGATCATGTTGTTGTTGTTTTTTTAATTTCCAATTGGAAATCGATGTTTTATGGCTACAAGAGTTACTTACGCTTTAAGAAAAAAAATCAGTAGTTTTTCACACAATTGAGATCTGTTATATTGTTTAATCTTCAATAATTTAAATTGAAGGATGTTTCTGAGACAAAACATGCAAAATAACGTAAAAACTGTAGAGTGCAGCTGTAATGTACATTCTTAAAGTCAACAACACAAAACTTTGTTCCTGATTGCTGTAAAAAGTGTTACAAAAATGCCTAGGCTGAAACAAGATAAGATAAAAAATGACCCGAATTTGTGATGGTCAAGTTTTTGACACAAAGCCTATCAGTATTTATAGTTACATACACAAATAATGATTTGCAATGCTAATTAATAAGCTCTAGCTGAATTTCAGCAGGACCCTGTTAATATGCATTGGAGTGATAGCAATCACTAAATATTAATGGTCTTAGGTCAAGGAATTCAAGAGTCATTGTGCAGAATAACCACTGTTTGCCATGACCTTCACCTTTGACCAACAAACTCAAAATACAATACTGGTCATGTTCTGGTCAAAGATATCCTACCATTAATGTTTCATGGTCTAAGGTCAACCTACAAAATGTGTTATTATTATAAGATATTTAAAAAATAAAATGCGTCTGTTTGCAAACATATGCTAGTACATATGCCCATTTTTTACAATAATGGCAAAATACATATAAACTACATTTAAGGTCAATAAATCAATAACACAAAGCAGAGGTCTTTCATATCACAAATATCTCTGCAAGCCAAGCTAAGGTATTTCCATCCAAAGAGCTTGCAAACTGTCAACAGCCTGTTGAAGAGATTGTCCAGAGGAACAATCCTGGGGATTTATTCACTTCCTTCTGAGTTGAGATGTTTCAAACTGACAGCCTTCAATTTCAATGTACATATTTAAAAACAGTTTATATTCCCAGTGACTTTATATATATATGTTTTACCTTAAAGCTGCACTCTCACAGATTTACCGTTTTTACAACTTTTTTATTTTTTGTCATGGAAAGAGCAAATTCTTGCGTAAATATCTGCAAACTAATGATATAAGATTGCTGACAAAATATCAGAGCGCAGATTTGCATATTTCCGTTAGAAAATTAATACTTTATGGCTAAAACAGTGACTAACGGTTTAAGAAAAATGCATAAAACATGATTTTTTGAACTTAAATATAAAAATCTGCGATCTATTTATTGTCAGCAGTCTTATATCACTGGTTTCCATGGACTTTCGCCAAAAATGGCTCGTTCCTAGACAATAAAATAAAAACGTTCAATCTGTGAGAGTGCAGCTTTAAGTGATGATACATTAAATGTTGCCCATATATTATTTAATGATTAAACAAACTATCATTAACATTAATCTTACAGGTATGAAGCTATGGCTTTTACAGCATTTCAAAGAAAACACATTCTTGAAACAAATGATAAAATTTACTTTGTCTGTATATATTTATTTATAACTATGTTTAAAAAGGTTATTTTTAGTTTTGATTACAAAAATGTTGATGCTGAGGACTTGGAAAGGTTTAATCTTACCCAAGGTAAGATTGGTGCAGATTGTATGCATCCATAGGCCTACTGCAGGTGTCAGTCTGTATATGTTGTCATGGCTGCTACTGAGATCATGGACTCAATGGTGTGGTCAACTGTTGTTCCAAGCAGGATATACCTACCACCACTGAGGCAGGCTCTGGATGAATGGCAGGCAAAGGTCCATGACCAGCTCCTAATAGCATTAATAATTCATAGTATGAGATGCATTGTTTATTAAACATGTACATGGGTATATCATTTTTGTTCTCACTCATCAACTAAATGCTAAATCATGGACATTTCTTTTAAGCGAGGCAGAAACAATACATGTGGTATCATACAAAATTACAAACACAAAGCACAGTCTTGGCTTTTCAACATGGTTCGTTCTTGAACTCTTCTACATTCCGGAAGCAAGCTGGTGCAGACAGACAGCACAGCACACACTTTATGGCCGCTCAACTATGAACACCAGTATAGGGATATATCAACAATTGTCAAACTACAGTGCTTTATAACGGGTCCCAATACTACGAACACCAGTATAGAGATATATGGCCAGTTGTCAAACTACATTGCTTTAGAACGGGTCCATATACTATGAACCCCAGTATAGAGATATATGGCCAATTGTCAAACTACAGTGCTTTAAAACGGGTCCCTCAACTATGTACACCAGTATAGAGATGTATTGCCAGTTGTTAAATTACAGTGCTCTAGAACAGGACCCTCAACTATGAACACCAGTATAGGGATATATCAACAATTGTCAAACTACAGTGCTTTAAAACGGGTTCATATACTATGAACCCCAGTATAGAGATATATGGCCAGTTGTCAAACTACATTGCTTTAGAACGGGTTCATATACTATGAACACCAGTATAGAGATATATGGCCAGTTGTCAAACTACATTGCTTTAGAACGGGTTCATATACTATGAACCCCAGTATAGAGATATATGGCCAATTGTCAAACTACAGTGCTTTAAAACGGGTCCCTCAACTATGTACACCAGTATAGAGATGTATTGCCAGTTGTCAAATTACAGTGCTCTAGAACAGGACCCTCAACTATGAACACCAGTATAGAGATATATCGACAATTGTCAAACTACAGTGCATTAGAACGGGTCCCTCAACCATGAACACCAAAATACTGTGCAATCTTCTTTGCATAACTTGCATCGATTAAATAACAGTTTAACACATATTAAACAGAAAATGCTCAATACCGTTATTTCCAAAGTTCTTCGAACTGTAGTCTGTCACATACTGCACATTAGCTCTCAGTTCTGACTGTTTGATTTCTTTGAAAACATCCTCTAAATTGTGTCTGACTCAGCATCTTGTAGTTGTAAAACATGTAAATAAACAACTACACAGATATCTATGACGTTATTTTATAAACGGGCACCTAGCACAGTATAAAGTGCGGATTATGGGTTTGCCAGACGAAAGACAGTTCGGATTTCAGCAAGTGCTTGTAGTGGTTTTTACGTCATAGATATTTGTGTAAATAAAGGGAAATGTTAATTCTAACGTTGTATTTAGGTTGACAAAAGTCGTTTTAATTATAAGAATACTTTCATTTGTGCTTAATGTGGTGTAAAATTAGAAAAATAAGTAGTTTGTAACAATTTGCTATACCCGGGTAAGTCTTAATGGAAATGACATTTGTTTAAAAGGGTTACTAAATACAAAAAGAAAACCATACTGGTTGAGAAACAGTTTCCGACAGTTTTTAAACGTTTTTATTGAATTATTTATACGTGTTTAAATATCTACTAAAATTGTTCACATTTTATATAACTACAGCTCAAGCTGCTATTGTCGATATATTTCTTATGTGTGACTTCACATATAGTGTATCTAATAGGGGCGCAAAGAGGGTACCGGGCAGTTGCCTAATTCCGGATTTGCCTAAATAATCGGAAATCGTTTAAAAAAACGTTTCGGCGACCGTGATCAATATAGAATAATCACAGTCTACGCAACTGACCTCCATAGCAACAGAAACTACACAAAAGTGCAGCTATTCGAGTATAACCCCAAAATAAATACCTCTAAACTTCTGCTTTCCTAAATGTCAATATTAAGTCATGTGGGGGATGACGTCACACAGCGCGAGCTTTTATATTGAGGTTCGACAGGGTTATCTTTAAACTCTAGACCTACTATACGATGTTTATGACTTATCAGCAATCACGAAATACAATGCCAATTACATTAAAGTAAATACATTGACGATGTCATTGTTTTGTGTTGTGCAGCATTTGATATGAAAATGAAGCAAAAAAGAAGCAGATTCGTACTTTCAAAATTATGCAAATTCGGACAAATTAGTAGTTTGGATACGCCGAAAATACACATACAAATACTTCAGAGAAGTATAAAATTTATATACAGGTTAAACATTTAATACATGATGTTCATTTAAGTAGCATTCAAATATTTTTTTTTATTTTTTATTATTTTTTTTTTTTGGTGTGTGCTTCCTTTTATTGCCCCCCGTACATTTATGGTATGCGTGGTTCGGGGCACACCACAGGAACATACCTCACAAAACATTTCATAAATATAGGGAATTTTGTACATACTAGTGTATTCAATTTCAGTTATATCAATAATGATATCATCTTAAACAAAACATCATCTATAATTTGAATTATTACATTACATCCTTATCTTTTTATTTCTATTTCAGATGTTAAAACAAGTATGCCATAACTAAAAGGGTGAACACACATCTAAGTATATATATGAAAAAAGTAAAGAAAATATAAACACTATGTTCTTGTACAAAGTATATAAGTTTTTACTGTTTTTAAAATGTATGTGGTCTAGATAAACAATTTTACAACTGACCAATTTATAAGTTCTGTTTCATTAATATTTGATTTTTCATAAATATTCCAAGCAAATTTTAAACTACTCTTTAAACCAATAAAGGATGGTCTTATTTATTCTCCTTTTACAGAGATATATGTATTTTTTTTAATTTCATAACTAAGTATATTATATTTAATTGAATTTTTACAAGTGGTTCCCAACAAAAATGTATGGCAATTTAATGGGAAAAAAACATTTAAGGCTGATAAAAACTCTTTAACACAGTTTATTAAGGTTTGAATAATCTCACAATTCCAGAATATATGAATCAAGGTTTCCTCTTCAGACAAACAAAATGTACATAATCTATCATTAACAATATTCATTTTAAACAAAAGTGAGTTTGTAGCTAAAATCCTATGTATGATTCTTGTTTGAAACCATTGAATATATGTATCTCTTGTAATACTAAATACCAATCCATAGATCTTTTTTCCAATTTACATCCTGGAAAACAATGTCCCATTTAGCCTGACATGTTGGAGTATCCTTATTTTTTATCAATTCATTATAAACTTTTTTACTTCCTTTGGTTTCAAGCAAAATATCCTTAACATAACATGACATTGATGGGTTTTGAGTTCTATCATTATTACTAAATGTAATTTTACATGTTTTAATGTAGTTCTTAACAACTCTAATTAAACCTTCAAACAATATGAAATTTATATTTGTCCCTGTACAATTCTCTTAGTATCTCTTTGTTACAAATGTGCCTGTATCATCAACAATATCTTTAATAAAACGTATTCCTCTATTATAAAGACTTTTGACAAAATACCTTTATTACCAGTCTTCAAATGATGGTTGTAAAACAAAGGTGTATCAAGTATATTCTCAACAGTATCAGTGGATAATTTATCAATGTAGCTATTAAACATGTTAAGAACATCAATCCAAAAATTATTTTTTAATTTCTTTATTATACTTTCAGCAAACAATTTTCCTGTATTAAATACTTTACAGACATCAAACAATGAGTTCATTAACACATAACATTTTCCTTCACTATTCACAAATTTTCTAAGCCAAGAGAGTTTTAAGCTATTACAACATGCTACAACATCTATCATCTTTAGACCTCCATTACTGTACTCTTTTACTAAAACAGAGTTTTTTATCTTATGGGGTCCATCCCAAATGAAATCATAGAACATGTTTATGATTTTATTGAACACATGTGTACTAGGGTTTGGCAATGACATAAAAAGATGTGTGAAAATGGGTAATAACAATGATTTTACAACAGTGATCTTTCCAATTGGAGTTAACTTCCTTTTTTTCCAATAACTGATACATATCTTCACCTTTTCTAGTTTGCTAGTAAAATTTAATTCTATCATTTTGCTAAGATCTACATAAAAAATTAAACCTACTAATTTAAACTGTGAAGCTCCCCAGGTCAATTTATATTTTGTTTTAATTGACCTTGTGCTATATTTTAGGGAACCAATCCATATTAAATGTATCTTATCAAAGTTAATTTTCAAGCCAGAATATAAAGAAAAATCATATAATAATTTTAAGGTAGCATTCAATGATAAATCTGATCCATCAAGTAACAGAGATGTATCATCTGCAAATTGAGATATTTTGTATTCAACACCGTCCACTGAAATGCCCTTGATAGATTTACAATTTCTTATTTTTTTTGATAAAATTTCAGCACACAAAATAAAAATATAAGAGCTTATCGGGTCTCCCTGTCTACACCCTCTCCCAATTTTAAAGAAATTTGACAGAAAACCATTCATTTGAACAGCAGTTTCAGTATTATTCAGAAACAAAGAAATCCACTGTATAAACGTTTGTCCAAAATTAAAGAAAGAATTTTTTTTTTTTAATAAAACTAAAAGACAAAGTATCGAACGCTTTCTCAAAATCTATCATCATTAACAGACCAGGTATATTATTATCCTCAGTGAATTTCATCAAGTCATATAGTAGCCTAGTATTTTCACCAATGTGTCTTCCTTTTATAAAACCAGTTTGGTCTTTTGCAACTAAAGAATCTAATACAGTCTTTAATCTGTTTGCAATGGAACCAGATGCAATTTTATAAACTGTATTGAGCAAGGTAATAGGTCTAAGGTTTTTAAGAAACTTCCTTGGTTTATTATCTTTTGGAATACATGTAATGATACCTTGTTTTTGTGTAATAGACATTGATCCATTTTCTAAAGCAAAATTTACAGCTCTAACTACAAAATATCCAATACGAGACCAAAAAGCCTTAAAATGTTTTGCAATGAATCCATCCGAACCCGGGCTTTTATCATTTTTCATATTTTTTAAGGAAGAAGAGGCTTCTTCAAAAGTAATAAGACCTTCTAAAGACTGTGCCTGATCAATTGGCAGTTTAGGGACAGAACTTTCATTCATGTCATTTTCAATATTATAGTCAACTTCTGAAGTACTCTTAGAGTATATTTTTTCAAAAAACAAGGATGTTTCTTTTAAAATATAATTTTGCTCATATACAAAACAACCATCTTCCTTCTCAATAAAAGGAATGCATTTACTAATAGAGTAATTCTTTTCAAGCCGACAAAAAAAAAACCTGTTGGCTTTTCACCAATATCAATGAATTCTGCTTTTGATCGGATAATATGTCCTCTTATTTTCTCTGTTCTTAATGTACTTAATTTATTCTGTAAAGCCTCTAAAATATCCTTATTTTCATCATTAAATTCTATTCTATATTTCCAATTTTTGTTAAAATATCATTTTCCTGAGTATTTTTACTTTTAGCTTTATAACTTGAATAGGAAATACTTTTACCCCTAATTTCCATTAACAATGTTTCTAAAAAAAGCTGATCATTTATCACAAATTGAATTTCATTATTATTGATTTCGGACAATTTATCCAAGCAATATACAGGTAAACAGTACTGTTGTTTGATTTCTTCAATCTTTTGGTTAATACTATTTAAATATTCTATATCACTTAACAACGAATTTTTAAATTTCCAGAGGCCTTTCCCATGCTTAACTTCTTGTAGTTTTAAATCAAGACTAACTATAGAATGATCAGATTTGTAACTTATATGTATATCACAATATCTAATATTTGTCAATAAAGCATCAGAAACAAGAAAAAAATCCAGTCTGTCCTGATGTAGAGGGGTAGGTCGTCTCCATGTAAACTGACAGTAAGATGCCTATCCGAAATAATTGTTTGTAGTGTCTGACGTGCATGTTTATTATTATCATAAGTTTTATGATTTTTGTAATCTAACTGAACATCAAGTACTAGGTTAAAATCACCACAAACAATATAAGAATCATTTTCATACTTGTCAATTAATTTGAAAATATCTGTATAAAAACTTGGCCTATCTGAATTTGGGCCATAAAGTGCACACAATGTAAACATTTTTAATCCATAGGTCAAATCAAGCACTACATAATTTCCATGTGGATCACATTCAATCCTGTGTACTTTACTGTCAATATTTTTTTGTAAATAAAATAGAAACTCCTCTGGAGTTTGACGTACCAAAACTATGATAACATGATTGACCATCCCACTGTGAGTAAATTTGTTTTTCCATATTCGGTATAAAATGACAGTCTTGTAAGCAATAAATATGTGTCTTTTGGGCTTTTAGAAAATTAAAAACATCATTTCATCATTATTGTTGTCTTTTAGACCTCGACAGTTGTAAGTAATAATTTTTAAATCAGTCATTACAAAAACCGCACACAGAAACTTTATTATTTATCATTTTCCTAACAGTGAATTACCACAGTTTAATGTTACATACATCACAATAAAAGGTAAATACTGAGTACAGACAAAAATGCATGAACAACTGATACCTCAATATACAAGAACATAAAAATAAGTGCAAAGTGAAAATGAACATGTAGAAAAGACAGAATAAATGCAATTTCTCCAAAAACACAATCCCAAGTTTAATAAAATCTTATTACAATAATTGATAAAATAAAACTCTCTTATCAGCGAAATAACCTGAATAAGATATTAAGTAAAGCTTAACAGCAAAGGTTTAGTAGTACCTGTATGACTACAATTGTTGATCAATGAAGCATTTATATAACAGTGAATGACCTATTGATATAATCATATTGACAGATCAGCGAGCACATAATAATTGTACTTGACATGACCACAGACCTCTGCCGATCTATTTTTATCACTAGTAAAAACCCATAATTATGTAGTATACAGTCCAATGAGTACATACTAACAGTGACTTATAGGTGGCGCTCTTGTGAAAATACAAACATAAGGAGCACATGGTTACTCTTTATGCACATGTAAACTTGTTTCAAATACTATGCAAAAAAAAATAAAAAATAAAAATATATATATATATGACTTTAACACGAATTGAAGTCAAATTTTAAATTTTAAATCCATGCACATATTAGGTAATTTATCCAGTCACATTGAATGTAAATAGTTTATGATGTCACTGTTTTACGTTCTCGGTAAGCTCTCATAACAGCATTTAAATATTTGTATTGACTTAATAATGTTTACTTTGTTCTTTGAAAAATAATCCGAATATTTAGGCACTGAATGCAGGTTTTTGGACGTCGTTTATGCCCTTATTTCGTACTGAATATTATTATAATAATTGTTTTTTTCTTTTATTCTTTTTCCATTTTGGTTGATATAGTACCCAACATTTCTCTATTAAAACTTCATGATCTTATGTTCAGTACTTACATTGTTCTGATTAGCTTGTGATGAGAAGCAGTTTCCGACAATTTGAATGCGGGGCATATTTAAGGTGCCTGTTGTGTGTTTTATTATCCGTTTATTTAATAAACTAAATATAAGACGGTGATAAGAGAAATGCTATTTAATTTTTCAGCGTTTCATCGTGTGTATAAGTCAATTAAGGAAAACCTTGTAGCTATTCATAGATAAGCAAATTAGGTTCACACGCATGCGCAATACGCTGCGCGTGCAAATCCTCCACGTGCAAGTTTGTGTACAAAATGAAAAATATACATTTAACATTAAATAATAATAAAAGTTTCTTACTTGTCTCGGTAAGAATTTCAACTTTTGATTCCTAGTTACCATATAGTTTGTCAACTGGCCATATATCTTTATACTGGTGTCCATAGTTCAGGGACCCGTTCTAGAGCACTGTAGTTAGACAACTGGCGATATTATCTCTATACTGGTATTCATAGTTATGAAATCCGTTCTAATGCACTGTAGTTTGTCAACTGGCCATATATCTCTATACTAGTGTCCTTAGTTGAGGGACCCGTTCTAGAGCACTGTAGTTAGACAACTGGCCATATATCTCTATACTGGTGTTCATAGTATTGGGACCCGTTCTAGAGCACTGTAGTTAGACAAATGGCCATATATCTCTATACTGGTGTTCATAATATTGGGACCCGTTCTAATGTACTGTAGTTAGACAACTAGCCATATATCTCTATACTGGTGTTCATAGTTGAGGGACCCGTTCTAGAGCACTGTAGTTAGACAACTGGCCATATATCTCTATACTGGTGTCCATAGTATTGGGACCCGTTCTAATGCACTGTAGTTTGTCAACTGGTCATATATCTCTATACTGGTGTTCATAATATTGGGACCCGTTCTAATGCACTGTAGTTAGACAATTGGTCATATATATCTATACAGGTGTTCATAGTTGAGGGACCCGTTCTAGAGCACTGTAGTTAGACAACTGGCCATATATCTCTATACTGGTGTTCATAGTATTAGGACCCGTTCTAAAGCACTGTAGTTTGACAATTGGTCATATATCTCTATACTGGTGTTCATAGTATTAGGACCCGTTCTAGAGCACTGTAGTTAGACAATTGGTCATATATATCTATACAGGTGTTCATAGTTGAGGGACCCGTTCTAGAGCACTGTAGTTAGACAACTGGCCATATACCTCTATACTGGTGTCCATAGTATTTGGACCCGTTCTAATGCACTGTAGTTTGTCAACTGGCCATAAACCTCTATACTGATGTTCATAGTTGAGGGACCCGTTCTAGAGCACTGTAGTTAGACAACTGGCCATATATTTCTATACTGGTGTCCATAGTTGAGGGACCCGTTCTAGAGCACTGTAGTTAGACAACTGGCCATATATCTCTATACTGGTGTCCATTGTTATGAGACTTGTTCTAGAGCACTGTAGTTTGTCAACTGGCCATATATCTCTACGCTTTTGACCGAAGCTAGAATTCCCGTTCTAAAGCACTGTAGTTTGACAACTGGCCATATATCTTTTTACTTGAATTGATATTTTGCATGTCTGTTCTAAAGCACTTTTGTAACACACTGGTGTTCGTAGTTTTGGATGTAATGTCCTGTAGCACTATGGTTTAACACCTGGCCATTCAACTTTATATTACAAAGTTCTGCAATTTTAAACTGTTGAATTGAAATAGGAAAATGCAAGAGAACACATTGGACTCAGTCAAACAACTAGGTGCATTTAAGATCCATTGAAGAATTAAAGTAAACCTGGGAGGAAAAGTGCGTCCGGTGTGGGGCTCGAACCCACGACCGCCGGAACACTAGCATGGCGCTCTATCCAACTGAGCTAACCGGGCGGCTGGTTCTAACCCCCACACACTACACTCCTCCCCCCATTAACCTTTTAGGCCGACGGAGGCACTACTGCCATTTACCGCTGCCACCAGTCAAGTAAACCTTGGAGGAAAAGTGCGCCCGGTGTGGGGCTCGAGCCCATGACCGCCGGAACACTAGCAAGGCGCTCTAACCAGCTGAGCTAACCGCAAGGCTGGTTCTAACCCACGCACACACTACAATCCTCCCCCATTAACTTTTAAGGCCGACGGAGGCACTACTGCCATTTACCGCTGCCACCAGTAAAGTAAACCTTGGAGGAAAAGTGCGCCCGGTGTGGGGCTCGAACCCATGACCGCCAGAACACTAGCACGGTGATCTTTCCAACTGAGCTAACCGGGCGGCTGGTTCTAATCCCCACACAATACAGAATCTATGAGGATAAGGTTATATTTTGCAAGAATTTAATTTGGATGCATTGATGAAGCATGATGACATGATTTACCAGTAATGCTTCTGAGGAAGTTAACCACATATTGGATTAAGCAAAACTAGAAGATAAAAGATGCGACCAGAAGAATTCAGAAAACTACAAAAAAAAACAAAACGGTTTTAGCATAGGAACTACAAGATAAAATGTTTGAAACTTCATGATTTAAGTTTGGATTCTTAGTCAAATACTGTTTTGATTGACAAGGTTGGAAATGAAATCATAGTACAGGGAAATGAAGGATTGAAAAGGAATTGAAATGATTAACACTTAAATGTGTAAATGTGAATAAACACTTCCATTGTTGGTAGATTTCTATGCTTGATGAAATTGTGAATTTGTATTTCATACAAGTATGGTAACTTATCTGCATGGATAAATCAACAGAAAGTAAAATTAGTGTGAACTGATTTATTTGTATCATTATTTTTAATAGTTTCGAGTGATTTCACTTATCCAATTTAGTCACTATCAATACTATTCCATCGCATATTTTGGCGTGAAGCCTTATTCCTTCAGTTACACAGAATTATGACCCTTAAATTATAAATAGCTCATTAAAATGGCTTTGAAAATGTTTCAATGTTTTTATTGTATATTGATTTTGTTTGCAATATTTTACTAACTTTTCTTGATGTTTTTGATGATTTTATTTCTTGTCATTTTGCCATAATAACCAAGGGTGGGTGCTATTATTTCTTTGTTATCAAATAGTTTAGTTTGCAAATTTTAATGAGCTGTCTTATTATTATGCCCCCCCCCCCCTTTGAAGAAGAGGGTATATTGCTTTGCCCATGTCGGTCGGTAGGTCGGTCAGTCTGTCAGTAGACCAAATTATGGTCATCAAACTTGATATGAAGGTTGAGCCTGACCAGCAGATGACCTCTATTTATTTTAGGGCTCATCGGGTCAACGGTCAAGGTCACAGTGACCTTTGATAGTTAAATAATTTCAAAGCTTGTCTGAGTGATAACTCGACTATGCCTGCACCCATGGCTCTCAAACTTGACTTGGAGGTTTGGCCTGACCAGAAGATGACCCCTACTGATTTTAGGGGTCAAAGGTCAAGGTCACAGTGACCTTGACAGCAAACTCGACAATTCCTTAACCTATCCTTAACCTATGGTCATTAAACTTGACATGAAGGTTGGGACCGACCAGTAGATGACCCCTCTTGACTTTGGGGGTCATCTGGCCAAGGTAAAGGTCACAGTAACCTTTAATGCAAAAAAGTTAACAAATCTTCTCCAAGTGATATCTCAACAATGCCTGAACCTATGATCATCAAACTTGACATTGAAGTTGGGCCTGACCAGTAGATGACCCTTTTTGATTTTAAGAGTCATCGAGTTAAAGGTCAAGTTCACAGTGACCTTCAATGTGAAAAGGTTTTGAGTGATCTCAGTGAATTTGAACAAAAAAGCTTGTCTCTGTGATAACCTGTCCCTGTTAATACCTTTACCCATGGTTTTTGGTGACAGGCTGATGACTACTTTGGAATTCAAGGTCATAGAGTCAAGTCATGGTCATAACACACTCTATCCTCACGCTTTGAATGGTCATAATCTTAAAACTGCCTCAACAGCATCCAATGTCAATGTCAGATTTTGGAACATGCATGTCTCATTTAATTTTCCATATAATCCTGACAACATGCCGCTCAGGGGGCATAATGTTTGACAAACATCTCATGTTTATTTCTTGTATTCCTCTAAACAATTCAATCCAATTCAATGGTTACACTTGATTCTGGTTAATATTTCTACTGTGCATAACTCTCCTTTAGTTGACATCGTTCCTCTTGAGGCTGGGTGTTGGGTCAAGTCAACAAATGGTATGAAAACAATTCAATGTTCAATTTCTTTATTTTCGTTTTCATTTTTAATAGGTAGCAGAATATCAAACCCTACTTTTTGTAGAACCTGCAACTGATTGTATTTCAATCTGTTCAGTCAGTTGTCATTGATGTTATGTTGTTCATATTATTGAAGCTATTTATTCTCTGTAATCAGGGCCTCACATCTGGATTATAATTAAATGTCTTGGCTTTTATATATGCATTATTCAAGAACAAAAGTTGAACATTCTTATGACATTTTTTAACAAAATTATAAGCCAATCCCTATGCTCATCATGTCTCAGCTACAGTTTATATTTACTACTTTATCATGGCACATGTCCACTACTTTATCCTAGGCTGACTATACTTCTTCTTCATGTCATGTCCTGAAGATCAATTGAATTAGTATACATTTCAATCCCATCAGACACTTAACCATTTAGATGCGCAGAAAAATGAACAGACAAGCGCGAAAAAACCCCACCTCAATATGAAGTGTGGACAATTGAAAAGTAAATGTGTATAGCATGGAAAGAACAATGGAATAATAATATATTTGTTTATTAAAACTCTCAATACAATATCGGTTGTATTGACAAAAAATCGGAAAAAGGGTACAAATGTAAATAAAAATATTACTTATTGATGCAGCATCACTAAAAGCAAACTTCAGCTTTCTTTGTTCTGTACAATTGCAGGCCCCATCTGCTGTACTATAATCGCAGGATGCAACCTGTAGTGTGTAGAATATTAGCATACTTATGTTAACAAAGCCATATTGTGAAAGTTCTAGAACAATCGCTTACATTTAGGCTTTCTCTTACTCTTACTGTTTTGGGATTTAAAAGCATTTTAGAAATACACTTCATTTAAGAAAAAAGATATAAAAAAAATATTATGTTTCAATTTTGCTTTACCTTTTGCATTATAACGATCAATGCTTCCTTTAACAGTACACGCTTTGCATAAATTGCTGCTAATCTGTAAGGAAAATGTCTATCATTAATGATGTGCATTCATCAAAATGAAAATGCAATAATATGTATATGTTCGTTTTTATGTCCAAGTGTAAAGAAGTCGTTTATATTCAATGTACTTACGATCTATCTGCCCGACAAGCCTTCTTTAACGCAGGATTGGCTAGCGCAACCACCTCATTTTGAAGGGAGTACCGGTACAAACTGTAATATAAATGTATTTCATATACCCGTTACCTATGGACAGGTATCAATGCTATAACCACTTGCATATAATGATAACAATATTTTAATACTTATGTAATTCAGTTGTTGACTTGATCTCATTGGTTGGGCATTAACATATGTGCCTTAAAGCAATATTATTTCTAACTAAGCTGAAGGGTCGTCCATTCTGTTATTTATACAAATAATTTTAACAGGCTACAAATGCTAGATTACCTTTCTTTTTGTAACATATTACAGTTCAGGTTTCTCGTAATAAGGTGGATTGTCTGAAATATAAATACAATTATAGTCAAATTTCTTTTAGATTCACATTATAGTCACTTTATAATGATGTCAACGATATTGTTAATAATTATAAAGGTCTGTCTGTTTATTACTAAAATCAAAGTTGGCATACTTACATCTCCAGAAAAGATCCCGAATCCGAACCCTTCAAGCCTTGGTGCCGACATTCTTTTCAGAAACTCACAATGTCTTCTGAGCCATGGTACTTTACTGTTGAAATATGCATATATTATTTAGGCAAACAACAGTAAGTAAATTATGGTATGTAAACACAGGTAAACATTTTTTGTTTTGATATTTTTTAATAAAATACAAATTCAATATTGAGTACCTTAAGGAGGGCATCTTTATAAGTCACCAGGTAATCACTGTCATTGTATTCATTCTGGAAAATGAATAAGAAAACATGTATAAATTTAAAGATAATTGAAAGAACACTTTAAAAAGCCCATTTTGTTAAGTGGCAAGCATTGTCATGGCATTTGCTTCAAATTTGATACTTTACTGATCATTAAGCTTTTACTGCTAAGTGAACAATTTTGCCGCAACTGGAATATGAAGTAATGATGGATGGTTTCAATTGTATACCTGTATGATAAGAAATATTTTTACCCCATCTGTAAAGTTATCTGGCAAAGGCTCCACCTCCCAGTCCTTGACATGGTGCTCCTGATTTTGAAGAATATTATGTTTGTCATAATCAAAAGCTATTTAGATATAGTTTCTCGTAGTACAAACTTATGTTACTGCAGATATAAGCATCTTATTGCTCATAAAAACATACACCTCTACACTATTTCTCTGGTTGGAAAAAGGAAATGTTACAAAACAGTCAAACAAATGTCAGTTATTGCAAAAATAATACATACCAGACAAGTCTGACAGTAGAAAGGCTCATCTCATCCCTGCCCAGACAAGATGGATGAAACCAGTCTTCGTAAGTACCATCACATTCCCAGTACAGTCTGTAAATGGATTCACATTTTTACTCTACTGTGTTAAAATTATACTTTGAAAGAAATGTGTTCCAAAACCAACTTGATATAATAAGTATAAGATAAATTAAAATTATTGGAAGCTGTTAAAAAAGTCATTTAAATTGAAATTTATCCATGAACAAAGAGTAGGAATGGCAATGAGTAGTTAATGAGTAGTTAACTTACGTACAGGAGTACTAATTAATATAATCTTCAAATCAAGTACTCAAGCACTGGTTAATGTTTGCATTGGTTATTTAAAGAGACATAACAATGCCAATTTCTTTTATACATATCATACGAAAACAATAGATGAGTATTTACTATACTTTGATGATAAAACCCACCGACCATCATCGTAGGTCTTGCATATACAATAGCGTCTACGCTTAGCAGTCTTTTCATAGATGAACGAGGACCTTTGCTTTCTTTTCTGTGTAGAAAAATGCTCGTGTTTAACTTATCAAGTGAATATCAATTTTTAAACAGCATCTTTTTCAACCACCTCTTTTACTCGCAATAATTACTTCAAATGTTATACAAATGTCTTAAAGCTGCACTCTCACAGATTTACCGTTTTTCCAACTATTTCATTTTTTACCTTTGAATTAGCAAATTTTTGCGTAAATATCTGCAAATCAGTGATAAAAGACTGCTGTCCAAAAATCAGATCACAGATTTTCATATTTCCATCCCAAATTTAATGTTTTATGGCGTAAACCTTTACTACAGGTTTAAGAAAAATGCATAAAACATAAACTTTGGAGCGGAAATATGAAAACCTGCGATCTAATCATTTGTCATCAGTCTTTTATCACTGGTTTGCAGATATTGACGCAAACTTTTGCTCGTTCCAAGACAAAAAATAAAAAGGTTGTCACAACATTCAATCTGTAAGATTTCAGCTTTAAGCAAAGTATTCATTTTATATATTTAATTACCTTCGGATTCAGCCACAACGTTCTTGCCTACTGAAGAAAAATATTTTTACTTAGATAAACTGCAAAAAACCTGAAAACCTTTTCGAAACAAATATATTTTAGACAAGTTTTGAATTAAGTTGAACGTACAATGTTATGATTGCTATGTAAATATTTAAAGAAAGACAGACGGACAGATAGACAGATTGAAAGACTTCAAAGTTTCTTTGTGAAAAATACCTTAACGTCATCGGTTCTGATGCGTTCAATGGTACTCGTTAGGCAACATTTATTGTCATCGTCATCGGTTCTGATGCGTTCAATGGTACTCGTTGGGCAACTTTTAACGTCATCGTCATCGGTTCTGATGCGTACAATGGTACTCGTTGGGCAACTTTTAACGTCATCGTCATCGATTCTGATGCGTTCAATGGTACTCGTTGGGCAACTTTTAACGTCATCGTCATCGGTTCTGATGCATTCAATGGTACTCGTTGAGCATCTTTTAACGTCATCGTCATCGGTTCTGATGCGTTCAGTGGTACTCGTTTGGCAACTTTTAAAGTCATCGTCATCGGTTCTGATGCGTTCAATGGTACTCGTTGGACAACTTTTAACGTCATCGTCATCGGTTCTGATGCGTTCAATGGTACTCGTTGGGCAACTTTTAACGTCATCGTCATCGGTTCTGATGCATTCAATGGTACTCGTTGAGCATCTTTTAACGTCATCGTCATCGGTTCTGATGCGTTCAGTGGTACTCGTTTGGCAACTTTTAAAGTCATCGTCATCGGTTCTGATGCGTTCAATGGTACTCGTTGGACAACTTTTAACGTCATCGTCATCGGTTCTGATGCGTTCAATGGTACTCGTTGGGCAACTTTTAACGTCATCGTCATCGGTTCTGATGCATTCAATGGTACTCGTTGGGCATCTTTTAACGTCATCGTCATCGGTTCTGATGCGTTCAATGGTACTCGTTGGGCATCTTTTAACGTCATCGTCATCGGTTCTGATGCGTTAATTGACAGTTACCTCATGATTTGTCTTAAACTTAAGCAGGTTGCCCTTTCTATTCGATTTTCGCATGGTCTTGATAGGCTTTTCATGAAATGAGAATCATATTTACAATTTGAGTTTATAGCAAAAGCATATGATAATACTGCATATATATGCAACTTTATGATTATATGTTGATTATAACCATCTAAATGTCAATAATTGATATTATCCAAGGACATTGTATAAAAAATATATATCAGTACATAAAAAAAAAATCAAATAATACTTATTCATATGTCTGTACCTGAGCTTTTTAGTATGCAAAACATTATTTCACAAGTTTTTAGGTGAAGAACTGATTAAAAACATATACAGAAAATTAAAATTACCCATAGATCAAGTCTGCAAATTCTACAGACAAATTCCTTGTCACTTTGCTGAAGTTCTCGCATCACACAATATATCTTTAAATGAAAGGCTCTTAAACATTTGCTGCATTCAATCTGAAAATAGCCACCCTTTCTTTTACAGTATTTAACTGATATGTAACAGTTTCCTAGAATTAATATTTGTGTACATTTACAGATGTGAACACTCAGATCAATGTAATCAAACTTTTATTATCTTGAAAATTACACATGTTTTTTTTCATAATACTGATACAACACTTACGGTGCATTCATTTTCATATCCGTGGCCACATGATGGGCACTGACCCTCCATCGCTTCTATAAAGTAGAAAAGCAGGAAGAACAATCAAAAAATGAAAAATATTTTCTACCCTCAGCAAACATATATAACAAATGTTTATTTATAAATCTTATTCAATTGATGAAAATTGAAGATATATGAAATGCTTTTGTAAGCCTACATGAATTTTATATTTAAAAGGAACATGGTTAATTGGTAATGTGTTACCAGCAAAAGACAAAAGTGTCTGGGCAAAGTGTGACCGCTCTCTCATGACATCTGCCAGGTGTATAGTCATGGTTCTTTTTGACAAAAAGTTTTGCAGATACTGAAAAGATTAAATGTTTATTTCCACATTAATGTGTCTATAATAACTTAAAAACCAACCCAGAGGTAATTTGAAGTTTTATAATTTTACAATTAATTGTCAAGAGATATAATCCAACTGTCAAACACCTTTTTTTTATCATTATTGAATTAATTAATTGTGCAACACATTGTTTACATTTTGATTTTTTTGTTAATAACTGAATTTAATACTTTTTCTTGAAGTCTTACTAGCATGCAGTAAGGGCCGCAGTTGTAAGAGTCCATCTGGTGTGAATGTGGAAGTCTCTTGAGTTTCAATAAGCCCATCTCTCCTGTGATACGAAGGAAGTCCCTGGAGTAAATTTAAAAGTAGCGGTATGTTGTAGATTGATCATTGTGCCTCATAATGATTATTGATTGATGGTCTGCATCCTGCATTTTCTATTTTCAAACAGAACAGGACACATATTGATAAATTGACAGTTGCATGTCTTCTGTTTTAAATATCATACAATTCAATTTAAATGTATTGTCAGATCTGTCAATCAACAATCCTGAATTTAGGGCAAATGACATGTTATAAGGTGTTTATACTTTCAACGAAATAATGAACCTAAAATTGTGCTTCAATAAATTTTAAGAATAAATCTGTTGTTGTTGTTTTTAAGAACAATCTCTTTATTCTTACTGAAACTTCAGTAGAACTTGAATTTCCTCCACTTTTCTTTCGCCAGTGGGATTAAGAAAGTGCAGTGTATAGCTTCTCAGGTCAACAATCTGTAAGAAAGTATCGATTGCAGACAAAGATGTTATTAGGAATTCCATAAAATATTCTTGACATTATGAAAATAAATATCATGTAAATTGGCTTTTTTAATGTTATTTCAGACATTGCTTATTTTATTTATTTTTTCATTTCAAATATCTGCTCAATCAATAGTACCACAAGAGTCCAGTGAGATGCCCTGTAGAAAAATCCTGCCATGATGTAATAGTCTTTTATCTGTAAATTTGGAACATATTCTGAGAAATGGGAAATGTTTCAAAATTCAGATTTACATGGATATTATCTATTAGTTTAATGAAACACAGGTTTTTATAGGCTGTATCATGACCATAATAATTTTCACTATAAATGGGTAAAACAAAAACTTATAACATAGGTAGCAATATTATATGACTTTAAGACGGACAGCTAATTTTCATGACACAGCAGATAACTCGTTTCTTATTTATATCTGTATTTACATTTCAAATACCTTTTTGGTTAACTTGATCTGTCTACCATCCATTATTGAAGAGATAGTGATTTGAGGAAGGACAAGTAGCCGTTCCTGCCCTTTACTAAACAGCGCAGCATACATGTCCATAATCTTTAATGATTTTGTTTAATATTTTAGCATTTTATTAATGACAGCTAAAAACAGGTTAATATGTGTCAACTCAATAAAACGGAAATTTAGTGTTTACATTTATTAAGATATTCTGAAATAAAACCTGGCAGTCATAAAAGGTATATAGTGTGCAATGTTTTATGAAATGAACTTACAGTATCTGTTACCCAAGAACCTGGTCGTAAAGACCTTATGTCAGTGTCTGTTACTGTTACACCATCTATAACTGCGACTGGAAGGTCATGGTCTTCTCTGGCCCTCCAGAGGATGTGGACTCCTATGCAAAAGTAGTTCCTTTTAGTTGCTCATGTCATTTAAAAAGCATATACTTCATAATTCATATAAGGGATATTGCTACAATTTAAAACAGGTTACTTTCAGTCATTCATTTGACATTTAATAATTAAATATGTATTATGTTCTGACACTGACCTGTCTCTGTGCTTGCTACTGCCTGTACATCATCATTTTTTACAGTATCTGCTGTAACTTCTGAAATGACAAATGTGTTATTTCTTAAATACAACGGCATATTCCTACTAGTATAATATATTATGATACGGTTGTAATAACCTTTAAAATAACTTTCTCAAGAAGTCTTTAAAAAAATGAAAGTAGTGCACTAAAAGCTGGATCCTGTTTTAAGGGATTATTCCAGAAAATTGGAACTGATATTGTTTTCGAAAATGACTTAACATTTAAAAATTTGCATACATGAAGTTTAACATTATAATTTATGAGAAGCATATATAATGCCTTTGCAATAATAATAACCAAATTAATCTAGAGAAATACCTTCATGTTCTTCTATCAAAGTTCTATCAATGCCTGTCAGCTTGTCTGAAATGAGCATTATTTCAGTGTTAGGTTGTTTTCAAGTACATTTAGCAACCATTATTTTACTAAATATATGTTGCAGCACTGGCTAGGTGTAATTTTTCACTAGATTTTAATTTTCGAAAGTTTTTAATGCTTTTACATGTTTTGCAAGTTTTTGGCACCAATCAATATATGTATATAAATATATATATATATTCCTTAATGGTGGTCAAAAATCCAGAAATGAGCTTTATCATGTAAATAAATATGATAAATGGTTCAATCTTAAATAAATGCTTTCTTACTGAATGTGGAAGTTCTCTTTTTCTTTTTTTCTCAATTTCAACTTTAGCCGCTGTTTTTTGTCTACTTTGAGGGTGTCAGTCCTTGGGAGTTTTTTTTATTGATGTCCTTAAGCTTTGACAGCATTTCTGTGAGGATGCCAACTTCTTCTATTTGGAAGCTTTCCTCTTTAAGGGTTCTTATTTCCTCCCTAACAGGCTTCTGCATTTCTGCAACACCTTTTGCTGCTGTTAATAGAAATGTTTTAAAGACCAACAAATTTTCAAGCGATATTTTCTTCATTTTATTTTCAGCATTTATTGAAAGCAGAACACTTAAACTTTATGACAAAAAATACTTTGAACATATCTATAGCTGTTACAGAAACAAAGCCATTTACACAGTGACAGCCCTTACCATTTTTCTTCCCAATTTCTGAGTTTTCATCTTGGTTGGACTCCAGGTCACTTTGTGCCATCTCAATTCTTGCACCTAACATGAATTATTATTTCTTACATATTGATAAAGCTTAAAAACCTGATAACAAAATATGAACCTTTTATATATTTGCTTTGATGATTATTTTAATACACTCAATGATAAAATAGAGATGTGACAATCTATAAACACAAAAATTAAGTTATTTAACAAGATATGTTAGTCAAACATTATGCTCCCCTGAGTGCCATGTTGTCAGGAATATTTGGACAATTAAATGAAGTATGTATAGACTAAAAGGACAGCTGATTTGTCAATAACCCTTGGGTGCCTTTGAGGAGGTTTTAAGATAATGACCTTTCAAAGTGTGGGGATAGTAGGTGCAGTGTTTAATCAAGTTCAGATGATGACTGATGTTTACAGATAAAGTTTTATCCTCTAAGCAGCTGTAAATAAGTAAATATAACGTAAATTTTAATGGTAATTATGAGTAGTGACCTTGACCTCTAACCTGATGACACCTTAAAACAATAAGGATCATTTACTCTCCAGGCCCAACCTCAAGTGAGTTTTGATGGACATGGGTGCAGGCATTGTAGAGTAATCACACATACAACCATTTAGCTTTCAAGGGCACTGTGTCTTTGACCTTTGACCTAATGACTCTCAAAATCAAAAGGGTTCATTTATTAGTCAGGCCCAGCTTTCATCAAACGTTTGGTCAAGTTTGATGACCATATTCCCTGAAATTGTCAAGTTATTACTGGGAAAATTTTTGGTCTACCGATAGACTGACATGTTCAAAGCAATATACCCCCTTTTCCTCAAGGGGGGCATAATAATGACTTTATTTAAACTCTATGCATAATATTACCATCTTGTTCTTGCTGCAAAGGTAAACTTTGAACTCCATCAGACTCTCCAGAAGTTGATACTGTAATGGAAGGTCGAATAACATTAAATATATTATATAAATAAATATTTTCTTCCACTTCCCTCCCTCTCTCTCTCTCCCTATCTCTCTCCCTCTCTCTCTCATGTTTAAAAAATATGTGACTAAATAATATCATCAAATCAAATCTGCATGTGTAAAACCTTGTGCTTTGCCATGGCGTAGAAAATCATGGCATTCACATGTACAATGATCTCCTAATTCAACAATGTAAGATCTATTCCCATCTTCACTTGGACACCGGCATGAATATTCAGTCAGTTGTGTACATCTTGACCTGGAATGATAAATTATTATAAACTTGAAAAGCTTTTGCAATAGCAAACATTAAAAAAGGCCAATAAAATGCTATTTAATTATAAAAAAATGTCCTAATGTTTTAAAGCAAACTGTTTCTTTTCTACAATTTTATTTAATGATTTTTCATGATTTTTTTTAAGATTATACAAACTTCATAACACCAGTATTACATTTGCAACCCAGTGAACACTAGGTGGAGAAATACATGTATTTTACTTGTTGATATGCCTTGCAAGTGCCATTTTCTCTAAGCAATGCTTGATGAATGGAAGGGGTCTCTTCTTACAAAAATCTGGTACTGAAGAATCATACAATCTACTTGAGTGGCACTTTGCATTCTCATCCACGTAGCTGTTAAAGATTTAAGCTAACATCATATTACCATGTCACATTCAAACAGAATATTGTATAGTTTATGATATGGCAATGATAAATGACATATTTTGTCATAATTTTTAATTTGAATAGACTATTTATACCAACACTATAGATATAGTAATGTACTCAGCAAAGATAAACTGACATATCTAGGATATTTAAAAGATGAAGGGAGATAAGTATGTCATGAGGAGATAAAGGAAGATAATTTGAATACTTAGGTAGAAGATGTTACTATGATACTTCAGCAGTTAAATGGAGACAATAAAGATCCAGTACAGTACTACCTTTGCCATTTATCTTGAAGATAGTGACAAATGAGCTTCTTCAACATCGTTGTTAAGCCAATCTAAGTCATTCCTTTTAAGTAAGATTTGAATGCTCTGTTTTGTCTCTCCACAGCGTTTGTGGTCCAAATATCAGGCATTTTCCCTTTTTTGTAGCACCAAGCCCATCTCTGCCAAAACAACAGGTAAACATGATCCTTGTGTTATCTGATTCTATCAATTAACATAGACATACATTTTAAAACCACAAGCACTTAGGAACATAATGTCCACCAATTAATATATTATTCAGAATAATATATTTTATTAAAATAATAGGAGTCTATACATAATACTTGTAGCAGGCCACACTGCAGAATGTTGAAGAATTAAAATAGTATGTGTCCTCACACCTACAGTATGTTGCAATTTAAAACTGCACTCTCACAGATTGAATGATTTGACAACATGTTTTCATTTTTTTCAATTGGAATCAGCCAATTCATGCCACAATGCACACACACATTAGTAACACTTTCAGCTATAAAACATTAATTTTCGAATGAAATATGAAAAGCGGCAATCAGATCTTTTGTCAGCGTTTCGCAGGTATTTATGCAAAAATTGGCTCATTCCAAGACAAAATATAATAAAAAAAAATGTCAGAACAGTTAATCTGTGAAAATGCAGCTTTAATGTTACATCAAAAACATAAACGCTAAGAAATGCTAAGATTTGATTAGAAATTTGTAAAGAAAATTCACAATCATTTTATGCAAAATATATTTATTTGTTTCAGAATATATCTCAAAGTGATTAAACAATTCAATGAACCTAAGCTGACACTATTACAATGAAATGTAATACCTTAACCTATAATTAACCTTTAAGATGACATGTTAATGATCTTTTTCACCTTTTTCATTGGGAGCCATGTTTTTGCAATGCCAGAGGTTGGTTGCATCTTAGTGTTGACAGAATTTCCTCAAACTCCTCCTCTGTAGCAGCATTCGCTAGTTGGCGAAGGAACTTAATAGCTTCATTTTTGTCCTTAGATCATCAGTATCACAAGTATGTGAAAATTTCATTTAGCAATACTAAATTGATCCTTGTTTGATTTAATAAATGACTCAATAGTATTAGTATAATTTCCCACGATTATTATTTTTTGGAAATAAACCTTTCAAATGTAATTTATTGGTTAGGTTAAGTTGGATAATAAGCTTTTTAAACATATGCGCTTTAAATGCGGCATTTGCAAAAAGTCTCAATTTTAGTGTATTTGTGTGCTTATTTTATACAGAACTATTATTTTAACTTCTTTACCGGGAAAAAAAGACTCCAGCGCTGAAATTTTGGCTTCATGACAATCGGTAATAAATGTATCAGGTGCCCAATGAGGATTTGCAGCATTTAGGATTGAAAGAGCTTCAGCTATTGTGCTCTCTTTCTCATCCTCTGTTATGAACACAGCTACAACCTGAGTATCGACATTTGTCCTAACACGTAAAAGAAGAGGGGCAGTGTATATCTTGTCGTCCTGTATGTGGCATCTAAAATTGCTGATTTTCCATATCTTGCAAGCAGGTGTTTCATTTGCTTTGATTGATACACAATCATGAAGTTCTGATGTGTCTGCAAAAAGTAACTTTTTATAAGAAATGCCATAGCAACAGCTGTCACTGAAAAGACAAGGTATCTTAAACATCTTAGTTTTGGCTTTTGTTTCAGCTATAACATGTACCAGATTATTGCTATCCTTTTAAAGATGAATATACATACATTTTATCAACTACCTGGCAAAACAAGTACAGAAATAAAATAAAAAATGTCATTCATGATAACACACATACTGCTATCCACATGATTCCTGTTGATATTTTTATAATAACACAATAAAACAGTGAATTGAACCTAAAACCTTATTTGAATATGCCTAATGTTTCAGATTATTAATATTTAAAAAATAAAAGAACACTTAATTACATACTGAACAGTAAACACACAAGAACATGAAATACAACAGTACAACTTAAGTGAATTTGTGCTTAAATATGTCACAAATATGTCACATTGTTTTGGCCACATTGTTTATTTCTAATTACTTGTAAGATTCCCAAACAACACATACAAATAAAAATAGCACATTTGAAAGAACAACAACTTCACAATTACCGTACAGAATGGCTATTTTTTTGTATAAAAATGACAATAAATTATTGCATATATAAAGTGTTCAAAATTCCTATACACTTAATTTACCTGGTCTTAAAGTTCTTCAGATGTTTTTATTGACCAATCAGAATGTTTGGATCATCCTCCGTAACGTTCTTGCCTCATCTGGCTGAACCTAAGTGATCAAACCATCGCTTTGCAATGGTATACCCAGCTTTCCTCATACTTCTTATTTTGGGTCTGCTTGGTCTATTCCATGCAACCTTTTCCCAGCTTCTTGATGCGTTCCCTTTACAACTCTGTTTCAATCTTTGGTTTCAATATCTTACAATCTTCAAACTTGGTCAATAAACATAACATATTGCATTTCTAATTTTGACTTTTGACCCGACAGTAACATATGTTATCAAATGTTTCATTAATGATGTTTGACTATCTTTACACAAGGTATCAGTGTTAAGTGAGTCTCACTTTCTTGCATGTGTTTGTTCATGATATTTCTCCAATTCGAGGTCATTTACATCTTTAGATCGTATGTCACATATGCTTAGTTATAAATGTTTCAGCTATGATGAGTGAAAATGTTTTTATTACCAAGTCCCATATGTCTTCCCATAAAACCAGCAAAGGCGAGGTGTGCAAAACATTTTAATTAAAATCAACTATAAATGTAACATCAAATTTAACAACACAAACTTCCCATATTGATACCTCTAACTCCTTCATCTGAATGTGCACACAATCATGTGGGTGTTCTTCCTTCCAATGTTGAAGCTGTATGATGAATGCTAAGTTTTGGTACATTTCAATTCAAGAAAACAATATTGATGATGTTTCTCAGATGAACATTCAATGCAAGTAAGTCACCATAAAAGTATGGAATTTGATCATTCCATATCAAGCATGGGAAACTACCTACATTGACCAAAAATGTAGACCTCTTTGAAAGTTTCCACTCCAATTTTTTTCATAAAGTCTTCATATCAATGTACATCATTTCGGCACCATCTGAATTCCAATTTGATCTGATCAAAATATTGCAATCTTTCTTGATGTTACACTAAATCAAACCTTGTCATTGATTGTAATTCAAAAATAAATAAATTTTCAATTCTACAATGTATATAAGTTTGTAAAAAACACTGAGAAAAATACCATGATAAAAGTTACAAAACTTATGATAACAATTAGAAAGACAATGGATAGACTTAATGAAACAGTGCCTGTCTTATTATATCCCTTATGTACTGATTAGAAAGTGGACTACTTTATTGTAATATGGCTTACAAGTTCCTCTGCCTTTTCCTGCTCATTTTGTGAGCTGGACTTCCTCAACTTATCCACATGATAACGAACAACCTTCTTGTCAGGAAAGAAGCGTCTATTTGTTATGGGCGTTCCTGGGGTACGAATGGTGTTCGAATACACAGTTAACCTACGGGTTACCTCAGCCATTGAAGATACCCCTTCCTCCAGCAAATGTTTGATTTCAGAAATTAATTTCTCGTCAATAGTCAAGGAACACCCAGACGCCTGTAATAAATTGATATTTGATAATTTCTTCAAATGGCATAAATCTTTTAAGGCTCTTCCTCAACTATTATACTGGCAGACACTGAAATATTTGTATGTGTATCATGTGATGGTATAGACACAGACACAAATACATAACTGATGATTAGACAAGACATTGTTTTGATTTTGAGCATGGTTTGACATCTTTTACAATTAATTTCTCTCCATTATGATATAATTTTATGAAAGTAATAATTACATCCACATAAAGGAGCGCAACTTTGGAAAACAAAAAATGAATTCAGGTTAAAGTCATAAGTGAAAATGTCAATATCACAAATAATCTCTTCTAGCAACTCAATTGCAGTACATACTGATTTTTGCATTACTACTCATGATCATGGAGATTACCATGCAAGAAAATGGAGTGTATTTGATGTCTAACTATCATAAAACTATGAAATTACCTAGAGGAATTCAAATAAGTATACACTTTTAAATAGTTTTGATCCAGCATTTTTGTTTCTATTTCATCATTGACTTACCACTCCAAATGCATGGTTTTCATGTTTGTTTTCAATGGTGACAAAAAATGCATGTCTCCATTCCACCGTTCCGTCACAAATACCATGTCGAACCTGAACAGCAGCTTGCTCTTTTTCCCCTTGTGAATTCTCAGGGACCTAAATATATTTACTTCCATTGCATGGGAATGGTATATACATGTATAAGCTTACTTAAGCACTTACCCACCAAACAAAGCCAATGCATACCAGTAATAATATGGAGAACTTGAACAATACAGAGCATGCCCCAATATCACAAAAACTCTCATGTCAAATCTCTTCATTTATTTAACCATATAGGGTAATTTCATTAATTCAATTTCTGCAAGTTTTTCTATAAATCGAATGTGCTTATAAAGCTTGCAGTCAATATCTTAAGGAATACAATTAAAAAGTTAATTACAGTAATTGCTAAAATAACAATGTACCCAAACATAATTATTTTTCTTCACAGTCTTTACACCATAATATTTAAGAAAATATACATCTAAAAAAGTCAAACTATATAACGTTTGCAAAAACTTTTGATTTTGTGTTTTGTTTTGAAATTACTTTTGCATAAAAATAATTAATAAAGAATTGATGACATTATTTTGTCACAAAAAGTTATACTATAAAAGTCTTATAATTTGGAAAAACTACAGAGATCCATGTTCATGACAATAAACATTAAAGTTACAATTTAATAACACAACTTAAATCTATTTGCACAACAAAGATTAATAACTCCCAGTATGAACCCATTATCCACATTGAACATAGATTCTGTGTAGTTTATACAGTACACAAGAAATTGATCAATGAAGTCACCTGGAAAGCATCGAAAACAATGACCTCTTTCACCACAACCTTGGCTGGGCAGCCCAGTTTCTTAGTTGGTTGAGCCAAAAAACGCTTCTTATTGTACTCATGGTCTTCAGAGTTGGTCTGTAATTCATATTTTAAAAGACAACAGCATTAGTGCACAATACCGTTGGAAGTACAAAAACTTCCATAATTTTGAAGAAAACTTCCAAGGCTGAAAGCTTGGAAGTTCAAAATATCAAAACCTTTTGTCAATATTACTTTTGTGGTCACAATTTCAATCAGTTTAACTGTTTTAAGTAAAACAATTTTTCTAATAAGTAAGTCTGTGAATTTGGCAAGTTAAAGTTGCAAATTATTTAATTTTAATGTACTTGTTGAAAAATAGTTGAAAAAGATGTTGTATTCTGGAGACTTAAACTTCCACATTTCAGTGAAAAACTTCCAAAATTGAATGTCAGGAAGTTCAACGTCCAGTTTCAAATTCTTAATGGAACCCCTGTAAGTACTGATAACAATATCTCAACAATAAGGCAATACATTAACTTCTTATGGTTCTCTATGCACAATGGCATATTGACTTTAGAAAAAGAGCTCTTGTATATAAATACTTTGATTTATTGTTTGCTTTTTGTTATATAGGGTATGCGGATAGTCCCTTCCAATAAAACTAAAAATCATTATCACAAAATCAACATATTCACCTTTTTTTCTGTCGTTTTTCTTTTTTCCATGGTTCTCCCTACCATGGGCACAATTCAATACCTTGGATCTTTTTTTTATGTATGACACACAATAATTCCATAAAACCTTAAACCTTGACCCTGGTTCAGGAAGAGATCCTGTAAATAGTTATTTCAAATCACAGTAAGGAATTCATAACTGTTTCTCATAAGTGGGCAAACTACCGCGTTTTTTAAAACATGTCCCTAAACTATGAATACCAGTATAGACATGGCCAGTTGTCAAACTACAGTGCTTTAAAACGAGTCTCCTAACTATAAACACCAGTGTAGAGATATATGGCCTGTTGTCAAACTACAGTGCTTTAGAACGGTAATTCTAGCTTCGGTCACAAGCGTAGAGATATATGGCCAGTTGTCAAACTATAGTGCTCTAAAACGGGACCCTCAACTATGAATAACAGTATAGAGATATATGGACAAACGTAAAACTACAGTGCATTAGAACGGGTTGCAATTTAATGCACACCAGTATAGAGATATATAGCCAGTGGTCAGACTACAGTGCATTAGAACGGGACCCTCAACTATGCACACCAGTATAGAGATATATCGACCAATTGTCTAATTACAGTGCATTAGAACAGGTCCCTTAACTATGAACACAAGTATAGAGATATATGGCCAGTTTTCAAACTACAGTGCATTAGAACGGGTCCCTTAACTATGAACACCAGTATAGAGATATATGACCAGTTGTCAAACTACAGTGCTCTAAAACGGGACCCTCAACTATGAATAACAGTATAGAGATATATGGACAAACGTAAAACTACAGTGCATTAGAACGGGTCGCAATTTAATGCACACCAGTATAGAGATATATAGCTAGTGGTCAGACTACAGTGCATTAGAACGGGACCCTCAACTATGCACACCAGTATAGAGGTATATCGACCAATTGTCTAATTACAGTGCATTAGAACGGGTCCCTTAACTATGAACACAAGTATAGAGATATATGGCCAGTTGTTAAACTACAGTGCATTAGAACGGGTCGCAATACTATGAACACCAGTATAGAGATATATGGCCAGTTTTCAAACTACAGTGCATTAGAACGGGTCCTTTAACTATCAACACAAGTATAGAGATATATGGCCAGTTTTTAAACTACAGTGCATTAGAACGGGTCCCTTAACTATGAACACCAGTATATAGATATATGGCCAGTTTTCAAACTACAGTGCATTAGAACGGGTCCTTAACTATTAACACCAGTATAGAGATATATGGCCAGTTGTCAAACTACAGTGCATTAGAACGGGTCCCTTAACTATGAACACCAGTATAGAGATATATGGCCAGTTTTCAAACTACAGTGCATTAGAAAGGGTCCCTTAACTATTAACACCAGTATAGAGATATATGGCCAGTTTTCAAACTACAGTGCATTAGAACGGGTCCTTAACTATTAACACCAGTATAGAGATATATGGCCAGTTTTCAAACTACAGTGCATTAGAACGGGTCGCAATACTATGGACACAAGTATAGAGATATATAGCCAGTGGGCAAACTACATTGCATTAGAACTGGTCCCTTAACTATGAACACCAGTATAGAGATATATGGCCGGTTTTCAAACTTCAGGGCATTAGAAAGGGTCCCTTAACTATGGAAACCAGTATAGAGATATATGATCAATTGTCTGACTACAGTGCTCTAGAACGCGTCCTAATACTATGAACACCAGTATAGAGATATATGGCCAGTTTTCAAACTTCAGTGCATTAGAACTGGTCCCTTAACTATGAACACCAGTATAGAGATATATGGCCGGTTGTCAAACTACAGTGCATTAGAAAGGGTCCCTTAACTATGAACACCAGTATAGAGATATATGACCAATTGTCTGACTACAGTGCTCTAGAACGGGTCATAATACTATGAACACCAGTATAGAGATATATGGCCAGTTTTCAAACTTCAGTGCATTAGAACGTGTCCCTTAACTATGAGCACTAGTATAGAGATATATGGCCTGTTGTCAAACTACAGTGCATTAGAACGGGTCCCTTAACTATGAGCACTAGTATAGAGATATATGGCCAGTTTTCAAACTACAGTGCATTAGAACGGGTCCCTTAACTATGAACACCAGTATAGAGATATATGGCCAGTTGTCAAACTACAGTGCATTCGAACGGGTCGCAATACTATGAACACCAGTATAGAGATATATGGCCAGTTTTCAAACTACAGTGCACTAGAACGGGTCGCAATACTATGGACACAAGTATAGAGATATATAGCCAGTGGGCAAACTACATTGCATTAGAACTGGTCCCTTAACTATGAGCACTAGTATAGAGATATATGGCCAGTTGTCAAATACAGTGCATTAGAACGGGTCCCTTAACTATCAACACAAGTATAGAGATATATGGCCAGTTTTCAAACTACAGTGCATTAGAACGGGTCCCTTAACTATGAACACCAGTATAGAGATATATGGCCAGTTTTCAAACTACAGTGCATTCGAACGGGTCGCAATACTATGAACACCAGTATAGAGATATATGGCCAGTTTTCAAACTACAGTGCACTAGAACGGGTCGCAATACTATGGACACAAGTATAGAGATATATAGCCAGTGGGCAAACTACATTGCATTAGAAAGGGTTCCTTAACTATGAGCACTAGTATAGAGATATATGGCCAGTTTTCAAACTACAGTGCATTAGAACGGGTCCCTTAACTATGAACACCAGTATAGAGATATATGGCCAGTTGTCAAACTACAGTGCATTAGAACGGGTCGCAATACTATGGACACCAGTATAGAGATATATAGCCAGTTGTCAAACTACAGTGCATTAGAACTGGTCCCTCATCAATGAACACCAATACCTGGTATAGAGATATATGGACAAATGTCAATGTACAGTGCATTAGAACGGATCCCAATACTATGGACACCAGTATAGAGATATATTGCCAGTTGTCAAACTACAGTGCATTAGAAAGGGTCCCTTAACTATGAGCACTAGTAAAGAGATATATGGCCAGTTGTCAAACTACAGTGCATTAGAACGGGTCCCTTAACTATGGACACCAGTATAAAGATATATGGCCAGTTTTCAAACAACAGTGCATTGGAAAGGGTCCCTTAACTATGAGCACTAGTATAGAGATATATGGCCAGTTGTCAAACTACAGTGCATTAGAAAGGGTCCCTTAACTATGAGAACTAGTAAGAGATATATGGCCAGTTGTCAAACTACAGTGCATTAGAACGGGTCCCTTAACTATTACCACCAGTATAGAGATATATGGCCAGTTTTCAAACTATAGTGCATTAGAAAGGGTCCCTTAACTATGAGCACTAGTATATAGATATATGGGCAGTTGTCAAACTACAGTGCATTAGAACGGGTCCCTCATCAATGAACACCAATACCTGGTATAGAGATATATGGCCAGTTGTCAAACTACAGTGCATTAGAACGTGTCCCTTAACTATTAACACCATTATAGAGATATATGGCCAGTTTTCAAACTACAGTGCATTAGAAAGGGTCCCTTAACTATGAGCACAAGTATAGAGATATATGGCCAGTTGTCAAACTACAGTGCTCTAGAACGGGTCCCTCATCAATGAACACCAATACCTGGTATAGTGATATATGGCCAGTTGTCAAACTACAGTGCATTAGAACGGGTCCCTCATCAATGAACACCAATACCTAGTATAGAGATATATGGCCAGTTGTCAAACTACAGTGCATTAGAACGGGTCCCTCATCAATGAACACCAATACCTGGTATAGAGATATATGGCCAGTTGTCAAACTACAGTGCATTAGAACGGGTCCCTCATCAATGAACACCAATACCTGGTATAGAGATATATGGCCAGTTGTCAAACTACAGTGCATTAGAACGGGTCCCTCATCAATGAACACCAATACCTGGTATAGAGATATATGGCCAGTTGTCAAACTACAGTGCATTAGAACGGGTCCCTCATCAATGAACACCAATACCTGGTATAGAGATATATGGCCAGTTGTCAAACTACAGTGCATTAGAACGGGTCCCTCATCAATGAACACCAATACCTGGTATAGAGATATATGGCCAGTTGTCAAACTACAGTGCATTAGAACGGGTCCCTCATCAATGAACACCAATACCTGGTATAGAGATATATGGCCAGTTGTCAAACTACAGTGCATTAGAACGGGTCCCTCATCAATGAACACCAATACCTGGTATAGTGATATATGGCCAGTTGTCAAACTACAGTGCATTAGAACGGGTCCCTCATCAATGAACACCAATACCTGGTATAGAGATATATGGCCAGTTGTCAAACTACAGTGCATTAGAACGAGTCCCTCATCAATGAACACCAATACCTGGTATAGAGATATATGGACAAATGTCAAACTACAGTGCATTAGAACGGGTCCCTCATCAATGAACACCAATACCTGGTATAGAGCTATATGGCCAGTTGTCAAACTACAGTGCATTAGAACGGGTCCCTCATCAATGAACACCAATACCTGGTATAGTGATATATGGCCAGTTGTCAAACTACAGTGCATTAGAACGGGTCCCTCATCAATGAACACCAATACCTGGTATAGAGATATATGGCCAGTTGTCAAACTACAGTGCATTAGAACGGGTCCCTCATCAATGAACACCAATACCTGGTATAGAGATGTATGGACAAATGTCAAACTACAGTGCATTAGAACGGGTCCCAATACTATGCACACAAGAATAGAGATATAATGTCAAACTGGTTAGTATTTTAGAATGTGAATTCTAGCTTTGGTCACCAGTACAGGGGTAAAGGCCGGTTGTTTCACTACATTTCCTTAAAATTCATTTTATCATCCCCTTAACTTAGTGTATGATATATTATGCTGGGAGTAGGATAATTTAAAATATTGGTCCCAGGTGTATTATTCCATAAAAACAGCCACTTTAGAGTCTTTGACGATTTTTGTGTTGGCGACTATAGGGAACAAAATAAATATCCAAATTTTTAAAAACGTGCATTATTGTGGCCACATGTGTATGGCAAAATACAGTGCTGACTTCTTTGCATAACTTGCATCACTAGTCCAACAGTTAAACAGAAAATGCTCAATACCGTTATTTCCAAAGTTCTTTGAACTTGAGTCGGTCACAAACTGGACATCATCTCTCAGTTCTGACAGTTTGATTTCTTTGAAAACCTCTTCTAGGTTGTTACACCTCAACATCGCGCTCAACATCTTAAAAAACTTTGTAAACCATGTGTAAATAAACCGTAAATAAACAACTACACAGATATCTATGACGTTATTTTATAAACGGGCTACTGCTTAAATCCGTCTTGTCGTTTGTCAAAATCAACACTGTATTCTAAATATACGACTTAAATCCGTCTTGTCGTTTGTCAAAATCAACACTGTATCCTAAATGTACGGTCAAACAACCAAACAACAAACCGAAAACACCAAACCGAAAACAATCGAGATACAGTATTTTGGTAAGCTCATTTGGCAAAAAGCATGCAATTTAATTGTGACTATAATGTTAAAACCTAGTCAGGAAGAGAAATATGTTCACTAGCAATAACACTATAAACATTTCGTGTATTTTGGCAGGTGCTTGTTTACATAATTACGTCAAAGATATCTGTGTACTACACATGTGATGAGGGTAGAAAATACAGGAGTTGGACATTCAAGACATTGTTCGGTTTGTGACCGAGTACCAAGAATTTTGGAAGAACGGTATCACATATTTTCGTAATTATATTCGTTATTAATATTACCAAATTAAGCCATTGATGCAAATAATATGTTAAGTAGAGCCATACATGATACGCAGGTTATACACCAGTCAATTTTAGTCATTCTTAAATGCCGTCCAGACTTTTTTCTAATGATGGTCCAGGCTACTGGTTGAATATCAAGGCATTTTCAGTAATTAAATCATCGAGAGTTGTTGAATATCACTCAACATTACCCTAGGAATTGGTGTTAAACAGAGACCACATTAGGGACATCAGAGTGGCCGTGATAATTGTAAGACTATCTGAAACTTGCATTGTGACCTAGTGTTTGTGTATCTTATGTTCAACAAATACTAAAAGAGAGAATATCAAGGCATTTCCAGTAATTAAATCATGGAGAGTTGTTGAATATCACTCAACATTACCCTAGGAATTGGTGTTAAACAGAGACCACATTAGGGACATCAGAGTGGCCGTGATAATTGTAAGACTATCTGAAACTGGCATTGTGACCTAGTGTGTGTGTATCTTATGTTCAACAAATACTAAAAGAGAGAATATCAAGGCATTTTCAGTAATTAAATAATGGAGAGTTATTGAATATCACTCAACATTACCCTAGGAATAGGTGTTAAACAGAGACCACATTCGGGACATCAGAGTGGCCGTGATAATTGTAAGACGACCTGAAACTGGCATTGTGACCTCTGTTTTACACCAATTCACTAAGTGTTTATGTATCTTATGTTCAACAAGTTAATTTTACCAAACCTGTGAACCCTGGGTGCGGCCAGTAATGACCCCAGGTGCATAACTTGAACAAACATTCACAACCAATTTTATCAAGATGAATGTGCAAACTACAGACACTTAGAGCTAAAAAATGGCCTTTGGGCTTTCAACAAGAACAGGGCAGAGTAATTCACAAAACCAACTGCAGTACAAAAAGCAAATTATCTCCCTTTGTCCTAGACTAGAATTTACATGTTCATTAAAACTTGGCTAAAAATAGAATTCGCTCATGCAGACCTGCATGGCTAAAAATAAGTCAACTAAAAATAGCATTTCTTTAATCTAAAACGTTCAATGCCCATAATCTAGGCATGCATATGGCAGATTTCACAAAAAAAGCAATTATTTGGCCCATTTGCTTTCATTTATTGTTATTCATGTCAACGTCATATATACAGCAATTGCCTTTCTCAACCAAATAAGAACACCTTATAGAAGTGATTTGTATTAAAATAATGAAAATATTGTGTTAAATAAGGTAAAAAAATGTAAAAATATGCCGATATTTAGGACAAAAAAGACAGAAAATCTTCCCGGTACCAATATACCACTTTTTGAGGATGCTTTTAAGTAACATCTGGTAAGTATTGTTTTCTTGTCTGTTAATAATGTTTGAAAGAAATGTTAATTAAAACAATAATATATCTAAAATGATTGCATTTCGTTCGTAATATACTAAAATTTTCGGTAATTGCGCATGGTGATAACGTTACGGTAATCTGTCCTCTAATTGTTGTGTAACATTAGCAGACATGATCCACTGCTAACTGTTTTAAGCCTAAACACACCTTTATTAAATCACTGGAAACAAAGACTACGTGTCGGATAAAAACAGTATTGCATGTAACAAGAAATTGGTCATTCCCGATCATAAAGTTTTTTAGGTCTAAAAATGTGTTAATGTTACGCAAAATCGATTCTGTCCCATTTTAGCATGACGATAGCACATTTTCTATTCGTGAATAATTTACACCGACTGAGGGTTAACATCCGGGTAAATTGGACTGGTTCACAGTTGACATTGAAATGATAAAAATAGTGGTGAATACCGTTGATAAAAACTTAATCCAAGTTTGGCTCATTCTGTCCTTCGATGTAACGTTAACATTATGTCACGCTAGCATTAGGACAAGCGCTTAATAAAGCGAGAAAATCGTTGAAATTTGATGACTTTCCCAGAGTCAATTATTCGAACATAACAATGTCGTCTGTAAACTATCGTTTGTAAGTATTCATTCATTAGGTAAGTAGTTTATATTGAATTCATACCGCTTTTGTGTTTGATATCGTTATTTATTGGACAGAATTAAGAATGCAAACGTTATAAAATGGACTGAAATATAGATGATAACGTGACAAATGGACATAACTGCAAATGTGACATTGGACAGAAACCTTCTTTTTTTATAAAACACATATTTATGTTTTGTTTTTTGTGATCCATTGTATGCTTTTGATACAGGCTGAACTGTTTAATACTTAATCTGAATTTGATTAAGTAAACTGAATGTTTATGTTATAATTGGGACAGAAATATGTTTGCTGATGTGACAAAAGGACTTTTCCCCTAATGTTACATAGGACAGAAGCAGAGTTTGACATCACAAAGAGAGAATGCTTGATATGAAAGTCAATATTTGTATGCTCATTTTGTGATTCATTGTGTTTCTTATTTGACCAATCTTATTTTGTACACAAACTTGTGTTATATATTGTCTCTTTACCCTATATTAGTCACCTGAATGCTAGTGTTACATTTTGGACAGAACAATGTGTGCTATTGCATGACAATAGGTCATCTCCCCTGGTGTTACTTTTGGATTTCTGTTGGAACCCCCCCCCCCCCCGAGTAAATAAAAGTTGAAGAACATTGTTTCTGTACTTCTAAAACTGTTCACTCTAGAGACTGTTTTTTATTCAATTTCAAACTGTCCCAGATTATATTAACTGAATGCCAGTGTTTTATATAGAATCTATATATATATATATATATATATATATATATATATACAATAAAAAATACGATAAATTAGTTAAAGGCCTACTTTAGGTCCATTTTAATAATAAAACATTGAAAGCTGCACAGCAGGTCTTATCTAATAAGACCTTTTTATTTTCCCTGAACCCCACCCCTGGACCTAGGGTGTGTGGTTACAATTTACTGGTGCATTATAACCAGTGGTATTGTGGCGCAAGTTGACGAACTAAATGTTGTTCCATGTGGAAGGAGTCTGATGAATAGATTTACAGATAATAAATTGACGTTGTATTCTTGTAGTATTTCAAACAAAACTGTTTTTGAATGTAGCGAAACAATAAGAAGTGTTAGTAAAAGTAGTATCTAAAATTATCTGTTGCTAAAAATTTAAAATGTTTGAATTTATGGCATTTACGTTCGAGTGTTTGTTTTAGTTTGTAAGCTCTGTGAATTTAATCTCTCATATCTGCTCCCTTGGAAGAAAACATTTCGTATTGTGTTAGTTTTGTGAGGCAATGAGAAAGTACCCCTGGTGGGGATCAAACCAAACCCACGACTTCTTGTGTTAGAGGCAGACATATATAACTTAGAACACTCTCATATCTCAATAGAAAGTATGTAATAATTTAATTTCTTTTTCAGAACCATACCCTTGAAGACAAGAAGATGATGTGTAAATCGTCTGAATTGTTTGACTCACAGTTGCAATTTACTTACATTAAACATTATTTTATAAGAATTGTCTTTCGCTGTGTCGGGTTGGATTATATGCAAAATTACTGCAGGTGGGGTGGTTCTTGTTACAGGTTTTAAAGTTCTGGATGTCTGTTTGCCTTTCTTATGATAAGATATTTTGATCAGTGTCCATGTCACTGTGTAGGCATATTCAGTTCGGGGTAAAGATTTCTGATCAATCTCTTATGACACTGTGTATTTGTACACAACCTCTGTAAATTGATCTTAATCTAATGCACCAGTCAATTGTAACCAGCCCCCCCCCCCCAAGGTCCAGAGAATAACGGGGACTTTGACTTTCGGTCCAGCAAACCCCGGGTAAAATCCCCGCCCTGCGGGGACAAACTGTTGGTAAAACCCCGGCCAAATACCCCCCGCACCCAGAGACTCCATATAAGTCAATATCTCCGCTAAATTTGGCACTAAGACAAAACCACCGCACTCACACGGCCATGCGGGGCCCCCTGGAAAATAAAACACGGCCCTTTTCCCCGGCTATCTCCAGTATACCCCCGGACCTGGGGGGTCGTGGTTACAATTGATTGGTGCATAATTGCCTAATTGTCTTATCAGATCTCCGATCTGAGTATCCTGCTGCGCAGTATGGGATATTTTAAGATAGAAATGGACCCTTAATGGCCCTGAGCCGATAAACCTACCGGTAAACACAGGAAATTGGCCCCTACTGTCAAACCAGTGTGATTAGAAGGAGATGCACAGCAGGGGATTATCATGCCAAATATTCCTTAAATTAGGCCTTAAAAGGGGGAGGGTCACTTTTAAAAGGCTTAAACTAGGCCTTTAAGACACACAACAGTCTGATCTTTAGTTCTATTGTTGGTTTTTCGTATTGGAAGTTATTCTATCCAGATTGGTATATTTTTTTACGAGATTGTTTAATCAAACTGCTGCGGGAACAGTGTTTCCAGGATTCGTCATTCAGTCTGACACCATATAAACTTAGGTCAACAGTGTATTTATAAATCAACATGAACAAAATTATTAGGAACTATATGAGAAGCAATAGAATTATATTGTAACAACAGGTTATTAAAATCTCAAATGAGTAAAACATTATAACAACATTTAAACTAAATGAAGAGCCAAAGAAACTATTTTCAACTGTAGAAGCTCATAAAATGTGTACGTCTGTCACACTGCATCTTCGTCAATCTTGTATGATTATTATGATTTTTATGTGATTATCAATTGACTGGGTTTATCAATCATTTATATAGTTTGTTTTATACTGTATCAAGCTCAAAGAGTCTGTGGTAGGTCTGTATTTTATTTTGTTGTGAAACATTCTGTCCAACTGCTTATGTGACATACTACTAATGTTACTCATTCTGTCTTGTGGTAACACCAGCACAAGCTACTCGTAATTAGCAATTTATAATATATATATTTAATATCAAAGGTAATGATAATTGCACCATACTAGAGACATTTATATCACCACAACAAAACATTTATGTTTATAGCTTATCTGATTTGATATAAAAAAAAAACCTATGTTTGCAGAAAATATTTTCTGTCTTGTTGTCCAATTTGGGTTTGTTTCAATAAATTTATTTGAGAAAAACAAAACAATCTTTATTTTTTGTCTGTACAATCTGTTTTATAAATAAATGAACCATTTAGTGCAAGATAAAATACTTCTTTGGATCAAAATATTAAAAAAAAACAAGTTTTTACCGGCAATATTGTAACACTAGCACAAATGGTATGGTGATACAAAATTCTTTTTTTTATAAAAATGCATGAATAAATCATTGCAAATGTTCTAAAATATGATAGATAAGAAATTGCTGTAAAAGATTATGTTGAAATCACAAATCTGCAATAAATATTAAAAATCAATATTCGCCGGGAACTTTTTGGTCACCAAAACTTGAAATCTGCCATATGCGGATATGGTTGGTTTTCAATAGGAACCAAGCTCTAATTGATATCTAAATACTGTACAAGTTTCATCGAGCTAGTAGAGCTAAAATCAAAATAGCACATCTTTGATCAGAGTGGATATGTAAAAGAATTGCTACAATGACTAATGTGGATATTAACCTTTGATGTAGAAGCTTTCAGCCTTCTTTTTGTAATGGTGTCTTTTGTTGACTAGCACCCGGCCTTGGCCTCTCAAACTTGGTGGATGTTGTCCATCTGAGAGGAATACTACAATGTCATCATACTCAGTGTTATCCATGGTTGAAACACAAGACTAATCACTTGTAACTAGTATTATTTGCAATAAGTACATAAAGGTTCAATAGCAAAAGTTTTCACTTCTAAATTGATATATATATATATATATATATATATATATATATATATATATATATATATATATATATATATATATATTTTGTATAGAACTACAATTAGAGCATAACATGCAAATAACTGCAGTGAGGTAATGTTTTCTAATTTACACACACACACATATATATATATATATATATATATGTGACCAAGTCTGCGAAAATGGGTCCTAATGAGGAAAAATGACATTTTCAGGTTTTTACATTTTCTGAATGTGCTATGTTTCAGAAATAAAGTCCTGAAGTTTTAAGCTGATATCTTTAAAATTGACTGATTGAGGACAAATTTCGCGATACCACTATTTGTTATAAAATGGCGAAAACAATGAAGGAAATGGAAACATAAGTAAATACAACTACCTTGATTTTAAGAGTCTGTATTCCATTGAAATAGAATGCAACACTTTTTATTTTTGTGGAAACATTATCATAACATCAATAACATCATTTATGGAGAATGTAACACTACATGTGCATTTCATAAAAACGGTTGCCATGACTACAATTTTTTCACGAGAAATTTATCCAAATAAACGCAAAAAACTGCTTAAATACATAAAATCACATTTGAATTTGATATGTTATGTTTGCAGGAAATATTTCAGTACAGCATTAAATTTTCAGCCAGCTATGTAGTAAAATAGAATGTTTACAGCAATTAACAATAGACCATGTGAAGAAAATCTGCCACTTTTCTTAAACAAGGTAAATTGATCAAAAGTAGTGAGCTTATCATTGTATTGATCAAAACACAAACACATTATTTTAAAACAAGCAATTATTTAAAAGATGTAACTTGTCTGGTGAAATCAAATTTTTTTTTATTTCAATAAGAAGACATGTTTTATTTGGTTGCCATAGAAACTTACTTATACCTAGATAGTTCATATTTTTGCTCATTTCATTAGTTTAGAGTTGTAAGATGACACAGACTGAAATGTATTTACAAGGAAAGCATTGACACACATGCCTTATTTGACAAAATTGAGAACAAACATAAAGCAAGGAACATTGAAACTATATGTATGTATAACTATAAAGTTATAACATGTAGATTTATAATGTACACTTGAATATTATACTGCAGTCATGTATGGAAAATATGAGTGCCATCATACTTTACATATAGATGGCCAACTGTTCAATGATATTCCCATAAATGAAATACACGTTTATGCATAGGTATTCAATGATCAATCAAGTTTGTTACTATTGGTTGCCATGGAAACCATACATTCCTAAAATCATAAATATTTTATCTAAAATCATAAATATTTTATCAATGTTACACTAAGAAATATATTCTTTGAATGAAAATGAAAACATTAAACTTCAACTTATACATGCCAATCTGTTTATAGCAAGACACAAACTATACCTTTTGCTGAAACACACACAGAAAGTGTTCTCAATAAAGTTACCTATTTCAACTTTTGTTTTTTGGCCTTTGAATAGCCTTCTTTTGCAACTAATGGCAAAGGGCATGTTGTGTTTTTAGCATGATCCGATCTGCAAAAGTCTCTTATTACATCATGCAAGTACCATTGCCTTTCAGCATTTATTCCCTCACCAAAGATCTGCTCTGGCATAACACAAATATCCACTTGGCAGGTTTTCAGTATGTTAATTTTCTCCTCAGGGGCATCAACAAACTTCCTTACTCTTACAACCCCAGGCTCGTTAGAAGACACCTCAAATGAATGGTATTTCGAAATGTTCTTCAATGGTTTGAACATGCCTTTGAAGAAGGTGCTCCAGTCATAGAACAACACTGGTTTGCTGTTGCCATCAACAATATGGGGGATGTTGTGGCCATTACGGGATGACATTGCTACTGTGGAAGCCACCTCCTGTTTTGAAGAAAAGCATTACATGATGAATGAATATCAGGCATAATTGATCCAATATGACATATTATAGTGTCACCTTAGTGCAAGAACTCAATATCTGCTACTATTTCTATATGCAGTTATTGTGTTATTGCTCTATGGTGATCATACTGAGCAGTACTCTTGCACAATGAAATGCCTACATGAAGTATATAGCATCAGTGAATTTATCAATTATCTATTATATCTAAATATACATGATAATACATGAACTTATTTCATATAATTATCAATTTAATATAACCCAAGTCATATATTATTATTTTCAATCTTAACTATAAAAAATCCCATTTTTTTCATGCCACTTCTTATTAGTTTATAACTGTATTGAAAAGAAGGAAATCAATAAATCTTGAAACATGTGCAAGTAATTTATGTCTATTATTATTTTAAAATATTGGTGTGGTAAACATCTAACTCCCTGAATACCTCAACTGTCTCTGCATCCATGTGTCTCCATCTGTTTTTCCACACTCCAAAATGCCAATCACATGAGAATTTGGTGTGGCCGGCTAGCATCAATGAATATTGGATTGTCTTATGCCCTCCTGTAATAGAAGTTTTAATTGTTATAAGGTCTCTTTATTTCAAATTAAACACTGAATTTTATCTGTTGTTTATTTTTTAAGTACAACAAATTGAAAACTTCTAAAGCTATACATCTGTTTCACTCATCTATAGTGTTACTGGAAACCTTTTGAGATAGTTAAAAAGCAATAACATAATTTAGTTTACATCATGAAACATATTTTATTTTTTCCACTAAAACACAACAACTCTCACCCGTCAATGTTCTCCACACAGCATAACCAAGAACTGCATTATTTTTGTTCTGTCCTTGGCAATTGTCAAAAAGGAACTGGGCATGTTCCTCACCCAGGCCGTAGTTTTCAAGGTAATGGTGGAGGTAGCTGACAACTGTGTTTGCTCCTTTGCCTGGGGCAACACCCTCATCACCAAGGTAAAACACCTGTTTCTCTGAAAAATATTTATCGTCTTATCACTGTTCTTAATCATCACCACCAGCAGCAACAGAAGCAAAATTTAACAGCACCAGCATTCAACATTAATACAAAAAACATTTCTCATAACTAACATATATATACCAAATAAATGTTCATAAACACATCCAATTCCAGATCTTGATATGTACATGATGGCTTTTGACCAATGGAAATGTTACATTCTTAATCAGTTTGTTTGAATGAAGTAAAACATTTATTGCTAAGAAGTGCTCTTTCAATTCTAAATTATTAACATTTGACACCAGGACATCTTATAATGACAGAGAACATTTTGCAATTTTAAACTGTAAAAAAGGAAATTACCAGATCCTTCACAGCAAACTCCAAATACCTCACATCTCCTGGCAGTTTTGAAATACAGGGGTCCAACCTGTAATAGATAAAAGCTTGACAACATAAATTTGACAACAGTATTTACATTCAATAAATACAATATGAAACCATTTCAGTTGAAACATACATTTACTGCAGTAAACCTAAGGCACTCAAAAGTATGATACATCATGCAAATTACTGCACAATAAATCCAATAAAAAAGATTATCTCTTGCAATAAATTGGTAAGTTCAGTGAAAAAAAATATTTCCTTGTACAGTACTTGATAGAAAAAAAACTAACCTGTTGGCTATGGTGTGGAATATGAACCTGCTGTGCAAAGTCCCAGCTGTAGTGGACGGTTGCATCTAAGGAACATGATACTGCACCTAAAATATATATTTTTCACAATTTATATTGTTGGCCTAGAAGGAAATATATAAGTAATATAAAATGATCTGATGGGTATCTTTTCATTCTGTTTCAAAATTTTATCCATGTTTTAAATATTTATACGCTCAAAGTTTACATGTCCAGTATATATATACAAGCATAACAGGCATAAAAAAAACTTCGGTAAAATGTAAAAGTCACTATTATTGATGCAGATGGACATTTTAAAAAATGATTACTCAATGGCCAGCATGTCAATTAAAATGAAATAAAGAATTTAACATATTCTATTTTAATTTTAAGACTAGAAAATCTTGAGGCATGCCATTAGACAGCTAATACTATAGCGCATAGAAATTTATTAACCAAAGCACACCTTCAACTGTAATGTTTTCACTACATGTAACTTTAGAGTCATCACACTGCATTCTATATTGCTCCCTCTGATGTCTAGCACTTTCAACATGACTTTCATATTCATCAAGAAGTGTCATTTTATCATCTTCAGAAAGGGCACCACTTTGTGAAATTTTACAAGAAAATGTTTGGCATCTAAAACACAAGTCTGTTTTTGGTTTCGCTAAGACAATATGTGGGCACAACTCCCGCCATACTCTGGTAAAAGTACTAAGACTAATACTTCTTGCACCGTCTATTTTTTCATATTCCACATGAATGTCTGCTTGTGACTTATCAGATGGCAACAACATCACTTTACTATTGCGGTGGTTTGGAAGTCTTCCGGGAAGGGGCATTGCATTGTCAGATGCATAGCAGATGAGAAACTTTCTTATATTTTCTCTCTCCTCAAATGTGATAGCATTATGAGGTAGTCTTTTGGTATTACCATGAGTCCTAGCAATCAATCCATCACTGTCAAGAGACCGACCAATTCGTTTTAGTTTCTCCTTTCCGATGTTGTATGCAAAACAGAATACTTCACGGCAAACTTCAACTCCCTTTACATAAAACTTCTGACTGGGCCTAACTCTCGCCTGCCGTTTATGTTTACTACTGTCAGTTTGTTGGCCATTTTTTCTGTGGCACAACATGGCTGATTTAATAACAAGATCAAGTTCATCTGTTTGCAAACCAGCTGAATACATACGTAAGTCAGAAATATCATTACCATCCACAACTTGACTGCATGGTTTGCCATAGAGTTTTTTACACTTGCAGGTCTGAGTAAAGAAATCATCTGTTTTCTTTCTCTGTCTTAAATCCTCTTCAGTGGGTTCTAAATCATGGTCAAAACTTTCACAATGAACAGTCTCTGTATTACATTCATCATCATCTGATTCATCATTTACAGAATTACTTTCATGGCTAGAATCATTTTCTGAATCAGACTGACTAAATTCTATCTCACTTGCACCACCCTCTGGACACAAAACTTCATGAAAATAAAGTCTATCAACTTCTAATAATTCTTCGCGAAATAAATGGTCTTGGCTTAATTCATAGGGGATGGTACTTGCTTGACTAAACTGGGACATTTTCATAAAAGTTTCAAGTGTTTTTCAAATTTTCCGCCATAATATCTGTAAACTGTCTGTTGTTACGAAAAAAATACTTCCGGGTCAAACTGTCAAAAGGTTATTTAAAATAAACATCAAATGCCAATTTAAATAAAGGATGACAACATTGATAATTGCATACATTACCTTCCAAATAATCTTTTCCGTGTAATTAATCCGAAAAACATGCTAATGCCGAGTGAATAAACCGGCAAAACCGTCATATCTTTGGTACGGATTTCGACATGTTTTCATCAAAATTGCGGAGAGCGACACCTTCAGATCAAGGGCGATTAGTCATGATTTAAGGTCAGGCAGCATGAATATTATCGACAATAATCAACTGGAAGCAGAGTGATGTTCCTTTATAGAGTGTATACACTTCGATTTTGTAAATACTTTGAAAAAATAATGTCAAAATAGTTGATTGACAAAACGATAATTGCTCAGAAAACGTGTTGTTTTTTACTCTCGCTTTATCTCGGTAACGTGATTACCTCAACAGGACTCATTTTCGCTGACGACGTCACATATATATATATATATATATATATATATATATATATATATATATATATATATATATATATATATATATATATATATATATATATATATATATTCAATGTTAAAGCAATGCAATTCTTAGTAGGCACATTTCATTGTTGAACATTAAATTGACTCCACCTTCTAAACACCATAAATATTTAAGAGAGTCTGTGTACATGGTCCCTGTCACTTCCTGTCCTTGGTAAATGGCTTCAGTGTGAGGGAAATGAAACCCATAAAAAGTGGGATCACAAAAATCTGGTATACTACCTGCCAAGATGACACTTGCTTCACCAGCCTGTCACATACTTTGCAATTCACAAGCATCAATGAGACAAAGGTAATTCCTTTCATGTTGAACAGCCCCTTAAATTGTTAAATAGAAGCAACATTTGCAATTCAAAAACATATTTCTAAAATTAATGTGTCAATATTATTGAAATTAACACTTATGCCATTGCATATAAATAAAAGATCGATTAGTGTATTAACATATCGTGTGGTTACTAAGCCAGTTCAATAATTTTGATGCACAAACTAAGTATTTAGATTATGCAAAACATGCAAAAGGCCCCAATCACACAGAACACAGCTATTTCTTGCTAATTTAATTAATATTTCTTTTAAAAAGGTCATTGCATTAGTCAAAAGCCAATACTTAAATGTATGGGGAAAACTAAGACTTAGTGGTGTTTTGCCTGTCTTGTACAAATGGTATGTGGGGTTTTGTACTCTTATCCTACAAGATGGGAGGTGTTTTTTCAAGGGGCGAGTTATTTTACCATCCAAAATATATGAGATGTTTTTTTTTTTAATTATCCAATAACTTTGCCAAAGCTACAAAATCAAATTTATATAATCCAAAGGCTTAGAAGGGTGATTTTTATAATTCAACGCAACATACAAGAATAAAAATGTAATAGCCATATCTAATTGAAAAAAACTGAATGTAGAAATCAGGACAGTCCAGAGTGTTTGCCCTCCAAGTTTATCTTTTTGATAAAGGTTAGCCAGGGTTAGTCTTTATTAACGCCTTTAATGATCATGATTGCATAGCATAAAGTCACACCAGCTATATAACTATTCTTGTTTACAATGCAATCTATATTCTCAGCCAATGAAATTGCAGATTGGCATTCAATAAGTTCTAGCCTGATTTTTGATCGGTGCCCGCTCAGGGCAGCGTTCATAGTAGGGGCAATCGGCTGAAAAGTTACAAACCGATTTACCGCCTGTCTCGGTCGAAAAAACAGTGCGGTTTTTCAATGCTTAAAACACCAGTAATATTCAATAGCTTACAAGAACATTAATAATTATGAAATAAATCTATAATTCTAAAGCATAAAGGATATTTTTAAAATACATTACTTAAGAATGCATGATTTCTTTATCTTGATTTTTTCCTGCGCGAGCTGACCGTTACATTTAATGACATTGGACCTTTTCCTTTTTTGGCACCAACCAAATTACTTGCTAAAAAATAAAACCGAACTCCAAGCTTTACTAGAATAAGGGCCAGTTTTATTAAACTTCGTACGAAGTCTGTTTTGCGTACGAACTTTGTACGATGTATCTCAGGCTGTTTAGCCGTTTTATTAAGATTTTCGTACGAACAAGCACCTATTTCTTCGTAGATCTACGGAACTTTCTACAAAAGCTCTTAGGGTGGCGTACGAACTTCGTAGACTAAAAAATGGCCGCCACAACAACAGAAATATTCTATATTGGCGATCTTTCATTTATTATGGCGTATTTTAACAAAATCAACTGCTAAAGACAGAAGACGACTCTGTGGAATCAGCAACCCGGTGAGTAACTTAACAAATCGTTACGACGCCTTTTGACTAAATTTTCAAGGGACGCAACCTCGCGCCAACTGTCAAAATGTTTTGAAAAACAAAATGCTCTTATTTCGATGCATTTCAAGAGTTTTGTTGTGATAAAAACACTGGAATATAGACTGAAATACTATCCAACCATTAGACTCATGGTATATGAATTTTACGGTGTTTTAAGGTTAGTAAAACAAACAAGCTAAAAACAGACTGATTTTATGACAGTGTTTTCATCTGTCAAAGTTTTGATCAATTTTCTATAACTTGCTTTGACTTATATTTACAAGATTATCATGTCTCTAATAGTGTTCAGAAATTTTAAATCAACATTGAAGCTTATAAATTTAATAGTTGCCTGGGGGTGGGGATGCGGGGGTGGGGGGGGGTGGGGGGTCAAAAAGTTAGTCCACTTAAATGGCCGTCAACGAGTCTTTTGACGATGTTGTTTTACTATGGCAGATTCGTGACGTCCACCATCCCAACAAAAAGTACCGAACGGTCCTTGCGCAGAGAATCTTCGCGGCCACAATTTTGAAATTATCTCCAATATAAATTCAAATTACTATGAAAATTGCCTAGTTTTAAACACATATTTATTGATGCCAAAAAACATGTTCAGGTATACTGGTTGGAGAGCAGTAGCCGGCGGACAGCAGTAGCCGTCAATCGCTTTTTATTTGTGTTTTTTTTAAATCTTCTTAAAAAAGATGAGAATGGTAAATCCAAGCAACACCATTTGCATCAATTCCAACACAAAGCGTACGTTTAAACATTTTATTTACAAAAAGTATTGGAAATGTCAAAAAGTTTGCCAACTTTCTCGAGGGGGATGATCACGTGAATGTTACTGCGCATGCGCAATTGAATAAATTTGCATATCTAATTTTAGCACTAGCATTAACCAACAGTCAATTGTTGGTTATGAACGACTATTCATCGATAAATCACAGCAAAATGTATTTTTAAAAAAGCCTGTTGAAATGATATTTTCATATTGCCCGTCAATCGCTTTCAAACAATATTGAGACATATTCAAAATTTTATGTATCCATGGTGTGGTTTTAGCGCGTTGTTAAAGCGAGACTACTCCAGCGCTTGGTTACCAGTATTACTTCCCTGTTCAACAGAGGCGCCCGATGGGGAAATTATACTTAATAAGCCGATAAATATCGGTTTTATAGTCAAGGAGCGGTACTGAAATAAAATTGCCGGGTACTGCTTCTCATAATCTGTAAATTGGCACTAATTGATTACCCCCTTTGTGGCCCCAATTAGGCACGCGCTTCGTGACAACACAAATTTTAATATTGTAAAGTTAGTAGACCTTGACCCCTAGTTTAATAAAATGTAAGTATTATTTCCGTTACATTTCGATCTACCAAGAAAATCTTCAAAAACATGCAAAAACTGCCGGCTACTGCTCTCCAACCAGTACATGTGTCAAATTTTTTTATCAAGTGTCCCGATATCTGTAAATCTGGGACAAATCTGACAGGTTGTGTACATGTGTAACGGTATTCGTGACCAAGAATATATTTATGTGAAAATAACGACTCTAATGACAAATTAAATCCAGTTTAGATCACTGTCGGGTATATATTGAACAACTTTGTCATTATTATTCAACATCGATGCATAATATAACTATTTATTCTTTCGCTCAGTGTATTTATTCTTTCGCTCAGTGTTAAATGGTAGAGAGTTCAGTTGTAGCGTTACAGGGATACATAAGAAATGTCAAAATAATAAAAAAAAGAATCGTTGATTGCTCATTATTGTAGCTAGTCAAAAAGTATTTTTAAAATATCCAGAGCAGCCAGAAGGTAAGCATAAGCTCTATTGGTCACAGTTGGGAGACTTGTTTGTCCCAAACTACATTTTTTTTCAATTTTCTTGCGGTTCTGAAAACAGTGCAGCTAGTAATGGGACTTGGACTGGGGACTCCCTGTTTGCAAGCTTGTGCTCTATCAACTTGGCTCAAAGGCCCTTAGAACTTAAAATAACTTAAAGCTTGCAGTTGGATTGTTCAACCAGCTCTACAAACTGTTCCTGATAACTTAATTTGCAACAATCTGACCTGTGTGGGTTAGTACTGGGACACACTCATGAACCGTATAATATTAGTACGGTTAACCTGGGTGCAAAAGTGGGACAGGTTCAGATCTTGAACCCCAAGACTGATGAATACTTGAGCTCAATCAATGGCTTTACTAAAACAGAAATCACCTTGCATTTAAAGAAAAATGTCAACCATATTTTAAGCTTCAGAAAGAAAACACCTGTTTATAAATAAATATATTATTCATTTTTTATTTCAGATCTTGACATTTATCCAAGATGCTGGTAACTAGGCGGGACGGATTGTTTCACAGAACTGCAGGTTTCTGACTGGGTAACTAAATTTCCATATTTCCGGTTTACTTGTGTTATTTATAATCAAGATAAAAGTTAATACACCACAAGAGCAAATCAAGTGGAAATCGTGCATTATGTATGTATTTACAGTCAGTTTGCAGCATTTTTTTTTTACCAAATCTCAATTTAATACAAACTTTTAAGCTTATCATGCATATAGTTTGATGCACATTCTATAATTATAATATTAAAGATGTGCAGCATATATATGGAATGATCCACATCACTGGATACTGTATATATGTAACATTGCTTGTGAAAATGCATAGCAACAAGTGATATAAGACTGCTGAAAAAATCACATTGCAAGTTTTCATATTTATTTTCAAAAATTGATGTTTTATGCATTTTTCAAAAACATTAATTTGCGACAGAAATATGAAAAACTGCGATAAAATCTTTTGTCAGCATTCTTGTATCGCTGGTTTTCAGATGCTTACACAAAATTGGCTCATTCCTGGACAAAAGATAAAATATTATCAAAACTGTTAATCTGTAAGAGTGCAGCCTTAAAGAAAACAAAAGAAATAAAAAGGGTTTTTAATGATGTCTAGCAGATAAGTCTTTTGTCAAAGAACCAAATTCAAGGTATCATTATAGCCGTCCGTCATGTCAGAGACAATACACTAATGTTATTGTATTATATTTGTATATGATGTATAGGTCCTAATTATAAGGTCTATAAATCCGGCTTTAAGAGATTTTGAGTTGTGCCCTTTATATAACTGAGAAAACAACAGATGTTTTATTATACGTATTTTACAAGTGGCTCTGTGAAATATTCGGTGACTGTTAAAAGGTGTAAATTTAAAATAGTTTGTATATGTACTCAATTATTTGTTTATCATTGTTATATTTGCTCTTAAATCATTTTTGTTTTTCGTTTCAGAGACTCAGCGCCATGTCACAAATACTTCAGAACCTAGAATGACAGTTACCGAAAGAGCAATAGACTTTCCAATCTCTACAAAATTCATCTTAACTGTTCTTCAAGGTGATACTTGAGACTACCAAAGACTTTTCAAGGACAGAATTCACAAAACAGTTTATGCCACCATCTCATATCAAAAGATTGTGCTTGAGTTGAACAGCCTTCAAACAGAAACTGTTTCAACACCTTCAATGGATTCATTCTGATTCAGTTTACTCTTGCTGTGATCTGAGCAACTATTTACATCAGTTCAACATTGTAAATTGTTTAAACTTGAAAATTATGTCTTCTTGCAACTCACATGAATCTATTTACTGTGGACTTTGATGTTGACTCTATACAGGAAGAAGAGACTATCTTTATACATCCTGGCATATCATTTAAAAAGGAAACAAATTTTATAACCAACATACTGCACTGTTATGTCATCTAAGGACTCAGCTACTGACTCAAGGAAAAAATGTCTCTGTCAATGTAATTACTGTTGTGCATAATAAGACATTTTTTATGATGCCCCCTTCGAAGAAGAGGGGTATATTGCTTTGCACATGTCGGTCGGTCGGTCGGTACCGTGATCTTGAAAGCAAACTCGACAATTCCTGGACCAATGGTCATCAAACTTGACATAAAGGTTGGGCCTGACCAGTAGATGACCCCTCTTAAATTTGAGGGTCATCGAGCCAAGGTCAAGGTCACAATAACCTTTAATGCAAAAAAGATAACAAATCTTCTCCCAGTGATATCTCAACAATGCCTGAACCTATGATCATCAAACTTGACATGGAAGTAGGGCCTGACAAGGAGATGACGCTTATTGATTTTATGAGTCATTGGGTCAAAGGTCAGGTTCACAGTGACCTTGAATGCGAAAATGTTTCGAGTGATAACTTGACAATGCCTGTACCCATGGCCCTCAAACCTGACTTGGAGTTGTGTCTGACCTGTAGATGACCCCTTTTCATTTTGGGGGTCATCGGGTCAAACGTCAAGGTCACAGTGACATTGATTGAAAAAAGCTTGTCTGTGTGATAACTTGTCAATGCCTGAATCCATGTCCCTCAAACTTGACATTTAGTTTTTGGTAGACCAGCTGATGACTCATATGGATTTTGAGGTCATAGAGTCACCGGGGATGAGCAAAAAAGTCACGTGACCACAAATGCAAACGCCAGTAGTATTTTGGCTCGATTGATCGTCAATCAAGTTTCTTATCGATATTTTTGTTATACGCGAGAGTTCGTTCAAATGACATAGCGCAAAAAAGAATGCATTGTTTTGTCTTTCGATCGGTGTATTGGTCACCTTTCATGTCTGCATAGTTTCCGAGAACACTTCGATACAAATTGTGTCCATAAATGCAAACGCACGTAGGTAGTGTTAAAATGTCACATATTTTGATAAATTGCCACATATAATTCAAATGTTTGTTTTTCTGTTGTTCAATAATTGTTTTTAATTGCTTTATGAATACTTTGTGCGATGCAATATGTACAAAAATGCATTTTCTGAAGTATTTCAAATTTGGCAAACGTACGTAGTCTACCTAAAATGGCAAACGCACGTAGGCATCTTATAATAAGGAGCAAACGAATATTTCGTTAGCCTTTAATTGAAGATATTTATCCGCTTTAATATTAAATATCCATCATAATGAAAGTTATATAAATTTATGATACGTAACAAACATTGACACGATATTATGCGGGAGTGTTGCGGGAAATATGAGTTCTCGAACAAACTCTCATCCGGCCATACTGGTGGTATACAGACTTATCTAACTTAACAATGCTTGTTAAATGTTTATTTCGAACATTTAGAACAGCTGTTGTAATGTCATATTTCAGGAACCACATGTTTGATACAAAGAGTCGGAGTACAGTACAGTACGGGACTGTTTTGATAAACAGAAATGCATTACAGAAGGGTGTGTGCTGGGAGCGGGCCAGACGTAACGATTCTAAGATGCTTGTAACAGATCGCATGGGGATAAACATTTAATTTGAACATAATTTAAACATCTTTAATGAACCTTTTATTTAACCATTCTTTATGTTGTGATGATAATACTGTCATGATAATTGTTAATGACAGATATTGTGATAATGATAACCATAAAATGAATTGCGATGATACAATGACAATGTATGCTCTACCCGGAACAATGTTTATATCACTGAAAATACTCTTTAAACTGTATGTATTAGTGCTGTTTTACAGAAATAAAGACATTATGATGGAAATATTCTTCATTTATTCTATAACTGTATATCTTAGATTAGTTTTATACATTGAATAAATTGATTCACAATAAAAGCGATCACAGATAATCAGATAAAATCAAAGATAAGTAATCAAATAACGTAACGATTAATTAATACACAACTCTTTTGTTATGATCTGCCTGAGATTCTACTTTCTTCCACATCAGATAAGTTGACCTAAAAATTTGGCAAGGGCCAAGATAAAACAAGTACCCGTATGGAATTTATTTTTTAATCGTCATCACACAATTACCTCCCTTGTAGACGACTGTCGTCTGTAGCATCATGGAAACATTGTCTCGTGGCAATTTTAAAAATCAAAATTGATTATTTCTCGCTTCAAATGGAGCAATAGAAAAGTTTTCGCGCTCCATTCAAGAAATAACGCTGTCCTCTTTTAAGAACTATAAATTTTTAATCATAACATAAACATAATCCGAATCACTGCACGCATATCCATAACAACCACGAATTATTACAAATCTATACGCGCATTATATTCTCTACGCACAAAAGATTTCCAGGTTTTTCCAGGATCATCGCCGCTCGTGTAAGATAGGTTCATCCCACCCCTCTCGCAGGGTGTTTTACGGAAACACGGTAAACCCCGCTTCCGCAATACACTCTATGTTCGGGTTGGGATGAACCTTGCACTCTCGGCCATGAAAGATACTTATTATCTAAAATTTGATGTTTTATTTGGTGTGTTTAATAACTTTTGCTTGCACAATCTACTTCTATGCCGATAACATTTCCCACATTCAGCGCACTGGTATGATTTCTCGCCAGTATGGCCGTCCATATGAGCCTTCAGGTCTATTTCTCCTCCATTGAAATCCCACACATGTCGCACGTATAACATGTCGTGCCATCTTCTCCTCGCCAATGCCTGTTCAGGTACGTATGTGTGGTGACCTCCTGCATGCATTTCGGGCACAGAGACTGCTTATTGGATCCATGTGTGGTGCACCTGTATAAATACATGTATGCCTTTAAAGGTATGCAATTAAAATACTTTAATTGCAATATTTTGGTAACCTTTAATAAAAACGCATGAGCTTGTGACTGGTAGATAATTACTTAATTATAGAATAATATAGAATAAAACAAGAATAATATAAGCATTTTTTAATACTAGAATACACTTACATATGGCGCGTCAAGCTCTCCGTTGTGTATAACTGTTTCTAACAGCGTGTAAATGCTTTTACACCGTCATTGCGGCGCTCATGCAATTTCAGCCCCCCATGTCGTTTTCAACGCATTCCCACAAACGTGGCAAACAAATGACATCACTGAAACAGACACTGTCATTCATTAATTAAGCGCCACTTGATTTACTTCGCAAAATATATTACACAAATTGTAGTTTGTTAAAAGAATATCATCTGTAAAAGCATTTTCATAAAAATACGTCTCGCGCAAACAAACACTTATTAAAATTTTAAAAGATGGCTTATCTAGCTAAGTAAAACGACATAAAGCGTTTCACTTTCCCTTATGCATATGACCGTAAGCATTATGATAATAATAATAATTAAATATAAATTCAAAAATCTTACAGCAATAGTTATGGATATAAAAAGAATAAAAAGTTTTAAAAGCTTTCGACATATACGATAACTCATTTTTATTATTATATAAGATGCCTCCGTGCGTTTGTCATTTTTGGTAGACTACGTGTGTTTGCCTTATGAAAATGCCAACGTGCGTTTGCCAAATTTAAATTCTTCAGAAAATGCATTTGTTTGTGCAAATTACATCGCACAGAATATTCATAAAACAAATAAAAACCATTATTGAACAACTGAAAGCCAAAACAATTGAAAAAATGTGGCAATTTATCTTAATATTTGACATTTTAACACTACCTACGTGCGTTTGCATTCATGGACACAATTTGTATCGAAGTGTTCTCGAAAACTATGCAGACATGAATGGTGACCAATACACCGATCGAAAGACAAAACAATGCATTCTTTTTTGCGCTATGTCATTTGAACGAACTCTCGCGTATAACAAACATATCGATAAGAAACTTACCTTGATTGACGATCAATCGAGCCAAAATACTACTGGCGTTTGCATTTGTGGTCACGTGACTTTTTTTGCTCATCCCCGGTGAGAGTCAAAGGTCATGGTCATAACATACTCTATTCCCACACTTTGAATGGTCATTATCTTAAAACTGCCTCAACGGCATCCAATGTCAGTGACTAATCAGTTGTCATTTTGGTCCATGCTATATCATTCAATTGTTCATATAATCCTGACAACATGGCTCTCAGGTGGGGGAATAATGTTTGACAAACATCTCTTGTTGATACTTGGCTCATTTCTTACATGTAGCTGTAACATTTTGGGCAACTTCTCAATTATTTTGTTTAAGACATTTTTCATCCAGCTCATCTAAGCCTAAGTTAGTGTTCATGTTAACTTTTATGACTGCCTGTTTATTGTACTTTTTATAACTTATTTTCAATGACTTTTTCTCAAGAACCATTTGGATAAGTATGTCTCCTCCTGAAATAGACTAATTCTTTTAGCTTGAGTTTTCTGTCTGTCCGTCTGTAATAAATTGTGTCTGCTCCATGTCTCTTTAACCTTTTGAAGGATTTGATATAACTTCCCACAAATGTACACCATATTGAGAGGAAGGGTTTATTATTATAACTGTTGAGCAGTTTCTGAACTTGACTGTATTATATCTTGCATTTACCACAAGCTGTTAAGTGAGCAATATAACATTGACCAATACAAGGAAATAAACCTTCTAGGTCACCATTTTGGAATAAAGTAATACTTAAAGCTCATATTTCCATAAGAATCTGCTCATATATAGTTTAAATAGCTTATACAAGTATATCAGTTCAACATAACATCAGATCCTCCACTGTTTCATGTTTGCAACATTTTTGCTTTAAACTTTGATTTATATATCATGACTTTTATGAACAAATACCAAACAGCAACTCACAGATCTATGCTCATTTGGGCAGAATTTTGTAAATCCAAGCATTGTCATTTGATATTCAATGCTTTTTGGCAAATTGGGGCATTTTCTGTCACATTAAAATCAATATTAACAATCAATCTCCAACTTCAATATTTTCATATTTTTTGTGCCCATTTTTGCCAATTATTTGTTTGTCTATTGGTATACATGTATGTTTATTCATACTGTTTGTCAAATTAACGAATGAATAAAATGTTTGAAATATTTGATTTGTTCATAACTTATTTAATATGACAAAAAGATGACCGCATTTTGTTTTATTTCACATCATGATCACTCATAGAGCGAGACTTGAAGAAGTATAGTGATATAGCCACAGGTGTTTGTCTGACTTTCTCCTACCCAAGAGGGCATGTGTTTGAATCCCAAGTTGGAAAACACAGTTCAAAGGTCAGTTGATGTATCCTGATTGCAGGCAAAGAGAAACACTCTATGATGGGCACCTGTAAAATAGAAGATACATAAATCTTTACTATTATCCATAAAACGTGAAAGTTGTTATTAAAATAAAAAAGAAATGGTCTACCATTTTTTTCAAATACAATTCTTGATAATATTTCTTGTAATAGCACACATTTATCTTAAGAGATAAACAAGAGGGTCATGATGACCCTGGATCGCTCACCTGAGTAATTTGAGCTACATGTTTCAAATGTCAAACTGATTCTAAAATATTAAGAAAGTAGGTCAGCAGGTCCCATTCATGGTCACTGAAAGTCAGTTTTAAAATCACTGTGCAAAACTGTATATGTCATCTAAATTTCAGGGCTGTATCTATAAAAAAACAATTGTAATTTCAACAACCAAAGTTGCCCGTTTATTATCCCCGTCATCATGGAGAGTGGGATCGGAGAGCCATCCCTACTTCTCCTTACAAAGGTTATATACATATAAATCGACAGTTTACAAAAGGAAAAGAGGTAATTTTGAGACCTGGACACTTTAAACCAAATTTGCCGAAGATCTATCAAGGGGTTCATGCGAAGAAAATGTTAAGTTTTTTTACTAATTTTAGCTCTGGTGGCCCTTAAAAGGGGCCAAACAAAATTATTTGAAAAGACCTGACAGAGGCCCATGCTAGGATGCTTCAGACTTGAAGATCCATCAAGCAGTTAATACGATCAAGTTGTTTAAAGGTTTTTCTATTTTTTGCTCTGGTGACCCCAAAACCATTTGAACAAAGTTAAGAGAGGACCATGTAAGGATGCTACATATCAAGTATGGAGTCATTCTGACCTTAACTTTCAGAGAAAAAGATGTTTAAGTGACAAGACAATGTAAAAACAAATGACCCCTGAGCAAGGCCAATTTGACCCCGGGACAATAATTTGAATACCTTTGGTGTAGGTCCACTAGGTAACACTATATACCAAATATGAAAGCTCTAGGTCTTATATTTTGGAGAAGAGGATTTTTAAAGTTTTATTATATAAGACTATATAAAAACAAATAACTTTCAGGGCGGGGCCAATTTTGACCCTGTGGCAATAATTTGAACAAATTTGATAGAGGTCCACAAGATGATGTTGTATACCAAATATCTAAGCTCCTGGCCTTACGGTTCTGGAGAAGAATATTTTGAAAGATTTACTATATAACACTATGTAAAAACAAGGACCCCCTAGGCAGGGTCAATTTTGACCCTGTGGCAATAATTTGAACAAATCTGATAGAGGTCCACTTGATGATGCTGTATACCAAATATCTAAGCCCTGGGCCTTACAGTTTCGGAGAAGAAGATTTTTAAAGATTTACTATATAACACTATGTAATAAAACTAGTGACCCCTGGGGCGGGGCCATTTTTGACCCCAGGAGAATAATTTGAACAAATTTTGTAGAGGACCACTACATGATGACACATACCAATTTTCAAGGTTCTAGGCCTTGTGGTTTGAGAAGAAGATTTTTAAAGTTTTCCCTATATAAGTCTATGTAAAACAAGTGACCCCCGGGGCGGGGCCATTTTTGACCCCAGGGGGATAGTTTTAACAATTTTGATAGAGGACCACTAGATGATGCTATATACCAAATATTAAGGCTTTAGGCCTTGTGGTTTTGGAGAAGAAGTTTTTCCTTTCTGTTGCCATGGCAACCAGAGTTCTGCATGGAATTCAATTCTTTAAACAATTTTCAAAGGGGACAACCCAAGGAACATTCCTGTGAAGTTTGGATGAAATTGGCTAAGCGGTTTATGAGGAGATGTCGTTTAAAGTAAAAGTTTATGGACGGACGGACGGACGACGGACAAACGGACGACGGACGGACGCCGGACAAATTGTGATCACAAAAGCTCACCTTGTCACTATGTGACAGGTGAGCTAAAAACAACACTACAGTACAAATTTGTTTTGTAAAAGCCATTTCTCAAATTCAAATGAAATGCCTGCCTTCACAGTGATATTTTGTATTGTGATTACATATATTGGTAAAAAATCGGTAGTTTGCAAGAAGCAGTACCAAGTATTTTCTTATTTCATACTATGTTTTAATGGCAATTGCATCTGTTTTTGAAAGACTGGGTCTTATAACAATAAAAAATCTAATAATTATCCTACTCCCCGATTACTGTTTGCATAGTTTTTGCAATAGCTGGTTTAATCATACGCTGAGATATATACAGTCATACCCAATGCTTTTCAGTGATGCAACACTGCATCTCAGATGACTGAGCTATTCTTTCAAAAGATTGCAATCAACAACAAACAAAGAGGATACTGTAATTGACAATAGGTATACCTATTTGTAATGACAAATGTCATTTGTATACTGGTTAGTATATAGAATTGTATATTAAAACATATTTGTGTGTTAACTTACATACCTTAAGATACAGTTCAAATAATATTCGCTAACTAAACTCTTTCTTAAATTTGTACTTCCGGGGTTTTCAATCAAATAGAACAAAGAATTAACGAACGTAATAGTACATTTACCTTTTGGGGGGTGTTTATTTAACATGTTAACGCCAAAACAATTATTATACACAGTACAAGCGATAAGAAATGAATATAGTTGGTATCGAATTGTGTCATAACCTGAAAACATTGCAATGTGACACAGAAACAGCTGTTTAAACGGGACAAACCTTGCCGTAGCAACCGTAGTCGACAAAAGGTTACCACCCACTATAATTATTAAAATAAATAGTAAATATCTATTTTGATTATTCGAAAAGCGAAGCAGATCAAATCACTATTTGCGATTTTTTTTAGTACTCACATCTACGGTATGTTTACATTTTTAGTCCGATTCTTCCCCCTTTTGAAGAGTAATTACGTACGAAAGCGTTGATTAAACGGTCGCAGAAATCATCGTACGCAACTTCGTACGAAGTGATCGCTTGCTTAACATGCATTCATAAAAAATAGTTATGCATGACGAAAGTTGGAGCTTGAAATTTATAACCAAACTGTCAATAGTTGATAACAACGACGATTTTGAAAGCAAGCAGCTCTCCCTGTATATTTTTCTGCACATACACCAGAGGCACCGTCCCTCAGCACTTTCAGTGCTTTGATTAACTTTCGCAAGAGTTTAAAGGTCCCCCTACTGTTACGTTTATGCCTCAGGAGGAACAATTAATTCATTCCATATTTTGTTACATCATAGGGTGGAGTCTTATGCTCTGGGACTGGTTACATTCTTCAGCCTGGTTAGGCAAAGCAGGCAATACAGCAACATGTACACTTTTGTTAATAAGATATATAAATATTTTGTTAATAAGATATAAATATTTTTATTTTTACTATTAATAATTCTTAATCTGACCTGGGGCGTCCCCTGTGGTTGGTTATATATGAGCATTTTCATGTACAGGTGCCATTTACCACCCCTTTTATTATTTTAAATCACAAATCCAATTACACCATTAACCACATGGACAGCTGCAAGTTATAATTCAACTCCAGAAACGGGACAGTACTATTTATTTCTGACGTTTCCATGTCAAAGGCATTTTTTTTTAAAATACCATTATACTTAAAAAAAACAGGTAAAAGCACTGAGGAATAATCCTCAGTGCATACCAGCACTCACAACCACTATCATTGCATTAATAGGGGAGGTTTAGGAAACTTGTTGGTATGCGATCCTTCAATTTATTGAATTTCAAACTAGCCAGATTACATACTGTCAAGAAAATATATGTTATACTTGTAGGCTGAGCCTGAAAAAAATTATGATGTTGATAATTTTATTGATATATTTTTGCTGTTCCTTTCACCCATCATTTAATGGGTATAATTGTAAGATGATATCTTTTAAAAAGATGACTAATAATTGACTTCAGATTTTTATTTACTGTGTTAAGACATCAATATAATTTATAATCCAAAGCATCCACGCTACAGTAATTGTAGTTAAACTGAGTAAATGTGACTGTGTGAATAAAAGTGCTGTTTTATGAGTTAATGTTAATAAACGTTTTAATTTCATATCAATCAATACATCAATTATAATTATTTAATATGTGCATTTTATTATACTGTTAAAATGTGTTATTGAAGAATATAGTTCTCCCTATAGTGTGCGGTGTAATTATATATAATAATTCATAATTTAACATCAATTCTTTGTTGTTTTATGTTCTTATTAGTAGTGTTGAACATGATATAAATATATATTCATCATTTACTCCCAGTGCTACGTTATTCTACAGTTTTCTTCATAGTATAGTACATTCTTGCATTTTTAATTATATGAGATTTTATAAATTGCAAATAAAAATCATCTCTAGTCTATAGATTTGTATGTGTTATTTTACGAAATTTAAGAACAATTTTTGCCAATAATCAACTATCAACGTTATTGTTACAATACACAATACATCTTCCCAACCCCAACACCATACCATTTACATCACAACAAACGATTTCAGATAAGGCCACGCCCATATAACATAACCAACCAATAACTAACCATACAAAATTTATAGTTATTAAGCATTCATTCATACCAGCCCCTGATGTAACTTACTATTGTATTTACCTTCAGACCAGAACTTTACCTTCAGACCAGAACCCATAAGAATCTAATTCACACCTTCATGTTATAATTGCATTCATCTAAATGTAAGTAAGTAAGTAAGTAAGTAAATTGTTTATTATAGTGACATGTGTATATAACATAATTACATTTTCAATACAAACATATAGTACATTTTACACCCGGCCCATCGGACCTATAAGTCACCTAAATATTAACGTTAAGTAAAGCATATATTTATAGTTATACATTTTAAATTTGTATGTAACAGTGCAGTTAATCTGGTATAGGTAATCAAGTTTATACATATATAGCATCTATGAGTTATAAATATGGAGATTGTTCAAAGAGGTAATAATTTCATTCGATAAAGATTAAATGAAAAAACGAAAGCAAACGTGTACATGCGCAAATATATGGAGGCAAAATAAATAAACATAAACATGTATATTGAATAGAAACACAATGTCATTCATGCGTTAAGAATATAACGTATTTCTCCTTATGGTGTATGCCTTCACAATATATTTTGCTAACTGTCTGACATGTTTTTGCATGAGATATGTGATTTTGCCTGTATCAGAGAGGTTTACAAATTCATCGTTGGACATAAGTGGTCCTAAACATGTAGTTCTTGCAGCATTGTACAATTGACATTTTAGGACAAAATGGCACTTGTTTTCCACTTCTTCGGAATCACAAAGTTTACAGAGTCTGGAGTTGACTGGTTCACCTAAATAACGGCCTGTTTCTATTCGTAGTGGCAATATACCAGTCCTAATTTGAGCAAGTAATGAACGTTCGTTCTTCTTAAGAGCCAAGCTCAAATACTTTTCACATTTAAATTCTTGTTTAAATTCACGGTATGTTCGTAGTTTTGGCATGGATCCTACATCTGTTGACCAAATGTTATTAATGTAATGATTTCGCACAAGCATATGCACAGTCGGGATTTCAACAGGTAGCTTAACATTGAATTTATCCAATAATCCGATATGCATCATGATGTCCTTGACCTCGCTTGACCAGTTTGTAGTACATCTGTTATAGTCTGTTTCAAATACTTGCGCGCATAGCCGGTCTCGGTCCATTAGCACGAGTCTATTCCAGAGGCGTAGCATATTACTCCATCTGCGGTAGCGGGTGGGAATCAATCCGGTGTCCCGGGTTAGGGCGGGTATTGGAGCAAATCGATGAACAGCAAGAGCGTAACGTAGGGCACGGTTTTGGACGTTATCTGATGATTGAAATTGCTTGTATCCCCACACCGAACTACAGTAATCCATGACGGGCACAACACATGCGTTATACAATTTTTCATAGGGTTTAAATCCAAGGTCCTTCAGTGTGTGTACTTTACTGATGACACTTCCAAGTGCTCTGCCGGCCCCTTTTGAGAGACCTTCACAAGTGAACGAGAAGTCGCCTTTATCTTGGAAAACGATACCGAGGTATTTGTATTTGTCCACGATTTCAAGGACATTTTCACCGATGTGGAAATTAAACTGTGTTCGTTGAGTACGTCCTTTCCGGAAGTGCATGCATTTTGATGTTGACGTATTAATCATCACACGCAACGTTTACACCAGCTGTTGAGAACATCTAGCATTGACTGCAATTTTTCCTCACTGTCGGCCATAAACACTATGTCATCAGCGTACATGAGCATCGATACCTGATTTTCTCCAATAGCTACGCCACAGCCCAGGTCATTTATTTCCTTGACGAGATCGTTGGCGAAGATGGCAAAAAGTGTCGGCGAAAACGTGCAGCCCTGTTTCACGCCTGTTACACAGTCAAACCAGTCGGTGTGAGAGTTATTTATCCGGACACAGATGAGGAACTGGCATAAATATTCTTGACAGAGTTGTAGAACTTTCCATCTACTCTAGTCAGCAACAGTTTGTACAATAGCATGTCTCGATCAATATAATCAAAACAACGTCGCAGGTCGATATATGCCGCAAAGACGTTCTTGTTGTTTCTAACAACACTATTTAAGTTGAATACATGATCTTCACACGATCAATTTGCCCAAAATCCGTTTTGTTCATACGCAAGAAGATTTTCAATTTCAAGGTACTTCGAGAGCCATTTATTCAAAAATGCAGTATACATTTTGCTAACGCACGACAAAAGGCTAATCCCTCTATAGTTCATTGGTATTCGTTTATCAGATTGAGGATCCTTAAGCATTGGGTAAATAATAGCCTTTCTCCATGTTGAAGGGATAATGCTGGTGTCGAACACTAATTGAAATAATTGCTGTAGCACGGCAATAACTGGTGGGTTTTTCAATACGTCATGCGGTAAATTGTTTATTCCGCAGGCCGAATCAGATTTACATTTCTGTATTATAAATGCTATCTCTTCTAATGAAATGTTGTTATTCAATGATTCGTTCGTTTCATATAGGGGATAATTTATATTGTTCTCAAGTAACAGTTTATGTAATTTTGCACGGTTGTAATGTTCATTGTCGAAATTATCAAATTCCTGGCAATTGTACAAGTCTTTGAAGTCCTCTTTCCACCGGTCAAACACTCTGTTTTCATCACTCGTAACAGATCCGTCGGCTTCGTACACTTCAGTAGGGATGCGCGAGTCTCTCCGTGGTCCCAGCGCTTTGATTGTGCTCTGAAACTCTTTGGGGTTATTTGCCTCAAAGGTCTCGATTTCAATGGCTTTGTCCTTTCTATAAACACGTTCTGTTCTATGGAGAGTCTTGTCAAACTTATTCCTGGCTGTAACATATTCCGAGTGCAGACGTACTCTTAATGTCCTGTCATCCCTGCACTTAAGGAATCTATTTTCACGCTCTCTGAGCTCATTCCAAAGATCTTGCAATTCGTTGTTCCAGAATGGTTTTGTGTGTTTCAGTCTTTTTGATGTTCTTTTTGAACTTGACAATTTCGGAATTTTATCATTCATTTCAACTAAAATCACATCGCAAAGAGTTGTGTATAGACTGTCAATAGATTCTTGAGTCTCCCTTGAGTTTTCTATTTGCATGATAAGAGAAAGTAAAGCAGTTCTGACCCTCTCACTGTCCATGAAGTCAGACGGGATACGCCGAAGGTTAAATCGAGCTTCGCGTGGGGTCTCTGTAGCAGTATTTGTACCAGATAAAGGTGCACTATAGCCCGTGTCAATATTTACACTTAATGCGCAGTGATCAGGAACGCGTGAACGCTCACTCAATAATCCCTGTAATCCTTGTTGATCAATAATGTCATGGGGGTTTATAACTTTAAAGTTTTTACAGCGCTGATAAATATCGTGTGGGACACAAATAAAATCAACAACAGCTTTCCCTTTTCTCGAAATAGACGTAAAGTTATCTAGATCACGTTGAAAACGGCCGTTTAATACACAAAACTTGGAGTCACATAAGAATTCAACGAAATCATGGCCGTGCTGGTTTACAGTTTTATCAATAACCTTTCTCTCCGGTATGGAGTCGCATTCATTAAGTAAATCTGATAATGAGCCTATCCTGGCGTTAAAGTCCGAACATATAACCATCTGGTCACAGTTTGCATGCGGGTATATCTGCGTTAGAAGATGCGCAAAGAAGCCCTGCGCATCTCGTCCTCGTGTGGATCCTTCCAGTGGCAAATAGCACGAGAATACAATAAAATCGGACTGCGTAGCTTTATTTGTGAAGTTAACAGCTAGAATTCCGTCGTAGGCTCGGTCAACCACGCTAACATCATAGTCATTTATAATCCGCTGTTTTACCAAAAGTCAGACAGTTCCATGTTCCCCCCGCCTTGAGCGACGTCACCGTCGCCACTATACTGATGCTCGTTGTAAAGAACACTGTTGGCCTCGTTCAGAACCTCGCTTACACTTAAGTCTTTGTCGCTGCCGTCTGGACTTCCGCACCGCCCCTGCTTAAACGTTAATCCTTCGTCGCTCGAAGTACTGGATAATTTCTGTTTACGTTTACTTCGTTTCTTCGCCTTAAACGACATGTAGGCTAATTAGCGTATTCATACAGTTGTCTGTTTTGTGTCCCGTTAATATGTCCGTTATAATAGCTTGTTAACTCCAAGTGAACACATGTCAAAATCCTTCATGCGTGACGGTTTTTTGGCTATTCTTGGTGGGAAATTCGAATTTTTCAATGTCGATCCCCCACCCACAATGTACCCACAATGTACGTGATGTACTATCAATTCACAGAAACAGAAACAGAAAAGTCATTTAAGTCTCAAACACATACCGATGATAATCCGATATATCCTGATACACTATCACTATAAAACTTTGCACTAGGCTGTCTACTTAAATAGAGAATCTTTAATTTATTTTCCTTTGAGAAAACATTGCACCTCACATACCGGAACCGGGTACCAGTTATATCGTATTATAATGTATGTCCAATAATTAAGAACAAGTCTAGCAGATGTCTGTAACTGATATTGCAAAGACTATGAATTACCCACTAGACCATAATAATAAATAGTAATTAGTATCTATGATTTCCACATGTGGCCTTGAAGACAAATGCTTAAGCTTTTCATATTTCCTTATTAAATTTATTTGAGAGAAATATAAATAATATTTATTTTTTTTAATTTCTGTTTTATAACTCTGTGACACAATGATTACTCTGACAGCCCAGTCTTAATAATGAAGATCTTTCTTCATGTCATCTACTTTTTACTTAAATTTCGGCGGCAGAAGTGTATGATATCTGTGTTCTCATATCATATAACATTTTATTCAACATATATCTTATTAATCGTCAGATTATCCATCAGCATTTTCCCAAATGTGGGAGGGCATATGTAACCTTTCTTTGACTGTTCTTGTTTAAGTTATTTCAAAAACATTTTTTTTGGGGGGGGGGGACATTTAAGTAATTATTATCTTTATATTCATCAACATTTTTACAACACGCTGAATAGATTTAAAAGATTGAATATTAAACATGTGAACTGCAAACTTATTATATACCTATGCGAAACCATTGGCTCAGAAACAATATATATCATATAGTCTCTGTTAAAGCTGCTCTCTCAAAGTTTGATTGACCAGTTTGACCACATTTTCTTGTCTATGAATTAGGCATTTTCTGCATTAAAGTCTGAAAAACAGTAATATAAGACTACTGACAAAAGATGTGATTGTTTTTTTTTTAATTAAAATTTGGAAAATGATGTTTTATGGCTATAATGATTTACGCTTTAAGAAATTGGAAATTTTCTGCAGTTCTTCAACTAATTGTGATCTGTTTTATTGTTTTATCTTAAATGACTTAAGTTGAAGGCTGGTTCTGAGACACAAAATGTAAAATAACATCAGACCTGTCAATCTGTAGAAGGCAGCTTTAATGTTACATTCTAAAATTTAACAACACAAAACTATGTTCTCGATTGCTGTAAAGAGTGGAACAAAAAGCCCAAGACTGAAACAATATAATAGCATAATTTATGACGGTCAAGATTCTAAGCCCAAAGCCTCACAGTATTTACAGTTACATGCACAAATAATGATGTGTAATGCTGACAAAGCTATATTGCTGAATTTCAGCAGACCTGTTAAATATGCACAAGACTGGCTGGGAATATACACAGTAAATGACTCATTGCTTTGCTCAATATTATTCAGACAAAAATCTGGACTGTATAAACCAGTGTATATATTTGAGATGGGTTTGTCCAATGACCAAAAACCTGGTAAACGCATTGCTGGAAAACACTTAAGAACATACAATATAGTGTGCAAGGGATGGGGGGGGGCATTGTGTTCATAGACTATTGTGTAAGGGACTGCTTATCATGAATAGGGTCGGCCGGGAAGTGGGGTATAAAATGTCTTAAATACTACCGGAAAACATTTGAAAATTCCTTATCTTACATTATTGTGTGCAAGGTGGTGGGGGAGGGTAGGACTGTCATTGGAGGAGGGTATATTGAGTGAAACAGATGGCGGCAGTAGGAAAGACAGTAAAAGGGTCTGACAAATGCTTGTTTTTAATAGGAAAACACATTAAATTTCTGATAATTTATTTCGTGAGACGAGGGGGTAGGGGAGGGTGGGGGTTCATTCTACATTGGGTGTGAGAAGGGTTTAGGAAGCCGGATGAGGAAGGAGATGCTTAAAATGCCCCAAATCAATTTGTGCAAGGGGGTGGAGGAGACAGGCGCTGTCACTGGAGGGCCTGGCGCTATATCAAGTTTGAGGGGTGGGGGTTTCGGAACGAAAGCCAGAGAGGGAGTGCTATAAAAGGATCTTTTTCTTATCATATACATCATTGTGTGAGGAGGCTTGAGCTCTCAAGAGAGGGCTTAATCAAATGCTATTTTATTAACTAAATGTTTTTCCTTTCACCAAATTTAATGTGTGAGTAGGGTATGGTCGGATATTGTCAGAAAGTTTGATGTTAAAGCGGCACCCTCATAGATTGAATGTTATAGCAACTTTTTATTTCTTGTCTTGGAATCAGTATGTTTTACTTAAATGTTGAGGGCTTCCATTTAGAATGCCCTATTCAACTTACTTTTTGTAAAATTGTATGCATGAATATAAGTACAAAACGGCTTTTATAAATACTAATGTTCCAATATCTCTTCATTTTACTATATGCTTTTATTTCCGGGCCACAGGCTCATTGTTATGTTTTTTATATATTCTGTATGTTTGTTTATCATGTCAAAAAATAGCTCATTCTTGTTAACATATACCTGACTTTAATTAATATTCTTATATATGGTAACTTGGAATTATGCACTTCCTGTCAATCAATTTTGGAAGTTTTTCACCATAATTTGAAAGTTTTAAAACTTTTTTGGCAACTATAACATGCCAATTTCACCGATTTATATCATAATAATTAATTTTACTTGTAAACTGATTGAAATGTTGAGCATAAAAGTAATATTGACACCAGGTTTTGATATTTTGAACTTCCAAGCTTTCAATTTCAAAAGTTTTCTTCACATTTATGGAATTTTTTGTACGTCCAATGAATCAATTCTGGAATCCATTTCTAAGTCCTTAGTCATATACTTTAAAACTTCCTTTTACAGAAGCCCTGAATGTTTGGACACCAGTAGTTGAAGACTGCTGACAAAAGATCAGATTGCAGGAACATCATATCAATGTTTATTATTTATATGCAATTAGACACTAATTTCTTAAAGCATTTGAACGCTTTTAGCCATTCATAAGCACAAATAAGAAAACAGTTGGTTTTAAGACAATTACTGTACTGATTCTGAGACAAACTTTAAGAAAGTTGTCAAAACAGTCAATCTGTGAGAGTGCAGTTTTAAGACGGAATATGATGTTAAAACAACATCTGGATATGTTTTTTAGATAATTTTTAAACACAATTTGGAGAGTTATAGTTTGGGGGGGGTTCTATGGGGTGTGTGTGTGGGGGAGGGGTTAACAACACACAGACAACTGTGCTTAGCACCTGTGGTGCATACCAGACAACCAGAAACAATTGACAGGTCATATTTGAGTACGTTCATGTTTCAATTTGGCCTATTTGAAGCAAAAATATAAAATGTAACAACATGATGTTTATAATGGGTGGAAGTTACTTCAATCAAATGGAAATCTCCCTTAAATTCCTCTTATCGTCAAATATTCATCGCATGCAGTGACGAACCTTGCATATTTCACGGCCATTACTCACTGGCACCGGATTTTCAAACTCAAACATTTTTTTTTTTAAATAAAAAAAAATCTTATAATTGCTTACTAAAAATTATAATACCGAATATGTAAAAAAAATATTGAAAAATATTTTTTTCAAATATGCACTTTGTACTGTATAATATACTAACATGGTATTGAACGCTTCTCTACCCGGGTCACGTAATCATCTTATTACTCAGTTCAAAAGAACTTCTGCAGATTGACAGTCATCGCATGCTAAGGACATGATATCCATCTTCAAAATAATCAACCTTAACCCGCGAAGAAATTCGCCGGTCATACGATTTTTTTTTTTTACTTTATTCCCATTCTCGACTTTCCAATAGACCATAATCCTTTGCGGCATGGTGACTTCCGGTTTATTTCCGGGTTATGACGAAGTACAATAACAGCGATAAATACGGACAAATTATCATTCCAGGTTTGTTATAATTTATTTATTTTTATTAGATTTGTCATTTTAATGAGTTTATATTACATTATTGTGATATTATTTGAATGTCATGAGCTATAAATAGCTTGACTGTTTACTTAAAGAGTTAGTTCTGGTGGGTGGGGTAGATGGTTCAGAAAAGACTGCAGTTACTATTCTTATTGGAGTATTCTAAACAACAAATTCTCATCTATTCTAAAACATTTGTTTTGAAAATTAACACAAATAATACATTAGTCTGTTTTACTATCTGACAGTCATAATCTAATGAGGAATCTGTATGTACATTACCAGGTATAACTAATAGTCTTATGAATGAACATAAATAAATCATCATCAATAAAAATTATGATATTTATACTGCTGTGTGTATTTTATTACTATGTAATAAACATTTTACTTAGAGTAATTATGTCATGCTGTCACCTGTGTAGTCTTCTGAATGATTTGTTATTTTCAAATATTATGATGGCCACCGGACTAGTCGCATACCCACAGGCCTGGAATTAAATCGGGTTCCAGATTGTCTTAAAACTCATTCATAAATAAGTCTGAGAGTAACTTACTTTTTTATAAAAATATGCTTTTTATGTTCCATTCCTTTCTTTACAGATATGATTCAAATATGCTGATGTTACCTTCTGAGATCATTACTTTCAATGAAGAACATCACTACAATTGGTTGGGCTGCTAGATTGGTAGCAACGTGATGGACAGCTAGTACCTGACATGCTATTGTTGGTTTGGCATCTATTGCTTACTGGGCCGCTATATTGGATGGACCATACGTGTTGGTTGAACAATTATAAATGGTTGGACTGGAAGTGTTGGTTGGACCACCAGTGTTGTTTGGACTACTTGTTGGACAGAATGTGTGATAGACAACTAGTGTTATTTGAATCACTGTTGGATCATATTGGTTTGATTCCCATTGCTAGTTAACTTGTTGGATCTCTTTTGTTGGTTGAACTGTTGTTTTTTGACTGTTATTATTGATATTCATACATGTATAATATGTTAAGTGCTTAGTATTCAACACTTATTATTATTGTTATTGTTTTCATAAGAAATATTATTATTCAAAAATCATATAAATATATCAAATTAAATATTTTTTTATGTCCTTGTACTTTAGTTATGTTTTACATTTACAATGTGCATCATAATGTTTTATTATATGAACAAATCTTTTTATAGATATTTAAATAAACATTAATTCTGTACAACCATTTTTTGTTTCTTTTGCTACAATTTGTATGATAGTGTCAGACATTTTCTACAGAAATGATAAATTTGTCATAAAAAAAGCACAGCAAAAAAATCAGTGCTCATGGTAACTTCTTTAAATGCTGATTCTCATCAAAATGAATAGTTAAATTGCATCATTGAATGTATGATTCTTCATTAAATTTGATGAGATCTCCTGCCAATTGACCTTTAGTGACATGCACCTTTAAAACTGCAATCTTACAGATTAACTGATTTTGATATCATTGCCTTCAATTCAGTCAGTCATATAAGATGATTCACAAAATAACAGATCTCAGTTGTTTGAAACACTGTCAAAAGACTCCATTTTCTTAAAGCATTAGAAACGCTTTTTAACCATAAATATATCCATTTTCAAACAAAGATACGTACAAATGTTATCTGATCTTCTATCAGCAATCTTTTATCACTGGTTTTCAGACATTTTTTTGTCAAAACGGTCAAGGTAATTCTGTAAAAATGTTTTCTGATCTTCCATCAGCAATCTTATATCACTGGTTTTCAGACATTTTTTTGTCAAAATGGTCAGTCTGAGAATGCAGCTTTAAACTTGAGCACTGTATTTACAATGATGAGCAATTTTAGTTATGAAAATTAAAATACATAGGAGCAGATGTATTGAATCATTCAAGTCTTGAAATATTATGTATGATCTTGCTGGACATGAGCCTATTGTTTCTGGAAATATGCATGTGTACCAAGTTTCATTTTAATCTCAAGGCTGTTTGAATTTGGGCCAAGAAAATATTCGGCCTACAGTACTGCGCTAACGACACCTAGGCTTATGGACTATAACAATACTAAAGTAACATGATAGAAAAAAGCTCGAACCAAGGGCTGCCAGAAAAAGCACGGTGCTCCTACAAACTAAGTTAACCGGGTGGCTAGTTATTGCCCACAAACGTTAACTCGATTTTATGTCTTTTTAATATTAACCATGGGAGTTTACACAGTCATTGGAATAAAAAGATCATAGACAATCATATTAATAACAACGGTAGTTTTTACAATTTAATAATAACATTAAACATGATTTAATTCAATAACAATAAATTGTCCTTGGTATGCAGTAATCCCTTTAAAGGTTCATTTGCCAAGGGTTAAAAAACCACATCTTGCTTCTTTTTGAAAAATCTCTTGTTCGACTGTTATCGGCTATAAAGTGTTGTTTCACATCCTGTGTCATAATTTTAAGTTCTAAATGTCTACTTTTTGTACCAAACATTTAAATTTATGTCACTTGTGTGCATTTCTTAGGTCCTTGCAGTCAAGGAAAGTTTTCATTCATATTGACACACTTCATTTATTTTATCTCTGTTCTTGAACCGATTCCGTCTCTTGTGTTTTGCACAAATTTTTCTTGTAAAACCACTGATATAGCAGGTGCTATCAGATCAATGGTATCAACTGCCTACTCCTGTTGAGCATCAACTTGGCGGAATCAAACATCCAGAATGGACATCTCTGAAATAAAATAAATAGTGTTATCATCATCCAACTTAGCCAGAAAAAATAAAAATATAAAAGACTCTTAACTGTTAAAGCTGCACTCTCACAGATATACCGTTTCGACAACTTTTTTTATTTGTTGTCTTGGAAAGAGGCAATTTCTGCGTAAATATCTGCAAACCAGTGATATAAGCCTGCTGACAAAAAGTATCAGATCACCGATTTTCATATCTCCATTTAAAAATTATTATTTTATGGCTAATTTTAAAAGCATTACTAACGGTTTAGGAAAAATGCATTAAAAATTATTTTATTTACTTAAAAATAAAAATCTGCGATCCAATGTTTTGTCAGCAGTCTTATATCACTGGTTTTCTTGCACGTTTGCATAAATTGGCAGTCGAAGACAAAAAAAAACAGTTGTCAAAATGTTTAATCTGTGAGAGTGCAGCTTTAATATCAGTCAGATATTTAAATAGTTACAATTTACTAGTACAATATTAATAAGCTGTTATTTTAAGACCTGCATATTTGTTTACATACAACACAGCAGTCAGTATTTAAATGCCCTTCTTAATCACATTTAAGCTTCATTTACTTGACTGTTTTGAAGTTGCAATTTTTAACAATTTCACACTAATTGCAACATATCATTCATTTAATTTAATAACAAACTCAACAAACCACAATTGAATGCATACTTCATAACAACCAATATGTATTTGAAGTCTTTGAGAACTACTATGAAAGTCTTTACCATAATATTTGTTATTTTACCCCACCCACTTAAATGTGTACTGAAGTTGGGTATAAACGTCGAAAACTTCATTGACATTTACAAAAAACGGTAGATATTTATAGAAGAATGTATAACCTGATGTTCCTAACATGTTTTACTCACCTATCGTTCTATTTTGCCAATTATGCTCTTCCTTTCACTCGTATCGATAACTAGGAAATTGAATGCGGAAATAAACCGGAAGTCACCTTTGTCGCAAAGCATTATGGGCTTCTGGAATAAGGCGAATTTTTCTGTTTTCCTGGATTTTTTACCACCCTTGACTTCCGGTTTGTTGTTGTTTTTCGCTCAGTTTGTAACATGTGATTTGATTGGTCGAATGAAAAGGCGGCGTATTTAAATCTCAAATCGTTAACAAATTGAAACTCTAACATTTTGGCCCTTCTTCTCCGTTATCAAGCAAATCATGAATGAAAGTCCACATGAAATATGAATTTGCAATGATTCAATGCAATGGTTATACAGATTAAGGCATATTTATAACAGAAAACAACGGTCACTCTGCACTCAACATAACAATACATTTCCTATTTACGAGTTCACTGTATTGCTAAATTCTTACTGTTCGAAACGAAGTAAAATCGATAAATAAAATGAAGAAACTTTGTTGTTCTTAGTATTTGAGTTACTAACCACTAACAGCTATAGGGGAACGCACCTGGCGCCCCCCCCCCTCTAAAAAAAAAGAAAAATAAAATAAAAATATATATATTATTTCTTTTTTAAAATATAATAAATAAAATTAAAATATATACATATTCCTATAATTGGATATTTTTTTCTAGAGATTCATCTTCTGATAACGTTTCCAATATACTAGTCAAGAAGGGTGAGAGACTTGTTTGCTGGATGAAGATGTCTGCCTCCAATCCAAGAGTTATTTGGTTATATCCAACCTGGTGACAAATGGAACATTGTGATGAGGCTCTTGAACGTACACAGTACTGATTTCCAGGGGCGTATCTAGCCCTCTATTCATGTGGATTCATGATTGTGCTGGGGGGGGGTATGAATATTTTGAAAACAATGGAGCAATCTGGTGTATTCTTGGCGTTCTTAGGTTCTTTAGTACTTGTAAATTGACAGTTTAAGGATAATAAACCAACAAATTTATTTTCTCAGCAGATCTTTTCTACAAAATAGCAAACAAATAAGGTTTGATAATGTGAACAACACTCAGATTGTCTTACAGAAGTCTAATTGTCTGTCCTTTTAGCCATTGAACTGTATAATTACATACTCGATGACAATGTCTGTTACATCATGTACTCAAAAAAAACCATAGTGATTTTGTATCTTTGGTTAAACTGTTTTATTTTTTGTCAGAATCATGCGGATTCAGCCGTGTATTTCGCTTATAGGCAGCTACGCGCCTGGTTTCTACCTACCAAACAGACTTGGCTGTTAAGTTATCAACTTTCATCACAATCAAGCAAATTATTATATATATATGTTTTATTAGACAAATCTTGCAATATAAGTTTAAGCAATATTACAACACAACTACATTAACAACAAACATGAAATGGTTATAGTGACTTCTGACTTGGTCACAATTTATAGAGAGAGCAAAATAATTAATTTCCTTATTGATAAAAACTAGTTAAAAAGGTAACAAATCACTTAAAGTTCCAATATAGCTAATTTAAAAGTCAATACATCACTATTAGTTCCAATATAGCTCTATAATGGAGTTAATTCATTTAAGAAGTTTTATTTTGCTGAAAAGCATTGGTAACACTTGCTACTTTAAAGGGCGCCTCTTTTAAAGCATGGATCTTCAAATGATTTTGCTTTTGCTCTACGTATAGTTATTTAAAGCGGCACTCTTACAGAGTGAATGTCTGGTAAACAGTGATATAAGACTGCTAACAAAAGATTTGAATGCAGTTTTTCATGTTTTTGTCAGAAATTGGATGTTTCATGGTAATATTTGAATGTAGTTTTTCATATTTATGTTAGAAAATTGATGTTTTATAGTAAAAAGCATTATTCACGCTTATTATTTTTTAGATCTTGGCGTTCTTTCTTACAAATGAGATTTGTTCTATTGTAAGTTACCTTTATTTTGATAACTGAATTGAAGGCTTTAATGCCAACATGAGCATGTTCTTAGACAAAAAAACCCAAACATTTCATATCAAAGTCAAACTGTGAAAGTGCAGCTCTAAAGCCAAACTGGTAATACAAATTGAAAGTAATTATCCTGTAAAAACAATAGCATTATGTGCTCCCTACTAAAATGTTACAAAATGGTCTGAGAAACTAAACATTTACTATCCCCATATTGATCTGAGGTGAAATACATACATGTATATACCTACAAAGCAATATTCCTAAATAACATTTCATGCATTTCTAAAGATACTATTTCAGCAACTGTAAGTATCTTTTACTGAGAAAGTACACAAAGCTGGACAAAATCCCAACTCTTGCAAAGATAAAGACAGCAGATTGTCATTATATAAGTCATTGTTTCCAGGTTGTAGCGATATCATGTTAAAACTGTTAACAGCGCAATGTAACATCTCCACTGAGTCCAGATCTAGGCGGTGGAATAGGAGATAGTGCCGGTGTGTCTCACTCTGTGGAACTGCAGCCCACAAGCCTACACTTCAATACATATGACCGTCACAGATACCGGTGTTGCCATCCATCACTTCCCTGCAAAGATACAAACAACCTGATTTTAAAGGTTTATTTTAACCTAGCTACAACTGTACATTCATTTTAAATCTATTAATTAATGCACAATGTGCACATGGACTTGTAGCATCTGCATTATAATAAATGTTTTGAAAATATTTATTTATATTCAACTTTTCAGCAAAAGCTGGGGTATGTGCCTGTATAGTTGAGTGGTTTATCCATTTTCCTAATTTTTTTCTACAATTATGATATCAAACTTTGAAATATATATATATGTGATTGTGATACAGGTAAATGTAAACATAATACTATTAATCATTTTCAGTTTCAGGAAATTAAATTGTTTACCAAAAAACATGACCAAGTCCCTTTAAGAGCATTTTGGCAATTGCAAAGGAAATTGAGATGGCACTCATTTCTGTACGCATGTATAAAAAACAAAGCATTAAGTTAAACTACAAAATGAATTAATCAAAGGTGTTTGTCACATTGCCTGCATGGATACAGTAATACATTTCTTTTTTCTTTTTATTATCAATATTTATTTTTTATTTTTTTTATTTTGCCAAAATAGTGAATATATGTCACTTAAAAATATATTCCACAATTCCACAAAAAAAAGAAAATTAGTATAATATATAAATAAATATAATGTTACTTAATAAATATACATCTGTAAATGAACCAAATGCATGTATACACACAAAATACATGCATGTTTCTACAATTATATTCAGTGTTCGACACTAACGGGGTCCCGGGATCCCGAGGACACAAATTTTTCGGGAGGGACACCTGAACTTCGAAGTCTGGTATTCCGTCGGGACACTTAAATTTTGACCGATAAAAGCTTAATATCAATAAATAAATTGCGTTTCATTTATTTATTACCTTAATTTGGGCCCCCCTTAATTTCTTAAAAGTGCATGTAAAAATGATATTATTAATAATACGTTGCACACAAAACGAAAGTATGGCTGACTTTTTGACTACTATAAGTTACGTCATTATTCTATAAATACACAGGTCATTTCACAGTGCGCATGCGGGTTAACACTTCCATTTCGTTGTTTACATTATCAACAAGGTCAGAGGTGACAGACTTTTATTATCGGTACACTTATTATGTTGAATTAGTTTGCTTATGTGTCAGAAATGCCCAAAAATGATGCCAACACTACTGACTTTGATACCTTAATGATGTGACCATCAAGTTGTTACAGTAACATTTATCGCACAAATACCAGAATCCTACTATTCCACATTCTTTGTTTTATGCTTTGATCAATATAACATAGAAATAAAATTCACAAAGTTTTATTAGTGCAATCAAAGTATAAAATTTTACGACATTTTGGCGCGAAAAATTAGCATACACAATTTTTCGGTCGTCTGCTCTTTTAGTATACACTTCACCTTTTGGCAGTCTGATTGATTGATCAGCAGCTCTACTAAATATAAACTTGTGTTTTCACAGGCTAAATGTATTATTCCAACTGTTTCTTAATCAAAAGCACTGACATATTTATGACAAGACCCTGAACCATGACGTATTTTTTGCGCATTTTCCGAAAATCTAAAAATAGTACCAACCATCAAGTTTTTGTTTACATTGTATCCATCTTTGTTTTTGACTGAAAACAAACGGGACTTAGACGTTCTACCGCTTTTGAACCCAATCTACTTACTAGGAGACCCAAATCTTCCTCTTGCCAGTCTTGCCATTGCCAGAGATTATATGTCTGACATTGCGCTACTAACTTGTCATTGAACACATGTATAATATGGTGTTTAAAATACACTGTATTTGCATGTTAAATTTAATATTAAAACTGGTTAAGTAATGAAAAAAATGTAAAAATGGAAGGGACTCCTAATTTCAGGAAGGGACACCTGATATCAAATGTTGGTGTCCCTTCGGGATCCCTTGGAAAAATGGTTAGTGTCGACAAATAAATATAATGTTACTTAATAAATATACATCTGTAAATGAACCAAACGCATGTATACACACAAAATTCATGCATGTTTCTACAATTATATAGATTATTATTTAACACGGCGTATTGGTAAACAGCTGTTTTTTATAAATAAAACATTTTGCACCTCTTACCTGTGAAACGTTTTTGCAATCAGATCGCTGTCAAGGAAACAAGTCAATCCTGTGGTGCATATTAAGCCACTTTCCGTTGTCTCATGCAATTTCATATTCGGCTTTGATTCGATGTGTAATTCCAGAACCAGTCTGACCCGAAATAAGCACGCTCAAGTCACTCAATGCGGAATTTAATGTCAAATACTTCTCTATGATTAACACTTTAGGTCCAAATATTACAGTTGTTGACACTTATACGCGAAATGTCTCGCGGAGTTCATGGACCAATGAAATGAGCCGTTATAAAACCTTACTCTGAAATCGGAAGTCAAAGGTGGTAGAAAATCCAGGAAAACAGAAAAATGGGAATAAAGTCAAAAAAATCGTATGACCGGCGAATTTCTTCGCGGGTTAAGGTTGGTTATTTTGAAGATGGATATCATGTCCTTAGATTGCGATGACTGTCAATCTGCAGAAGTTCTTTTGAACTGAGTAAAAAGATGGTTACGTGACCCGGGTAGAGAAGCGTTCAATACCATGTTAGTATATTATACAGTACAAAGTGCATATTTGAAAACAAAAAAAAACATTATTTTTTTACATATTCGGTATTATATTTTTAGTAAGCAATTATAAGATTTTTTTTGATTTTTTAAAAAAATGTTTGAGTTTGAAAATCCGGTGCCAGTGCCATTACTCGATGATCATTGACCGCCGTCTGCGCATGCGCAGTATGGTAAGTATGACACATTTCACGGGTCTTAAGAATTTCATGCCACAACGGTACATTTCCGAACAGGGCACAAATCCCGAACACCGACTAAAACACGCGTTTGTTTACCGTGATCGATTATTCGATGATCTAGATCAATACAGAGGCTTGCCTAGGTCACATTTGCGAACTTTCATCTTGTTTTGTTAAGTATTTTCCTAAAAAATGCCATTCAATATTTATACGCTTAAAGATCAAAATGTAGCACATGGGGGAATGACGTCAGAGGAGGCGATACTATTTCCCGGTCTCTCCTCGTAAAATCCGGTCTCATAATTCCCGGTTCATAACTTACGGCCCCAGGCAACGGATTGTGTTGCTGATGTTTATAACACGATTTTGACAATTTTATTTGTTTGTATATGTAACAAAATGGTATAAAATATATAAACATTATGTCTTAATTTATGCAATTTGTTATAGGTCTACACTATTTATGCAATTCGTGTTAAAGGTGTAGAGAAAGATGCGATGGCAGTACAAATGCTCAGGCCAGAGTTTTTTTATATTTCGTTTTACGGGAGCGCCGTACCTAAATATTGCTAAACCCAAATAAGAAAAAGATTCAAATTCCTCACTTTATTTTTATTTTTTCCGCCGCCCGTTTCTTCGATCTCCGATAGAAAATAAAATTTAGTGTTATTTAACCTAATGCTAATTTCACAACAACAAAAAATATCGCGCACAATTCCCAAGATGGCGGAAGCCATGTTGTTCTTGCTTATGGTTCCAACTGAAATATGTTTCATTGTTTTGTGATATCACATGCATATTTTATGCCATGATGAAAACAAAACTTGAAACTTGCTTATTATCATCATCTAAGCGCTTGTTAGGAAAATGGCCGCCTTTTTCGAAATTTTAAAGTGGATTTAGTTTGAGGACTGACACTGTTGTTCATATAATCAGTGCGTTTGTCATTTTGTGATATTTCGGAACGGAATTGTATTTTCTTTATACCAAAGGATAAAATTACTTAAATATTTCTGTGTGTAGACCTGTTTACACGGGGATACACTGAGAATTGGAATTTGCTGTACAGTTTCCGACTACAGTCGTACAGAAAAAGATGAGAATGTGGATTTGGCTTGTTTGTCTAAAGGCAATAAAGTTATACCAACAATGGGCATTGGCTCCTCTTTTCATGTCACCTATTTTAAAATGGATTGTTTGTATGTTGATTAAGAAACTAAAAAATGACTCTACTGTGAAATCTGGTAAATTTTGAGTTACATGCCTCGTTTTTTTTTCTTGTATATCAAAGACATTTAATTTCTTTAGATGTGTTGTTTATCTCAATATATGTACCCAAAATGATATTAATCAACATTTTAGACACAAACAATGTGCCAGATGCCTTATGTTTTGCCAGTGCAGTTCCAGTGACTATAAAAAGCATTACAAAAGTATATATGCTCGTATTAAAATCATGCATATATGATAATTTATGTGTAATTTTACTAATTTTCATTTAAAAGTGCAGTGTTAAATACTGTGGAGTTACAGTTGAAGAATATATTTACATTGGTGTGAATCAGTTGAATTGTGGCGTTTAGGGAGTAAAATGAATATCCAAAATTAATGTTAAAAACAGTTCCTTAAACAGTCAATTGTAACCACGGGCCCCAGGTCTGGGGGTATAAAGGGGATAACGAGAGAAATGGGCCGTGTATTTACCTTCCAGGTGGCCCCGCAGTGCTGAGTGAATGCATTGGTTTTGTTTTTGCGCCGAAAATAGTGGGGAATGGGCATTACCTCAGGGTGCAGGGATTTGACCAGTAGTTTGTTTCCGCGGGGTGGGGTTTTACCAAGGATTGGCTGGACTGAAAGTCAAAGTCCCCGCTATTCTCCAGACCTGGGTGGTGGGCTGGTTACAATTGACTGGTGCATTATTGTGGCTACTTGTGAAAATGACATCTTGTTTTGACTTTATTATACAGATCTATTATACAATAGGCAGTATGGAGTGAGAAACAAGTGTGCACAACTTCAAAACATTCATTCTTTAAATGTTTCAGAAAAAAAGAAAAATATACGAAAAATCCATCTTATTTTTATTATTTTTTCTCGACGCTCATTTTTCGACATCTTTTTCTTTATTTTATTCCCTCCTCCTGGCGCTTATTTTTGAAAAATTTCCCGTAAAACGAAAAATAAAAAAAAACTCTGGCCTCATGTTTTTTGCATAAAAGATTAAGGACGGCTAGAGTATGAAGTAACTTAGAAATGGACCTTTTAAATCATGTTATGTCAAAGTTGTTTATTGATGAAGAGTGTTTATTTGAAGTTGCGCCATTCTTAAGTAATCAACACATTATGTCTCCATTTTTCGATAAAATAAGTGTTTTCAGATGCAATACAGGGAAAACTAATTTTTGGTCCAAAAACATAAGCGATTCTGACTTTAAAGGACTGCATCTAGAAAACTTGGTATATGCCTTCATATGAATAGTTATGGCGATAACACCTGATGTGAAGTTCTAAATCTTAAGTAATGCAGTTTATCAACTGAATACCTGGAATTATTGACCTAAGATTGGATTTTGGATTCAAAAGTGAAGTTATGTTAAGTTTGATTCAGTTGATAAACTATGAAATTAAAATAATGTTGCTTGATTTTGAAGTCTACAGATAATACACAGGATTTATGTAAGAAATATGGTTAGAATCAGTAAAGACTTCAAAGAGAGTCTTAACTGGTTGTGTAAAGAAACAGATAACTTTTAATTTAGTGAAAAAACATAAAAATGGAATTACATGTAGAGAAAAAGTCAGAAAAACATTGGATTAAGAAAGAGATCTACAAGAATAGGTTGGATTATGTAAATATCATTTGAAGTGCTGAAAGCACTGATGGACTAGGGCCTCATTCAGGGTAATGTTGACAACCATGTTCTAAGCCTTGAAAAAATCGGCTCATATCACAAGGGGTCACTGTTTAATGGGCTAGCTTAAACTTTAGACTAAAACTGCTTACAAGCTGCAAAGGAAATTTGAAAAATCTAGTTAAGTGTGTGTAGGGTGAGGGGGGTGGGGGTGGCTAAACCTTAAAATCAGATAAAGTCATAGTTCTTTTGAATTTCCCAAAGTCGTTAAATCAGACTTGTACAAATTAATTTACGTGGTTGGCACACATACTTCTTTAATTTGATCAATTCCTTTTAATCAAAGGACTGTTATTTGCAGTTTCAGAGATTTTCAATGATGTAATTATATACTATATAGAAAACCTGTCGCCTCTTTTTCAGGGGAACTTTAAACCACAGAGCCATACTTTAAACAATCTTTGTAAAAGACATCTACATTGTACACCTATGTCATACTTAATACACAATGCTATTAGGAAGTAGTTTTTATTTAAAAAGTGAATAATTTCTTTCTCCCTCTTAATTTGTGCTTGGTATTCAATTCATATAACATGTTACCATGATAACTTAGTGCTGTTGATAAATATTAAGCACTGCCTTCTGTCTAATGCTATTCATATAACTGCTGCAGACTTTTGTACATAGCAAAGCAAGTTGAATAGACTAAGATGAGATGAATATCGTTTTTAAAGTATGAAATATTGAAGTGTCTTTTAAATACTTTGACCATCAAATTTCATAACATGGTATCAGCAGTTCATCACACTGCTAGTGAGAATGGAATACCAAACATAATTTTATTCTTTAATTTATACCCATCATCAATCCACATGCAATACATATCACAAAATTCTTTAACCCATATTCCGCTCCAGTGCAATACGGCCATATACCACTCTTGTGACGTCGGTACGCCGCTCTTCTATCTGCTGTTGTAGAACCGAGCGTTCACGACGTAAAGCATCCAGAGAGTCGTAAGAGGTCTCCTTCTTCGGAGTCAAATTCACAAGCTCCTCTTGTATTTCCTTGTTCTCCCCCACTAGAGACTCAATGGCCTCTTGAACTTTTCGCGAAGCCTTTGTCTTCGGTCCAGCGCCATTTTCTAATGCCGCCATTTTTTTTAAGTCAAATACTCGACGTCTGGACGGGACGAAATTAAACTGAACAATGAACAGATCGGATTAACACCTAAGCGACTATGGGTGACTGCGCATAAAAGTAGTTCCCATAATTATAACATTTTAGGCTAAAATGTGGTAACTGCGTTTTGATCCGGATATGGCGGAATGTCATATTTGATTCTGGTAGTTTTTTGTAGATTTTGATTTTACTCGGCTTGTGCCTTGTGGTGTCCGAATCTGCAAAAAAACTACTTAGTCGAATACAACCTACTGGATCAAAACGCAGTACTTATAACCCTATTATGTACAAAACCTGTTACCCCGTGGACAGAGCATCTTTAACCCACAGGGCCATTGTAACTTTGAACAATCATTGTAAAAGACAACTACATACATGTACAAGATGCTTAAGGAAGTAGTTTGGAAAAATTTAGAATTATTTTCTCCGTCTTAATTTGTATGCATTAGATAACTCAATAAATGCAGCAGTTGGCCATTCTTATATTGTCCTCTGTCACTGTCCTGATAGCTCCCTATCTCAATAGATGCAAAAGGTTGTAGGTTCATGATTCCCTGGTCCAATATGTCATACAGAAAGAAGATGTTGAATGTAGAATCAAGAAGCTTTCTTTTCAGGCACTCCAAATTCAACAGTACTGTAACATTTGGAGTGCCAAGAATATGGTTCCTAGGCAACAGGTATCAGGTGTTGCTGTACATTTGGAAAATACTTTTCACCCGTCCTTGTAAATCTAAAAAAGCTTTCATTTCGCAAAAGAAGTTCATATAACTAAATTAAGGTTGCTAAATCAGAGTTTGAATAATTCTGAAAACTAGATGTGCCTTTAATTGCAGCAATTTGAACTCTAACTCATAATGTCAATTAAGCTGGTTATGCAATACTGCAATTCCTTGGTGTTGGGATTGCTTTATTTACTTGAATAAACAAACAGTTCTTGTGTTGGAAAGTACAATGTATTAACATGCATTTTTCTTGCCCTGACTCCATCCAAGCCTTAAATCTTAGATCAACATGTACTTGGGGCTATGTGTAATATCAATGAGAACTATAAATTATGTTCAATTTAGTGCCACTTATGATATTTCATTCCACATACAAAAACACTAACATGTTCAAACCAATATCCTATGTTATGATAAAACCATTGCAAAGTTGGTAATTTGAAAAGACAAGAAATTATATCTGGTCAGGGTTTGACATAGTCTTTCTAGACAGCTGGACTTGTTTTGCAGTTACTTTGAAAATCTTCAAAAGCTAAACTGAACAAGACTTGAGCAAAAAACTCACAATACCAAAAGGGGTTTTAAAGACTTATGAGATCATTCTCACATCACCTATACCATTAGTTCTTATCTACAAACTTAAGTCAACATAATAATTGATGTTTTACATAAATATTGCAATGAATAAAACATATTGCAATAAGTGCCAATAACATAGCAATCAAGTATGATCACTATAGGCCTAAACATGAGATTTCAACATTTTCCTGATAAACAATAAATAATTTTACTTAACACTTTTCTCATTTTTTACACAAGCTGAAAAATGGTCTCTTTTTGAATACTTCACATATTTCATGGCTTTCATCATTCAAACTAACATTTCGCTTGTTATTTCAATATTCAATGATTGTGTAAACATTCATAAATGATGATTAAAATTAACATTCATGCTAATCATTCCTACCAAAAGCACCTGACTGACCAATCAGTATCCAATTTTGGCAGGGCTTATTGGTGGTTCATTGAAATCAACCATGACCTCCCACAATCTGCACTGATCAACAGTAGTTAATGAATTGTTTCAATTGTTCTTATTTTCATAAACTTAGAAAACACAACTGCAGTGAATAAAATTTATTCCTCATCACTGAGAGAAAGTTTAGAAAACTGAACGAAGCCGAGTTACATCTAGTAGGATATCAAATCCTACAAATGTATTCATCATTTTTTATAACCATATTTAGTAAATGTTAAATTTTTGTATGTCTAAAAAGTTTCATTTTTTTGTATATCAAAGAACATTTGTGTGTATAAATTTGATGATATTTTGTGATTCATTTAATTTCATTCCTGTTTCATTTAGTGTTCAATCCCAAGCTTTCTTGTTCACATTTAATTGCAAGAAAAGTCACTGATCTGAATAAATTTATTATAATGTAAGGTCACATAAAAGATATATTGTGCTTTTTAAAAATAACATTTTTTTCATCTGTTTAAAATTATGTTAACTGAAGTGCATTGACATTTTATTATGAGTTTAAAGCTGCACTCTCATTTTGACAACTTTTTAAATTTTTGTCTTGGAACGACAATACCTAGTAATCTTTTTTAATGGAAAAAACACGAAATAACTGCTATTAATAAATCATTTGTAAACTATGGGGATCATCAGTAGTAAGTTTCAATGCATTAATTGTACACATCGATACCAAGTTTATGTTGATTTTCTACAATTTTCTTTAAATTTTTGCTTTTTCATCATTAACTTAGTACAGCCCCTTTAAACTGTACCTTATAATGTCTGTGACTTATCAAATATTTAATAGTAATGGTCTACAACCAAGATTTGTTTTAATTATTCAGGTTTCAAACTGCATTGTGTATGCGATTGGAAAGGTAATCTTGAAAGCTCACCTAGTATAATTTTTACAAATAACATTTACCCTGCAGGGTACTCATATTTGGATGATACAAAAAGATTTGCACAGTCATTTATGTATATTTGCATTTATTGATAAAGGATACCTTTTTCAAATCTTTGAATTAGATTACAAAGTATAAGTTATATAGATAAATATTTATTCTTAACTTTATCTGAATACACAAGCTAATGCATCAGTCAATTGTAACCATGCCCCCCGCCCCCCGGTCCCGGTATAGCAGGGACTTTTACTTTCGGTCCAGCCAAACCCAGCTAAAGTCCCCGACCCGCGGAGATAATCTGATGGTAAAGTCCCCACCAAATGCCCCGCACCCAAGGGACATTAGGTTAAGCCCCATCCACACTGTATTTTCCGGGAAGACCTGGCACTGCGCGGCCACCTGAAAGGTAAAAACATGGCCCATTTCGCCGGCTATCCCCGGTATACCCCCGGATGTGAGAGCCGTGGTTAAAATTGACTGGTGGATAATGATACATAGTGATCCAAGCTCATGCCAAGATGATTTCTGGTCTGACATCGCGAGGTTAGATATTCCTAAGCATAAAAAAAGCCTTGACAGCATTTGAGAAAGACTGTTGTGAGATTAAATCTTCATTACTTTACTATTCCACAACATAAGGGATCTTTATTGAATATTTTGATTTTGTTCCCTAAACGCCACAAGTCAACTGATTAATTAATACAAATTCAATTATATCTCCACAATTTTCGGCACTGCATTGTTAAATAAAACTCAAAAGTTACACTTGTAAATTATTTAACCAAATACCTTTCCCTCAAATACTTCACAAATTTATACTGATCTATCAACAACAATGCATCACCATACTGTATCTCAGACTGATTTTTGATTTTCATTCTTGGCTAGAAAACAAAAAGTGAGCACAAAGCGTCTTCAGAAAAAGAACTTGTAAAGTATGCACCAGACAATTGTAACCACGCCCCCCCCCCCCGGATTTTCATCCAGCCAATCCCTGGTAAAATCCCTGCCCTGCGAGAACGAACTGGTGGTAAAATCCCGTGAATAACCCCACACCCCGGGGATCTAAGGTAAGAGCAATTTCCTGATATATTTTGAGGGAAGACAAAACCACCGCAATCACCCAGCATTGCGAGGACACTAGTTCTGGCTTCCATAACTGTAATGTTGATATTTATTTTTTTGATGTTTACAACACGTCCAAAAAGGTAATATATAATGTGTTCGCTGAAGTTCTTTAGCTACGAGGGCACCTGAAAGGTAAAAACACAGCCCTTTTCCCTGGTATATCCTCGAGGGGGCCGTGGTAACAATTGACTGGTGCATTATGTAAGAGAGGAAATCAAAATTGAGCATGCAAGATTGTTTTATCAATGCCATGGCGATGGTTTATCACAATGTCATGTCCTTACACTGAGAGTGGCTCCAAGATTTTTCTATGCACATAGGTAAACAATAATCTTATTCACAGATAAACAATAATCTTATTCACAGATGCTGTGCACATATCCATATATTTGCATGGGTTAATTTAGAATGAAACTTCATAAATAAGTATGCGCATATTTGATATTTTTTTATCTCCATTTTGCAAAATTGAAATCACATGAGTTTTTCAAACGAACTTGTATTGCTTGAAAATTAACGTGTCAATTTAAAAATGCTACCCTCGGTAAGATGAAAATAAATCCGTTTGATGGTGGTAAGCATTCAATGGCGGCTTTATTGATAAATTTCCTCAATAAACCACTATGAAATTCACATCATCAGCATCCGGAAGTAGTGATAACATACATGTCTGAATCATTCGGCCACTCTGATCAGAGTAAATTTCGAGGTCAATAAGTAGTCTCACAGGTGCTCGTCACATTGTCTGGAAACAGTAATACATACTTATTTCATATTTTCTTATTTATTTTTATATTTTTGTATTATTATTATTATTTTTTTTTATTCATTTCGGTCAAGATAGTGAATACATGTCATTTAAAAAATTATTCCACAATTTTTCATGAAAGAAAATTAGTATAATATATAAATAAATATAAGGTAAACATGTGCAAAAAATCATCAATTCCAAACGGACCTAATCAATAAAACATAGTTCCTAAAATAATTGAGATAATCTAATAATTTTTACTGTTCTGATAAGGTAAGATTCCCGTCTACAAGAAAAATATATCTTTTATGCTAGTTAGATTGACCTTTACGGCATATTCAAACAAAATGCACCGATCAGAAGCTGAAATTCGCCATTACGAAAGAACCGGAAGGTTGAAAAACGGGTTTCCCCCTCCCCCTAAAACACGTTAAAAACAGACTGACATGCAAACTTTTCGTATGCATTACAAAAAGAAGCTTAAAATATCATTCATACCGTTAAAAACTCGTTGAGTAAGACTCGTAATTATCCAAATAGAACGTTTTTTGTTGCAGTAGTTCTACTTTCACTTCGAATCACCTTTTTGCAATTTTGACCTTGACCGCGCACTCAGCTATGACTTAAATACACGAAGCGTTTTCATTGGACGGCTACCATCGACTTTCCTTGTTTTGAAGACGTAACTAGAATAACATTCAAATGTTATCCAAAGTGAAAGTAGAAATGTTGCAACAAAAAACGCTCTATTTGGATAAATACGCGTCTTACTCAACGAGTTTTTATCGGTAGGAATTATATTTTAAGCTTCTATTTGTAATGCATGCGCAAAGTTTGCATCTCAGTCTGTTCTTAACGTGTTTTAGGGGGGAAAATCTGCTGTTTTTCAACCTCCCGGTTCTTTCGTAATGGCGAATTTCAGTTTCTGGTCGGTGCATTTTGTTTGAATATGCCGTATAGGTCAATCTTACTAGCATAAAAGTTATATTTTTCTTGTATATATGGGAATCTTACCTTATCAGAACAGTAAAGATTATTAGATTATCTTAATTATTTTAGGAACTATGCTCTATTTTGGAATTGATGATTTTTGGCACATGTTTACCTTATATTTATTTATATATTATACTATAACAGTATGGTAATCCGGGGATATAAATACCAACGCAAGTCATGTTCTGAAGACTTGTAATCTGCAAGATATATTATATACATAAACAATGTAATCAAGACACATACATATATATATAAATAGAAGATGGGATAAAAGACTGCTATAGTGGCCTATATGTATCTGATATACAATATAACACATAACACACAATGACATGTACAAACATGGCATACAATGTAATACAAAAGAACATATAACCACAATGACAAACGGTCAAAGCAAATACAAAACATTGTACAGCGTATACAACATATAACATTCATACACTGTACTTACCAATATGTGGTATTGAAAACTGCTTTGAACAGTACACCTTCCCTCACTCACAGTGATTGAAATGGTTAGTTAGTCTCTAAAAAGTAAGTTAAAAGAATAGTAAGTGTACATAGATTGTATGATAAGTGAAAAGATCAATTGTTATGTTATTTTATAGAATAATATACCGCTTTTCGGATAACACCTTATCTCGGACAATCGCGAATAAAAGCGCTACACAAAATGATATAAATCATCTAGCGAGAACACAGACAAATACATGGATACAACTAGGAATGCATACCTTGAAACAAACCTCCAAAAGACTCGCAAGGATTTTAAAGTTACTAAAAATAAGACTGCATGACGCACGTCTCGACTGCAGAAAATCGTGGGAAACAGTGAGCGAAATATCCACGAACCAATCATATGAAAGGTTACATAAACCTTTGACCAATCAGATTCCTTGAAAGTAAACCATGCTGAACTGATGATTAAAACAGAAGTATTCCAAATGATATCAATAAGTAAAATCGGCAATGCACAGTCCGGTCAGATAATCATCGGTCTGGTCACATACTCCCCCTCCACGTAAAATGAAGTCACGTCATTGCGTCACTTTCAATTTAAGTCAAAGGTATAGTCAGACAATATGCGCTAACTACTTCACCTACCATATATAACAACGTACTTACAAAAAGTATGTCTACACACACTATTAACATTCTTAAGGAAAAAAAAACTTCAGCGATATACAACTCTCTAGTATGTGACTAACCTATAGTTACCAGACAATTCATTAGTGGCAATGATCATTATAATGATTAACAAGCAAATTGAAGACAGTCATAGTTTCCTCCCCTGGTCCCAAAACTATGACCACAGAGTTTACACAAAATGTTACAGTAAAAAATAATAATATAAAAACAACGATTTCACAATTCCAATTGCAGTAAAAGACAATAAAACATGTCACTTCTTGTTCATAATGGCACCAATAAGTTGGTATGCCATTTCACTATCTACATCTCTCAGTACTCCTGACTGCATCAGCGTGTCTAAGGCCTGTAACTTGCGGTCCACCGGCTGGTTACTGTACATCTGATATTTACCAAATCTAGTAGGTGGCTTCCTAACCCATCTGTCAGGCATTCAGTAGACGGTCCAAATAGAGGACAGGCGACTTTCACTTTTTTCGTTGCAGGTGCAAAATGCCGAGCTGTGTATAACGGGCTCTTGTAGGGAGACTTAATTGGTGTTTTGGTCCATTTGCGCTTATAAACATTTGATAGATTTAGTACATCGCAAGTACCTGATGTCCGAAACCGTCGATGTTTTGTTTTTCTGGTATACCGCCCAAGAGACAACTTCTGGCGCACCATCTTTTACTTGTGTTTACACTGCAAAGAAAAAAGGCACGTTTTAACTTATGAGGTTTGGTAACTTTTTTATAGTGTTACATACAAATAAATTTTAAAGGTGGTCTAGGAAGATTAATATTATTTGTTTAAGAGTCTGTTTATTAGATCATTAAGAACCTTCTACTTAAACATTACGGTTTAAAACAGACGATTTTCATCCACAACATCGCGTCACTGTAGTTTTTTCTCAACTGTATCTAGATGAAAACACAGCGAAATCAGATTTGGCAGTTTCGAAATACCTCATCTGGATAATAATGATGTCGCACAGTGTTACGGAAACCTTTAATCTCTCAGAAAGAACAGATACAAACAGGAAACAAAATTACCGTAGGTAATGAACGCCCCTCTCAATAAATGGCACCTAACCTTAGCCACTTATTTGCGTGCACTGCTCCTTAGCATTGTGCATAAATACTAATTTTGAAGCAAATACGTCATTACGGGTTTCTAGACGGATAACTTTTGATCAATACACATTTATATTGCACCAACTTGACACAACAATCATGAAAAGTGTTGCTTATCGTCAAAACAGGCCAATATTATCGAGGGATCCTAACCTTTGCCGTGCCTTTTAGTTCGTTTTCCTCTCGAGTCGATGCCGATGTCCGAATGTTTGACAAAACTACAGCATGTTTCATGGAGATCCAAGTACCAATGGGTGTGAAATTTTCTCTAGCATGTTTTTCACAATATGCCAGTGTCTAAACTGGCTTCCAAAATTTTAAATCGCCGAATAACTCACCTTTTACATGGGCGCCGCCATCTTGTTTGAATGCTAAGGTTAAGCTCGATTCTCCCCCCTGTGACAGTAACTATTATACACTTCTGTTTGCAAATCACGTTAGCATACATAGATCAAGGATCTGAAGCATTGATTGATCTTGGCGTTTGTTCAGGCTTAAACCACCAAGTGAATTTCCTTTCAAGTCTAACAGCTATGGCCATTCATTCAGTTTCATACATCGAAAAAACACTCTTGCTAACACCATCAGCAATTTGACCTGTTGTTTAACTAATCACAGAACTTTCTCTTGAAAAAGTGGGCTCCTTACCTCAGAAACCTTCCATGTACAGTTTGTATCGATCTCCGTTCGACCAGCCTATTGGATCGTAGTTTTAAAGTATGCTTGCAAAGGTTCTGCATCGTTACAAAAGGATATCTTTGAAGAGGTGATAATGACTACCTGGGGTATCTTTGAGAGGTGACCATGACTACCTGGGTATCTATGTTCAAAGAGGTGACCATGACTACCTGGGGGTATCTATGTTCAAAGAGGTGACCATGACTACCTGGGGAATCTATGTTCAAAGAGGTGACCATGACTACCTGAGGTATCTATGAAGAGGTGACCATGACTACCTGGGGTATCTATGAAGAGGTGACCATGACTACCTGGTGTATCTATGTTCAAAGAGGTGACCATGACTACCTGGGGTATCTATGTTCAAAGAGGTGAACATGACTACCTGGGGTATCTATGAAGAGGTGACCATGACTACCTGGGGTATCTATGTTCAAAGAGGTGACCATGACTATCTAGGGTATCTACCAAGAGGTGACCATGACTACCTGGGGTATCTATGAAGAGGTGACCATGACTACCTGGGGTATCTTTAAAGAGGTGATCATGACTACCTGGGGTATCTATGAAGAGGTGACCATGACACCCCAGGTATCTTTGAGAGGTGATCATGACTACCTGGGATATCTTTGAGAGGTGACCATGACTACCTGGGGTATCTTTAAGAGGTGATCATGACAACCTGGGGTTTCTATGAAGAGTTGAGCATGACTATCTGGGGTTTCTATGAAGAGGTGATTATGACTACCTGGGGTTTCTATGAAGAGTTGATCATGACTACCTGTGGTATCTATGAAGAGTTGATCATGACTACCTGTGGTATCTATGAAGAGTTGATCATGACTGGTGTTTCTATGAAAAGGTAATTATGACTACCTGGGGTATCTATAAAGAGATGATCGTGACTATCTGGGGTTTCTATTAAAAAGATAATCATGACTACCTGGGATAGCTATGAAGAGTTGATCAGGACTACATGGGATGTCTATGAAGAGTTGATCATGACTATCTGGGGTTTCTATGAAGAGTTAATCTTGACAACCTGTGGTATCTATGAAGAGTTGATCATAACTACCTGGGGTTTCTATGAAGAGTTGATCATGACTACCTAGGGTATCTATGAAGAGTTGATCATGACTATCTGGGGTTTCTATGAAGAGTTGATCATGACTACCTAGGGTATCTATGAAGAGTTGATCATGACTATCTGGGGTTTCTATGAAAAGGTAATCATGACTACCTGGGGTTTCTATGAAAAGTTGATCATGACTACCTGGGGTTTCTATGAAGAGTTGATCATGACTATCTGGGGTTTCTATGAAAAGTCGATCATGACTACCTGGGATATCTTTGAAGATTATAGGGTGTAGTGTGATGGTCCTGAACAACTGTGTAACAGGTATTGGAGTTTTAAGTGAAAATGCAAATTTGCCCCAAACCTTGAACTGGACAACAACAGCCTCCTTATTCTTCAAATGGTCGAGCTTGTCAACATGGTTAAAATTTTACATGTTCATAAAAAAACATGTTTTTTTGGAAATTCTGAAAACAAATGCCCACTACAGCAAAACAAGAGCTGTCACAGTATGTGACGAATGCCCCCAAATGTGACATTGACCTAGGAACAAGGTCAGTACATGAAAAGTTGATCTTGCCTTTACGTGTCAAATACATATGGCAAGTTATTTTAAATTGCCTCTGAACATAAAAAAATACCACCCATACTTGACAACCTACACTGTTATGTCCTTATATTCAGAATTCCCTTGTGAATAAACACTAAGTGTATTTTTCACCTTAGAGGTAGGGACATGGGTCTTGCACACGACACGTCGTCTTCGTATGTGGAACACATGTAGCAAGTGATTTTAAAATCTGTCTATACAAGGGAAAGTAACAGCCCGGACACGACAACCTATACTCTATGTCCTTATATGCAGCACTCCATTGTGAATAAACACTAAGTGTGACCTTGACCTTTGAGGTAGGGACACGGGTCTTGCACGCGACACGTCGTCTTGGTATGTGGAACACATGTGGCAAGTTATTTTAAAATCTGTCCATACAAGAGAAAGTTACAGCCCGGACACGACAACCTATACTCTATGTCCTTATATGCAGCACTCCATTGTGAATAAACACTAAGTGTGACCTTGACCTTTGAGGTAGGGACACGGGTCTTGCACAAGACACGTCGTCTTGGTATGTGGAACACATGTGGCAAGTTATTTTAAAATCTGTCCATACAAGGGAAAGTTACAGACCGGACACGACAACCTATACTCTATGTTCTTATATGCAGCACTCCATTGTGAATAAACACTAAGTGTGACCTTGACCTTTGAGGTAGGGACACGGGTCTTGCACGCGACACATTGTCTTGGTATGTGGAACACATGTGGCAAGTTATTTTAAAATCTGTCCATACAAGGGAAAGTTACAGCCGGACACGACAACCTATACTCTATGTCCTTATATGCAGCACTCCATTGTGAATAAACACTATGTGTGACCCTGACCTTTGAGGCAGGGACACGGGTCTTGCACGCAACACGTTGTCTTGGTATGTGGAACACATGTGGCAAGTTATTTTAAAATCCGTCCATACAAGAGAAAGTTACAGCCCGGACACGACAACCTATACTCTATGTCCTTATATGCAGCCATCCATTGTGAATAAACACTAAGTGTGACCTTGACCTTTGAGGTAGGGACACGGGTCTTGCACGCGACACGTCGTCTTGGTATGTGGAACACATGTGGCAAGTTATTTTAAAATCTGTCCATACAAGGGAAAGTTACAGCCCGTACATGACAACCTATACTCTATGTCCTTATATGCAGCACTCCATTGTGAATAAACACTAAGTGTGACCTTGACCTTTGAGGTAGGGACACGGGTCTTGCACGCGACCATCGTCTTGGTATGTGGAACACATGTGGCAAGTTATTTTAAAATCTGTCCATACAAGGGAAAGTTACAGCCCGTACATGACAACCTATACTCTATGTCCTTATATGCAGCACTCCATTGTGAATAAACACTAAGTGTGACCTTGACCTTTGAGGTAGGGACACGGGTCTTGCACGCGACCATCGTCTTGGTATGTGGAACACATGTGGCAAGTTATTTTAAAATCTGTCCATACAAGGGAAAGTTACAGCCCGGACACGACAATCTATACTCTATGTCCTTATATGCAGCACTCCATTGTGAATAAACACTAAGTGTGACCTTGACCTTTGAGGTAGGGACACGGGTCTTGCACGCGACACGTTGTCTTGGTATGTGGAACACATGTGGCAAGTTATTTTAAAATCTGTCCATACAAGGGAAAGTTATAGAGCCGGACGGACGGACGGACGGACGGACGGACGGACGGACAGACAGTGCGATTTTAATATGCCGACCTTCGGGGGCATAAAAAGTGTAGGTCCAGCAGAAAAAATAGTGATCAGTCAGGTTTTTGGAAACAAAAACAAAACATTTCACCTTAGCTGTACACTGGGCTTTTTTAAAAGTCAGTCAAATATGACTGCATTTTAACCTTTTATTGTTCATTTAACTAATTAAGACAATTATCTGTCAGTAAATGCAAAGTTCTTAGATAAATTTATTAAAATAATTTGGTTAAAAAGCAATGACTGTAATATTGACTTTTGACCATAAAAAATGTTTTACTATTAATAGCATTATCAGTGATTTCCTGGTATTAAATACAAGCAGGAATTGATATAAGAGGGGGTGAATAAAGGCACAACCTTCTGACACCTGCCTCTCCCTCAGAGATGAAAATTATACAGTTTAAAATGTTTGCAGTGAGGCTCAGGGTGATTTTAAACAATTCATGTGCATGGTGCATATTTAGCCTATTTTATAACCTTTTTACAATATTTAACAATATTGACATAATAAGAAAGTTGAATAAATTACACAGATTTAATAACATGTAAATGCAAAACTTTTTATATAATTATACAAAAACATTGGCTCTGAAACATATCAAAATAGTCTTTGTTTAAAGCTGCTCTCTCACAGCCGGATCGACTGATTTGACATCTTTATTGTCTTGAAATGAGGTATTTTTTGCTAGATGTCTAGAAAACAGTGATATATATGACTGCTGTCAAAAGATCAGATAGTTTTTCCAATAAGATGGGTGAATGCAAAAAGGTTCTAAGTGACATTAAATAAAGAAGCAGATGGAACCTTTTTGCTTTCACCCCCTTGAATTGATAATCGATGTTTTATGGCTACAAACGTTACTTTAGACGCTTTAAGAAAATTAAAATTTTCAGCAGTTTTTCACACAATTGAGATCTGTTCTATTGTTTAACCTTAAATGAAGGATGCTTTAGAGACAAAACATGCAAAATAATGAAACAAGATAAGATCAACAATGACCCTAATTTGTGATGGTCATGTTTCTGACACAAAGCGTAATAGTATTTACAGTTACATGCACAAATAATGATTTGCAAAGCTAATAAGTTCTTGCTGAATTTCAGCAGGACCCTGTTACATATGTGTTGGACTGATATATCAATCACTAAATATCAATGGTATAAGGTCAAAGAATTAAAGAGTCATTGTGCAGAATAACCACTGTTTGCCATGACCATCACCTTTGACCAACAAACTTCAAAAGCAATACTGGTCATGTTCTGGTCAAAGATAACCTACCATTAATCTTTCATGGTCTGAGGTCAACCTACAAAATGTATTTTCAAAAGTTATTTACAAAAATAAAATGTGTCTGTTTGCAAACATATGCTAGTGCATATGCCCATTGTTTTTTTTACAATAGTGGCAAAATACATATAAAATACATTTAAGGTCAGTAAATCAATAGCAAGAAGCAGCCCAGATTTTTTACATAACAGATTCTCTGCAAGCCAAGCAAAGGTAATTCCATCCAAAGAGCTTGCAAACTGTCAACAGCCGGTTGAAGAGATTGTCCAGAGGAACAATCCTGGGGATTCATTCACTTCCATCTGTCAGAGTAGAGACGTTTCAATCTGACAGCCTGCAATTTAAATGTACTCATTTGAAAACTGTTCATATTCACGATGACTTTTAAAGCTTCACTCTCACAGATTGAACGTTTTGACAACTTTTTTATTTTTTGTCTTGGAACGAAACAATTTTTGCGAAAATCCATGGAAACCAGTTAATATATAAGACTGCTGACAAAAAATAGGTGGCAGATTTTTATATTTAAGTTCAAAAACTGCTGTTTTATGAATTTTTCTTAAACCGTTATTAACGGTTTAAGCCATAAAACATTAATTTTCGAACGGAAATATGAAAATCTGTGATCTGATCTTTTGTCAACAATCTTATATGATTGGTTTGCAGATATTAACGCAAAAATTTGCTCTTTCCAAGACAAAAAATAAAAAAAGTTGTAAAAATGGTAAATCTGTGAGAGTGCAGCTTTAAAAACAAAATTCCATTATTAAGTGATGTTACATCAAATGTTGCCCATATACAATTAAATGATCAAGTGATGTTACATCAAATGTTGCCCATATACAATTAAATGATCAAACAGACTATCATTAAACAGTAATTTTACAGGTATGAAGCTATGGCGTTTACAGCATTTAAAAATAACAACACATTTATGAAACAAATGAAATAATTTACTTTGTCTGTATATAATTATTTATAAACTAATATGTTTTAAACAGGTTATTATTTTTAGTTTTAAATACAGAAATGTTGATGCTGAGGTCTTGAAAAGTTTATTCTTACGCAAGGAAGAAGTGCAAAATGTATGCATCCATAGGCAGATGTCATTCTGTTGATGTTGTCATGGCTGCTACTGTGATTCTGGACTCAACGGCGTGGTCAAGTGTTGATCCAAGCAGCAAAATATCTGCCATCGCTGTGGAAGGCTCTGGATGAATGACGCAAAGGTCCATGACCAGCTCCTAATAGCAAATTCAATTATAACAAGCATTTTCAGTGAAAAGATATCCCCCGCCAACGATGGCTTGTTTGTGCTTGATGGCTTTTGTGCTTGAAGGTTAAAAAAAATCTCAGAAAGAATAAGATAAGCACATTGGTTTATCCCTTTCCGAGCCAAATTATAAAATATCGACCGGGACTACTTTATGATAACAAATTTTAACGAAATAAATCAGAGGGATGATTAGATAAAACTGTCTTTTCCGAAACTGCTTACTCGGAAACATCAACCATTGCAAAATAGTACAGTATAAGATAAGACGCCACCTTTAAAACGGCGTCTTATCTGGAACTGCACTATTTTCAACAGCATAGGTATGTGAAGTTTGTTTTCCATTGACTGTCAAGTGAGTCGTACTCCGTTGTTGAGAACGTACTTAATAGTTGAGATAAAAATGTAGCTGTAGAAATTCACCAAAGAAGTTCATTGCAGGATGTTGGTTCATATAACATTCAAGTTTCATTAAATTCTAGCAGCTAGTTACTGAGAAACGGCTGCAAACAATGATTTTTTAATAAATCAAGGGCAATAACTCTAAGGAAAATTGACCAATCCAAAAGAAAAATAGACAGGCATCATCACAGTATGTTGGTTCTTATTTATTCCAAGTGTCATGAAATTCTACAAACTAGTTGCATAGAAAAGGCTGCAAACATGGATCTTTTAATAAATCAAGGGCAAATAACTCATATAGAAATTACACAATCCAAATGAAAAATAGACAGGCATCATCACAGTATGTTGGTTCTTATTTATTCCAAGTGTCATGAAATTCTACAAGCTAGTTGCATAGAAAAGGCTGCAAATGAGTTTTTCAAAAAATCAAGGGCAATAACTCCAAGTACATTTGACCAATCCAAAAAAAAATGAACAGGCATCATCCCAGTATAGTAATTCATAATTATTTTAAGTTTCATGAAATTCTGCCAGCTAGTGACTGAGAAATGGCTGTGAATGTGCATTTTTAAACAAATCAAGGGCAATAACTCCAAGGACAATTGACCAATCAAATTTTTTTTGGATGGGCATCATTCCAGTATAGTGGTTCATATTTATTTTAAGTTTCATGAAATTCTACCGGCTAGTTACAGAGAAAACGCAGGTGACGGACGGAAGGAAGGACGGAAGGAAGGACGGACGGATGGACGCCATTTCAATATCCACCTCCCTATTTCATAGGCGGGGGATAATTAATAGTATGAGATGCATTGTTTATTTAACATGTACATGGGTATATGATTTAACACTACATAAAAATGCACAAGTCAATTGTAACCACGGCTGTATTAAAACAGACTAGACCAGGTGCCCTCTTCGAGCACTTGTTTTATTTCAATATGAAGACTCAAAATTATGCATCGTTAGTATCTTGAAAGAATACATGATTTGGACTAAACATTTACGAACAAGTCAGCAGCTGCTGATCTCTACCATAAAACCTCACAAACATGTGTCTCAGCAAACAGTTGGACGTTGGATAAAATTAGTTCATGAACAAAGCGGGTATAGATGATTGGTTTAAACCACATAGTACCCGTGCCGCAGCGGTTTCACATGCTTTTCACACAGGTGTTCCATTAACGAACATTATTAAAGCTGCAAGTTGGAGTAATGCACAAACGTTTGGAAAATTTTACAAGAAACCTGTTTCAGTAAATAAAAGGGTTAACCAATTACAAACGAGTATTGTTGAATAGATATGAAGCTGTTATGCTATATACGCATGTATAACTATGTAAATAAATAATTTCAACTGGCTGTTCTATGTTTGTGAACTGTATGCACAATATTTAGTCGCAATCAGCTCTAAACAATCTGTAGGGTCCTCAAGGGAAATTTATGTGTTGGATGAAATTGAATGATTAAGCTAGACTTACCTTCGGAGAAGGGAAGGCGAAGGTTCATCATAATTTCATCAGACACAAAACTTCCCGAGGACTCACACGCCCACCCACATCCACCCATTTACGATTCCTCCGAAATATTGTTGTAAAACACGATATGAGAATTTACTCTAAAATATGAATGCCCTGACCACCGAGCTGCGTTCCTTATCTGTGTGAGCCCGGGAAATTTTGTGTTGGATGAAATTATGATCAACCTTCGCCTTCCCTTCTCCAAAGGTAAGTCTAGCTTAATCATTCAATTAAATAGACATACAAATGTAACAATAACATAGACATGACATATGCCAAAGATTGGCTACTAAAGTATCGGGACCTGCATTCTACATACTACAGTACCGGGACCTGGATATGAAACCATTGTATGTCTCTATGAATAGACAATTGCATGTATTTAATGAGAAAAACTGTTTTGTTGTTTTTTTTCGGTGTTCTTTCTTCTTTCTTCTTTCCTTTGAATTTTTTGAAACTTCTGATTGGGAATCTTTATTGGAAAATTGGGATTTTTTTTATATATACTTTTTGCCATCGGGAACGTGACCGAATATCTGCTAAAAATATCGCCGGAAAAATCCCTGCACAATGGGGTGAAGGAACTTGATAAATGATTTGAAGGAAAATTTCTGTAAAATCATTTTGAAAGTGCGCCAATAGTTATTGAAGAGTCTGTTCAAGTTTTCCATATAGACAAATGTTTTTTTACGAATCAATATGGGGTCACATTTAGGACATTTCTGTCATATTATTTTAAAATCGGGGCTAGCGGTTTCTGAGAAGAAGTTTTCCATAAAGACATATTGTGAACAAGAGCTGTCACAGTATGTGACGAATGCCCCCGAATGTGACATTGACCTACGAACAAGGTCAGTACATGAAAAGTTGATCTTGCCTTTATGTGTCAAATACATATGGCAAGTTATTTTAAATTGCATCTGAACATAAAAATATACCAGCCATACTTGACAACCTACACTGTTATGTCCTTATATTCAGAATTCCCTTGTGAATAAACACCTAGTGTATCTTTCACCTTAGAGGTCTTGCACACGACACGTCGTCTTCGTATGTGGAACACATGTAGCAAGTGATTTTAAAATCTGTCCGTACAAGGGAAAGTAACAGCCCTGACACGACAACCTATACTCTTTGTCCTTATATGCAGCACTCCATTGTGAATAAACACTAAGTGTGACCTTGACCCTTGAGGTAGGGACACGAGTCTTGCACGCCACACGTCGTCTTGGTTTGTGGAACACATGTGGCAAGTTATTTTAAAATCTGTCCATACAAGGGAAAGTTACAGCCCGGACACGACAACCTATACCCTATGTCCTTATATGCAGCACTCCATTGTGAATAATCACTAAGTGTGACCTTGACCTTTGAGGTAGGGACACGAGTCTTGCACGCCACACGTCGTCTTGGTATGTGGAACACATGTGGCAAGTTATTTTAAAATCTGTCCATACAAGGGAAAGTTACAGAGCCGGACGGTACGATTTTAATATGCCCACCTTCGGGGGCATAAAAATAGCTCTTGACGACCATTTATTTTTACAAATCAACTTGGGGTGAAGGAATTAGATAGATGGTGACCAAAGGATCATTTCTGTGAAATTATTTTATAATCTGGCCAGAGGATTCTGGGGAGAAGATTTTCAAAGTTTCCTTCTAGACATATATAGTGAAAAGTAGCCCTGCACCCTAGTGGCCATGTTTTTTTATGAAACAATATGGGTTGAAGGAATTTGATACACATTAACTTAAAAAATAGGCCAATTGAAATCAGGCCAGGGGTTTCTGAGATTTTTTTTCCTCCTTTTGGTTGCCAAGGCAACTAGAGTTCTGTAACCACTTTTATTGAAGGACTCTGGAAAAAAAACGCCCAAGGGACATTCCTGTGAAGTTTGGTAAAAATTGTCCCTGTGAGTTTGAAGAAAAATGTTGACTGACGATGGACGGACTACAACAGATGAAGGACAATCGCTCTAACACAATAGCTCGCGCCGAGCACTTTGTCCTCAGGTGAGCTTAACATAGAGATCATTCTTTTACTTTCTCCAACTTCATTTACTTTACTATAATTCACCCCTTGACCCCGACCCACAAAATGTAATTTTTCCCCACTCACAGCGGCAGCAGTTTTTCATGCGGGTGTCTATGCCTTTAGTCTCCAGTTCCCCATCTTTATTTCCACTCAATCTGGCGAATTTTCCGCTGTAATACAAACCCCTCATTCCCTTTTTCTCCAACTCACCATGAAAGCAGTCTCCAGTATGGGTGTCTTTCCCTCAGTTTCCTCCTTCCTGTCACTGTCATCCTGGCCAAATAGCAACTATAATAAAAACAAGCAAATTTGTTGAATTGATATCCCCCGCATGATTAGGTAAAGTTTATGGATTGGAAATGAGAAGAAGGTAGAATATTCCTATATTAACATGTAATATGGCTGCAGAGAAATGGACCATTATGAACGTTGGATATAAGTTTGAGTTTGTTTGGAATTATTTGAAATAAAAGTTTTGTATAATAGAGTAACATTTGTAATTGTTTCTATGAATTTGAATGATTTCAAAGTGAAAGTTCAGATATGTCTGAAGTGATAACAGTAAATAGTGGAAAATGACATTTTAAGGTACCTGTTGATCATGTTCACTGTGTGTTATTTTCAAGTCAATTATAGGACTTTCATGTTGGTGATTATTGATTATAACCTATCATTATCGATTATAATGGAACTTGATGGAAGTAAATCATCATAAAATACATATATTTATTATCATGTGTTCAGTCATACATGTATGAACATAATCCGACCAATCACTACCATGAAATGGTTTCCGACAAGAGTTGACTTAGTGACCTCTTTTTTATCACATGCGACCCAGTTTTAAAAAATGTCAAGAGTTCATCAAGGAAAACATTCAGATCACGATTCATGAATATTAGACCATACATAATGCCTCTAATGTGTTCCAAAGCTTTTTCTAAGATTTGACCTAGTGACCTAGTTTTTGACCCAATGCGACCCACTTTTACAAGCGGTCCTTAGTTCATAAAGGGGTACATTCTGACCAAGTTTTAACAAAATCTGACCAATCATTACCATGATATGGTTCCGGAAAAGATTTTTCTATGATTTGACCTAGTGACCTAATTTTCAATCAAATGTGACCCAGTTTTTTATACGTCCAAGAGTTCATCAAGGAAAACATTTTGATTAAGTGTCATGAATATTAGACCATGTATAATGCCTCAAGTTCGTACAAAAGATTTTGCTAAGATTTGACCTAGTGACCAAGTTTTTGACCCCATGTGACCCACTTTCACAAGTGGTCGAGATTTGATGAAGGGGAACATTCTGACCAAGTTTGAACATTTACTGTTCAATGCCTACCAAGATATGGCTCCGGACGGATGGAAGGTAGGACGGACGGACAACGCCAAAACAATATCCCCCTCCCAAAACATTCGGTTCGGCGGGGGGATTTAAACTTATCCCTGTTTTTCCCCAATTACTGTGGAAGCAGTGTGGGTGCCATCCATTTCTTCCTCCCCCTCACTTTCTCCACCCATTCTGGCCACCTATCCACTAGAATAAATACCTCACTTCTCAGGGTGGAGACATCTCCAGTAGTGGTGTCTTTCCTTCCATTTCTTCCTCCCCCTCACTTTCTCCACCCATTCTGGCCACCTATCCACTAGAATAAACACCTCACTACTCACCGCAGAAACAATCTCCAGTGCGTGTGTCTTTCGCTTCATTTCTTCCTCCACTTCCTCCATTCATCCTAGCTAACTATCCACTATAATACACATCTGTTTACCTCGTTTCCCCAACTTACCATGAAAGCAATCTCTAGTGGGTGTATTTCACTTAGTTCCTTCCTCTCTGTCAAGTTTTCCACCTGCTGCCTCTTGACTATAATACTCCTCCGCCTTTCCTAATAAAACAATTGAAGTTTGTACATGTGCAGAAGCAAAGATTAAATTCATTTATGTTTGATTCATACTCTTAAGAACTTGGAGCCATTTCATCATGACTGCTAGGAGTTATTTCATAGGAGAGACTCAGCAGTAGAAATGTAATCCTGCTTGCTGAAGTAAGCATACAGTTTTAAGAAACTTTACAAATTAAAGGCTATGATCAACATCTAAGAAAGATGACATTGGCACAGCCAACAACACCAAACCTACAACATCTGGATAATTAAAGAAATCAATTTTTCACTTTCTCCTACCAAACCCAGCCCTCGGACCAATACAATTCACCCCTCGACACCACCCCACAAGATTTATATTTTTCCCCAATCCGAGCGGAGGCAGTCTTTAATGTAAGTGTCTGTCCCTCTGTCTCTAGTTCCCCATCTTTATCTCCACTCAATCTGGTGACCTGTCGGCTATAATATGAACAACTTATTCCCTTTTCTCCAAACTTACCATGGCAGCAATCTCCAATATGGGTGATCTTCTTTCCATTTCCTCCTCCCCGTCACTTTCTCCTCACATCCTGTGCAACTATCCACTATAATACAAAACTGTTTACCTCGTCTTCCCCCTACTTACAATGGAAGCAGTCTCCAGTGCAGCTGTCTTTCCCTCTGTTTCTTTCTTCCCTTCACTATCTCCACCTGCTGCCTCTCGACTATAGTACTCTTCTGTCTCCAAGCCTTTCCTGATATAACCATATAACAATGGAAATCTGTATATGTGCAAAAGCAAAATGATAAAAATTAGATTCATTTATGTTTGATTCATAAACTGAGATCTAAAGCACTTGGAGCATTTATCAAGACTCCTAATAGTTATTCCATACCTAGAAGAGACTCAGCAGTAGAAATGTACTGGTGAAAATCACTATGAAATAGATTCTTGGTGAAATGCTCCTCCGGTTTGTGTGTATATCTGTAATGAAATAACTAGTAACTGAAAAAATATCAATTATATAACTGGCATTCAATTTGCCAATTAAGGGATGATATTTTGTCAATATGTAATAGCACATGTGTGTATAATCTAATGGATTACTTTGACCACCTCATACAGCCTCCAGGCGTAGCTATTCTCCTATTGGCATTATGTTAATTGCTGTGTAGTGAATCTTAATAGCTGTTTTAAGCATAAAACTTGATTTTCTAGTTTTAAGGAATAAAATTCACAAAACATTGAGGAAATTTTACATTAACAATGTAGCAAACCCACATACTATGCCCTGGCTTTGATGGCAGCTGTCCTGGTGAGGAGACGACCCAAATAGTCCAGATACTGTGTGAAGCGGTGTCAGCAGATTTCACATAGAACATAATCAGGAGGGCGGCAGTATGACGGGAGTTGCTTATGGCTTCCTCATTCTCCTGATACTTCGGCTCTGTAATATGAAATGAGAATAAGTAGAACAATGTATCAAACGAAATTAATGAACCCTGGATTTGAATGCAGCTGTCGGCAGTAAAGGTTGCCTTATGACTGGAGTTGTTGATGGCTTCCATAACCTGCTGATGCTTTCGCTCTGTAACATGGAACGAGAAGAAGAAGACAATCAAGTAGAGAATTCAACTACTTCTAAAAGATGAGATATATTTTCTTTAGATGATAATAACATAACATACATTTCACAAACAAGATTTTACATGAGCTGCCATTTAATACAACCAAATATGAATGAGTTTAGGAAAAGTTATTATGTGAGCCTTTGTTGAGCTTTTCCTGCAAAAAGTTTCATAAACAAATGGCAATGAATTTAGTATTCTTAACTTATACCATATCACATATTTTTTGACAATAATTAAGATAATTTTATTTTTTATTAAAAGTTTAGTGCTGAATATGTAGACAAAAATAAATTTAATGTCAAGTTATATTACGCTAGTGTTATATATATGAAAATATCTTATGGTTGTACTATACTTGAAACAAGCTGTCATGTTAAAAATTTCTTCAATACTTACAACATGCATACGACAATTTGTTTTGACAGTTTTGAACACAGTATACAGATGTCCAGCAAGATTAAATGCCTAAAAAACTACAAACTTGTACCTCAACATAAAGTCATTGAAATCTAGAATTTAAGCAAGCCTCTAGTAAAGCATTTAACCAGTGAAGGGCTTGTGGGCTCATAGAACTTTCCTTTCAGATGGACAAACAAAATAGTCATCCACCCCACTGTTGAAAAAAAAAATTCAGGCAACATTTAACAAAGTTCTCAATAAGAACCGAGCTGGCCTAAATAGACGGTTTAAATGGCATTTCGGCTGGTTTTAAAAAGTTAAGGTTTCATTTTTATATGTCAATGTCCCTTTGCAAAAAAATCTGTTTAATTCATATACTACAGAACTTGTATCCATTGTATTATGTGATAATAAGGGATAATGCAGTTTAAGCCTGTCCAAAAAAATATTTGTCCATCCGAACAGACAAGTCATTACGTCAAACATAATTAAAATTATTCGATACATAAGGTGACTTTGATGCTGCCCTCCCACCAGCCCGCCCAAACAATAAAGCAAGTCATTCAAATAACTTGATTTCCCATTAAGAAAATGTGGTTAAGAATATACAAATATGCCTTTCAAAGGAAATGAAAAAAAAATCAAAAAAATAATCAAGGGCCATAATTTGCATTTAGGCTTAAAACGGAGTTATGTTTCTTGTTGTTAGTTGGTCGTATATAATTATGAACTTTATTAAGTGCATTAAATGAACAGTATAGAAGTTTTTTTATTAAAATCCCAACTTGCCCTTAACTTTTACTTGCCTAAAACTTTAACCTAAGTCAATCAGGGGCCATAACTAGGATATGTATATAGGTATTAAGGATATGGAGTTATGTAACCTCATTGGGTGATGGTCCTGAACAATTGTGTGAAGTATTTAGTCAATTGAATGAAGGGTATAGAAGTTATTAAACAATATCCCAACCTGCCCTAAAACTTTAACATAAGATCCATAGTCAATCAGGGGCCATAATTTGAAGAAAAGATAATATGGAGTTATCTAACCTCATTATGTGATGGCTCTGAACATTTGTGTGAAGTATTAAGTCAATTGAATAAATGGTATTGGTGTTTTAAGTGAAAATCCCAACTTGCCCTAAAACTTTAACCTGCCCTAAAACATTAACCTAAGTCAATCAGGGGCCATAACTTGTATTTAGGATAATATGGAGTTATGTTACCTCATTGTGTGATGGTCCTGAACAACTGTGTGAAGTATTAAGTCAATTGAACAAAGGATATAGAAGTAATTAATAAATATTCCAACTTGCCCTAAAACTTTAACCTAAGTGCCATAGTCAATCAGGGGCCATAATCTGTGTAAAGAATAATATGGAGTTATCTAACCTCATCATGTGTTGGCCCTGAACAACTGCGTGACGTATTAAGTCAATTGAATGTAGGGTATGGGACTTGCCCTAAAACTTTAACCGGACGCCGACACTGGGGCGAGTAGTATAGTCCACCTATTCTTTGAATAATCGAGCTAATGAATACAAACCCACTGGTTTTAATGCTTTCCAGATTTAATTCACAAATACATGCTAAATTGCATTGAGCAGATTTATTTGGAAAAGAAAGAAGTGCAAATTGATATTGTCCAGCAGAAAAATGTCCAAAAAAAAGCATCAAGATTCTGGTTACTTACAACTATACCGTTTCATCAACCCATCATGTACCTCGAGGCCATCATAATCAAAGCAGTCCAAAATGCCTGGCAGTATTATATTTCTCCTATGTCGCCACTTACCTGTTTGGGTCACTTCTGCTCGTCACTCACCTGTCAGGGTCACCTCTGCTGTGATTCTCTCCATCTCATGCTCAATGGCCAACAACTCTCAATGTTATAGTTATCTCCCCTGTGAGAACAGCTCTTCGGCTCCACTGAAAAGACAGTTTTTGCCAAGGGTCATATCTCTGGAGTGACTGTTTATCAGAACTAACCAAGATATTCTGCCCATAGACATTCTGACCGTGATTTGGTGATGATTGCAAAAAGGCTTTTAAAGTTATTGATCAGAAAATACCAATTTTAGGTAATTTTCTTTAATTAAAGGGCAATAATTCTCCAATGACAAAAAGGATATGCCGGTTATAAAACATGTTCATGTTATTATTCCCATACACCTTCTGACCCAATTTGGTGTTTAAGGCTTCTAAAGTTATGGATGGGACAAGACCAATTTTAGGTAATTTCTATAATTAAAGGGCGATAACTCTCAACCGACTCAAGCAAAATGGCTGGTTATAATACATGTTGATGTTATTATGCCCATACACCTTTTGACCCAATTTGGTATTGATTGAACAAATGCTTCTATAGTTATTGATGGGACAAGACCGATTTTAAATAATTTCTATAATTAAAGGGGGATTACTCTCGAGTGACCATAGTGATATGGCTGGTTATCAAACTTGTCCAAGATATTATGCCCATACACATTCTGTCCAAATTTGGTGATGATTGGACAAAGATGTCTAAAGTTATTGAGTGGACAACATACCGGCCACCGCTCGACGTATGCCGCTAGTGGAACTATAATACGTCCTGTGCTATGAAACGCCGTATAAGAACAGTTCTTAACAAGACAAATGCTACGTTATGTGTACACTGTACCAAACTTCAGGCACAATAATCAGAACAAGAGCTGTCACAGAGACAGCGCGCTCAACTATTCCGCCGCTTTTCAGTGTAAGGATTGAAATGTTTTGGCAAAACATGCATGGATCACTGTTAGATTAGATTTCAATGCAAAACATGATGTGCGGAGATATTAACATAAATTTGGTTACATGCAAAATTTTAACCAGAATTTTTAAGTGTAATAATAAAGGGCCAGTATTTGCAAAACACAGTTATCTAACTTGATTATTCAATTAGGTTGGGTGGTTGAATACCATTGTATAAAGTCTCAATGCAATGACTCAAGTAGTTGCTGAGATATTAACCTATGTGTGCTTGCACGCAAAACCTTAACCAGAATTTCTAAGTCAAATAATAAAGGCCTATTATTGGCATTAAATGCAAATAAGAGTTATCTAATTTAGTTAATTAAGTAGGTTGGATGGTTGAGTACCATTGTATAAAGTCTCAATGCAATACCTCAAGTAGTTGCTGAGATATTTACCTATGTGTGCTTGCACGCAAAACCTTAACCAAGGGGTGATGCCGACGCCGACGCTTGGGTGAGTAGTATAGCTCTCCTTATTCTTCGAATAGTCGAGCTAAAAATGTCCTAGTTGCATTCTACCTGAAAAGCTAAAAGGTTCCTCACATCTTATCATACTTATGTACACATGTGACATAAAATATATGTAACTGGAACTTTAACTATTCTCAATATGTTTATGTTTATTCTCAAACAGTTTATTATAGGCCCATTAGCGGCTGATTTGTCAAACCAAGTGTTAAACTTTTCAATTGTTTTTTAAAAACATCATTGACCACAAATTACTCCTATAAGTATAATGATTAGAAAATTAGAAAATGCCGGCGGCAGGATTTGCAGTCTGATTCTGTAATCTTACACCACTGTAGACCGGTTGACTTGAAAGTTTTATCTATTATTTAAACTGAATTAAAATTGTGGCATTATTTAATTGTGGCATTATTTATCAACAATGGACCGAAAGTTGTCAACATTGAAATAAAATATTTGTTATCATTAAAAGTTTGATTGTTATGTTTTTGTTTTTTTTTAAACCTACTTTAGAACAAAGCTTTCATTTTTGTTGAGATCTTTGCTATCAAGTAGAAACCTTTATGATACAATGTCACGTACCTCATCTATTCTAAAAAGGAATAATAACATAAAGCATGCAAAAATTACTCTTTGAAAAAAATAATTCTGCAAACATATACATAGTTTTGTATGATAATATTATTGAGAAAGTCAAGTTTATTGGTGCGTCCAGCGCTAGCATATCATGGTTTCGCAACCCCCCCCCCCCTTTTTCCACTGGGGTGCTGTGACCCTCATGCTTCACAAATACAGGGTCTCTAGGGCCAAACAGATTATCTTCATCTTGAGTTATGTTTTACTATCTAATATACATATTGGACGTCTTCTCCAAATATGGTACAACTTCATAGTGGTAAGACTTTGTGTTGTTATAAAATCTCTTGTAATTTGCAGGACTTACTCTGTAGACTTCACATGCTATGTCATCCATTGCCAAATTGCAGCTCCTGGCCCTTTAACAACCTAAAAAGCAGAAGATAAATGTAAAGCATACTTTGGAAATAAGCCCATTTATTTTTAAAGCAACCATATTATTTTTACAAAACAATCCAAAAAACACAGGTACATCAATACTCTTACTCATTTTTATGTCGAAACAATCAGTACTATCATAACATCTTTTCAAAACGCATGTGAAAATGTCCTTATTCTTTGTTTGTTGATATCAGTCACAAACCACGATTGTTCCGCCTTTTGCTGTATTTAAAGTGAATCACCGAATGGGCTATTTTTTAAAGTATTTCCACTTCATTGTGTAAGATACAGAAAATACAAAAAAAATGCACAATATTCAAGGAAGCAAATTTGAGTTTGATTAGGCAATGCGTAAAGCAAAAGCTTCCATCAGTAAAGGGAATACAAAACTTAGGAGAATCACCTACATTGTGATAAGGCAAGCATAAGAATTAATCAAGCATAATGCCTGTACAAATTGTGGACTTTATTATACCAGGAGGGGTGGCAGTTGCTGGGGGAGTATGTTCATTCTGTTTAAGGGTGTTTAGGTTATTTTCTTTTTAATATAATATTATATGAACATCTACTAAATGGACATTGGTTTGTTCAAGATTTTTTTATTTTGTTTGAATTACATGACAGAAATTATTACCAAAATCATAACAGCAAATGGAACATACACTTTAAACTTCTCAGGATATAACGCTGCTGAATGGGAGAACTGTAAGTTGAAGTGCATTTCTTGTGTTGTCCATTCTTGTAACTGCCTCATTAGCTTGCTTTCTCTGTTCATCTTGGTTCTGAAAGCAATTATAAATACTAATATTTTATATGCACTGTTTAATGCTTTACTACAAATTTTTAATATTCATAACATAAAAAAAGTTAAAAGTGCTATTTAAAACTGAAAGTATCTTTTTGTGTTAATTAAGGGCCAAATTAAATATTCTTTTTTTTTAAAGACATTAGAATTACAAAAAGTGACAATTTTAGTCATGGAAGCTTTAAAAACATTATACTTAGTGAATGAAACTAACATGAACACTACACATCACGAAATTGCATAAGGGTGTACAATAAACTTTACATAAAAAGTTATTTGCAGCTTGGATCTGATGTTTACCTTGTCCAATAACATGTGAAAAGGTTACCTATTGGGACCGCTGCCCATTTGAACTGGAATCTCCTCAAATTCCATTCAAAATAAAACTCACAAGATAAATTTTTCAAAAGGCTTGAAGAGCTATTATTAACTATGCAATCATTATGACAGATAACTTTGGTGTAGCCACAAAAATGTGCGTTACAGGAACTTTGATAACATTTGGACATTCAACAGTTTAATGATTCATTAGTTTGCCCGTAGTAGAGCCACCAAAACAAAACAAAATCATCAAGATTATGCAGCTGGTTGTATGGACTACCTTAGGTATAACCCACGAGCTGCAGACAAGAAAGTAAGATTCAAAGGATTAATATCAATCTTGATTTAGTTGTGTACGCCGATGTTGCATGAATGAAGTTGTCAACAAGGTTTTTTTGTTATTCTATGGCATGACAATGTCGCTGACAGGTACCACTCAATTTACTGACAAGCCGGATCATGTTAAAAAGAAATGATAGGAGCGGAATAACGGGAAACCGCTCAAATATAAGGAAATGTGCTTTACTGATTTGGTCCGAATTTGCCGCCGTTCTATTTTATTTAACCCAACGAAAAATAACCTCGAGCACCGTTTAACAAAAAACGTAAAGTTTAGTATGCGGTTATAAGCGGTACCCCAAAACTCTCAGGCGGGGCTACCGTTCTTTACAGTTTTCACACTTTTTTGCAAAATAAGCTCATTTTTATAAAGAAACTGCAAGCCCTTTGGTTCTATGTCTGGTTAATTTAGTCCTTATATCGCTCTTGGAGTATGAACACCAGACGCGCAGCGTGCTAAACTCATTAACAAATGAAAAATATGCAACCATATTAAAACTTATCGCTATAAGCATGCATATATAGGATCCAATGACAACATTACCGGGAACCAGGGCATCAGGGGAGCTGAGACTAAACCTTTGTAAATTGGTTTCTTTAAGTTAGCTGGAAATCACCACAATGGTGGCAGCGGATGTCGAAAAGAGCAGTTGCAATTTGCGTCTGCTCTGAAGCTTTGTGACTCAGCTGTTCTGGATCTGTTCACATTTCATTTTAGCTTGCTTTCCAAGATTCAGTGCAATAAAGCTCAATATAATATATGTCTTATAAAGCTCTAGACACTATATTATGTCTACGAGTATTTTTCTCTAACATTAATGAATTCCTTGACCAATTCGTCATATTTTGACATTTTTCCGAGTTTTGTGATATCCGGTAAAGAAAGATTTGTTTTCAAATGGGCCGCCATTTGGTTTCATCGTTCTTATTTTTCACCTTTGGTAGTAGTTTGGACTTTTGCTATTTGTTTACAAAATGAGTTTAAATCCACAGTAAGAAGTACTGTTGTCAGGTAAATCGGATTTAAGGCCGATTGTTACAAGCCTATCAATATCAATCAACATAATGGTTAAACAAAGCCTGAAGATGTCTCCGGCCGAATTTGTACCAAAATCTGTCCATAGTTGAAGCGACACTCATAACACTGCTGTTGCACGCAAAATGACTCGGTTACGTGATAATAGGCACCAAACATTATTAAGATCCATTCCAGAAACCATAAAGTTTGATTGGGAGGGCAATTGGGGTGCAATTACTTTAAAGTCCACTCGTTATGCTGAGTATTCTGGTTGTACAGTTGAAGTGGAGTGTGTTAAGTCTAAAGTCCACTCGTTATGCTGAATGTTCTGGTAGGACATATGAAGATTGTTTGTGTGCTCTCTGCTGGTGCCTTTCAGGCAAAGCAGCTTATTATTACGCTTTGAAAGCCAACTTCGTACTCCAATTTGTGAGGGACGTTTTGGTATTACTGAGCCACAAGATATTAAGTTATGACCCTTGGCTCTTCTTGCCTGCAAAGTTTATGAATTCCCAAATTACCAGAAGGGTTTGTCAGAGTATGCTGGATAAAGAAGCTGGGCTTATGGTTTGCATGGATGAGTCCGGACTCCGGTTACACTTACATAGATAGTGCAAAGACTGCCACGATGGGATAGCAAAGTTACCCGGTCGAAGGTGTTAATATTGCGCAAAGATTCAGGTAGTTAACATTGTACTGTTAAGAGCCCGGTATGTATAGTAACTAACACTTGTCAGTACTGTTCGGGAGGTCTTCGAGACCTGGGTACGGCCTTCCACTGGGATGCACGCAGAAATGTACTCAATTGCCTGTGTAACAGTGTGAACAAGGTTTCACTGTATGTACAGTAAATTATTAGTTGTAGGCGAGTCACTGTGTAAAACGGGTAAATGAAGCCCGCGAAACCCAGTAGACATGGAAGACAAGGCGAGGCGATAGACGATTATCCATAGCTATGGGAGAGTTATGCTCATAAAAGGAGTTCTGAAGCTCAGTAGAAACCAAGCCAGAATAATGTTTTCTGGAAATATAAGATTAGCTTTAAGGTAGCCGTGTCCAAAACCTTTAAGTAGTTCCAAGATAAACTTCTGTGTAGCGATGTCAGTTATCCTACCAGCAGACTGTATTGTCTGGCAATGCAGTCACAACATTGCTGCACTGTAAGATGGTTACCCATCTTCTTTCTATGCTGGAGTCCCTAGAAGTATCTCAACTTTGTGAGATATTCTGTCTCACACATAGGGAGAGAGAGTGGGTGCTGCCCTCGCTGCCGGTGGCCGTTTCTAGTCACTGTCATCTGACATGACTTTATTTGTGTTGCCAATTTGGTAGTTGTGTGGACCTCTAAGAATGCGTCAATGTACGTATGGGTGCTGGCCGTCTCTTGCTGGAGACGGACTCTCCATTTTCAGTCGTTGGTCTCTCACGTGGCATGGGATGTCATCTCTCGGCTCCCTTGGGGTCACTGCGCAAAGCGTTGGTGATGACTTCAGTTGATGGTTTTGTTTTGTGATTGCTTAATGCATTTGAACCGGTGCTTTTTCTTTTCTTTTATTGCTAGTATGTCATATGCAAGTACCACACATATTATGCAAATAGTGTCTTTCGCTCACAGCTGATGTCTATGTTTAGGAACTTTTATTGTTCTGTTAATTTTATTTTAGAAATCAAGCTAAAGGTATTTTTTATGTCTTTTAAAGGTTCAATGTTTTGAAAGCACAATATATGTGTCATTTTAAAAATGTGTAGGTGTTCTGAGAGGTGTTCTTTCTTTCCGAAAGAATATTTTATCAGAATTGGTAGCATAAGCCAATTGTAGTGTAACGCAAACAATCTAATAATATTAGGAATGGTTTCATGTACCCCAATGTTTGACAGTATCAAATCAACACTGTATTTTGCGTTGTTGGTGATTTATTCCATTCTACGAACCATAATTATTTGCATGTTTGTATCAATGAAATGAATTTAAGCCCTTATGGATCCCTATTGTATTGAAACCCTTCTTTTTTAGAAGCCACACGAAATGTATATTGGCTGGTCTGCAACATTTTGACACAAACCATACTCATATTGTCGAAAAACATTTTTATGTAAAAAGGTTTTTCGACAGTATGAGTATGGTTTGTGTCACCATTTTAGCAAACGGAATTTTAACAAATCTCTGATATTTAATATTCTTTCGTTTTTTCTCTCTCTTCCCTATAACACCAAAACTTGTTGCAAAGGATATATGTTTTCCTTTTGAAAAACAAAATTAAATACAAATTAATATATTTTTACCAGAAACCATAACTCTGGGCGAAGTATTTTTTTAGGAATGACCTTTTTTAATGTTAAAAAAAAAATTAATCCTGAGCATTACTTGAAAAGTCCTTGAGTTAACTCTTCGAGCTTCGTATCTCATTTCGGAGAAGTCCAGTGCATAGAAACTAGAGCTCTGGATGCAGTTTTGTATTTATTAATTGACCTTTCTGTATTTTCATACCGTATTTTCTTTTGTCGGGAACATTACTCGAACAATTTTTGAGGTATTGACTTCAATCTTTATATGCAAATAAATCTCATTGAGGAGAAGTGCAGTGTACAGGAAACTTATCGCTGGCTGCAGTTTTGTTTTAGTTATTGCTTTTTGTTAATTTTGTCTGGATCATAATTTAAAAGTCTTTGTAGTATTTACTTCAATCTTCATATACAGATATGTCCCATTGAGCAGAAGTGCAGTGCTAAGGAACCACAACTCTTGCTGCAGTATTTGTTTTGTTATTGGGCTTTGTGACTATACATACATTTTCCGGAGCATAACAAGAAAAGTCTTTGAGGAATTCACTTCATACACCATAGACAGATATATATCACTGAGGAGAAGTGCAGTGCATAAGAACATACTCGTGCGGCAGTACTGTTTTAGTTATATCTATATATTGAGAAGAAGCACAGTCCACAGGAACCATAGCTTTAACTGCAAATTTCTTTTATATATTGCCCTTTGTTAATTGTCATGCATATTCTTTATCCTGTGGATAACTTGGAAGTTGTTTTAAGGTTTTGACTTTAAACTTCATATAAAGATGTATCCCATTGAGGAGAAGTGCAGTGAACAGGCACCATAACTCTGGCTGCAAGACTTTTAGAGAAATCGCGCTTAAATGAATGTTCATTGGTATCCTTTGTTGTAACGCTATTTGACACTGCAGTTAATTCGGAGATATGGCTCTTGTTTGATGATTATTCCTTACAAAATATATCAAGTTTTATTTCGTGTCTTTACATTACTAAGCTCTCAGTCCTTTGTTTTTCAATAGTCAACATGTGAAGAATCGTTTTATCTTTAAAACCTAAATATTTGGAGCCGTTTTGGTTCAGTCGGAATGTCTCAGCGTATGAAGTCACATTATTCTAATAATTTACTGAGGTTTGGCATTTGGAAAAAAAACACAATCAAATATAGTACTGTAATTTAATAGTTAATAACAGTTTGCAATGTTTATTCCCAGCGTTAGTGCAACTATGTTTTTATAATGAAACTCTTATAATCATACAGTTTTAAATCTGTTATTTCTTGTTTGATACGACATTTTAGAGATACGAACCCTCTGCGATTACCCGTCCATTAACATCCAGACAGCGAGGTGGTGAAGGAGGCGGTGGAGGGGAAGTAAAACGAAACAGCCCCTACAGTAGGTCGAATGTTTGGTAGAAAACGGAATTTAGATGATAAAAATTCGCCTATAATCGGTCTTAGTGGGCGGCGTTATTTAAACAGTTCACAATAGTGTTTACAGCTTCCGCTTCCCTAGTAACATGTTCCATCCTGTGTTATATTTTGGAAAAAATAATAAATATAGATTGAACAATAAGTGTTTGGTATCTTGTCAATGTCCCGCCTCCGATTTTAAGGACATAATTCTTATTAACACGTCTCTAGAATAATTGGCACCAGTTCCGGAAAGTATATGATTCCTCCCGAAAATGTCTCAGATTGTTCTAAGCGTTGTAAAATTAAAGCGGGACCACCAAACTACTTTAAACATCATTTGCACCAATTACTTTAAGTCTTCGAGTGTTCCTGAAATTGTCATAGACTGTTCTAAACAATATGCAAGTGAACCGGGATCAAAGACTCAATATCATTGGTGTAACAGACCGTGTTTAACGACGTTATATTGAACCCAGGTGCATTACAAATTGCAATTTACGTTGTCGGCACCGTTTCTTGAAAGTCTGCGAATCATTTCTCAAAAATGTAGACTATCGGTGCGTAAATAGAGTAGCTTCATTCTCCGGACAAAATGACGGAATTTCCGTTTTAGGCGCCTTTTTAAGCGGACTGTTTTGGCGAATGTGATATCTAACAACATGGTCCAATATCAAAACTTATATCATTATGCCTTCTTTTGATATAACTTTTGTTGGTCCTTTATCGTGTAGGTTTATCTTTTTCATTATACGTTCTATAACCGCCATAGCTCGTATTTGTTGAACGGATATATTCGTTTTTATCTTTAGGAGAGATACCATGCTTGATCATGCAGCTTCATGGTGAGATGAACAATTATAACGAGGTGTTCAGGTGTGGAAATGAACAGCGGCTGTAAGACTACGTGTGTCCTTGACCTTGAAGGTATGAAGATCGAGCAAACATGTGCTCTACGTTTGACCGATGTTGTGAACATGTATAACAAATTAATCTGCGACCATTTGATCGGTTAACGAGTTCTGGTGCGCACTCAAAAATGGCCATTGACCCTTTAAGTCATGACGTGTGACATTGACCTTGAAGTTACCGGACCGATACATGCACTCTTAGTGTCATATCCGTGTGGTGAATATTTGGCCATGATAGTTCTTCCAGCGGTTACAAGAGGAACCATAAGTGGACAGACGGACATCTGAGAAAACAGTAACTATCTGCAAAGCTTAGGCTCACTGGTCTATGGGACATGAATACAAACATATTTTCAGATCGACGTAGTTCGAGTTTTGTCCCGTTCATTTATCACGCTGGATGTGTGTACATTATCAATCATATATCAGGAAGGCAACCTCGTAACAGGGGACCATGACCAAATAGCTGAGCTCGATTCTCTTGTTTATTGATTCAAATTGAAATGACTTGGTGCATTGTAAACGCCAATGAAAACCTATTCTCCTGTATTAAATAATTTTGTAACAAATGGTATAACTGTTGACGTGTTTGACAAAACTATCATTTTTATTTTCATCCGCACGTTTGAAATAACCCCTAATTTAAAATTTGAGCTAAGTTCTGTTAACGTGAAAATTTAGTTGGTTTAAAATATTCACTTCCCGATTGAAAGTGCTACTTAAATGTTGACAGGTCATATTATACGTCCTGTTTGTGAGAGCTTCCTTAAATTTAAGATGCTAATCATGTGAAACATACAAATACAAGGATGTAACTTCAATCAATCCTTAGATGATATGTTTCCTGATATAATTATAAACCAGGCATATTTTTCAGGAAGACTTTCAGTTTGTCTATGTTGTAAATATATAGCAGGCACATTGCATCAGGAAGAGTTTCAATTACAATTATAAGAACAGAATCAACAGGAAAACTTTCTGTTTACGTGTTTTGTGTACTCATTTCTATCGTTTTTTTCCTGTTTATAACAAAGATTAAATACAGATCAGGAAGCAAAATGATTACACCGTAAAAGTGCGTTTTACCAATTGTTATACATTTCGGAATGTTTGGTTTCGTAAATTAGTATATACACTCTTACTGTTCTTCGTTCAAAGAACGTATTTATTGCAACTGTATACATATTTCGACAAACGCAACATCTTCGAAAAACGTCTGATGATAACAACTTCTGTGATTGGTCAAATGAGGTTTTATCGCTGTAAAATGCTTGTGACGTCTACAAAACAAGTGAAATCATTGAACCCGCCGCTGTTCAAAAAGCCGAATAAATGCTTCTTTCAGTTATATTTGAAGTGTTATTTTCAGCGTTATAGTTGAATTATGAAAGAGTAAATTTACCAAAACATGCAATCCTTAAAAAAAGCGCAGTGCATGTCCTTACCGCACACAAAACTTTAAAGTTGCGTTTTGCATGGCTCCATATGTCGGGATATTTGCTTCTAACGGTATGTTTTGGTGGAACATAACCTGTGAGGGCGGGAAAATTGAATTACCTAATTTTAAAGATCAAACAGCTTTCTGCACTACATAAATTATAGGATAACTAAGTTTCATGTCTATATATAGCTTAACATACTGGTCTATGCAGTTTTTAAAATTGAACGCCAGCCTCCATCATAACTACTTATAACTGGAGAAAAAATATGTTAAAAGTCAAGGGACTTTCTCTAAGTCCCTCATTTAATAAATAAAACTCGAGTACTTTCGTTTTAGTTTGGCGCCCAAAAACCAGTGCTATGCATTTTCATTCTAAAAATAAAACACAGCTTAAAATAGACATCGTGGCGATTTTAAAATGTAAGTCTTTAGTTTGACAAAATGGACTATCTCAAAACGTTCTTTTCCAAGGAACCATAAATTAAACCCTCCGACATACAGGTCTCTTGTGGATGATGTTTATGCTCTAAGACATCTGTATTGATGCGTTTTATGTGTATTATGTTTCTAAGAATCATGGGTTAATACAGAAACGGTTGTCTTGAACTATTTCATAACTCTTTGAGACGACCCCTAAACGAGCGCTGGAGAATTGTCGTCTGTCCACAAAACTGAATTTCACTTCCTTGTCCATATATGAGCAATTCACCCGTTTCAGGTATAAAAAAGTTCAATGCCAAATTTGAGGATAATTGCACTTGAATCAAGCAGGAAGAAATTTGAAGGGAATGTCGCCCATTTCAACTCAGATAATGTTTCAGTTATAAGACAGCCAAACTCCTCAGGTTTGATACCACTAAAGCTGTTTTATATACTGGATTAATTTTACTTGACATTTCCTACAACGTTCTATCACTATTGTATTACTAGCAGTGCTGCATAGGCTGGGTTCATTCGTTTCCAGGCGATGTCTGTATTGGGCAGTTTAGTACTTTTAGGTAATTTCTGTACATGATGAACCTATGCTAATTGACAAATTCTAACCTTAGGGACAAGACCAGCACAGGAGGTTAAACCCCGTTTAAAAGGAAAAATATAAAAGCTTCAATATAACGTGGTTATGATTAAAATGACACAAAAAAGTAATGTTCAAGGAGGCGACACTGCTATAGTTGTTCGACCATCAAAGATATAACAATTTCGAGCATTATAAAACTACTTTTACACACACTCCACTTTTCTGATGGTTTTAGGAAGGTATAATCTTTATTAATGTAAAAAAATGGCCTTGTATTCTATGTTGGTTATCTTGTGTGGTTTCGTGTTTTCCGATGGTGTCTGTTTGCCTATGATCATAGTGCATTTATACAAGGTCACAGAAACGTGACTAATGCCCCCGAAAGGTCTCCTCAGACAGCCAGCCATTAGTATTTAGGGCTATATGAACAGATAGCATTTAGTATCTAACATATGTTCAACTCCCCTTGCATTTGTTGCAATAATTCATAAATTGATCGCTAACATTTATAAAGAATAAAGTACGGACACGAAGACGATTAGGCATTCCAAGATAGAAACAGAAGGGTCATTTTGGCCTTAAATCGCTCAACTGAGTAAAAGTCCTTAACCTTTATACCTCTAGCCAATGTTAAACGGCACAGTTTTAGACCAGAAAGTTTTCAAAGATTTCCTTAAATAAGAAACTTGTAACCCCAAGGGCGGGGCCAGTTTTGACCGCTTGGACATAATTTGAATAAACTTGCAAGTGGACCAGTAAATGATGCTTCATACAAACATCAATGGTCAGTGGCTAGCAGTTTCAGACAAGTGATTTTCAAATATTTCCCTTTATCAGTCTATAAAAAACTTGTGCCCCCCGATTTAAAAAATATTGCTATATACCAAACATTAAGGGTCTGAGCCGAGCTGTTTTGGACAAAAATATTTTCCAAAAGAGTTTCGTATATATCGTTATGTAAGACAGGTGACCACCAGAGACAAACTTTTAATCCCAGGGGATAAATTTGAATAATCTTGATATAGGACCAATATACAATATTACACACCAAATATCTAAGCTCTAGTCCTTATGGGTTTTGTCAATGTTTTTCTTTTTTTTCTTTTAAGTTACCATGGCAAATGGGGTTCTGCTTATTGCTTAATTGAACGTTTTGAAAGGGTACCACCCAAGTAACATCCCTGTAAAGTTTCAAAATAATTGTTTACGCATTTTAGGAGAAGTTGCGTCATGCAATTGTTGACACCGGACGCTGGATATAGACCAATCACAATAGCTTATTTTGACTATTTCGTGCTCAAGTGAGCGAAGAATGATTAAAGGTAAGGATAGGGGTCGTGTACGCGACTTGTTATCTTTTTGTGTCGAACATATGTGGCAAGGTATTCTAAAACATGTCCATGCAAGAGAAAGTTACAGTCTTGACAGGACCACTTATAATCTATGTCCCTATATGCAGCATCCCATAGTAAACAAACACTACGTGTGACGTAGACTGTAGAGGTCGGTACACGAGTCGTACACGCAATACCTTATCTTGATATGTCGAACATATTTGGCCAATGTTTTAAAATCTGTTCATACAAAAAAGTTATAGCGCTGACACGACCACCTATACCCTATCTCCTTATATGCAGCATTCTATAGAAAACAAACAATTAGTGTGACCTTGACCTTTAAGGTTGGGACAAGAGCCTTGCACGTAACACGCTGTCTTGGAATGTCCAGCACACTAGGCAAGCATTTTAAAATCAGACAAAAGTGATTATCCGCTGGAAGTGTTTAAACTGCATACCAAGTATGAGGCTACTAGGTCCAAGTGTTCATCAGAAATTGACCTTAATACCTCGGCCCACTGACTTTAAAATCAATAAGGTTCAGATACTGGTCGTGCCCCACCTGTCTTACCAAGTTTGATGACCCTGTATCTTCAGTCATTGATCAGAAACGGATTTTCAGTCACCACAACATTGACCTTTGACTTACTGACCTCTCAAAATAAATAAGGTTCATCTAATGGTCAAGACTAGACATGTCTTCCAAATTATAGGCCCCTAGATTCTAGCATTGTTCAGTTATTGATCAGAAACAGATTTTAAGCTGAAGGTCACCATAACCTTAACTTTATACACATTGAACACTATATCAATGGAGTTCATTTTCTGTTCGTGACCCTAGGCCAAGGTGTATGCAAGTTATTGCTCCGAATCCGTGGGGACGGTTCGACTATTATATTCGGCCCTTCAGGGACATACAAATAACACGACTCAATATAAAGAAAACTTTTATTCAAGAATCATGCATACCAATTACACAGAATTAAAATAAAATCATGCAAATATGACCAACATAATGCATATAACAATTATTAAAATTCTAATTGCGCTGCAAACAATCAAGCCAACTACATTCAAGCAATAACCAACACCTTGATATATAGATACTAATTTAATGAGCAAACTTTGATATTTTGATTTTAAAATCAATTAAAATGTTATTCAAGATGGCTTCATGTCTTTATGTCTCATAGCACGTACTCTCCCAATGCAATAAACAAACACATTACGTAATGACACACATTCACGCGACTATGGCACAATGAAAACACATGGTAGCATCCAACACAATCCTTCATTCATAGCATAAAAGGCTGTCATGTTTGATTTGTAAAAGCTTTTTAAAAACAGGTACTAAACACTTGAACAAATGCTCGAAATACAGAACAGCATATAATGGACAAACACATGTATTATACATTTGGAAACACATGTATTATCTATATATTTGACAGAGACATAACAAACATTAATAAACATACACATTTGATGTTAGGGTCAAAGGAATAGCTATAAAGAATATATGCTTTATCGTGCAGTTTGATAAAGAGCTTATTACATGCATAATAAGTACTAACAAGGTCACCTCTATAAATCACTGATAAGGTTTTCAGACAATGCATTTTAATATTACATTATAAATATGCAGTTAACTCTGGCGTATAATGGTATATTTATAAAGTATTCGGATTGAATGAGCATTTTTCATAGGCGTTCCGTTTCAGGGGAAACCCCACTAACATTCCTACAAATAGATTATGTTGCGCAATGAAAGCACTGTTTACTACAGATTGTTAAACAGTGTATCAAATTACTTCCTGAATGACATAAGCAGGAAATATATCTCTAACAATGCATGAAATGAATAAGTAAATGTAACCTTATAATTTACAAATCAAAATGGAATACTGTTTAAGCAATGCATTACAGCATGAATGTACTGTATTAATATTAAAGCATGTATGTTTATACCAGATATTACTGCACTATTAAGATGATATCAATGCAATATTAAGATAGGGCGTTACACTTCTGTCAAGTACAAGTATGCTGTACTGTTTACTTATTATCAATGAGTCATACACTTGAATTGTGACCAATTGTTGGATGAAAATTCCGAATCATATGATCATTGTTTAATATATATCATTTGAAATGTCTCACAATCATTTTTTTATTAAATCAATGTTTATTACAATGCAAATTGTTTCAACTGTTATGCATAAAAGTATCTCATTCATTTAAGGCCCAACTTAAAACGTAATGTTTCCATTAAAATTATTAAACACTGTTTTTGCCTCATCGTCAAGACACTGAGTAAATATTAATGGCACTGGGATACCTAAGGTTTTGACAATCTGGTATCATTCTATTTGCCTTCAAATGCCATTCAATAATTCATATAAACATTTTCATTGACGTATAATATCGTTTTTCATATGATATAATCTGATCAATTCTTATGGAATTTGAAGATTATGCTCACAAAATATTCAACACTATGAGTGATGTACCGTAATATACTTTACATGTTCTAAAACATTTTTAACTGAAGCACAGTGACAAAATTAGTATGCCTTCTATAAATTGCGTTTGGTTTCCGATGAAAAAACTACAACATGCAAGCATTTAAAACTTCAGAACATGTATAGTCAATACTCAATAACAGACTTTAACACCAATAACAAACTTAACCTGCCAACCTTTAGCTTATATACATACCTGATATAATTTGTTACACAATTTGTTATACAAAATTATGGCAATCAATAAGCATAAGTTCTCTGGACATTATTAGGGTTCATTACTAGTCGTAACTCACCTGTTAACAAGTTTGATGACCCTGGGTCCCGGCATTCTTTGGTTATTTGTCGGAAACAGATTTTCAATCTTGACCTATGACTTACTGACCTCAAAATAAATACGGTTCATCTAATGGTAATGGCCGGACAGGTATACGAAGTGTAAGGCACCTAGGCCCCAGCATTAATCAGTTATTGATCAGAAACAGATACACAGTGACTTCTAAATTAATAATGTCCGTCTGCTGGTCATTACATTACCTGCCTACCGAGTTTGTGATCTCTGGGCCTACGTATATGCAAGTCATTGATTGGAAACCGTAGTGACAGTTCGATTACTATATTTGGCCCTTTCGAGACATAAAATAACACGATTTAAGATAAAGAAACTTCTATTCAAGAACCATTTATACGAATAACATAGAAAACAAACATTTAATGCAAATTTAAACAACCTTATACATATAACAATGATTAAAATACTGATTGCACTGCAAATAATCAAGCGAATTGCTCAAAAACATTGTAGCAATAACCAACACCTTGATATATAGACGCTTATACAATGCGCAAACTTTAAATGCCATATTGTATGCTCATTTGATCGCTTTCGATCTTAAATCAATTAAAGTGTTATTCAAGATGGCTTCATGTTTGTATGTCCTTGAGCACGTACTCTCTCAAGGCAATAAACAAACACATAACGTAATGGCATAGATTTACGTAAATATGGCACAATGAAAACAAACATGGTTGCACTCAACACAAGTCTCCATTCATAACAAAAACGGCTGTAATGGTTTGATTTATAAAGCTTTTTAAAACAGGAACTATACACAATTACAGAACAACATGCAATGGACATGAATTTTACATTTGCCATAGACAACACATACATATATAGATACATATTTCATGTTAAGTTTAAAGGAATAGCAAGGTAGAAAACATGTTTTATCATGTATTTTGATAAAGAGCTTATTATATGCAAATCAAGTAACAAAACGATCACCTCTATAAATCACTGACAAGGTATTCAAATATTGCATTTTAATTGCATACCCCGAAGATGCAGTAAACCCGCTGAATATAAACCTGGCATGAAATTAGATATCAAAGGTATGCAGATTGAAGGAGCATTTTTCATTCGCTCTTGTTATTATGGGGAAACCCCCCTAACATTCCAACAAGGATTGAATTTCAACGGTGCACTATTTATGCTGCACAATGACTGCCTACTTTACTACAGATTGCAAGCATATCAAATTACTTCCTGAATAAAATCAACTGGGCAACTTAACCAAATACCTTTTCTTTCAGTGCGTTCAGTGTATCAACAAACGTAACGTTATAAATTTAAAAGAGATGTTTGTCAAACATTATGCCCCACCGCCCACCCCTGGGCGCCATGTTGTCAAGATTATATGGACAATTGAATGAAATATGCATGGACCGAAATGACAGCTGATTTGTCACTGACATTGGATGCCGTTGAGGCAGTTTTAAGATTATGACCATTCAAGGTGTGAGGATAGAGTGTGTTATGGCCATGACCTTTGACGCTATGACTTCAAAATCCATGTCATCTGCTGGTCACCAAAAATATAAATGTCAAATTTGAGGTCGATGGGTGCAGGCATTGACAAGTTATCACACAGAAAACCTTATACCATTCAAGGTCATTGTGACCTTGACCTTTGGCCTGATGACCCCCAAGAACAATAGGGGTCATTTTCTGGTTAGGCCCAATCTCCAAGTTAATATTCAGGGCCATGGGTGCAGGCATTGTGGAGTTTTCACATGGACAACCTTTTACCATTCAAGGTCACTGTGACCATGACCTTTGGCCTGATGACCCCCAAAACACAATAGGGGTCATCTATTGGGCAGGCCTAACCTCCAAGTCAAGTATGAGAGCCATGGGTGCAGGCATTGCAGCACACAAATATATAGACAAATACTTTAACCATTGGTTTTCAATGTACAAAGATTTAATATACTAAATAAACAAACAGTAATCATACACTTAAACTATTGTTGTACAAATTAAAAAGATGAACTACTAGTATACTTTTTCATTAAATTTATCACATCTCTTCAAATTCCTTGGTTATATAATTTTGTATCTAGCTTAAAAGAACATGTACACTTTTAACATTCTAAACAAAACAGCTACTTGTAGCAGCACAGTTATAGTATTGTATGAACACACATCATGTGTATTAACTTATATGCAATGTACTTAAGATTTAAGTACATCAGATATTTATGTATATATCATCATCATATACAATCCTCATATACAGGTAAACATGGACACTTATGCACTGTAATATAAACAATTAAAGGTAATTTCAAAATAATTTAAAATATGAAAACAAGACTTGAAACAAAACTTGAGGACATAAGCATATTAGTAGCAAGTTTGGCACATAACAATGCACCAGATGCACATGATAGAATCATTTATAAATAACATATAAGCATATAAAAAATATTCAAACCTAAACTCAGATATACGCTACTGCACAGCAAGAAATGAGCCTACAGACCTCTAAGGTCTTGTGGACGGATGGCGGATCAATGTTTACCAACACCTCTGTACAGCGAACACAGAGCATATACAAACACTTGTAAACATATTGTTTTTTTTTTATTTAAAAGGGGAATAGCCCAACAATCATTAAAACCAGCTTTATGGGCCTTGATAGATCTGGATGACAAAAAACATTACATGTACAAACAAAAGAAATTGCATGAGGCACTTAATATTAATCATATTATTGGATGATTTAAATTATAAGTATGCTCTTGCTATTCATCAACTTGATATCAAATACACTGTCTGTATAGGAAATAGATACTTAATGATATATTATATACTTGGATACCAAATTCACAACCAGATGACAAGAAAAAATAATAATAATAATGTTTTTTTTTAAATAAACTCTTCATTCAGTCAATACAACCTTTTCAGACAGTCTGTAGGGGAATATTGCAGGTATAACATTAGTATCTACGAATCAATAACTGGCTGTTATGGAACAAATAGGGGAATTCCATATAATCACACCACTATACATAAACGTTCTATATAATGATCCCAGATTTTCATGTTTTGTACTTGAGATAGAAGAGCTTTTGTACTTATGAATAAATAAACTTCCAGTCTTATACGATCATTATAAAAGTTACTTTTATAAAAAGCTTAAGTCTGATTTGTGAAGGTCATAAATATCACATTGTAAATATTTTTCAAAATATCACTAAAACTCGAAGGCCTTGAATGTTCAAACATTTGACAAAACATACCTGAACTTGACCTTTTTTTTAATTGCGTAGTTGCATATATTTAAATAATCATTCAATTTACAAATTCTTCCCTTACAAATAACTAGTTTGTGATTTAAAAATACTTTATCTCTTGTAGTATCTTAAATACAAATCAAGAATTGTCTGTGCGGTGCCATAAGTATAAATCCTATTATGCAGCTAATGTGAATTGAATAACCCATTATGATTATGAATGGGTATTTTGTCCATTTGAAAACTATTGTTTATGCATAAAAATAGGAGGTGCATTAAAAATGAAAAATGTATACCAAATCAATTCTAATATTTGCAAGTCACCAACTATTTCTTTAAATCAAGTCAAGAGTTGCCGTTGTTGGCCAGTTTCAAGTCAGTTTTATTTAATAAGATTGTCTTAATGAAACACATTTCAATATTAAAGATTTTTTAACTATGAAAAATAACCTGTTAAATGATAAAATTTGACATGATACATTTACTCTATCTCTTTTAGTACATTTATTATGTAGTTATTTTAATATATGTTCCTTTTGATATATGTGTGTAAGATAATGAACGGAAGTAATATCACAGCTATTGCAGACTAAGATCATGGGGGTCCAGCAAGTATGAACCATGTCAACTAGGCTCTAGCTACTTTAGTCACTCTTTTAACATTCTGTGTGTGTTTAATTCATTACCACAATTGCCTTTGTCCTTTTACTTCTTCTCCCCACCGCCCTCCTCTGCATCTTATCCGATTTTCTGTTCTATAGGGGGAGACTTTTCTTCTTACCTACCACATCCTTTCCATTCCCTGAATAAGCTTAATGTCCTTGCTGTCCTAATAGGGGCAAATGCATTTCAATCCACAACATATTTTAATTATATCTGTAGAAATGATGCAAAAACTACTGTGTATGATGTCTCATCTTCATCAATCACATACATTGACACAAAAGTAGACCCACTAAAAACCATCATAATATTTACATAAAACAAATCAAAATATTTAAATTCCCATTATGTTTGAGTGATGGAAACTTATTTTTTGTATGTATATATCCAAAGGACTTTTCTTAAACATTTGACCTTTCTTGTTGCAATATGTCAACCCCAACTCAAATTATTCAGTACCAATTATTTTTCCATTTTCAGTAACAAAGGCAATCTCATGAAAGGTCTCTATAAACTCTTCCTATATACCAAGTATGTTCACCATATGACAAACCTATCTAAAAGTATTTGAAACCATAAAATTATGAGAGTTTGAAGCCACCCTCATTCCAGCCCACCCAAACACTTAAGCAAATATGAAAAATGTGCCTGTCAAAAGCAATTAAAATAAAACAAAGAAAACATAAAAGTCAATTGAGGGCCATACTTTCTATTTAGGGTTAATATGGAGTTATGAAATATAACTGTAAGACGGCCCTAAAGAACTGTATGAAGTATTAAGGCAAATGAAAAAATAGGGTAAAGAATAGCAGTAATTAGTGAAAATCCAAACTTAAATCAACCAGATGCCATGATTTGTATTTAGGAAGAAATAGTGTTATGTTACATAATTGTTAGATGGTCACCTATATTTGTGTAAAATATTTAGCCAATTGAATAAAGAGTATAGAAATAATTAATATAAATCCCATATTGCCCTAAACCTGACACAATGTGCCCTAAAGACGTTCCTTAGACAATCAAGGGCCATAATTTGTATCAAAAATAATATATAATGGAGTTATGAAACCTCATTGTGTGGTGGTCCTGAAAAACTGTTCCAAGTATTAAGTGACTTGAATGAAGGGTATTGGAGTATAAGTATATATCATGTGTTTCCTGTACGGATCGAAAAATCCCACCCGAGGGCACGCACGCAAGCCGGTAACAAGGGTTGCAGAGTTACCAGACACGCAGCGTGCCCGAGGGTCGGATATTTCAATCCGGACTGGAAAAACATGATTAATATTTTTTCTTGCATATCTAGAATTATCAATTTGTGGAAAAACTCACGTAGAAAATGAACTTTTGTAAATTTCATCAAAAAGCGTGTGTGACGTTGTTTACTGATGTCATAAAGCTCAGTCATTTTAAATAACAAAAAAGAGCTGTCACAGAGACAGCGCGCTCGACCGTTCCGCCGCTTTTCAGTGTAAGGATTTAAAAGTTTTGGCGAAACATGCATGAATCACAGTTAGATTAGATTTCAATGCAATTCATGATATGCTAAGAAGATAACATATATGTGAGTACATGGAAAATTTCAACCAGAATTTTTAAGTCTAATAATAAAGGGCAATTATTTGCAAAAAAAACAGTTATATATCTTGGTTATTCAATTACGTTGAGTGGTTGAATACCATTCTATAAAGTCTCAATGCAATACAACCAGTAGTTGCTGAGAAATTAACCTATGTGTGCTTACACACAAAACCTAAACCAGAATTTCTATGTTGAATAATAAAGGCCTATTATTTGAATTAAATGCAAACTAGAGTTATGTAACTTGGTTTATTAAGTAGGTTGGATAGTTGAGTACCATTGTATCAAGTCTCAATGCAATACCTCAAGTAGTTGCTGAGATATTAACCTATGTGTGCTTGCAGGCAAAACCTTAACCAGAATTTCTAAGTCGAATAATAAAGGCCTATTTGTTTAATTAAATGCAAACTAGAGTTATCTAACTTGGTTAATTAAGTAGGTGGGATGGTTATGTACCATTTTATCAAGTCTCAATGCAATACCTCAAGTAGTTGCTGAGATATTAACCTATGTGTGATTACACGCAAAACCTTTATCAAGGTGTGACGCCGACGCCGACTTGGGTGAGTAATATAGCTCTCCATATTCTTCGAATAGTCGAGCTAAAAATCATGTTTTTTACGATTATTTATTTTCAATTTTAATTAAAAGTCTTGCATACATATATTTTTTATTATGCTTTATTGAAATGGCATAATGTACTTTTCATAAAACATACAATAAAGAAATAAGAAGTGGCGCGTTGTTGCGCGTGACTCATCCTACATGGGGGTGTAAGATGAGTTTTTCCAGCACTGGTCACATGACCGGAAACACAGCTCCGGTATGCAAGAATGAAATTTCTTTAAATTTTGAAAGAGTGCCACCCAATGAACACCCCTGTAAAGTTTCATCAAAGGCGGAGATGATGTTTATAAGCAATTGTTGATGCCGGAGGCTGGACACCGGACACAGACCGATCATAATAGTTCTTCTTGAGAACAAATCTTGAGCTCTTTGTGCTAGGTGAGCTAAAAATATACCATTCCTGATTTCCATGATACTGCTTTTTATAAGCTTTCAGAGAAATAAATATTATGTTAGACTAAACTAGATATATAGATGGGTTGTCTGCCCTATGGATAAAATCATTCAGACTGATCCTGCATAAAAGATTCAAATTGCTTTGGTAACAAATATGAGATGCTTTTGGAATCAGTAAATTATACCACTACTCGTCTACCATTATAAATGCTATCTAATTGTATAGTTACTGTGTTCTGTACATTGAATTATATTATCTGTCTAACAAGAAATAATTCCTGGATTTAACAGTCAACTATGTACAGTTTACAATGCTAAAGCCTTGCATGTTGATACACTTTTCAAACAAACAGAAACAATGCTGAGTGAATGCCAACACTTGTCTGGGTTTCTTTCAGGAGATAAAAAGGGCATAGCTTGATAATTATTAAAGCATTATGAGCCTTGTTCGATACAGTGCATATTATCACTGGTGTACCAGGTTCCAACAAGAGATGTTTGTCAAACATAATGCACCCCTGAGCGCCATGTTGTCAGGATTATATGGACAATTGAATGAAATATGCATAGACCGAAATGACAGCTGATTTGTCACTGTCATTGGATGCCGTTGAGGCAGTTTCAAGATTATGACCATTCAAAGTGTGAGGAAAGAGCGTGTTATGACCATGTTCTTTGACTATATGACCTCAAAATCCATAGGATTCATCAGCTGGTCACAAAAAAACTAAATGTCAAGATTGAGGGCCATGGATGCAGGCTTTAAAAAATTATCACACAGACAAGCTTTATTCGTTCAAGGTCACTGTGACCTTGACCTTTGACCCGATGACCCCTAAAATCATAAGAGGTCATCTACAGATCAGACGCAACATCAAGTCAAGTTTGAGAGCCATGGGTGCAGGCATTGTTGAGTGATCACACGGACAACCTTTTACCATTCAAGGTCATTGTGACCTTGACCTTTAGCCAAATGACCCCCAAAATTAATGGGGGCCGTCTACTGGTAAGGCCCAACCTCCAAGTCAAGTTTGAGGGCCATGGGTGCAGGCATTGTCGAGTTATCACACGGACAACCTATTACCATTCAAGGTCACTGTGACCTTGACCTTTAGTCTGATGACACCCATAAACGATAGTGGTCATCTACTGGTGAGGCCCAACATCCATGTCAACTATGAGGGCCATGGGAGCAGGCATGGTCGAGTTACCACTCGGACAAACTTTTACCATTCAAGGTCACTGTGACCTTGACCTTTGGCCCAATGACCCCCAAAATCAATAAAGGCCATCTACTGGTCAGGCCGAACCTCCATGTCAAGTTTGAGGGCCATGGGTGCAGGCATTGTCGAGTAATCACACGGACAACCTTTTACCATTCAAGGTCACTGTGACCTTGACTTTGGCCCGATGACCCCCAAAACAATAGAGGTCATCTACTGGTCAGGCCAAACCTCCATGTCAAGTATGAGGGCCATAGGTGCAGGCATTGTCGAGTAATCACTCGGACAACCTTTCACCATTCAAGGTTACTGTGACCTTGACCTTTAGCCCAATGACCCCTAAAATCAATAGGGGCCATCTACTGGTCAGGCCCAACATCCAAGTCAAGTTTGATGGCCTTGGGTGCAGGGATTGTTGAGTTATCACTCGGACAACCTTTTACCATTCAAGGTCACTGTGACCTTGACCTTTGGCCAGATGACCCCAAAAAACAATAGGGGTCATCTAGTGGTCAGGCCCAACTTCCATATTAAGTTTAATGGACATAGGTCTAGGCATTGTTGAGTTATCACACGGACAAGCTTTAAAATTATTTTACCAATAAAGGTCACTGTGACCTTGACCTTTGACCCGATGAGCCCTAAAGTCAATAGGGGTCATCTACTGGTCAGCCCAACCTTCATTTTAATTTTGATGACCATACGTCCAGGAATTGTTGAGTTATCACTCGGATAAGCTTTGGTCTACCGACACACCGACCGACCGACCTACCGACCAACCGACCGACATGTGCAAAGCAATATACCCCTCTTCTTCGAAGGGGGGGGGGGAGGCATAATTAAAAACTTGAATATTTTATGGCCAAGGTTAGTTTATGGTCAAGACCAATGGAAACAAGACATAAAAACAAAGACTGCACAAATGCTTTATAATGACAAGAACGTTTTTTTCTCATTGAAAAGCAGCGAAGATATATCTAATAAATACATGTATGTACCTCATACATTTACAGATAAAAATACAAAACATGTTAGTTAGTTTACCTAAAGTTGTCCAGGTCTTCCTCGTCTTTGTTGTCTGGTGATTTGTTTGGAGCATCGGTAATTCTGGAATGACTCATACAGTCCCATCCGTCCCCTGTTGTAATGGTTATGTCATACATGTAGTTTTATCATTATTTTTATTATTATCATTATTTCCAACAGTATTATTATTATTATTATTATTATTATTATTATTATTATTATTATTATTATTATTATTATTATTATTATTATTATTATTATTATTATTATTAAAAAGAAAGGAAAGCCAGATTATCCTTTCTGCAAGCTGTAATACCTATTTTGAAAAAGAACAATACCAATTTGTATCAGATGGATTAAATGCAGATTAATTTGGTCTAAAATGTTTATGTTTCCAAATAAGTTAAAAAGTTAAACTTCTGAATTGAAACTAGTGGTCCAGTGAAAGGTGTTGGTTGATTGCATTTAGATCAAAGTTAAATTTTCATTTTAATCAATTTTCAAAATGTAATGTATCATACTAACATATTTCTTAAGTTTGTTTTCCGAAGAAACAGGTTCTTATGTGAATTGTTTGAAAAGGTTTTATTTGAATTGTTGTGAAATATGTTTGTCAGAAGACAGCCAGCTGTGGTGCCTGAGAATGGTGTTGTTTAATTATTACCTTTCCCTCTTTCCCTCTTTTCCCACACTTTAGTAGTTATGTTTCTTTGTATATATTATTGACTTGTTGTTTGTTATATATTTGTATTCTACTAATTGACATTAGTTCCTTAATTATATAGACATATTTTTGGTTTTGAAGATAAAAGTTTCATAGATTTATTCCTGTGAATGACATTTATGAAGTATCTTGATAATAAATATATATAATTATTCAGTATACATGGTGAACATAAAAAGTGAAATTATCAACAAACCATTTATTCATTGAAATATTACAAAGAAGAATAGAAAATACATTAACAGAATCATATAAATAAGAGCCAACACAGAGACAGCACGCTCGACTATTCTGCCGCTTTTCAGTTACATGCAAAACCTTAACCAGAATTCCTTGTCGAATAAAAAAAGGCCATTATTTGAAGCTACTGCAAACTAGAGTAACCTCACTTAGTTATTTAAATAAATTAGATGGTTGAGTACCATTGTATAAAGTCTCAATGCAATACATCCAGTAGTTGCTGAGATATTAACCTATGTGTGCTTACATGCAAAATCTTAACCAGAATTTCTAAGTCAAATAACAAAGGCCCATATTTTGCACTATATTTAAAAAAGTGTCTATATTCATACATTCAGTAAGTTAGATAGTTGGGAATACATATTTTAAGTTTCAATGCAATACATGATGTATTTGCTGAGATATTGACTTAAATGTGGTTACATGCAAAACCTTCACCAGAATTTCTAAGTCGAATAATAAAGGGCAATAATTTTGCATTAAATGCAAGCTAGAGTTGTTATCTTATTTGGTAAATTAAGTAGGTTGGATGATTGAGTATCATTGTAATAGGCTCAATGCAACACATCAAGAAGCTGCTGAGATATTAGCCTATGTGTGCTTACATGCAAAACCTTAACCAGAACTCCTAAGTCAAATAATAAAGTCCCATTATTTGCATATACTTAAATAAGTGTTATCTTACTTCATTTATTTACTAGATTAGATAGTTGGGAATACATATCCAAAGTTTCAATGCAATAAATGATTTTACTGAGATAATGACTTAAAGGTGCTTACATGCAAAACCTTAACCAAGGTGTGACGCCGACGCTGACACTAGGGTGAGTAGTATAGCTCTCCTTATTCTTCAAATAGTCGAGCTAAAATTCTGCACACTAGTATATTATTATAATTAAAAATCAATAAATAATTAAACAAAAAGCAAGACTTCATGTTTCCAATACAAACAATTAAGCATAAAAACTTTACATTTTTTCTTCCTTTCTAAATCGTTTATCTGCTTGCTATTGGACAAATTACGATGTACTACTGCATTCATTAAAAAAGCTGTTTAATTGTATGTAAAAGTATACAATATTCAATATTTTACTATACAAGTTCTTACACATATCCTCTTTTGTATTAAAACCTTTCAAAAGCATTATTGTACAATACAATCGTACAGCAAAAATATACACAAGTTACACTTCCAAAGAGAAATAAAAGTTCACACCATGAGAGTTGTATGATACTGAGGTAATATTAGGGAAACAAAAAACAAGATTTCAGCAAATTGGATGTGTTACTTATCTGAGCATTCATGATCTTTCTAGTCACCTTGACCCTTAGCTTCAATTTACTTAACCCAAAAACCAATAGAGGTCATTTACTGACCATGACTCTACACCAGGTCATTTGGAAATAATTGATCAGAAACTAAAGCAGCTTTTATAATATCTAAATTTATTATATTATATCAACCATAATTTTTCTAGTCAAGGTTAACATGACCATGACCTTTGACGTGTTTTCTCGAAAATCAATAAGAGTCATTTATTGACTAATATTGACCAAGTTTGAAGAGTCTTAACAAAATTGTTCAAAAGTTATTAATTGGAATCAAAAGCGACCACAATTCATGTCCCCATGGCCTTGCACTAAAATTTACTGACCATACCAAATGTGCTTTGCAATTTGAAGACAATAAACAAAACTGTTTAAATGCTATTGATTGGAAACAAAAATGTGAAGCCAAAGACAAAGCAATTCCTATGCAGGTGACAAAAAATCATCAACTGATTAATAAAAAAAAATCATGAATTAAAACGCCACAATTATTTTAGAGTGTTTTTTCAATATTCCAACAAAACTATTATTATTGGTCAGTTAACTGCCATTTTAAATGACATTTGAAATACCTCAGAATCTTACATCCCTCATTAAAAATAAGTACAATTCGTATCAAAGTAACATCGGGCTACTATAACTCAATAGTTAGCTGAAATAGAGTTATGGTTCTTGTATACTGCACTTCTGCTCATTGTGCTTAACCATTGAATGAAGTTTAATTAAATTCCATTCTGTAGTTTTCAAGTTATGCTCTGGACATGAAAAGGTTACAAAGGGTAGTTACTCTGTAATAAGCTGAAATCAAGTTATGATTCTTGTACCTTTCCTCTCATTATATTCTATCATTGTATGAAGTTTTATTGAATTCCATCCAATTGTTTCAAAGTTAAGCTTTGGAAAATAAAAAGTAGCAAAGGCAATAACTCTAACTACCAGGCTATGCCGGAGACATAACAAGATTGAAACATAACTCTATTATTCAAAATGTCAAATTGTGATTAGGGCCTGATCATACACCATTGATTGTAGAAATAAGAACACTGATGTAATTGTTTCTAAGGCTAATTACTAGTTGTAAAAAGAGTCACTAATTCCATACTTTACTAAAGTATTTTACTTCTTTAGAACAATATGTAGTTTTCCATTACTAATTACTATTACTAAATATAGCATTATATAAGCCTTCTAATAGTCTGTCAATATCTCCAATCATAAATATCATAATCAAACCTATATTACAAATACAAAGTTCATGTCACTCACATTGTTTTCAACCGACAATACTAAATGATCTTATTATATAAGATTAACAGAATATGATACAGGAAAGGTAAAAAAATGAAGATAAAATATATATATATAATGGTACACAATTTTGAAAGGTCCAAATCACAGTTGTTTTAAAGACTACAACACTAATACTTTTAAAGTAATTTAGTAGGAAAAAGATCCAACTAAAACATTGAATAATGTAATATATAAATTAAATCAGTTACTATATACCCTTTGATCATTAGTGTTTGCAAGTGAATAAATCACCTGCATTTATGTAATTATAGGCATGGTCGTCTCAAAAATCCGTATAATAATGTGTGTTATATTATTTACTATTAAAAGTATATCTCTGCAAATTGCAGTCGATATGTATTAATAACGATTGATACATAATTGTTACTACCAGTATATGAAACAGTTAAAACAATCTATACTTCACATCCATCTTTGGCAGATACAGCAAATATCCATTAAAATGATTTCAATATCTATATTGCATTATATTTGTGCTGAGCAAAACAAATTAGTTATATCATACTTATACACACGTCTCTGATTAAAATTAAATTAAACAAAAAACAAGGGTTTTGCATAACTAACAGGCCAAAATGTATCATTATTAAAGTCACAGTTATGGCCTTGCTGTTACATAGGCATTTTGACTTTTGTTTGTGTTCCATCACATACTGAAAGTTGTATCTAAAGTCATAAACTTGTTTGGCTTTTATTGCAGTCCTTTTTTTATCTACTTATATTGTTCCTGACAAATAAAAATAAAACTATTTACTTTCCTTATCTGTGTATGTGTTCATGTTTATAATCACTACATTAAGAATGTGTTTTGGGAGATTAGAATAGACCTTAAAGTCCACATGGTAACACTAACAAGACAGTCATTTGTAACCTCCTTACAATACACATCAATCACCGGGAAAGGCATCAACAAGCATTATACAAAGTAGGGTAAGATTAAGATTAATATAAAACCAGTCCTACCTAAATAATTGAAAAGCTTACAAAGATTTTATTAACATTGAAAGAAGCAACTATAAGGTACGCTCTCATTAAGGAGAGATCCACATATATCAATTTAAGTGATCCACCATTTCAGTTCTTTCAATCAGATGTAAGTTTAAAAACAACATCCTTTTTCGTGGGTGACTAAGACTTATTGGACTTGCTGCTCATCTGCACATTGTCATCATAAATGTGACAGTGAATACCAAGTTTCTTTCAAAATGATTTATAAGTTATATAGTTTAACACAACATTCAAGCAATGACCTCTCATTGGCCAACACAACCAATTCTATTGTAAATGAATGCATCTGAACATTAAGCAGTCCTAATACCCTCATCACAATAGAAGAAAACCATGAAGACAGCAATACATCCTGTCAATTTCAACGAACGCAGCGAGGACGCAGACAAATTCTCAAAAAAATGCTTTACTCACATTCAAATTACGTCCTTAATGCGTCTCTGCCAGGCATTCACTGCAGTCTCACACGTTACGAATACGTTCTTATTGCCCGCATCTTCTCGCGCCCACCACGTCCGATGCGTTCTTAATGAGTGCGCACCACGTCCAATGTGTTATTTGTACGTTCGTTCTACGACTAGGAAGATTGCACCACGCGACTACTAAGTTCTTATCACGTCCTCATTACGTTCTTATGACTTGAATTTATTGGAAAATGTGATGAAGATGGAAATACCATGTACTATAATTTATAACTGGCCGATTTTTTATGCATATCTAGTGTTGGTATAAAATGAAGTTATACCGGAGTTGAATCACTGTTCAGAACCTGACAGGACGTGGTAAGAAGCTCATACAAAACTGTCTAAGACGTGTTAAGCACAAAAAGGACATATTACCAACCAAATGATGTCTTCAACAATATTGCATGAACGTATCATAGTGGTAGAAAAAGTGTAGAGAGGTTGTGGTGAGAACTCCATTGACATACAAGAACGCAATGACAATCTAGAGACAACGCAATAAGAACGCCAGTTAATATTTCCCATATAGAACCACGCTTGCACTACATCAATCAAGTTCCTACTAGGTTTGAGTTACGCCGGCACTAACGTCAATACATTATTATTACGTTCTTAACACGTCTTGATTCGACCACGTCTTCACTACGTTTTTTAACATATTTATAGTCTGCTCATGTCCTTCACATCCATAAAGACGTCCTTATAGGTGTCTACTGTATTCCTTCTACATTGACCAAGCTCTCACTGCATCCTACCAGATTTTAGAGGACGTAGTGCGAACGTAGCCTAAGGCTAAGTGTGATTGGGGCATAAGGGCATTTCAGACTAGGCAATAACTTTTTAATATACAATTTTGAGACGTTACAGAAAATATTCTATACAGTCATGCAACAACATCTAGTAATATGCACAAGCAGTGATATAAAAACAGATTGACTAACAAGAGACAAGTGAATACTTAGCCTAGTACAGTGTATGGTATAATTTCAATGTACAAAACAGTTTTCATAAAACATTAATTTAAGTAAGGACAACAATATATTGAAGTCTAAAACATTCAAAACTAATTCTTCATAATTTTAGTTTTTTGTAAGATTTGTTTCAGCATCACCTTAAACCAAGAAGACCATCGTTAGCAGAAGTATTACACAATTTAATGCAAAGTTACTGAATGTCTTTGGGTTGCTATGTAAAAAGAAATTTTAATATAGATGAGATTAAAAACAGCGAAAGTTCATGATTATATATAATGTGAGTATGTATCAAATTATTGATTTTTGTTTTGTTTTAATGAACAGTTTTTACTTTTTTATTTTCACATAATTTTAGCTATGTTATTAATGTTAAGCAATTTAACTTTTAATTTTTTGCAAATAATATATTTCAAAATTTCAATGTTCCATATATGGATTCATCTATCTGAGTAACATATGGGAGTATAAATCCTTGTGAAAAACAAATATGGTTGATCAAGAGTACATTTGGTCTGAACTAAATATGTTGTATTGTATAAAAAGTGCTGTTTAAAGAGAAGCATTTGCTCATAGTGCTAAAAGATGTGCAAAACTGGTGGACAACTAGCAATGTAAGAGGATAATTATCACTATATATAGGGGTACATAGAATTTTAGTGCTTAATCAAACAGCATTTCTAGCTAGGAAATAAGTATTGTTCTTCCAATAAGAAGTTCTTTGTATTTTATCATGTTTTAATTAAAGCTCAACCATTCCATTAAGCGTCTTTTTTATTGCTCTTTTGAAAATTAAAATAATACATTATTGTACATGCTTTTGGGTATTTCTATCTTAAAGGGACTAGACACCAGATGGTCCAAAAATCGGCCAATACAGTATATCCTCAAACCAGGCTTCGAATTGTCAATGCCAGCTCTTATGAGGCTGATAATACATCATTTTACATGAATAAAACAATAAACGCAACAATGATGTTGCTGTCTCATCTGTGTTTCCCTGTTTAAAATAGCGCAAAATGGTTTCCCAGTTTAAATCATATCTATTTATTCGCACAGATAAATATACCGATGCTATTTTTAAACTTACTGGGATTTACGTGGTTAATACTGACAACCCCAGTAAATTTTGATTCGGAAAAATGTGCAAAAACTGCGAAAGATTCATGTGTCTTAAGGCATGTGATACATCGGTTTATTTAAGTAAGATTCAATGCGCTGTACAAAACGATGTTGAGTTTATATTAGTTTTTGACAATTTTCTCTTTTTCTTGCATCATCTGGTGTCTAGCCCCTTTAATGTCACAAACATGTGATATTGACCAAATATATTTGATTAAGCAAAGTCCCATGTGCTACAAGCAGAGAAGTAGTTGAATCTATCTTTAAATATTCCTCACTTGCCATGACCCTCCTATATGAAGCAAAGATACAACATCAGATGTGTTTAAGCAAGAGAAGATAGGATAACAGGGCCATGCAAATAATACCCCACACATACACTCAAAATGAAAAGAATGTAAAGTATACATGTAAAACCTTTATTTGTCTCAGATTTTATTACCCTAAACTTGAAAAAACTATTGTCAACAAATATATTCATAAAACTGAATAAAATCACATAAGTTATGAATTAAATATACCGTAATCTGTTTAAAATTCAACAAATACACTGCTTCATTCAGCTTTTACAATCATGATTAACCACTCCGAATAACACCATCTTTTTCTTTGATTTTGCTGTACATCAGTTTTAATAACTGTAAGCTTTTGTAACATGGTAACATTCTAACTGTTAATTTATTGTTTTTGGTTGATAAACAAACAATTATCGAATTCAACATGATTATCCAGCATTTTATTAATAGACACATTTCTTTCCTCATTCAGAGCATCTGGTTGCTTTTTGCCTTAACCTATAAACAGAAAATGAAATGTTGATCAAATCTATCTTATATAGACATAATGATATAGAAGAGGATTGTTATATAAATATTGTATCTAGCATAAATTAGATAAAAACCTACATTTGCAATGGGATTGCATATTGAACTTCAATTCAGTACCCCACTTCTTGATAAGAATTCCAGTTTGATATCTTAGCTATGGTGGCACAAAGGTGACAAAGGCATCACTTTTTTTACAATTAGTAGCTTGTGGCCCCAGTTTAATAACTTGAAGCCGTAACTTGAGGCCACAACTTTGTAAATTATAGCCACAACTGCGTAACTTGAGGCCACAACTTAGTAATTGGTGGCCACAATTTAATAACTTGATGCCACAACTTAGTAACTTGAGGCCACAGCTTATTAAATCATGTCCACAACTTAATAACTTGTGGGCACGACTTAGAAATACTTGTGGCCAGGACTAGTAGTAACTAGTAGCCACGACTTAGTTTATTTAATCAAGACACTTGTTTTGCCTTTCACGCTTTATTGTAATTACATGGTTCGAACCCCTGGTACTAAAACACCATTTGTACCCAGCAAAAGTGAAAAATATCTATGAAGACAGGGATAAGTAGTCTTTTATCAGATTTTGTGACGCTCGTTCTGTTTACACTTTGTTGTCAACATAATTGAGCATTCTAGACAAACACATGGTTACACAGTTATGTGACAACGATGCTTGCTATGGAATGAGCGTTAGGTTTGAGTTTATCATCCATGTCCAAATCATGATTCGCGACCATGACAGCATCCCATCCTTGTTCTTCTTCCAATTGCTTCCATCAGGACTAAAAAAAGCCGGTATGTGCAGACAAATTATCCGGGGTATCAATAGTACAGTACTACCACTGGTAAAAGCCATAAAGAGCTAAAGATGACACGGCTGTTTTTATTGGCTAAACTTAGTTTGGGTCACAATTTACTAAGTTGAGGCCACAATTTAAAAAGCTGTGGCCACAAGTTACTAAATCGTGCCCTCAACAAGGTACCAAGTAGTGGCCACAATTTACTAGGTTGTGGCCACAATATAAATAAGGTGTTGCGCATGTCACCTTTGTGCCACCAGACTAAACAGTCATGAAATTTGCTGAAAATAGGTTATAATCTAATAAACTGTTACAAAAACTTAATCAATTGATAAGGTTTTACTTAATAATTTTATGTTCTATCTATTTCCTTGTTTTATTGAGGGTAAGAATTTACACTATGTACCTCATTGGCTCATACACAGACACCCACAATAAGAAATTTTATTTAGGTCATCTTACTAACTAAACATACTACCACATTGGCTTATACACAGCCAACGCAAAATCTGACGTAGGGAGTGTGTATCAGATGAGTGGCAGAAGGCAGACCTTTAAACACCTGCCAAAGGTAAAATTCGTAATGATAAAGCGCCTAATGATAACCTATCTGCAATTTCATTGGCTTCATCATGTATTTGAGTCATATGTCACATTATTTTGCTTTAACAAGCATTTTATCATGGAAAACCAAAATATATTACTATTTCTAATGTTAAAAGGTTGTATTCTAAATTCTGATAGTTTTGTTGTTCAGGCTGGATCCATTTTCTTTCTGTTTATATAACAAACTTATTTTTTTTGTTCTTTTTTCCAGTTGAAAATGGGATAATTACTATTAAAGCCAGTGTAACAGAATATTAAATAGACATGTGTGAATCACCACCATTAAGGGCATTGCAATTGTTTTCCAAGTTTTATGAACGGAACACAAGTTTTTTGTTGAATATCAAAATTAATTTTTTGCACAATGTCACATCGCCAACAACACCAGGGCTAATTACTTTTTACTACTTTCTTTTAAATCCAGACAGTCAAGATATTTTTTTTTTCACTTCCTTCATTTGACTTGAATTTAACGTCAAATTGGAAAAGTTAACAAGATTGTGACTAACAGAAGCAGCACTAAAACTGATGCGGGAAAACAAAAATGAAGAAGAACAACTTCACCATAATACATTCAATTAATGTTTATCAGTCAACTTCAAAAATATATTAAAATTAATCAGTTGGTTTTAAAGTAACTCAAACGAAATGTTATTTACCAGGTTCTCCATGATTAAGGAAAATCAGAATTCCTACTACAATTGTTCCAACTACACTGATTCCTGCCATACTGAATCCTGCAATGGTGTCGTCTTTAAAGCAGTTCTTTGCTGAAAAAGAAACAAAGCAAAAAGAAGTAATAAGTGATGGCTTATAAATAAAAACAAGAGGGCCAAGATAGCCCTATATCATTTACCTGATTGGACAAAGGGTTCTTAAGTTATTGATTGGACAAAATATTTGACAGTCCTCCCACCCGTTTACCACAGATGAAACTATTTTATGTCCCATTTTTAAACGGGCTTATAAAAACATGAAAATATGTAGCGTATGTGAACAAGTTTGGCTGATATTGCTCTTTAGCGCCGACTCTATTGACTACTCGATGCAGACACATCAACCGCATCTCAAATGGGTCATTTAAATATTTCAATCTTGCAAGTTCCTTTTTGTAAACAATATCCCAGATGTTTATAAAAGCAAAGTGAAGCATTATGGGTATTGAATTTTGTTTGAATGATCACAGGATAAAATCAGAAGGTGTTTATTTATACTATCAATCACAGGTATAACTTTCAATTATGATGTAATAGCACGAGGCCGAGAATGGAAATTCCTGGAATTTGGGAGGTAAATTGGTTGAAATTGTCCCAGTGGTTTAGAAGGAAGTTGATTGAAGGAAAATGTTGACGCTAGATGGACGACTGAGAGATGATAATGGAAAACGGACAGTCACCCTATCACAATAGCTATCAACTATCACTAGTACTTTAGTCAGTGAAATCGAATGGAATGACTTTTCAACATATAGAAAACATCCGCTCATGATGCCTGGCAATCTGTGAAAGATTGAAGCAATGAAGAAGACTCAAGTTGAGTTCATCAAACAAGCTTTTTTAGTTTACTCTATAATATTATTATAGATTTTTTTTCCAAAAGGTCAATAATTCTATTAATGGACACTGCACAAAATTGTTCCTCTTTGGTTATCTGCACACATAACACCTGATCATCTGATATTTTTAAGCAAATACTCAAAGGGCGGAAAAGGATTAAGATACACAAGAGTGTTTCACTACTAAGGGTAAAACTCTGTTAAAAGTGGTATCTGCACAAAATTCTGTCTTTATGATCATCTATACAATCATGACTTGATAGTATGTGAAAGTAAATCAAAAGCAAATCCTCCTTATGGTTGAAGAGGTCAGTTCAAAACACAATATATTTACATGTCCAAACTTGACATGTCGATTTTCTGCTTGTGTCAAACTTTTTCCCCAGTCCTGAATTTATTCCTCCTTTTTCTTTATAAAATGATTTTGCATATGTCTGTCTTGATTTTCCCGCTAAGCCGAAGTCATATTGCAACCCATGTGGTGGAATTTCACACATTTTCTATGTTCTTTATGTTGAACTGCAGATATAGCGTTAGGTGAGAAAGAAACCATGACAGCGTGCGGCATGTCGCTAAATTACCGAGCATGTCAAAATAACAAACTGTCATAATTTGGAGTATACAGTCAAACCTGTATTAAGTATTAATCAAGGTTGGACATTTCCGCCATTTTATCTTTGTTTAAACAGAGGTCTTTTATGCAACTTCATCACAGTCTCACACCACAGTCAGTATCATCAGTAGTATTATTATTAAAGAAGATTAAAAACAGATGTATATAAAATAACTTTATTTCAAATTTATAAATAAAATGCATAAGATGAATGATTTATGCTCTCATATTCCTCCACAATTTCTGGCTTATGCCTAAGCAAGAAATTGACATAAGTCAGTCCACAGTTAATTTCCTTGGCAACGCTTTTTGCACGACGGCTATTTTATAATAATTGTATACACTCGACACGTTTTTTTAGAGTCAAACATGTTCGATTTGTCTTATTTTCAGCCATTATCAAAATTTAAAAAAAAATATCGAAAAGAATGCAATGTTAATATCCGTTCGTAGAAATATAAATGAAAATTAAAATGGAAATGTATACATATCGTAACTCGTTTCACACCTTCAAGTGACAATGCAAACTGTAAATTCATATTAACCGGTGCTCTTCGTCGGTTTATGATACTTTAGTTCGTTATTATTAAAGTATCATCATAAATTGTGTCAATTCTGATCAAAACATTCGCCAACGTGTTATAAATCTAATTCCTGGATGAGTAAACACATATGGCAACAGTATGCAACAAGAGCGGTCACAGACAGCTATATCCTCCGCCTCATGGGGGCATTTTTTGTAACGAAAGCCAATCAATGGTGAGGGTAGTTTTTCATGAACATAATATATGCGTAAAAATAAGAAATGCAATGACTCTTCCATACAAAACGTAGGAGTAGTTGCGAAGAAACCAATTTTAAATGAAAAAATGGCAATGACTCTTTCAAAAATGGCCGAATCGCGAAAGCCCGACAATATGCGCTGCGTCACTATATAGTCGTCAATCTGTGAACGTTTGGTAGAAATCGCATAAAGAACGTAAAAGGAGTTGCGAAGAAACCAATTTTAAATGTAAAATAAACAAAGGGCTGTAACTCTTTCAAAAATGGTCGAATCGTAAAAGCCCGACAATATGCGCTGCGTCACGATATAGACATCAATCTGTGAAAGTTTGGTAGAAATCGCATGAAAAACGTAAGAGGATTTCCGAAGAAACCAATTCTAAATGTAAAATAAAGAAAGGGCAATAACTCTTTCAAAAAATGGCCGAATCGCGAAAGCCCGACATTACGCGCTGCGTCACTATTCAGTTATCAATCTGTGAAAGTTTGGTTGAAATCGCATGAAAAAAGTTAGAGAAGTTGCGAAGAAACCAATTTTAAATGTAAAATAAGCAAAGGGCAATAACTTTTTCAAAAATGGCCGAATCGGGAAAGCCCGACAATATGCGCTGCTTCACTTTATGATCATCAATCTGTGAACGTTTGGTAGAAATCGCATGAAAAACGTAAGAGGAGTTGCGAAGAAACCAATTTTAAATGTAAAGTAAGCCAAGGGCAATAACACTTTTAAAAATGGTCAAATCGCGAAATCCCGACAATATGCGCTGCTTCACTTTATGATCATCAATCTGTGAAAGTTTGGTAGAAATCGCATGAGAAATGTAAGAGGAGATGCAAAGAAATGAATGTGGGACGGACGGATGCACGACGCACGCACGGACGCACGCACGGACGCAAGCATAGACGCACGGAATCGCGCCTACCATTACTAAATCCCCTCGCCTTTTCAAGGCGGGGAATAATTAAAGCTGTGTATTGGAAAGAATTACAAGCGGAAGTGTCAGTGAGAAGGGATTAGTGGCCGCAATTAAGCGTTTATATGGCTCCATTGGGTAAAAAATATAAAGGCCGTGGCCGCGTTAGACAGTTGGCCGTTAAATGCACATACTTTATGCACATACTATATATAGTAAAAATGTACTGGGGAAATTCGCAGTGGCGAATAAATAGAGGATATTTGTTTATTTCAGTGTAAGATCGTATTTTATTTCACGAGTGTCATAGAAAAACATATTTTCACTGATTGGCCTACTAAGTTCATCTTCAGTACTACATTTTATGACTGAGAGATATATTCACTAGCATCCTGAGACTAAGTTCAGGGCTTTTTCTTCCAATTTTGGGAAAAAGACCCTAGTCTTCTGGGAAAACTTGCGTCGCGGAATATGCGGAAATTGGGAAATTTTACAGTAAAAAGAACAAGCTTTCCAGTCTCCTACGAATGAGGAAATTATTAAGTATTAGCATTTCCCTTTCAACAGACCTGAAAAGGCTGAAATATCAATTGCAACAAATCATGACAGATAATTGTTCACACTGATCTCTGAATGTGATGGAAATCAATGGTTTCTGAATTTAATTACCCCCAAAACTTTACATCACATAATTTATTATTATATTGAATGAACCAGTACAGGTAAAAAGTCATTCCCAAAAAATATATATTATATTTTGCTTTCGAAATGGGTTTGATAGTCGGACCCATGGGTTCTTTAAAAAAGCCCTGGAGTTTCAGATTCAAAAGCAAATCTTATTTTATTGTTATTTTTCTACTACTAAAGCATTGATAGTGATAATTGCTGAGCATGTTCCAAATAACAGGTACAGGCTTTACTATAATTAATTCCCAGAGGTAGATACAGGACTTGATGTTAAAGTGGGCGCATGCAACGTGGACCCCTGGATTCCTCCCTCCAAGTTTGGTCTTAATGTTTAGAGTCCTCCTTAAGAGGCAGACTTTAGATGCTTAACCAATTTTAGTATAAAATAATCCATTCAGGTATATTCTATGCATATTTGTTTTTCTACATTGCCTTGAAAAAGTTAATCCCATCCCCTGGATCTGTTATACAACACAATGAACTTTTTGTTTCTGATTGTGAGTTTCAAACCTAGACTTAAGACATAAGTGAATATGTAATAGATACAGCGAAACGGTTTCTTACGTCTGTAAAAGGGCACTTTTGAAGAAAAAAATGAGTAACTGTATCTAAATTATTCGATAATAAGTGTATTGCATAAATTAGTGAGCAAATAAATGCATTAATAAACAAATACAGATTTATATTTCCAAAATATAAACATTAGATTAATATCATGGCCTTTCTAAATAGTGTTTCAGCTAGTTGGATTACTCGAAATTCTCGTGCACGGTCCACTAACAACCGTAAGAAGACACTTTTTCAATAGCTCTGCTGGGGGTATAGTCGTATAAGCAAAGATGAGCGAACATTTACTTTTTCAATCATGTTAATGGTGTAGCAAACTTTACCTTTGCTCAGACAGATGGCACTAAAAATCAACCCAGTCAATGCAACAATGAAGAGAATTATTGCGCAAATCAATAGTACTGTTGTTATTGGCTGATTTGGAGGAAAGACTGAAATAAAAACAGCTTTATATATCAATGCAAAAAAAAAAAAAAATATTTTCATTTTAAATACCTTTATAACAGATACATTCAACAGTTTACTTCAAATACCTCCTGAAATAAATATTCATTAACATAATTAATAAATGGCTCAATATGAACATTATATATATATAAGTATTTAATTATAACATCATAGCTGATAGGTTATTATGAGCTATGCTTAATACCTGTGTTCATATTCATAGCCTTCAAAAAGCATCAATTAAAGCTACATATAACTTTACTTTAAAGTGACACTCTTATTCAAAATCAATACATACAAATTCATAACAAACCTCAATTGAATGATAAACCTTAACAGGTGGAAATGCTTTGTTTAATGCTCATTTCATTTAATTTAAACTCGGTATCCTTCATAAGAACAATTGTTTTCAACATTTATTCATCCTTAAAATTTTGAACATTAAACAATATTATTAAGTGTGATAAATCTTATTTGGGAGTAAGAGTGCATCTTTAATATTAGGCCTCATACAAATTGGGTCAGAAAGTTTATAAATCCTTTTCCACATCTTCTTCTAATATTTATACAATAACAATGATCTTATAATTATTACCTCTATAACCGCGAAACACTAACACAGCCATTGCGCAAATGTACACTGCTAAGAATGTCCCGCAAACACTATCCCTCGTCTTTTTGTCTTTGCAGCAATAGCAGTCAGGGATTTCTGAAATGAGACAACTTACAATAATACAAAGAAACTACAGAAACAAGCTACAAAGTAGTACCTTCCCATAAGACAGATATTGATTGCAAAGCACAACATTTCCTGCACTCTGACAAATATTCCAAAAATATTACTGGTGATTACACTGTTGGCCATCAACAAGCCACCTTTATATGATTGACTTTCAAAATAGTTCCGAAGAGATATTTTAAAATGAATGGATGCTGAAATTATGCTACAGTGCCTTTAATGAACTGTGATATTTTAAGTATCCAAGAGGTATATAACAAGAGGGCCATAATGGCCCTAACTCGCTCACCTGAGTAAAAGAGTTTAACCTTTGTAATCAATATAACTTGATATTTGTTCTCAAAGAATATTGAAAAACATACTGGTCAAACATGTTGCCTGGATAATCACTGACAGGACTTGCTACAATTGCCTGCACACTGACAGGACTTGTCACAGTTTCCTGCACGCTGACAGGACTTGATAATTGACTGCACTGACATGACTTGGTACAGATACCTGCAAACTGACAGGACTTTTTTCAGTTGCCTGCTCACTGACAGTACTTTGTTCAGTTGCCTGCACACTGACAAAACTATGTTAAATTGCTTGCACACTGAAATAACTTTTAGTATAGATACACAAACAACAAACAGTGCACCATCCAATAAAATCAATAAACTGCCTAAAAATAAGCTTTAAAAATCAAATATCAGTAAACATTCAGCACCTTCCACTAATATTCTTACATCTAGGTTCACATCACCTTCCTTCTCATGTTCTAATTCAAATATGTCTTTATATAAATTAAGGCTTATTCACTATCCACACAGAAGATAAGATTGTAGCTTAGACTAATGTACATGAAGTTTACAATAATCTACATGAAGTTCAATGGAAAAGTCTAATTATTAAATATATCATTAAGTAAAAATGAAATTTCTTCTGAAGAATAAATTGTATAATAATTATTTGAATATATGAATCTAAAAATAGAACAATAATTACCTTAGAAGTGACTATGTTGAAGACTTGATAAAACTTAAAATCTATTCCCTTGTTACTAAAAATAGAAAGTTGTGGAATCTCCAACAAAAAGGGAGACCATATAGCAAGACTTGCTGCCCTTGCTTCAAGAGTAAACTTTACATTACTATCAGATTTTAACATTTTGGCCATTTTGTTGTTGTTGTTGTTTTTGATCAATCATGACCCCTTGTTGTATTTTTGTAGAGGAAAAGTTTAATTGAATTTGGACTGGCAGTTTTAGAGGAGATGTTTTTTTAAAGCAAACTAGGAAGCTGTCCGTTTTGTTGTTGTTACTGTTGTTGTTATTGTTGATCTATCGTGACACCTTGTTGTTTTTTTGTAGAGGGTCACTTAAGGAAGCTTCCTGTAAAGTTTCATCTAATTTGGAGCGGTAGTTTCAGAGGAGATGCTTTTTTTAAAGCAAAACAGGAAGTCAGCCATTTTGTTGTTGTTACTGTTGTTGTTGTGGTTGATCAATCGTGACCTTTTGTTGTATTTTATAGAGGGTTACCCAAGGAAGCTTCCTGTAAAGTTTTATTGAATTTGAATCGGTAGTTTCAGAGTTTTTTAAAGCAAAACAGGAAGACGGCCATTTAGTTGTTATTGTTGTTGTTCAATTGTGACCCCTTGTTGTATTGTTGTAGATGGTCACCCAAGGAAGCTTCCTGTGAAGTTTCATTGAATTTGGCCAGGTAGTTTCTGAGAAGAAGATTTTTAAGCAATTGTTGACGGCCGGACTGACTGACTGACGGACGGACGGACTGGCGGATGTACATGAAAATAGTCAAGCATGCACTGGACAGGATGTAAATTTATGCAGCAAAAACAGAACATTGCAAAAGGGCTGATTCAAATGAACAACATTTCAAAAGGTACAAATAATCTTCATGTTTATCTTAGTGAATCTGCTGTTTGCTTAGGCTCTTTAATATTTTACACAGATGGATTTTAAATTAGAAATATAACAATAAGCTAGACTTAATTAAGTTATTCTTAAAGTTTATATAATGTGCATTATATCATGTTCTTTATAAAATACAATACTGTTTCATATGCCTCAAGACTTTCAGACAGTGCGAAAAACTTTTTTTCTTCACAGGACATTGTGACAGGTAAACACTAAAAGTTTACCTGTCGCAATAAATATATACTTGTCGCAATGTTCAGTCATATTTGCCTATATGTTCATGTTTAGATTTTCTTAGTTAGATGTGTCCTACTGTTATAAAATAAAGTGGAAGCTGAACAAAAAGGCATACAAATCAATATTTTGATCTTTAAGTAATCATTTTTTCTCTCCTTTGCCAAAAAAAAACAACAACTCATATTAATAGTCCTCCTTCGGTTCGTCCAACCATAAAGCAGCTAGATCTAACTATTTTATTCATCTTTAAATTTAAGATACAGAATGGTTATAAAACATAATGAACAGTAGTACAATTCAAGTCAGACACAACAGTAATGCAAAAGCAAAATTAGAGTTATTGTTTTGACAATGTTAAACAGAGCGGATATAGTGTCAGCAAGATATATTCTTCATCATATTTAAATCGGTTTGATTGCTCGGAACCACTTTGTCGAAAAAAATAGATAATAAATTTTGTAATTTCCGAACATTTCTCTCAAATCCCGCCTATTAATAAGTCTAACAGTACGAGCTGAAATCAGAGCCTTGCGTGTATTTTCAGGTTTTATTGAAACATGTGCAAAATGGTTTTTAGAAATAGTGATACACTGACTAACACACTAAATAATCATGATATAATAGTCGAAAATAACATTAAACATTTATTGAAAACTATCAAATAGAAAGTAAAAGTCAATTTTCCGAAAATTAAACAGTGCTGACTGTAATTTTTACAAGACAATGTGACAAACCGATAACAACGTGTCGCCGGTCAAAATGGAAACATACCGGACATGTCTGACTGTACGACAGACATTCACATTGATTGGACGTTTAGTGTTAAGTTACTGCATACTATTATATGGTTGCTGTTATAAATTACAGGGATATACATGAAGCTTAAAAACAAGATTTTTAATAACTACATGTATATGCACCTTTTAAATGTTTAGCTATTTCCTTTCTTTTAAATACACATGAATATATGATGTCCACATCACCGGAGCTAGTCCTTGAAAAGTCAAACGAATACATGTAATAATTTGACTGCAAAAATAAGTTACGGGCCTGTTTTTATGAACCAGACAATAAATGTAACCACCCCCCCTCCCCCTAGAATAGCGAGGACTTTGATTTTTAGTCCAGCCAATTACCCCTCCCCCCAACCCCCCCCCCCCAAAAAAAAAAAAAACAAGGCCCATTCCCCACTCTTTTCGAAGTGAAAACAAAACCACCGCATTTACTCAGCACTGCCGGGTCTCCTGGAAGGTAAAAACACGGCCCATTTCCCCTGCTATCCCCGGATTTATTTTACATGGTATAAAATATAAAGATCAATCCATTTACCAAACGAATATTGTGTTAAGGAGCATACATTTTCACGATTGGCTACAGTAACATATTTTTAACACCATGTAGCCAAAGAAATGAGTAGATTCATAGCAAGAGTGTGAGTGTATGTACCATGCATTAGACAACGAGAGAAATTTACATTTTAAACTATGATATAGGGTGTATATAAATAATAATTACCTGGAGTAGATTGTGAAGATGTTGCTGTTAATACTAATGAAATAATTCAGCTATCCAGAAAAAAAGTGTTAAAATCAGTCCGTTTGTCAATTTCAATTATATATAGAATTTGCTTGTTTGAAAAGTGTTTGTCTCCCCCATTATGTGACCTTGAAGTGTGGCCAATTAATACATATTAAATGATCATGACCTTGACCATTGGCCCACTGATCTCAAAATCAATAGGGTCATGCCTAAGTCATAAAAGCTTGCATACCATGCAAGTATGAAGTTTCTGGACCCAATATTTGACCTTTGAACATTTAACATATTTTTCATTGTTAATGTCATCCTTGCAAACTTAACTGCTTTGCAAGTTAAATACACTTGTGAACTGCAATATTTCTGAAAAGATTTGAGACTGTTTCAGCTGTACTTGTTTTATTTAAATATATATGAGCAGCACATAAAATATTTCATCTTTTAAACTTTTAAACAACACACCGTTGACAATTATTGTAACATAAGCAAGCTCCTGAACAATCCACCTATTGTTCATATTGTCACTGATAACATAATTTTCATGTGATTGAAATATTTTTTTCTGTTTAATAGAATCATCAACTTTTTTCAAAAACTCAAGGTAAATTACTAAATTGAATATGGGTCTTAGATTGCTTCACATGTGCATCATTTAATTTATTGTCTATGTTACAATGTGTACATGTTGGTTAAGGAATTGGTTTGCAGGTATGGAATAATAATAAGGGGCAAAATTAACTCAATAATTATTGAAACTATTAATTTGGGCCTTCAACTAAATATATATGAATGTATTGTCGCTGGTAATATTTGTCCAAAGTTTCAATTGAATATCTTCATTATCCTTATAGTTCTTGCTAAGATTCTAGTTTTTGAAAGGCAGTGCCCTCGCAAAGGATATCACAGTATCAGCCAACTGATTTTGACTGTGCCTTGTTGCAAATCAAGAACCAATCAAAAACAGTTGTAATAAAATGACATTACTGATGCATCGTATTAATTCGTTTACCCTGGCAATCAACATCATGATCCATATCGGAAATAGCTGACTTTTGGCGATATAATATGACGTCAATTTTTAATATGGGATAAACTAACTACCGCTAAGGCAAACTTTACAGTGTTTACAGACTTGTTCAATCTTACTAGAAATGTCCGGCAATCTAGCACATTTCGGGAATACTGTGGTTTTGATTACGTATTTATGAAACTAACATCTTATCTGTAACTCAGCATTTCAATACAATTATGCTAATAAGTTAAACTTTTGCAGGTGTTAGTTTAGATTGCAGTTGGTTCAAATATAAGACTTACATTAGTCAGAACAAATAACCATTGATAATTGCGGATAATTTTATGTAAGGATTAATGAAGTGTGTATTTAAACCTGCTTTTTAGCCTGTAAATAAGCAAAGCCTTATATTAACCTAAAAGTAAGTTTTTCCGGACATGGAAAATAACATGGCGAACAATATCCAAAATAGAAGTTATCGAGTGTTCATCATAGCGAAACAAAGCAGATGGTTGCGTAATTCTGATGGCTGTGATCTTGTCACTTTTATTGGGTTGTGAATGACAAACCTGGTTTGTGCATCAAATAGTTTACTGACTTAGCCGTTTTGAATTAAATTGAAAAAAATAAAAAAATCGCACCATTTTTATAATCATTTTCTATTCCTGATATTGTTTTGGCGTGCTCAAAATCAATCCAGACCCAGGCAAATTGTCAGTTTTTAAAAGCCCTGATCATAATGTTTACACATGTGTACTTTTTCATTAACTTAAGTTTCAATTTTATAACCATCATCGATATATGAATATTTTACTTATTTTGTATGCATTCCGTTACTACCAATATATCTGTTTATTTATAATACTTTCTAAACTGCAATTCATTTAGTGTTTATATTGACTATAAACCAATACATATATCACATACTTCTTTTCTCTTGATGTTGACTAACATAATTATCAAATACAAATGAGCTAGTGACCTAGTATTTTTAACCAAAAAGACCCATATTTATACTTATTAGAGATATCGTTCATACAAATAACCTGATCAACAGAAACTATTGCATTTGTGTGAGGAAAAATGAACATGTTATCAATACATCAGCTTTTCTAATAAGATCTGTCCCAGAGACCTAGTTTTTGACCCTAGATGACACACTTTATCATCTAAGATTTCAAGTACACAAATATTTTAAAAGTTAATTAAAATTAAAATTTAAAAAAAAATATGGATTAAAAAAAAATCATGATTGGGATGTGTGTTTATAAAATAGCAATTGAATGTAGTTGTTGACTGATATTGATAGTTTTGGTAAGCATAGAATTATCCTAAGATTTGACCTAGTTTTTGATCTGAGGTGACCCATATTCACAAATGTTTAAGACAAGATGTAGACAAATATTGTGACTAAGTTTCATTACGATTCGACAAAAATTAATGAAACTTTATGACTGTGGAATTCTTTCTCCTAAGATTTGACCTTGTGACCTATATTTTGACCGGGGATGAATAATATTAAAGAACTTTCAAGATATTATGCAGACAAATATTCTGAGCAAGTTTCAAAAAGATTTGACAAAAATTGTTGAATTTATTACGTTGAAAGATTTTCCTAAGATTTGACCTAGTGACCTAAAATTTGACCTGGGATGACCGATATAGAAAATAAGCAAAATATTATGCAGACAAATATTCTGACCAAGTTTCATCAAGATATGAAAAAAATGTTGAATTTATGACGTGGAAATATTTTTCCTAAGATTTGACCTAGTGACCTAGATTTTGACCCGAGTTGAAAAATAAGCAAGATATAATGCAGACAAGCATTCTGACCATGTTTCATCAAGATTTAATAACAAGAGGGCCATTATGGCCCTAAATCGCTCATCTGCGTAAAAGAATTTAGCCTTTGTAATCAATATAACTTGATATTTGTTCTCAAAGAATATTGAAAAAGATACTGATCAAACATGTTGCCTGGATAATCAATGACAGGACTTGCCACAGTTGCCTGCACACTGACAGGACTTGTCACAGTTTCCTGCACACTGACAGGACTTGGTGATTGACTTCACACTGACAGGATTTCGTTCAGTTGCCTGCACACTGACAGGACTTGATGATTGACTGCACACAGACATAATTTGATTCTCATATCTGCACACTGACAGGATTTTGTTCAGTTGCCTGCACACTGACAGAACTTGATAATTGACTGCACACTGACAGCACTTGGTACAGATACCTGCACACAGACAGGACTTTGTTCAATTGCCTGCACCCACAGGACTTCGGTCAATTGCCTGCACACTGACAAAAGCATGTTAAATTGCTTGCACACTGAAAGAGTTTTAAGTATAGATACACAAACAACAAACAGTGTACCATCATATAAAATCAATAAAGTGTCTTAAGCTCTAGTAATCAAATATCACAGCACCTTCCACTATTATCATTGCTTCTTCCATCTATTTCAACATCACCTAAAATATCTATTTGCAAATTCAATTATTGTTAAACATGAATAATTAAGTATACAACATTTTGGTTTAAAGTACTAAAATGAAACAGGGTAATGCATTTCGATAATGGTGAAGCATAAACATTTAAAACTATTAATAAATATTCAGTTTCCATAATACTGTATACAATATAACATAATTATGGCACATGTATCTTAAACAGGCTCTCAAGAGTTAACGTTCCACGGGCTGTAAAATGATAATCGATAATCGGCCCTGGCAGCGAAACTGATAATGCACCGAGTCATTTAAATAATCGTGAAATCCCTGTGTTACTATATATAGAAACATATGTATTAAACGCACACCTATTCAACTTGTACTATGGAAATTCGGACAATAAAATTGGAGCAAGTGGGCGTAATTTCAAGCAAGTACCCCATAAGGAATTCATTTTACATAACTACCCTACTGACATAACTGTAATAGACCTTTGAGAGTAAAAACAACTCTTTCGAGGCAAAAGGTCATGTGTTTTTTTTTTGGATGAAAACTAGGGCAAATGCTTTGTTTTTATAATGCAAAATTTTTCACAAAAAAAAAACTGTTTCAATTGTTGTAAAATTATTCAATCCATACCATAAAACAGAAGTGCCGCATTCTTATGTTACGAAGTCACTGGCTTCATATGGGAAATTAGAAAGTATAGCCAATTAATTTCTTGTATGTGTTCGAAAAAAAAATGTATTGCTGCAACATTCATACTTTAGTTCATGTGAAATGGTTAAACTTTTTGCTAGCCGACAATGAGTTAATTGAGGAAATTTAAATCTAAATGTAATTTCACTGTTTGTTCAACAATACCGGTAATTGATGAAAACTTGGTTAAATATCACTGCACAATCAACTCAGTGTCAACTCATAAAATATCACCAACTTTAAAACTGTTTTTGTGTTATTGTCAGAAAAACATATATATCTATCCTATAACTGCCAAACATTCCTATGAGATTCAAATTAAAAAGGTAAAGGATTTAAAGGACTGGCAAGTATCTAAAATTCAGAAAGTAAAACATACAAATGGTAAGTGCAAAAAGCCTACACTGAGATGTAAATAACTCCTTTAACCCTTTAGCACATAGACAAGTGGCCAGATAACACCTCCCAGTCAATAGCTTACTTACTGATATTTAGTCCTTATAAGTAAGAAAGTAAGTTGTTTATTATAGTGAAATGTGCATAACACAAATGACATTCACAATACAAATATAAATGATGATAACACCCGGCCCATTGGGCCTATAAGTCACCTTAATGTTAACATTTCTCAAGAATTGGTACATATATTAACATATATAAGTATGTAAGTCGCGGTGCTGTTTCTCTTTAGCAAATAGTGTGTACTATTAAAAAATAAAAGTAATCATTATAATTTCCTGAATACTGAACAGTTAACGTGTTTATCCTAGTGACCTAGTTTTTGACCACACATTACCATGATTTAAACTTGACTTAGAGATTATAAATATAAACATTCTGACCAACTTTCATGAAGATACAGTAATTAATGTGATCTTTAGAGTGTTAACAAGCTTTTCCTTAAATTGGACCTGGTGACCTAGATTTTGACCGCACATGACCCAGATTCAAACTTGGCCTAGAGCTAATCAATATAAACATTTTGACTAGGTTTCATGAACAAACAGTCATAAATGTGACTTCTAGAGTGCAAACAAGCTTTTCCTATGATTTGACCTAATGACCTAGTTTTTGACAACACATGACCCAGATTTAAACTTGACTAATAGATTATTAATATAAACATTCTGATTAACTTTCATGAAGAAACATTTATAAATGTGACCTCTAGATTGTAAACAAGCTTTTCTTTAAATTTGACCTTGTGGCCTAGTTTTTTACTACACATAACTAAGGTTAAAAATTTCCTAGAACTAATCAATGTATACATTCTGACTAAATTTCATGAATGTACAGTCATAAATGTAACCTCTAGAGTGCTAACAAGCTTTTCCTATGATTTGACCTAGTGAGCTAGTTTTTGACCGCACGTGACCCAACTTTCATGAAGGTATAGTCATAAATGTGACCTCTAGAGTGTTGACAAGCTTTTTCTTCAATTTGACCTGGTGACCTAGTTTTTGACCGCACATGACCCAGAATCGACCTTGACCTAGAGATTATTGATATTAACATTCTGATTAAATTTTCCGAAGATACAGTCATAAATGTGACCTCTATAGTGTTAAAAAGCTTTTCCTTTAATTTGACCTGGTGACCTAGTTTTTAACCCCAGATGACCCAATATCGAACTCGTCCAAGATTTTAATGAAGGTGACATTCTGACCAAGTTTCATTAAGACTGTTCCCAAATTGTGACCCCTCGAGTGTTAACAGTCAAATTGTTGACGACGGACGACGACGACGACTGCGACGGACGACGGACACAGGTCGATCACAATAGCTCATCTTGAAAAAGGAGTGGAAAATAAGCTGTGCAAAAACTATTTTTGACATTAACCTTGACCGACATGACATTGATATAAAATACACTCACAGATTCACATAAAATAACACAGGAACTTCAACTGACATTAATTATAATGAGAATGGAAACACCAGAGAAGATGGCAGTGGCATGAAATACAATGATGAGAGCATTGATGGATACAACAATACTATAAAATATGCTGATGAAAACATCGACTGATACAGGTATGATTTGAAATATTCCGAAGGGAGTATCAACAGACATGGCAATGATATGAAAAACATCAAAAGGAGCTGTGGTGAGCAATTTTATCAATAGCATCAGAAACAATGATCATTAACTATATAATTTAACATATAGCTTGATGTTCTCTGGTTCAATACAAATCAAAACTCAATTTCTAAATTAAACATCCTGACAAACATTTCACTGTTTGAACTGTAGACAAAGTTTTCTTTAGACTGTTTATCATGGCTTGATCTTTGATCTGACTTCAAAAACCAATCATCTACTCTGGTCAAGGGCAACCTACTTTTGAAGTTTCCTGGTCATATATTAATCTGTTCTCAATTTATAGTGTGAACAAAATATTCATCACACTGTGTAGACAGTGAACTTGATCTTTGACCAGAAAAACAATAATTGGGAAAATACTGATCAAAGGCAACCTACCACTGATGTTTCATGGTTGTAGGTCAAACCATTCACAAGTTATATAGTAGAAAAGTTTTTATTAGACTGGTGAAAAGGATCTTGACCCGGTGGTCGAAATTAGCACAATTTAAGCATGCATACCTGAAACTCATAACATGCCTATCAGACTTGTTCTTTATCCAATAAAGCATTTTAGTCTGACAGGCCTGTGGACTTCACTGAGAACAAAATCTACAATTGTATCTATTTTCTTGTCCTTTCGAATATGTTTAATGTTTTTTATCAGTATCCATTTTACAATAATCTAATAAAGCTTACTCCAGTTTTCCCGAAATTGTAAATTTTTTGCTTGTACTCCAGACAAGCACATTGAAAGTTTCAGCCTGTCCGGAAAAATATTTGCCTGTCCAAACAAATATGACACCGAAGCAAAAACATATTGAGTGCTGACGATTTTGATTGTGCAAAATGTTGCAAACCAAGAACCAATCAATAGTTGAAATATTCCGTTACAGATGCATCATATTTACTTGTTTATCTCCGGCAACCAACATCATGATACCATATCAGAAATGGCCAACTTTCGTCGATGTTTTGTGACATCAAACATCAATGTGGGATCGACTTACTATACTGCTAAGGCAAATAATCAGTGGCAAGACAAAAGTTTTTGCATACATTTGGCTTTCGGGTACCTTTTTCGGTCAATATCCGTCTCAAAATATTACATCAAGACCATTATTTACGAAAGAGTTGCGAGACACGTACAAAATATGCGGGACATGTCAGCCGGACTAGCACATTTCGTAAGACTGTTTTTGGAATGTCTCAAACCTTTTCCCTTAACATGATCATTTGGTTTTCATTTCCATGATTCAGTTGCCAACCTTCAGTTTTCGATCTGCCATATGATTGGAAAAGCCTAACCAATTAAACAAGAGGGCCATGATGGCCCTAGATCGCTCACCTGTAAAAACGGACTAAAATGTTAGGCAGGGATGACTTTGACAAAAGGGTCAGGATTTGAAGAAAACTTTTTAGAAATCTACTATAAACAGACTTGTAAACCCCTTCCAAGACTTGTCAGTTGACTGGCAGTGTATTATTATTAGTTTTTGACATTGGGCTGAAAAATGTAGCCTCTAAATAGTTTACAAGACTTTTCAATACTAGGGCCCTGTGATCATGTTTTTGACCCAAAAGAGCCATACAACCTTTCTGACAATTTTCCAGGATATTTGTGCCGAAAATATTACCTCTAGAGTGTTCACAAGGTTTTTTTCTAAATTTCGGCTTTGTGACCTAGTTCTTGTCCCTAAATGACCCATATTCGAACTTGAGCTTGAAATCAACAAAATATATTTCTGACAAATTTCAAGGATATTTGGGCTGAAAATGTTACCTCTAGAGTGTTGCCAAAGTTTTTCCATATTTGGCACTGTGACCTAGTTTTTACCCCAGATGACCCATATTCGTACTTGAGCTAGATATTTACCGAACAACCATTCCGACAAATTTCCAGGATATTTGGGATGAAAATGTTACCTCTTAAGTGTTAAAAGTTTTTTTTTTCCATATTTGGGCTATGTGATCTAGTTTTTGACACCTGATGACCCATATTCGAACTTGGCCTAAACATGACCAAAACAACCTTTGTGACAAATTTCCTGGGTATTTGGGATAAAAATGTTATCTCTAGAGTACTAACAAGGTTTTTCCATATTTAGGCTCTGTGACCTAGTTTTTGACCCCAGATGACCAATATTCAAAATTGACTATAAAATTACCATAAAACAACCATTCTGACAAATTTCAAGGATATTTTGGCTGAAAATATTACTTTTAGAGTGTTATCAAGGTTTTATCTATATTTGGGGTCTGTAACCTTGTTTTTGTCCCCAGATGACCAATATTCGAACTTGAGTTATAAATAATTGGAACAACTTTCTGACAAAGTTTCAGGATATTTGATGTGAACATGTTACCTCTAGAGTGTTTACAACGTTTATTCCATATTTGGGCTCTGTGACCGTGTTTTTGACACCCCAGATTACCCATATTCGAATTCGAGAAAGAATTCATTGAAACAACCTTTTGACAAATTTTCAGGAAATTTAGACAGAAAATGTTACCTTGAGAGTGTTAACTAGGTTTTCCCATATTTGGGCTCTGTGACCAAGTGTTTGACACAAGATTACGTTCTACTATGTTCCTACAGAGTTCTAGTTTGTGGTTGCGCTGTCGGCATGTTTTTTTGATCTGCCCACAAAAACGATATCTCAATCAATTCTCCATTTTTTCAGACTATGCTGCAACTGATTGCTTTCATTCAGCCATGATCAAATCCAAAGCCGCATACGTCTTGGGTTCCTTTTCGTCATCGTCTCAGAATGACATCCAAAGCATCTGCATCATCCTTGATCTGCTGGACTTACATATAGGCAAGCAGTAGCCATGCTTGCTGTTGCACATCAGTCATGGTGAAATTAATGTTTAATTGCATACAATGTACTCTATACACTATTTAGTTGGTTCATTGTCATGTAAACGCTGATCAACGCGGGAAAAGTGCATTGTTAGCGCAATGATCACCGTACCTGCTCCGTACAATTGCTAAAAGAGCGCAGTTCGAAAAATAAAACTCATGGTAAGCGCCATAGACGTGACGTAGAACACCAAACGCAAGCGCCACCTATAACCTTCACGTTAGCACTGCGACCCATGTGTGTGTCAGTGGAAACATATATTAAGAATGCATGCTCTTGAATTTCTTCATGCAAATACCTTTAGATTTTTATAAGTTTTCTATGAACCATTCTCACCCTTGAATTATTTTTTTTTTAATTTGGTGCAACATAAATCCAAGAGGGTCAATTGTCCGCGAAATTGCTGACCTAGATCAGTTGCCTCAGTAGGTAGAAAGAAAGAGCGTTAAACTTTGTAATAACATGTTTTCGGCAATGGCAATTTTAAATATAAACTCTGCACTTTCGTATGATTGTAAGTAGGTTTATTTACAAACAAGGTTGCACTGTCTGGCTTATCCTTAGTAGGCTAAAATTTAAGGGACAAGTGGATTTCTTAATGCCTTAAAGAAATAAAAAGGTATATATATTATATATATATATATATATAATAGAAACTGCTGTACACTGACAACAACTTGATTATGTCTATCAGTTCACCTTTCTGACACTTTCATTAAATTGACAGGTTAAAGTAAACAGGCACCTGTTTCCCATGCTTTTTAAACAATGTGGGAAAAATAAACATTTTTCTGTTAAAAAAATTGAGATTTATATTTAAATTTTAGCTGATAAATTAAATATATTTCAATGCAATGAATAAAATTTTGGTATTTTGGTATTTAAACATTATTGTTTTTTTAAAGCCCTCTAGTTAGCTAAATCTGCCTTTAATTTACATAATGGGTGTCTATGGAGGTCTAAAAATGCCATGTTGTTACATTTGTCTCCATAATTAAATTATAGAAACATATTTTACGTATCCAAAAGTCAAACAAATCCACCAACCTTGTATAGTCACTTTAACAGTATCCTCAGTAGTTGCGTCCCCAGGTGACGTTGCTTTGTATGTTACAAAGATTTTGTAAACTCCAGTATTGTTTAGAGCTACATATTTTAAGGTTAGGCTCCCGTCAGTAGTGTATTCAATGTTATAGTTATTTTAAACAATGCTTGTTCCAGAAGCAGAAAACCAGACAAGGATATCAAATGATGTTGTAGTACTAGAATCTAAAGTAACGCTCCATAAAATGTTTGAAATGTGGCTAAAGTGCATTATATCCAAAGTTAAGGTGACATCTTCAGCAACAGTTGCTGTTACATCTTCTGGGAGGGGAGTGTTGAACTGGCATAGGACCCCTGAAACAAATATTTAATTTCAATGCACATTTAATCTTTATATATAGTTATTCATCATGCTTAAATATAGTTCTTTTAAGGCATAAGTAATGATGGGACAAGATTGAATATCATATAAGTCAAAATTTATTGTAATGTTTGTCACCAATTATTGGTATAATAGTGTGTTATTAAGAACCTGTGTACATAATAAGCATAAAACAGTACATTTGCATCTCAACCTATTCATTTCCATCACACCGTTCACAAAATTTAGTCCACTTTCCACACCACACAATCTTCCACTTTTCGCGGTAACCCTGCTAGTAATACAAGTAAATTGCGGAATTCATCGGAGCAATTAACCCGTTTCCGTGCTAAATTCTGCTGAGTTTCACAGAGTTCCTTTTTTCACAGAGGATTTTATTATAGGTTTATAAGCGTCGGTGATTGCCCGATCATATTGATTTTTTGACTATGAAGCTGTTGATATTACTTAAATATATTACTGTGATGTAATTAAGGTTTTAAAATATTAGTCAATCATTCTCTTTTTAAGAATAATAAAATACATGTATAGATTTTATTAGTGTTCATTTAATTTTATTTCAATTGGCTATTACAATTTACCTTTAACCAAACATTTGTTGGTTTAACATTAACCTTCATCGCCATAGTAAATAATGCTTGTTGCATGATTTCCATTTTATTAAAATATAACACCATACATGCCAAATCCCCCGGCGGGAGGAAAAATCCCACGGAATTCTGACCCATCACCTTGTCCCCCGCCGGGGGACCCATATACCCATGGAATTAAAAAAATAATAACAATTAAAACTTGCTACTAAAAATACCCAGGGAAGCCTTTCAGAAATATGGCATGTATGTTATACCATAACATGTGTTTGTTCTTTATCATTGTGCCTAAAAAGAACACCTTTGGTTCGGGCTACCCAACCCCACCTATGAATAAAGGGCTGACCCTACCATTTTTTTCTTAAAAAACGCAAACAAAATCATAATGGCCATGATATCCCTAAATCGCTCACCTGAATAAAAGTGTTTAACCTTTGTAATCAATGTAGCTTGATATTTGTTCTCAAAAATGTACAAATGATTCAAATTTCAAAACTGTACATATAGCTTCAAAAATAGAAAGTAGGTCAAAAGGGCACCTGGCAATGTCAATATTGACATATTTTTCAAGCTGTACACATGCTCGAAATTTCATAACAGAGACTTCAAAAATAAGAAACATCAAAAAGGTACAACAAAGGTAATCCAAACACTGCATTGATTTTGTTTTCAAAACTATACACATGGTCAAAATGTTATTGAATTGCTGCACCTTAAAAAAAGAGAGTAGGTCAAAAGATCAAAGTCAAGGTCATTCGAGAACAATATTGATATTTGTTTTCAAAACTCTACACATGGCCCAAATTTCATTGCTGTAGTTTCAAAAATAAGAAAGTAGGCTAACAGGTCATCCAGCTACTACATTGCTATTTGTTTACAGAATTGTGATTATGGTCAAAATTTCTTCATTGTAGTTTCAAAAAAAAGACAGAAGGTCAAAAAGGGTGGGACCGAATTTAACCCAATGAGCGTAAATGCACAATCTTGGTAGAGGACCACTTATTCATCCCACGTTAACTCAGTAACTTTTGAAAATCGGCTGTCCCATGCATATATTTTGACAATAAATAATGTTAAGGTGGGTTTGGAGGCATCTGTGTGTTGAACAATAATATTTCCTCAAACCAATCAGTTTTTAGTATACAAATTGTCACATTGCATTGGCTATATCAGATATTGGTTGTTTTGGGTCATTTTGAGCTGTCACAAATAATATACACCACATTATACATGCTATACTATGCAAACTGAAGTTAATCAAACATTTACTTTTCATTTTATCATAACTCAAACCAAAAAAACTAGTTTGCCGCAAGCTCGTGACAAGTTCACCATAAGTTTGCGCACGCTTGCTGCGACCTTATTAAGATTGCAGCCCTAAAATGTTATGCATGCGGATGTGCGCGAAGAAATTAACCTTGCGAACATTTTATGTTTCGTAAGCTTCCAAAAAGCACCCCGCAATCTTAGTATAGGTTACGATTGCTTCACCTTTGCAGTCTTGCAATCTTAAAAAAATTAAGATCGCAACAAGCCTGCAATTTCTTAAGCTTATAAAATTAAGATTGCGCGACTAACAATAATGAACTTATGCATTTTTTTTTTTTATGTGGTTAATTTATTATAATAGTTAGAATAATACTATAAGAAGGGCACAGCGAGCAACCTTAATTCACAACAGTTTATTACAACTGGAACAAAATTACCCTATATCTCTCAGCAGAGATCTTCTTTTGACAATATATGACCATATTATATTATATATTTTTTATATTTTTTATTTTTAATATATTTTTTTATTTTATTTTTTTTGTCAAGATAGTAAATATATGTCATTTGAAAAAAAGTTATTAGTCACTTTTTTATGAAAAATTGTGGAATATTTTTTTAAATGTCATATATTCACTATCTTGACCAAAAAAAAATATTAAAAAAAAATAAAATATTTTTTTTTATATATATTTCTGTATTCAGGCAATGTGACGAGCACCTGTGGTCAACACTGGTTAATTATTTGTTAAACAGGTTAAATATTATATTTACAAAATAGCCATATTCTAACGTAGCTGTATTCTAACGGTTACGCATTTAAGACGAAACGCTCTTCACTGGCGGAGGTAGTTTCGAACTCCCGCCATGATTGTCAAATTATAGCGCCAAATAAACTGAAGTGTTGTTTTGCTTATTTAAGGTAAGTTCAAGCGATGTAAGGAGTATAATTCAATAACTTTTATAACGATCTTTTATGCTATATTATTGTTTAAAATAACAGAGCAACATTTTGAAGTAATGCGCAAATATGTTTTGTTGAACTGCCTTTTCGCGACAAACGTACGAAAAACGTTTGTGTAGAAACACAGTTTAATGATTGTTTTTGACTAGCGTACAGCTAATACTTCATTTTTATATATTTTAGCAGCTTGTTAGTTCTTTATTATATCTTGTCAAAACAAATAAAAAAGTTCTTCAGGAAAATAATGAAAAGTAGTGAATGAGAAATCATTTCCAGGTTTCAAATATGTTAATATCTTTTGAAATATAGCTGCAATCAATACAAAGCCCCAAGACATTGTTGATTGGACAGTTTAAATAAATTCGACTCAGTCACAAATATACTCTTTTTGTTTAAAGACATTATAGCATTTTGATTTGAAATCGAATATGCTCAACTCCTAATTACAGCTTCTCATGTTGCAATGGATAAATGGGTATGATTCATGCTTGTTAAATATTGAACCTCAAAACTTTAAAAACATTTTAAATTTTGGTCCTTCAATGGACTTTTGCATCGCCCCCCCCCCCCTTGACCTTTTAAATTAAATAACTACTATGCAAGCAAATTGTGGTTAAGTATCTGAAATGTTGTTTCGTCTATTTTAGCCAACCCAAAGGAGCTAACAAAAAAATCATCAGCCCTAAAAAGAATCAACCAGTGAAGGAGAAAAACATTCAAAGCCGTAAATTGCCAAATTCATCAGTGAGTAGACTATTTTTTAAAGCACATGGTAAGATTTTCATTCTGATTTTGAAAACAATATGGTGGATGTGTGGAGTGGATTTTATTTGTAGCGGACAAACACTAATGAGAATCTTTAAAAAAAATCAGACTCAATAAATTTGAGCTCTTTGGTTTGAACGAATATATATATGCGACATTGAAATCTTAATTCGCACTGATTTGATAACCAACTAGCCGTTAGTTATTTGAAAATGTTGGCAGTCAAAAAAAAAAGAAATATTTTTCAGGTTGGAATATGAATGTCAAAGTCTCAGACAAAAGCTTCCAGAGTTAAGAAAAGACCACTTCAACAAATCAAGCATGATAAGAATGACTGCAAAAAATATTTTCGCAGATGCGTTTCGTCATCAAGTGTATAAGGAAAACGGACCTGTCTACAGAGACAAGATGTAAATGTCAAGGATTGAAATGAACAATTCAATGCCTTCTTACTAATTGTGTTATGCGTCATAAAAATTAAAACTGTTATAAATGGATATGTAGTAATGATGAAATTATCACCCTGTGGCGAATGACATTAACTATTCATGAACTTAGTTCATGAATGACATTTGGAAAAAATCGTGTTCATGAACTGTCAAGTTCATTCACTAAGCGGGAGTTCATGAACTTAGTGTGAGTTCATGAAAATGATTTGTCCAAATTGTCATTCATGAATAGTTGATGGCATTCTCTCTCAACAAACACACGCTTGACGTCACTGACATGGATAAGTCATTTGCTGGACTAAAGAAGCTCGATACATGGAAAATGACAAATGCGATTCAATAAATACGCTGATATTCTAGAATCAAAATAACAACTGTATAACTAACTTTTATCAGTAAATACAAAACTGTGAGTCTGGCGCGCTGATGCAAACCATAAGGTCATTAATAACTATGCATATAAACTCCAGAACCTTAATGAACCATTTATGTACAGGTGCATACTAATTGTTTCTTAAATACAATCATTTTATCAACAGTGTAAGTTTGAATTTTTTATCTATGTTTTTATGCACATTGGTTAAAAGTACATGTTCGAAAAATATAATGATTTAATTAAGTAGAGATAACGGTTTTACTTGCGTCTATGCTGTAAGAGCACAGTAGGGCATGTGAGCGAATTTCATAAAGCCTTTTAGAGCATCTTGGGTCATTTGCTTTCTTACCCTGCTGCGTTCATACAGCATAAACGCAGTAAAATGTGAGCAAAACTTGTAACTTAAATACATAATCATAAATGAAAAAAAATGTTCATTGCGGTTAAACAGTAGCAGTATCTTTTATCTCGTTCTGTGCGTCACAGATACAAAAGTTGAAGACTTTCGCTAATGTATCAAATAATGCAATTGAGTATTTGTTCTTTTAGAAATGTAACCAACAACATATGTTTGTGTGAAAGAATAGCTGATTTTGTAATGTATTATAATATGTTTGTTTTAAATGACTACTCCTTAATTAAGAAAAGTAATCTACATTTCATGATGAAATGAAATTGGTTACCTAAAACAGGAGCTTACAAGAAAGTGTTTTTAATTTTCTTGTTGACTAATTTTTTTCATAATAGTGGTTGACATTTTAAACAAGAAAGTTATAATGTACCTTTTGATAATAAATAGTTTTCTACAACATGTGCAACATATAACATGACATGTTGTCTTTAAATTTGTCTCAGTGTGTTCACATGCATTCTTGTGAACAGGCTTTATCACTAATCACTCAGTAAAACATAGGATTACTTAAGAATTGGTAGATACAATTTTCGATCAAACTTGGTCAGAAAACATGTTTGTTAATATAAAAAGTTGATTAGTTAAAACTACCAACATGAAGGTCACTTGAGCTTAGTAAAATCGGTGTAAGCCCTTCTCAATTGTATGTCGATTATCTTAATGCTTTCTAATTCTGGTAGCAAATGTTCATTGCCCTTAATTTGATATTGCATTAAAAAATTACGAACTCATTAAAATTGAATCTGACATATTTAATGAGACCATTAATTAATGCTTAAAAAATAAACAACCATTAACAGAGCATTAAAAAAAATAATGGGCATCTTAGTTCTTACTAATAAATGCGATATTAAGGGGTACTTTTTCATGGAGCTTTAATGGCACATGAACTTAATGCCAGTTAAAAAATCCATGGTGTTTACAATTTTTAATGGTTTATTTTAAGAAGCTTTTCAAGGCTCTCAAAATCATTTTAACAAGATATAATTTAAAAGGGTTTTAATGTTCTTCTTGTTTCATGGCTTTTTAACATATTGCATTAAAACTGTGGTAATGAAAATGCCATTAATTAGTAAGAAGTGAGAGGTAAATTTTAATGGTGACCTGTTAAAACTCAATTAAAACTGTTTGAAAAAAATATGGCCAATTTCATTACCCTTTTAATGGCATGTGCATCCAGTAGTGATAGTTAGATGGCAAAACACCTTAGTCTCCCTCTTTTTTACTTAAATTGGAAAACAGCCTTAAGTCTTCAAAGTTTTCATATGACTAAATATTGTAGTGGATGTGGACACCTGTTGAAGTCTGATTCTTTCTATGTACAATATCTGTTCTAACAAAATATGTACATAATTATTTTCTATCAAATACTTTCCGCAAGAATATGCCATACTTAAGTCAGTTATCTTTTGTTGTATGTAATCTAATAGCAGAAAATACAGAACTGTTAGTATATACTTTGTCCTCGTTTTAGTTAATATTTAGTTTTAGTTCAATTGTGAAGAAAACTTGCATCTTATCAAGTCAGTCGAGTCTGCTTCATGGAAAAACCAGTAATGTTGTCATGTGAGAAAACTCATAACCTCCAGGATGACATAACTGTTACATTATAATTTACCTGCTTGTACATGTTCGAAAAACCTTGTATAGCAATTAGGTTGTATTTTTCATTTATTCTTCATGAAATTTGGTTTGAATGATTGCTTAAATCAATTTATGGTTGATTTCAAATACTAGTCATTGGGGATCAAAAACTAGGTCACCATTTTCTTGGGGGTCATAAACTAGGTCACCAGCTTATACAATTCGACCTTAAAAGCACACACCTAATAAGGCAGCGCGCGAACTGCGCAACCTTGCTAGCTTGCGCAAACTTGCATGCTTGCGAACCTTGCAAGCTTGCGCAACCTTGCCAGCTTGCGCATCCTCGCTAGCTTGCCTTACCTTGCAAGCTTGCACAAGCTAGTAATTAAGGTTGCAATCGTTCCAATCGCAAGCGTGCGCAACCTTACCAGCTTGCGAAATCTTCGAAAGGTTGCAGAAAACTCTCAAGAATCTACCATCAAGGTTGCGCAAGCTTGCGCATGCTTAGATTTAAGGTTGCGAATGTTCCAATCGCAATCTTATTGCATACTTAAATAAGTTTGTCGCACGCTTATTATGATTGCGACTGCAATCTTGATGCGACCTTGCCACAACCTTAATTTAGATTGCGGTTTTGGTTTGGGAAGAAGGAAGGTTTATCTTATCGCTTTCAAGGATTAAATGCTGCTGTGTTCGCTATTTTTGGTATGCATGCCAGATATCCATTGTCCCAAATTTACGAATAAGATACGTTCCTTAGATTTACAGCCATTTATTTTGGTTATAAATGGCAGCGTAATATCTTAAAAGGGTTCAATCAAACAAAGAATATATATAGATAAACTTAATGAAAAGTACCCTTTAGGTAAAATGGATAAAAAGTAAGTTTTAGGCTTTGTTTTAATCACGACTGGGTTTACACAAAAAATCCATCAGATACGTTCTTAATCGATCCTCATAATACGTTCTAAACCTATATATAGGTACAGGCAGTTATGTGCTTTAATATATAACTAAAATGCATAAATGTCAAATCAGCATTGACGAAGTAATTAAGCATTGAATTTAATGTGCATTAGATACGTTCGAATGAGATACGTTCTAGAAATAATTTAATTTAATTGAAATAAATCTAGCTAAATGGCATAGATGCAAATCATCAATATTTTAACATCCGCCGGAACCATGATGTAGACGTTTTTGTTTATTACACATCAAGTTTGAATGCGGCGCGAACGTTTGAAACGTCAAAGATACATGACAAGGACAAAGTGAGTACAGTTTGCGATTGAAATTGTTATATCTCAGTTATTTTAGGATAACTTTTAAATATATGATTTTAGTAATGGTCTATTCATACTTAAGGTAAATGAAACATACCATGTAGTAGTTTAGAAAGAGTATCGGGATGGCAAATAAATAACGTATCTTATGCATGTCAACGTATCTTATGAGGTATGAATATATGCAAAATATTTAAATAAAACCGTGAAAATCAAACAATTATTGGACTGATAATCCATCCACACAATACTGTACATAACTGTTTATCATAGAAGTTGTCGAGCGGCATAATGAGCTTTTTGGGGTTGAGTGAATGTTGGAATTATTTTAAATCCAGACATGGTATGGGGCCATGTGATGTAATCGGTGGAACAGCCAAAACAACAGCATATGTGGCTGTCAAAGAATGCCAAATTAGTATTCAGAACGCTAGTGATTTCTTTGCATGGGGAGTTCAGAACCAAAAGTATCATGCAACTACAGATTCTACTCTCAAAATGAGTATGAGAGTATATTTTAGAAACAAAAAAAAAACCCAAAACTATATGCTGCCTTTCTAAAGAGCAAAGAACGGTACACCTCAGTTCAGTTGTTTTGTTTCACTGTGACGGTTGCTTGATAGAGGGTGAGTTATGCAGCATTTGGACATTGCAGCAAAGAAAGGCAACATCAAATCACAAGAAATGCAAGAAAATCAACTAAAGAAACAAGCACAACTATCTGAAGAGTTGGTAGACAAAGTTAAAACCAAGAACACACGACCAGACACTCCGAATAGTCTTTCAATTACAGATCTAAAGTAAGGAGAGTTTGTTGCTGCCATTTATGAAGAAAAATGGTATGTTGGAAAGGTTACTGGAATGGACATAGAAAGTAAGACCATTGACATAACATTCATGGAAGAAAGTTGAAGTTTAAAGTCAAATTGTACAGAAGGCCAAGTGCTCCCGATGAGTTAGGACTTAATATAAAAGACGTTATTTGCCGTATTGAAGGTCCAACGCCAAAAGGAAAGTCAAGAGGACTATTCAAGTTGAAAATGAAGTTGAATATTGATAAATTTATGGAGTGTATAAACTACAATAGTAATTATGGTAAATCATTTATCAAGGCACATGTTACAATGTTTTGATTTTAAGCATCTTATTTATATTGCGTAAGATTAGTGTCAAGTTGACTGAAGAGATGAAAAGGTGAATTTTCATTGGTTAAATTAGATTTTTCGTCCAATCAGAGAGCACGTAAAATAATAATAGTAAAATATTCACATTGTGTTATAAAAATCCATCTATTTGAAACAAATGGAATACAATGCTTGAATAAATATGCCAATAAATTAGTTAGTACACATGAAATACATATATATACCATGTTTTGTCACCATTTTTCAAACCTAACTAAAAAAATATTGTTTACCATAGGTGTCCTGCCCCAACAACAGAGTACATCATTCTTACAACCTGGTTACACTTTGGTTAAAAAAAAATTGTGCCTGTCAAAAGCAACAATAAAGAAATAAAAGAAATCAATCAAGGGCAGTATCAAGAATAAAGGGTTTGTAAGTAATTACGGTATTGAAAACCCCAACGTTCCTTCCCATTGCCACAAATTGGACGTGGAAAATGGGTGGCAGTTGGTGGAGTATTGGAACGGGTGGCACTTCTTAAAAACGATGAAAAACAGAAGACAATGGGACTTTGATATAATTTTCAACATTTCTTTTTTTCACCAAATGCCACCCAAACTTGGCAGTTAGTGGATTATTGGAACATTTTCTAACAGGTGCCACGTGACCGTTGGTAAAGTATTGGAACATTTTCCAACAATTTTCCATCAAATGCCACGATCATTCTTTTTTATCTTTTTTTTTCTCCAAATGCCACGCCAACGTGGAACTCGGTGGAAATAATGTTGCACTTAGGATTATGAAGTATGCATAAAACAAAAAAACACATAATCATTCTTTGCAGTTATTTAGTTTCATATGTACACAATAACACAAAGTGTCACAGTTGATGGTGAAGAGCTGTCTGCATTTCTACATTTGAAAAAATCCTAAAAAAAAACAGTTTTAGTATTATTCAATTTGGAGGTTTCATTAGCATACCATTATTCAAAATTTATTTATAAGATTAGATGCATAAATAAAACAAAAACATTATAAACATATTCTTAGATATATATCTTGAGCTTTGGGCCTAGCAATAATAATACCAAGTATTACAACAAAATTATATATAAAAAAATGTTAGAATCCAGCCAGACAAATCCCCTGCGAAATAATTATGAATCGTTCATGAATGATTCATGTTCTTTTCTTGAACTGTTCATGAACCAAGTGCATGAACTATTCATGAACGTTAAATGGACCATTTCACAAAAAATCATGAAAAAATAAGTTCATAAACAATTGTTGAACTAATGCAGCCATGAACTATTCATGAATATTTGAGTTTATGATTTCTGTTCATGGGTAGATATTTCATGAATGTACATGTTCATGAAATCTTCTAAAACTGTTCTTGAACCAAATAAAATCAATGTGACTATTTGTTCATGACAACTCAGAAACTCTTCATGAATGTTTGGAATTGTTTTGCAATACAAGAATATGAAACACAGATACTGGAACTATCAAAGAAATTTATGAATACCCAACAAAAAATACAGTGTGTCAAATTGCTAAATGGCAACATGCCATTTTTTGCATCTGGTTTGGGTTTAGCCTTCCCTATACAGGAACAGTTTTTCACTTCTTTCTTAGTTAAGATGGCAAACTCAGTTTTTTGTCACAGTTTCCAAAATGGCATCTGTATCAATGTTGAAGCCTGCAGCAACTGACATGGAGTTATTATGGCAGGGTTGATTCTATACTGCAGGAATAGGTTCCCCCATTTCCTCACTTTCTTTCTCAAATGGTGGTTGTCTTCCTCTTTTGTTTTCTCTAAAAAAATATATGACATTGAATTTAGATGTTGATGATAATAAACAAGTTTAAATATAATTAAATTCTTTTTTTCTTCAAATCAGGCCAATTTAAGATTATCTTATCTCGAGAAATATTGAAGAGATATTAGGCTGTTCACATGGAAGTTTCATCGTGCTGTTGGAACACATTTCGCAAGCACTGTTGGTACAGGGCGATTCGCCTAAGCCTTAAGGTAAAAGTAAACTATTGGTAATCAACCGTCAAGTCCTGGAGTCATATGACTGCTACAAAGTTGACAGTTGAAGGGCATTGCTCTCAGAGTAGGAGGGCTAAGTTTGAGAGAAATGTGTCGTCCAGGGAAAAACAATAAATGAACAACTTGGGATACACAGCTTAATAAAATGAATCAAATATAAATTGTATTTTTGAAATTAATTCAACAATGATGACGCCCTTTCATGACAAGAAAAAACGTCATAAATTCTGAAATCTCTTAAATAAGCCCCTTACCTGTTACTCTAGTAACGGGGACAGTTGACATCCTCACTTTCGTCACATAGCAGATTAACTGTATGCATTGTCTTCATTGCGTCTAAAATGGAGAATCAATTCTCTGAATATCATAAACAATTATGAGTAAGACATGATATCTTCACCCAATCACTCAGGAATATAAACAGAATGCAGTCACTATCATTAATTCTGAACTGTCACATATTTTCGCGACTTCTTTAAATTGTCTTTTTCCGACGAATAAAAGTATTTCACTAGGAAAACCATTTAAAAATGATGATGCAAAATTATTATAAGCGCTAATAAATTGTTTTGTAAGAAAACATATTATTTATAAGTAGAAAACGTAAACTGACAATTAACATGCTCTTTCCAGCAATATACACAGTCACTTGATCTTGTCATTGAATAACATTGTACATTTAGTATGGAGTCAAAACCAATTTAGTTCAACACTATGTTCAAGTGATTGGTATAAACTCACCAGTTCTCCATTATGGTCAAATAAACTACACAAAAATAATTGAAAGGCTCATCCAGTATCGTCTGCATAAATGTACTTCCGGTGCACCGGTTCAAATTCAAAATGGTGGCTTTTTGTTGTCTTTCAGCTGTGTTTACAAATTTGGTCAGTGATTAAAGCTGCACTCTCTCACAGATTTACCATTTTTACAACTTTTATTTTATTTTTTGTCTTGGAAAGAGCAAATGTTTGCATAAATATCTGCAAACCAATGATATAATGTTGCTGACAAAAAATCAGATTGTAGATTTTCATATTTCAGTTCGAAAATTAATGTTTTATGGCTTGGTTTAAGAAAATTGCATAAAACATACATTTTTGAACTTAACTATAAAAATATGCGATCTAACTTTTTGTCAGCCGTCTTACATAACTGGTTTCCATGGAATTTCGCAAAAGTTGGCTCGTTCCAAGACAAAAAATAAACAAGAGGGCCATGATGGCCCTAAATCGTTCACCTGATTCAATGGTTTAACATTTGTTATCAATATACCTTGTTTCTCAAAGAATATTGAACAAGAGCTGTCACAGTATGTGACGAATGCCCCCGAATGTGACAACAATTGACTTATGAACAAGTACATGAAAAGTTGATCTTGCCTTTACGTGTCAAATAGCAAGTAAAAATTGCCTCTGAACAAAAAAATACGACCTACACTTGACAGCCTACACCCTTATGTCCTCATATTTAACATTCCATCTTTCTTCTAAGATGTAGGGACCTTGGTCTTGCACACGACATGTCGTCTAGGTATGTCGAATACATGTGGCAAGTCATTTTAAAATCTGTCCATACAAGAGAAAGTTACAGCCCTGACATGACAGTCTATACTCCATGTACTTATATGCAACATTCCATTGTGAATAAACAAAAAGTGTGACCTTCAACTTAGAGGTAAGGACACGGGTCTTGCTCGTGACCTGTCGTCTTGGTATGTTGAACACATGTGGCAAGTCATTTTAAAATCTGTCCATACAAGAGAAAGATATAGCCCGGACACCACAACCTATACCCTATGTCCTTATTTATGCAGAATTTCATTGTGAATAACACTTAGTGTGACCTTGACCTTAGAGGTAGGGACATGGGTCTTGCACGCAACACGTCGTCTTGATATGTCAAACACATGTGGCAAGTCATTTTAAAATATGTCCATACAAGAGAAAGTTACAGCCCGGACACGACAATAAAAACATACTGGTGGAACATGTCGCCTTGATAATCACTGACATGTCTTGTCACAGTTGCCTGCACACTGACAGGACTTGCCACAGTTTCCTGAACACTGCCAGGATTTGGTTCAGTTGCCTGCACACTGACATAACTTGATGATTGACTGCACACTGACAGAATTTGATTCTCACCTGCACACTGACAGGACATACAGTACAGATGAAAAAAGATTAAACTATATTTTAGTATTAAAATACAAATCATTTGATCTTCCCCACCCAGATTTATATTGTTCAAGGACCCTGAGTTTATTCATTACATGAGTTTAAACATATTGGATAAAATACGTAAGGACGTTTATACCTGGAGCTAAAAATCCAATAAACAAAAGAGTAGCTGTACACATTTTTAGGCTGATTTTCTTTCACATTGGACAATCATCTCCCCTGCATAGTTAACTATTTTCTTGTGGCCGTACCTTGAATCTTACCAGTATGCCAAAGTATATATACTGGTACGCGTGCAGCGTTTAGTTCCCTTAATGATTTTCCATAACACTGCCCATACAATACGGTATATCAAAGATATCTCAGGCATTCCAGAAATGCATGCTGTTATTATGTTTGTAAGTTTAAAAACAAAGTGAAATTGATGTAACGGATATTACATTGAATGTTGAAATGATTTGTTTACATTTTAAATAAGCTTTACAAATATTAACACGTGTTTAACTGTTTCATCTAATGTATGAAAGTACTTAAATACAAACATGTAGACAAACAATACCCAACAAGTGCATAACTGTTGAAATGAATAAGTAGTAGGTTGAATGAATTTGCAACTATTTATTAACGTCTTTGTAAAAGAAGCAACAAAAACAACTCACAGTGTACAACGAAAGAACAGCTCATTCAAGATGTTTGAGGTTGATTAGCATATTCCATTGTAAAACAAATTGTACATGCCCACGGAGGAAAAGGTGAAACATATGAGAACAGCACAACATCATGATGTTGTGAACAGATAAAATAAGACCACATAATGTTTACTTTTGACAGAACAGAACAGAACATTTATTGATAACTTGAATATATACAGTTCATCGTTATTACAATAACAAAAGCACATGGCATAGCGTTATAATACGAGAGTGCATAAACATATTTAAATATATAAGTGGTTTTAATATTTTTATAACATGTTTAAAGCAATAAAGTTAAGCATTATTATTCAAAGCGTTATATCGTCACTTACCCGCTATATCTTAAAAGCATTCTTGCAATACAAAGCTTGTTTTCGAAGACATGCAATATTCGAAGTTTGATAATTGTTTAAACTTAAAAGTACTTGGTCTTGCATAGTAATATTTATCTATTTATGTATTTTTCCTTATATCATTATATTTTGGACAAATCAAAACAAACTGATATTTGTCTTCAATATCATTATGAATACATAAAACATATTTACGTTCATTTCTTTCAATATTTTCATATCTGCCTATATACATTTATGTTCATTTCATATTTTTAAAACTTACTCCTAAAGAAAGAGGATTGATTGGGTGTTTAAACGCCTCTTACTACAAAATTAAGAATGTATGTCTTTGTTGTTGTTTTTTGTGATAACATAACAAGTTTACAAATGGAATAACGGATGCTAGATCATGTTTAATAATTTTACATGCAATATTTCTTCATCAACACCATTTGCGAAACATAGACCTTTAATCTTTTGAACAATAAAGACATTTTTTTATCTAAATGACGTTTTTTATATACTTTGGACAATCCATATTGGCTCACACTAAGCATGTATTTATATAATGGCTACGAAAAAACTGATGTCTTTATAGTAACGGAAGTTAGATATAGCTTTTGTTTCTTTCGAAAATGCATATAATGGTTCTGTATATAGCTCTAAATAAATGGAGCTTTAAAGTACGGTTTACTAAAACAGAATGTAATCAACACTGTGAAAATCATTTAGTGTCTAAAGCACCATAATTCATACAACATAAACACGGTTTCATGAAATCAACACTATAAAAGTCATTTTATGTCCGACTCATCATACTTCATACAACATAGTAGCAGTCTTTAATTGCTACTTTTGTAATTGAGATCTAATATACATAGTTATGTATGATGGCATATAACTGCCGTAAGGTAACATGCGAACGTTCGCAAGTTGTTACGTGTTAATAACTTTATTTTCGCGATGATTATCTAGCTATTTAGTTAACATTCGCAAAACTGTTTCGGTAAGATAACAATCATCAGGCTAAAAACTGACTTTAAAGTACCCAGACCTGCCACCCGTTACCCATTTTAGCTGTACAACATTAACAGGTTAACTAGTTATGGTTTGCGAATTCCACTTAATCAGTAACATACTAATCGGTTAACTGGTTGAGATTCGTGTTACCAGTTACCTACATGTATGTATGCATTTTTGGCTTTAAGCAGTAACTGGTTATCTATGATTTGCGAATTCCACTTAGTAAGTAGCTTACCCACTGGTTAACTTGATAAGATTCGTCTTTCAAGTTACCTATAATTGCATTCCAGATCCAGGCGCTAACAGGTTATCTAGTTATGGTTTGCGAATTCCACTTAGTAACTAACATATGCACTGGTTAACTATATGAGATTCGTGTTACCAATTACTAAGTGGAATTCGCAAGTCAGAAGTTGCTAACCAGTTGTATAAATATATTTATACATAACTGGTTACACGAATCTTATCTAGTTTACCAGTAATTATGTTGTTTAATAAGTGGAATATGCAAAAAGGGTAATGGGTGGCAGTTCTGGGCACTTTCAAGCCTGATTTTAGTCTGACGATATTTATCTTACCAAAACATATCGTTAATATTAATTAGATAGCTAGATAATTATCACGAAAATTAAGTGGTTTACGCGAAACAAATAGCGGATGCTATCGGGTTATCTTACGGCAGTAATATGACACCATAGTTTTGTATTTACAAAAACACAGGTTTTTAAGTTCATTCTTGAGTTTAAATATACCTAGGCATAAAGACTCTGGACTGAATGTTGAAGCTTTCTCTTTGCATTTTGAATCTCATTTCTCTTAACATGGGCGTTTTCAATCATTTTGATGATTTCAGCATTCAAATTATATAATCGTTTTGGCTTTCGAGATGGCCGCAGCTCAGGAACTATTGTCAACATTTTTTTTTTCGTTGAAAGGGAAAGTTCATCTTGTACTGGTGGCGACTTGAACCTATTCCTGCCCTTTCCTGCTTGCTGCATGAACTATATCTGCACCTCGCTCTTATGGTCATCCTACCGCCTACCACCAAACATTGCTGAGACGTATGTCCAAACCTCAGGAATAATGCTTTCAGTTTCCTTACCTTCGTTTCGCTAGGTTTACCAATACATTTTCTTCATTATATTGTCTGTGTATCATCAACTTGCTAATTGATTGATTGAGTGCTGCTCCATTTTATCTGATTGCTTCATGTCAAATAGTCCCCATCCCTAACATGCAGTTGTGTTGACGTCCTCAGCAGCCACGATAGTTGCATGATGTATCGCACACAGCGACACTATTATTACCAACAGGTACCACAGACTGCAATTTCAATGTTTCAGGTACGACTCTAAGACCATTGGTTTGCTCATTAGGATTTCATTTGATTACCCATACTCATGATCACTTACTAAGATGTATTTTTGGTAGATTCGGTGTATTTCGCCCGGGCGAAAAAAACTTCTGCACTTAGGTTGATTATTTTTGCCCTGTTTAACAGTTATGTCTGCTGACCCTTTCACGCGGTCGCCCGGACCATCGCAGGGGCTTTTCCATGTCCGGGTTCAAAATAGGTAGGCCCACTGTGCCGTAACACCAATTTTGTTTGGTGGTCACATAAAACTTGAAATATCGTTTTGGTACGGTATTTGGGAAGTGGGGGAATCCGTCATAGAAGATGTGTTAAAGGGCCGGGTATGATGTGCGAATTCCACTTAGTTTTTTCAACATTGAGAATACTATGCTGGCATTATGTGACAGATCTGCAGAAATGCCAACAATGCTTTTGTGTGTCATTCCGTGGGAAGAAGGAAAATATACCATGTGTGTATGCAGAGTGACTTAACTCTTCAAGGGATGAACAGGTGAATTTTCCCGCGATGTCCATCCAGACCAGCACATGTCTTTCAGGATGTTTTTGCCTAAGTCTTCGCATCTCTGAATATTGAATTTCTTTTTGAAATTATTTCTACATGCATGACAAACTAATGCTTTCCAGAAACTGTTCAATAAAAATATGTTTGTCTATTACAGTCTCCACCTCTGCTTTTCCTTATCATCCACTTTCTTCCACTAATTTTCAATATCAATGTTCTTCACATTTACCTTCAGATTTTGATTGTTTGAAATAATCGTGTCAGGAATTTTGCTCATTACAGGTTCTACTGGTGAATTGCTCTTAACATTAATGCCATCTTTAAGTGGCGAAAGCATAGGCATGTTGCTCGGTTGCAGAAGTGTGTAAGTAAAACATGTTTCGGTCGCATCTGGCAGAATCTGTTCCTTGATATTTTTTGTTCAATGATTATCAAGGCTAAATTTGGAATGCTAGGTTTTGTATGTAGTCATTTAGAACCCTTTTCTGCACCTTTCTTTTCCTATGGCGTCATTCTTTCCAGGTATCATTGTAACATTGACTTCCCTTTCAAGAAAGGATTCAACTTTCTGTTTAAGAATCTTCTTCTTTTTATAAGAATCTTCTTCTTTTCATATACTATGCCTAACAATTCCATCTTTTCTCAGGGATCTTGCATCAGTACTTAGTAAACTGCCAATAGCTTTTAAGAATTTGTACTTTCTTACAAGTGTTATTATCAAGACCTTGGTTTTTCTTTTTGTTTATCTTTGACATGCTGGTGTTTTGGTTTTTAACGCGTCCGGATGCACGATACCAAACATCAGCTGCTTTCTTATTTGCCGTTCTTTTGTCGGGCTTAACTTCAGGGATTTGAGTTGATTCTTTGTACGGGATTTTCAGGTTCAGGTTTTTTGTGTCACTCATTACATGTGTTTCTTATTCAAGCGTTCTATTCGTTTCAACAATTTCCCACTTTCCCTTACTTTCTTTGCATTATCAATTTTGAATAAAATTCAAGTAATATACTCGTGTTTAATTCTTTCACTTTTTTTATTGATTAGTTCCCTAAGAACTAGCTCGTTTTCTGTATGACATTGCAACTTCAGAAGATTGGACTTTTGCCAATACGTATCAGAGCTGGCCACGGAAAAGGTACTGTGTGATTATTTTCTATACTGTCAGTTTCACAGTTGAGATGGTCATGACTTTGATGAAAATAATGACGCCCTAATCTTGTGTTTACATCACTTTGGCTGAATCAGTGACTGAGTGAGTGTGAAATTAATTTATTGTGACTGAAAAAAGTAAGTGATTGAATGTAGACTGAATTATAATTTTTGACCTAAAAGGCCATTAATGGAAACACCTGTCAACCATCAGCATGGCTGATTATTAGATGGAAACTAACAGTATGTACGGGAATTCTGTGGCGGTATTTCCCCGTTTGCCATGCAACACCGGGAGTTTCGGGAGGCGTTTCCCTTCAGTGGTGTAAAAATCTGAATATCAAATGTCTTTTTATAGGTTTATTATATCAAGACTTTCTGACTTTGAACCTTTGTCAGCAAGAAATTTGCTTTAACCTCATCAAAACGACATTGTGTTACATCAATTTAAGGATCGGAAAAAGCGACCATAAAAATACATATTGGATTAAAGAATGTTCGTTACATGACACTTTCTTTTTCAAAACAGTTTCTAGATCATTTGTTATAGTTAAATGCAAGCTAAAACAGAGTTTTCAAGCAGATAATGCATGAACGTCTGTTTGACATAACATGTAACTGTAAGAACGAATTATTTACAAAAATTGGAAACCTGAAAAATACAGAATACAACGCCGTTAATTTTGTAAAATGCTCACTATATTCGCGAGTGAAACAATTAAGTGTTACATACATGAGTGTTTGGCATGTTACTGTAAAACTAAGTTGGTTTTATCGTGGTTTTTTAACATTTTGCAAAATGTAAAGAACATTTCTTAGAATTTGTAAAATGCCCATTGCGGAAAACAATTAAACAACACTTATGCAACGGGAAACGACGTATTTATAACAGCATGGTTAGTTCACAAAGCGAAATACGATATTTTTGATATACTTGATCAAAAGATACACTCTGCGAATTCGAACATCCAAAATAAATGCCTTTTTTCTATTACAGTCCTTATTTATATACGTATATAAAAATCAAGCAAACATGAGAGGAGAAATGGTCACGGTTCGTACCAACAAAACAACAACATTAAAATAACTTTAACTGATAACTAACTTAAATCAAATATGTCTTGTATACCAACAATATGATACCAAGTTTACTTTGAAAAATCCGTTACCGTTGTCATGATTATACGCAATATGTTATTTATGAAAACCAACATTAAAAGCTGGTTCAACAACAAATTTATCTTAGTTCGAACGTTTGAATAGCCTTTTTGTCTTTCCGGTTGGTTCATATAAGTCTGAATGATATCTAATGTCAGGCCGACTTAGCCATTGCTTTTTTTCTTTTCCATAGATGATATTTTTACTTCCATATCTTCTTAATCTATGCCTGTTATTTTACCTAAGTACCAATTTGTAACAATGTTGCAGCTTTATATTCATTTATTTCATATGGTACTGTATCCGGTCCATTTGTTGAGTATGCAGCTATGTTTTCTCCAAGTTTACCTTCAACACTTTCAATAGTTTTAGTTTCACTAGTAACCTACTCTATGTTTTCTCTTCTCGAAGAGCCGCATGTAAACTCCTCCGAGAGGCAGTTCAATATCGCGACCTGTAATGGCATAAAGTTTCATTATTTCACTTATTGCTTTTATGTCTGTCTCCTGGTTCAGTTTAACAGCCTTCGCCTCACGTTCTACTTTTGCAACGTAAAGAAACTTTATGTTCTGCAAATTACATATACCTGTCGGTGTCCATAGAAGTCCTGGAGATTTTGAATATTTTTGCTTATCCAGTGTTAACAGCATCGTCTGCCATTCTCAAAGTTATTTCTCCGAGGTCGTCGCAATGTCCTTTCCCATGGCCGGACTAGAAAGAACTTTATTTACCGTCACAGCCATAGTCTTCCTTGTGGTTTGCAACTTCCAGGAAGATGCAATTGCTCCTGTACTAGGAAGTAGGACTATCTGTCCAGTAGTGAATATACGGCACACCTGAGGAGATAAGTCTTACTTACCTTAGGATATACACAATGAAGTTCAATACAGTATTGGAGGAATGAGCAAGGTCATCCGAAACGTTTACAACACTCTTGTGTCATTTGTTCCTGATAGTCGATCATAGACGACAAAAGGGTACAACGTTACATTTGTCATGTTCCAGTATGATGATTAGATCTCAGTGCTTTGCATCTGTAATTTTCAGTATAATCCATTTGCACAATATCATTGTTTTCCGGCAAGTTGTCTTTCAAACATCTGATTTCCTCATGCTGTACTCTAACGCGTTTTACATGAGCTTCAAAATTTTCTGTTTGTGCTTCTGTATAAACTAAGAAGTCGTTCTTTGTCATCTATTGTTCCTCTATCCTCATAACCATTTTCTTCTTTCCCTTTTCTTCAACTTCAATGTGTATCTTTAATGAAGCTTTCCTTAATGTCAAGCATATTTTCTGCATTCATTGATACATAACATTCTCATTTCTGGCCAATTTCAATGTGAGAGACATGTTCTGATGTTGAGTACACAGACATGTCGATCTGCTAGAAAAGGAAGCTAGCAATATGTTCTTTGGTCGAATTCGACATAATGAGGCAAGCATCAATTTGATCGTTGAGTTTTCCGCCAGAAACATTTGGTGCACATTCGACATGTAATCTGTCAGGACTCGTGTTTGTTTCTTCTCATTATAATCCTTTTTAACATCTTTCTTCCCAGGCATCATTCGACTATTGACGTCTCTTTCCATAAAATAAATGATTGCTATGCATTAAGTTGAAACACGACCTAATTTGTTTCTCATACAATACAAATATTTTAAATACTTTTACCAGTACTCTTGTATATGCACTTCCATGGAATGTTTAAAAGCGGTACACATGAAGATTTTAAAACCATTTCGATAACAAATGTTTATGAGCACAATTAAAAATAGCCAATAGATGTATATAAATGAACCAATTTTCGCAACAGCAAACAATCTCGTGTAAAACACTTGTTCGACACTGAAAACATTAGCCTCGGCCATATTTCCCGCTCAAATGACGAAAGTATGACGTCATAATAAATCGTCATGATCGTACAAAAATAACTACACCTATTTATTTATTTTTTAGTAACGAACATTTCAAAATAGTGTATGCTTTAAAGAGAATTGAAAGTTCCGCCATGTTAACTTTTGAATATATAAAATATCATGCACAAGGCTAAGCGTCAGCGAGTTTAAAAGAGAGTGTAAACTGTATAGTTATGTAAAATCCGATAACGAATATATCAGTTATGGATTTTTTTCAGTCAACATCGTGTGACAACAACCTTTAAATAACTGATGTATTGCATATGATTTGAACGATGTCAAATTAATTCAAATGTGTTTAAAACGTACATCTGTAATAGCCTCCTCCTAAAATTATTTACCCTTCCTAATTTATAGTAACGAACATGTCACTGAATATGGCAACATGATTGTTTTCTACATTCAAAGGGCAACATACGATTTCCGCTTTGGCACACTGACGTTATAACCGAGCTTTGTTCAAGTTCGTGCCGTATGATTTAAGTCATAAGTTATTTTTTGCCACTTGTAATGTATGAACCATTACAATAACGTCACCCACAAACTTCGTGATTAAGGTTATACAGTATTATCTAGCGTAAAAGTGCTCTTGAGTGCTAACGTTCGGTCAAATTGCTATACCCAAACAAAATTGGGCTTATTTTCATCTGAACCCGGCTAATCATATTAAGCAATTTAACAACTTGCCTCGTGACATATGCATGTTTATTCATTGACGATATGTAAAATCGATTAATTTTGTTTGAACTAAAATGCAAATTTCCCTATACACACTTATGCGATTCATAGATTAGCAAAGTCAACCCAATGGTTGATATTTGTAAAAAGTGGAAATAATATTAATAATTATACATGAAGACCAAAGGTTGTGAGTTTCAGGAAGCCTTTACTACTTATATTGTTTAAAAAAAAACCTTTTCCCTTTTACAATTGTATTTTGCTCAGAACAATTATTTTGGTGTAAATTTAAGATTGTGAATTACTCAGCAGTTAAATGTATTTCTATTCACATACAAACAATCCTTATTAGAGTCATGGTACCTGTCATTGTTTTAGAGTATGGAGGACCCATGAGGGTTGTGGGAATAGTGACTATTTTTACTATGTTTTCATGGAGTAGATAGTGTGGTTTTATAAGTGAATAACGATGCATTTATTCACACAGTGTAAATAGAACGGTTATGCCTAGTTTACTTGTTATGTACGGATATTGGAGTTAATGTGTTGACGGATAAATAAAACACTCAGACCTTTACCTTTCATCGGACGGTTAAAACAGTTCATTTAAATTAGATCGTAAAATATATTTTTTGTAGATTTAGATTTTTCTCTAATTCAACTCCTGAAATTGATTTTTTTTTAATTCCTGCTATTGGAGTCTTTTCTGGAATCATTTTAAAAATAGAAGTCTATTTTCTGGGGGTTGGGCAGGTGTCAGCGGGCCTTGTCAAATGAATCATTCCCATCCATCCAGAATCATAGACTTGTCTAAAGAGTTAAATCTAATATATAGACCTGCCATGCTAATATAAATTACATGAATATTTCGACAAAAATATTTTTCCAGAATCTATGTTTGCTTTAAATTTCGTTTCAGAAACTTGCGTACAGTAAATCACTTCAACCGACACCCAAGCATTAGTATTTCAATGATCTACTCATGTAGTTCAACCAGGAAATTCTATTTAACTTTAAAGTTTTGACATTTATTTCATTTATTTTAATGTAAAAAGATTTAGTTTGGCTTAAACTTAAACTATGGCAATTTCTCTTGAAACTTTCTACGTGTTCTAATAAAAATGCACTGCTTTAATTATTGTAAGGATATGATCAGTTTCTTTTCAAGTGTTGACTATTAGTCAACATGAATTTCAGAGAAACAAGCGGATCTTGCGTCCATCATTTTGAACTGAAAAACATTTTTGGATGCAGTTCATAAAACACCAATTGAAGACATTTAAGGTTAGATGGGAATAACATAAATTACATGCAGTGTATATAGTATACATTAGTTTGATTAAGTAGCTAGGTGATAGCTTATTTATTACAAGTTAAAAACGTTTGTTAAAAGGAGCAACAGCGACTTCTGTAATAGTAATGCTATTTAATTTGTAATACTAAAACTAAAAGTGACTTATTTTGATCTAAATCCCTCTTATAATTTTTAGCAATTAAAGGTTTTGGCTGAGTAAAAGTAACAGCACTTTTAGCTTTAATAAATGAGATTGTAAATGAGAGCTTCGGCGCAAGCGTATAGTTTAAATCAAATTTACGGATGGCGTTTTGTTTTGTACAATTTTGTTAAGGACTCGTATTTATCATATGACATTCCAATGGTTTATAGAGATTTATCAGTGAAATAAAATTCATATATCACTGTTTAAATTAGAGGAAATATAAAATAGATATTGTTTACTGTTTTTAAATTTTCCCCGCTCTCGGTTCTAAATTATATGTCAGCGCATATTGCTTAGACACTATTTCTACGACGGCATTTCAAAAATGACGTGACGCACGCATACGAATTGGTGCGTTTTTTCAAAGAAAATAATTAAAACGACCTTTAACTCCAATCTTTGGCATATAATACAATTAGGAATTGTTTGATTCAGTGTAAGATTGTAACATAATTTTCCTCGTGAACACCAAAATCGAATATTTAACTTCTCGTGGCTACGCCACTCCTGAAAGATATATTTTGGTGCTCATCCGGTTAAATATATTACGACCTTACACTGAAGCAAGCGATTATCCTCTATATAATCAGCAGTTTAATTGAATAGTTATTATTTATCCGCGCAGTCGTAATAGAAAGGTAACGCCCATTTCTCGTGAAAGCGTTCGGATATGGATTTCATGCGAAGACGAAAACAGAGAGAACATTCTCAAACATGATTCAGTTTAAGTTGCAAAAGACAACATGTACATTTATGGTATATGTTATATGTTGTTTCTGGTTTTAACCATCACTTATTGTTTAGTATTAAACACTTTTGGTTTTGCATTGGTCCGAAAATAATCAATTTAGTTAAAAAAATAGTTGCTTTACTGGCAATATTTCAGCGATTCATACACTTAAACGTGATATTTCCTCCTAATTTCGTATAACAACATGCTTAAAGATGTTTAATCATTGATGTGTTTAAACACAAATTGACCTCATGAACATACAACAAATTATGATGACATCTTATCTGATATGGTGTCACTATTTAAAAAAAGCAATATTCGTTGAAGTACCGGTATAGAGTTTATCTAATGACCCCTACTTGATATGATCTTAATATGCGTTCTACTTTGAATACAACCTACATTATCAGGCAATAACATGACAGATAGCCAGTCATTAATAACTAGGCACTTGACCTTATGAACATACAACAAATCATGATGTCATATTACCAGATATTGTGTCACTATTTAAAGTGTTAATGTAATGATTCTTACCGGATATCATCTTGTTATGCGTTCTGCTTTTAGTACAAAATCCATTTTCAGCAAATGAAATGACAGATAGGCAATCATTAAGTACTTGGCTTATTCATTAAAAAATTAAAATAGCGTGTGAAATAGCATATTGCTTTGGGTACTCGGCTCATCAAAAGCGCAGGTTAAAAAAATGGTCGTTATGTTATTTCACGGGCAAAAGCATATGATATCCTATGATATCCTGTCTGTGTTGCATTAGGTTATTAACTTTTTTCCTTTCAAAATGCATTCAAATAAAAAGAAGCTTTAAAGATTACTCAATGTTTCATATGTCAAAATGTTTGTTGATTCACATTTAACTCATTAAATAAATGTCAACATGATTTTCAGAAAAATCAACGGATCTTGTTGCTGTCCTTTGGATCTGAAGGAAATTTCATAAATGGCCACTTGAGGTAATATATTATGGTAAGAAAAATATAAATTTAATGAATGATTATTACCTTGCAACTTGTACACCTTAGTCAAAATTATATTTGACAATAATTTGTAGTTGCACAATAGCATAGTACTGGTACTGAAAGGTTTAAAAGATCAGTTATTAGTATGTTATATATAATGAGGTTTTATTTTATTGATAAGTTTCCTTAAGTTAATGCATACTTTGATAAGATTCATCTTTTGCGTTTTATCTTTATTAAGAATTGTTGGGATAAGAGTGAGGTTTGTGCACATAAACTGGTTTAAACCCCCAGTAAATTTACATTTTACAGACCGTTCAAAAGTGAAGTGTTCTGTTAGTTTAGTTTTATCATATTTTTGCTCTTTTGTAAAAAAAATTTGCATACAATTTACACGTACACTTACAATAAAATAAAACAAAAAGCACACATGGGTATGGCTACAAGTTATTACAACATTAGTTTCAGCCCTTCCCAGGCGTCAATATAGCGTCAATGTCGTTTTAATCTATGATTAAACATAACTAGAAAATGAGAAAACGATAATTACTTTTGAAAAAAAAATTGGCTAACACCAAAAGAAAATACAATGTTATAACATCCCAGACCGTTTTTATCGTGAGTGAGGGTGATATCAAAAGAAACGTTTTGTTAATTTTATGTACTTGAAAACCTCAAGAAAAAGCACACTGTCTCATCGACAGTGTTTTCTTCTATCCAAACAATAATTTAGATGTACTTAAAGGATAAAATATTCGAGTATTTTGAAAAAATCACACGCGTTCTTCGCCGTATCTACTACATTTAGAGAAATACTGTTCTGCATATTTTGTGCCTTGTCCACAGTCACAAATAGAATTATCACGAAGAAAGTTTATGTGGAGGTGTGCAATAAGGTTGCTACAAGCATTTCTGATTCTTGTATTGTGTATATTTGAAAGTATATCCCCGACAAGATAATATTTCGGAACAATTGAGCCTTTGTATGTATCTTTTAAACGTGCCTTAAATTCATTAAGCGTGTTAGTGTTACGAAGGCGAACATCAAGCCGCTTCCACAAATCTACTATGGAAGGTGGGCTTGTTGATTTCTAGTAAATACTTAAACATCTAGGTATGGTGACATAATTATGTCTGTTTCGAAGCTGATAATTGGTTGTTTGTTCAATTGTCTGTGGTATTTGTTCGCGAAGATACTGTGGCAAGCTACCGAACTTTTGACGATATATGAAAAATGATTTTTTGAATTTCCCTGCGCTCACTTAGTGGAATCCAACCAATTTCAATTAAAAGTCTATGATTCGAAACTGATTGGGTTATCCCGGTTACAATTCTAGCCGCTTCGTATTGCATTTTTTCTAATCATTCCTTCTCATAGACGGCACAATTATCCCAAACTAAAGATGAATATTCAAGCAAAGGTATCATAAACAAGATGTTTATTTGATTAAGTGTTTTTTACCTAGTTTATATTTTAACAACCTCATTGACCAAAGCACTTTAGAGAGTGATTTAATAATTTGGCTTATATGTTCGTGCCATGCTCCATTAGCTGTAAACCAAAGCCCTAAATGTTTATGGTTTTGAACAAAGTTCAACAAGTTGCCCTCGGACACGATATTTGGTAGAATCTGATTGCACAGCGTAAAAAACATAAATTCTTTCTTTAGGGGATTGTACAAGCCATTGTTTTGCCCAGTTTGAACTCTTGCTAAGATCGCTATTTAATGTAGATTCAATATGGCTGGTATCTTACGAAGAAACGGCTAGAGAACTATCGTCTGCAAAGAGTCGCGTTGAACTTACAAGGAAGTCGGCAATATCGTTAACATTAATTAGAACAAAAAAACAGCAGGACAGTGTCCTGTTTTGATCAAGGGGTAATGACTAATTATGGATTTTAAAAGTAGTTCTGAAAGTTGACATCTTCACTCCTTATTTTGCAGTGAAAATATCAAATTGATATTTTCACTGTAGTTATTTCACTGATAAATCTCCATATTTTATTGAAAATCATGAAAGAAAGAGTTGTTCGTTGCGTTATTGCTTTTTATTCAAATATTTCGGGAAATAATGTAAAAAAAATGAAAACAATATGGTTTGTTGCCATTTTCCTTCCACCGGTAGTTTTGGGAACAATATCTTTGAAAACCGACAACCACAAGTAGGAATGGGGACCATATCCTTAAAGACTGACCACCACTTGTAGGTTTGGGGACCAACCTTAAAGTCCGACAACTATTGGTAAGTATTGAGACCGTATCTTGGAATATAAATAACCATTTGTAGGTTAGGGGACTATATTCTTGAAGACTTTAAAACAGGTTTTGGGTAAATATCTTTAAAGCTCGAATGCAACTTGTGGGTAGAAGGACCATAATAATCCTTTAGTCAAACGACCACTTGTAGGTTCGGGGACCATATCTCTGAAGACCGACGACCAATTGTAGATATGGGGACCATATCTATGAAGACCGACAACCATTTGCAGGTATGGCGACCATACCATTGAAGACCGACAACCACGTTCAGATATGAGGACCAATTCCTTGAAGACCGACAACAGCTGGTACGTATAAGGACCATATCCTAGACGACCGACAACCACTTGTAGGTATAGAAGAGACCATATCCATGCAGATCGAAAACAACATGCAGGTATGGGAACCATACCATTGACCGACAACACTTTGTAGGTATAAGGACCAAGGATTCTTGAAGACAGACAACTTATTATATGTCAAGGATCAATATCATTGAAAATTGAATTTGTAGGGATTGGGACCATCTCCTTGAGGGCCGAAAACAACTTGCAGGTATGGTGACCATAATTTGAAGACCAAAAACCACTTGTAGGTACAAGGACCATATTCTTAAGAAATGACAACCAAACACAGGTTAGGGAACAATTTGTTAAAAGACCAAACAACAATTTGCAGGAATGGAGACCATATCCTTGAATACCGAAAATCACTTGTAGGTATTGGGACCATATCTTTGAAGATAGACAACAAGAAGTAAGTTTAGGAACTATATCCTAGAAGACTGACAACCACTTGTTAGTCAGGGGTCTAAATCCTTGAATACCGAAAACCGCTTGTAGGTTTGAGAACCATACCTTTATAGATCAGAAACACCTTGTAATGAAAACAACTTGTAGGTATGGGGGCATATCCTTAAAGACCGACAATTACTTACAGGTTTGGCCACCATATCTTTGAAGACCGACAATCACTTGTAGATATGAAGACCATATCCTTTGAAACCGAAAACCACTTTTAGGTTTTAGGACCATTATAGTTGGAGATCGACAACAACTAGTATATTTGGGGACGATATACTTGAAGATCGATAAACACATGTAAGTATGGAGACCTTGTTCTTGAAGACCGAAAACCAGTCATAGGTTTTGGGCCTATATCCTTGAAGACCTACAACTTCTTATAGGTATGAGGACCATATGCTGGAAGACGAAAAACAATATGCCATATCCTTGAAGTCCACTGGTAGTTCTGGAGGGCGATATCATTGAAGACAAACAAGTACCAATAGGTTTGGGGTCCATATCATTAAAATTGAAAACCGAAAACACTTGCAGGTTTTGGATTATTTTTTTGAAGACGGACAATATCCATGAACGCCATCACCTTATTTGTTTTGGGACCATATCCCCGAAGACTGCCGGCCACTTGAAGGGATAGGGACCATATCCCTGAAGACCGAAAAACCCTTGTTGGTATGAGGGCTAAATCCTTGAAGACTGACGACCACTTGTAGGTATGTGGATAATGTCCTTGTAAACTGACAACCATTGGTAGTTAAGTGACCATACTTATGAAGACCGACAACAACTACTAAGTTATGGGGATCATTTCAGTGAAGACCGAAAATAAGTAGCATGTATGGGGAAAATATCCTTCAAGACATACAAGCAGTAGCACGTAAAGGTACCTTATTCTTGACGACCGAAAACAGCTTGTAGGTATGGCGACCATATCATTTAAGACCGACAGCCACTTGCAGGTTTGGTGACGATTTCTTTGAAGTCCGAGTACCACTTGCTGGTATGAGAAACATATCTTAAAGACCGAAAACTGGGATATCCGTACTTCCAATGATTGCGATTTTATGTTATTTCGTATTCTTCATCCATGTGTACAACCTGCTTTATGTATACTATTTCAAGAAAAAGTAGTTTTCGTCACACAACAAGGATTATAGCAAAATTATGGTGCAGACCTTCGATTTTACGAAACAGACAGTGTGATAAGTGAAATTTAACCTTTCAGGAAGAGCATGTACATATATTAAGCGAGTGTTACCACACATTGGCAATCAGGAAAGACTTTACTACCCAAATGAATACTTTTTTGAATGGACACGACTATGAAAGCTTAAATAACTTAGAACATATACAATGGACTCTGCGACTTCTCGGAGCACCTTTAGAACCTTTTATAGACACCGACAACAACGCACTACTTCTGCAATGTTCATACAAGTATACATTACGGTGTATACGTGCATACTTTGACTAGAGTTTACATTACCTGTTATTATACTCATCACAGCTATGTTTATAATCACTAATTAAATCGTTAGCTCAAAATACAAAAGCATCCAATGTACATATGTGTAACTAAATATATACATACATATAATTATCTTAGATACGTTTTCCTTGTTTATTGTGTTAATTTGTTCTATATTGTTCAATGTTAGAGCACTTTACAAGTTGTATTTATATTTGCATATCTTCTATTTAGGAGGAAATAAAGATTTGATTGATTGATTGAGTACAAATTGCAGATAATAGGAACATAATCTTGAAGACTGACAACCACTTGCAGGCTTGGTGACAATTTCTTTGAAGTCCGAGTACCACTTGCTGTTATGAGGAGCAAATCTTTGATGACGACAACCAGTTACAGGTTTGTGGACCATGTCCTTCAAGACCGAAAACCACTTGAAGACAAAAAACTCTCGAAGGTATGGGGACCATATCCTTGAAGACCGATAACCACTTGCAGTTTTGGGGACAATATACTTGAAGACTGGAACCAATTGTAAGTATATGGACTTTATTCTCCAAGACCGACAACCATTATAGGTGTGGGGACCATATCTTTGAAGACTGAAAACCAATTGTAGATATGGGGATCATATCTTTAAATAACAATAACTTCTAGCAGGATTGGGGACCATATCATTGAAGTCCGACAGCCACTTGCAGGTATAGGGGTCAATTCCTTAAAGATAAACTATTAATCCCAAATAAGATTTACCACAATTAAAAATATTGTTTCAATATTCCAAAGGGATGAACAAATGTGGAAAACAATTGTTCTTATAAAGGATACCGAGTTTTGTTTTTTGTTTTTTTTGTTCACTTATCAACAAAACAATATCAATACAGAACTAACTATAGTAATCATATACTAGATATTTTCAAAAACATGTTGTAACAATCAACAACAAAGTGATGTTCGATATTGTATTGTAATGTTTTTTTTGTTTAAAGAAAGAGGGTGTGCAAAAAAATAAATAAAGAAAATATAAAAAGAAAAATACTAAGACAAATTGAAAAAATACGTTTTTGAGAGACATACTGGTATTCCAAATTTGATGTTTTACGATAAAAATGCCCATTAATTTTTATGGACATTAAGTTTGTTTTTCATGATAGCTATTTCACGTTCAATTTGAATGCGTACGTGCAAGTATTGTTCAAAATGAAAAAAAGTTTGGAATCACTTGTCGGTATTTTGAACAAAATATGTAATATTTCATGAGTAGATAGATATTTTATTTTCCTCCATATATGGAGAGCAGAACATATATACAGCAGGTTTAGTTGATACCAAAGTACAATACAAATGTCAAAAAATGCATGGTTTTATATACACAACATTGGACAAGACATACAAAATAAATGAACTGGTGTTTTTAAATTTGAAGGATGATTACACCTATATGTGCAAGGTCAGTGAAGATAACTACTCAATTATCACAACTAAGATATAATTGAGTAATTGCCTGAGGTGTTTTGTTGATTTGTTTATAATTGCAGGTTTTTGGAACCTAGAGATGAGAGCAAAATTCTAAATTCCATACTGCATAAGGAGAATCAAATGTAAATGATTTAATTTATATGGAAATACAAATGTGAGAAGCTTTTTTTGTTTATAAGAGTAAAAACATTGAAGTTCTTCGTATTACCTTACATGCTTCGAGTATTATTGCTCGTATATTTCATCAAGATTTCTGTATGTTGAATCAATAGTGTGGCAGACTAAGACTAAATGTTCAGGTGAGTAGTCAATAAAAAATAGCAGTTATTACAGTCATTGAGCATTTAAAGAAGTAATAACAACAACAGCAACACGAAATGCAATATAAGGATGAATATTTCATTCTTAGCAAACGAGCCTTCATTAGAGGCGATATATATGCACTGACTTTATGTGTAAGTCCAGGTTATATTACGCAAATTCAAACATGTTTTAATCATCTTTGCTATATGCCAACTTGACAATTTCATATCTGACATTTCTGCAGAAATGTTCAATATATTGAGGCACTGTTCTCTCCCACTTAGAGTCATTAACTTTCTAAAATAAACCACACCTTTAAGGTCAATGACATGTTCCCACAGTGTTTGCCTCACATGATCGATCTTATAACAGTAGCACATGATATGTTCTGGCAGGCTTTCACACATAAGATGACACATTTCACAGTTGCGAGAGTATTGTCTCGTCATAAATGAGGCAATTAAGTTCATTAGAAATGAGCACATCGACAATAGTTTTGGAGAGGCCTTTGCAGCTATCCATACATTTGAATATTTCCCCGGTGTGATTATGTTTGGGGTGAGCCACCTTGAATTAAGTTGAAGCACAGAGTCGAACACTTTTTGCCTTTCCATTTTCAGCACCTTATTTTGGAGAATACTTTTCCAAGCGTAGGAAGAGGGGAACGTACCGTAGTCCACGTAAGACACTATGTATTGTATAATGAATATTTCATCAATAAACGAAATACGTCCGGAACGAAGCCGACAGTCTGTTTGTCACCATGGAGATACTTGAACAAGTCTATGGTTAAATATTTCCTTAGCCAAATATTTAGTCGGCAGTCGACATAATTGGCCCAAAAATGTAAGTTTTCTATAGTCTATAAACACTTCGATAGGGTAAATCATCAGCGCACTAAATGCAAATTGGTTACTGGTGTTCAGCTTTATTGTCTGCATATGTTTAATGCAATAACTATGAGCTGTTTCGAGCTTTGTATGTCTGATTTCGAGTAAAAGTACCATGTCTCGCAACCATACAGAAATTTAGGCAATACGACACTCTCATAAACAGTCTTCAAAGTTAATGGAGACATCGACTTCGGATGAATTCCACTGTTGCAGATGTTAAGGTACGTGTCACGAAGCTTGATACACGCAGCCTTTATGGAGCTTGTCGATGACAAAGTGGAGTTGCAAATTATTCCCAAATGTGTATACGCATCACATTCACTGATAAGTTCATTGCCCAGATGGAAAATGTGTCATTGATGTAAACGATTGTTGAATGTTAAGACAGCACATTTATTTGCATTGTATAAAAATCTCCATTTTCGGGAGTATTACAACAAATGCTCATCATAGTGTCCATTCCGTGTTTAGATAAAGAAAGCAACACCATATCATCGGCTACCGTTGGTGATCCTATGGAAATATAATAAATACACAGCCCACAACCACTGTCACGCAACTTCGTTATAAGTCCGTCAATAAAGACAAGGTACATTATAGGATGACGTCTTTCGGCCTTGAGGATTTCCTTGTAGGACGTCGAGTTTTCCGACGATAAACCCTTATATCTTACATGGCTTTGTACTGATGTATCCATCTCTTTAACTGCAATGAGTGTTGTATGGTCCATGGCGGTTTGAGAAAGTTTGTAGAAATGCCCATCGTGTCAGACGCGGTCAAAAGCTTACCTCCCATCCAGGAAACAAAGATATACAGTTGAGGAATGTTCCCGGGCGAATAATAAGCGTTCACGTAGAGCAAAAGATGACATCAAACACCCTAACTGTTCCTGAAAACCACCCTGTTGGTTGTCAATGTTTGTAAGTAGTTGGTCCTTGCATCGTTGCAAAATAAGTATTTCAAAAACTTTTAAAATGACCGACGACTAGAGTGATGGCTCGATAGTTATTTGGGTCGTCCTTTCTCTTATTACCTCCCTTGTGCATAGTAGTTATCGTACCTATCTTCATAGACACCGGAATATGGGACAGTCTTAACATACAAGTAAACATATCAGCCAATACTGGAGCTATGACTGCCCTTCCATAGATAAGGTGTTCATATAAAATCCCGTCACTTCCACATGCCTTGCACTTAAGGTAACGTTTGAATCGCACTGTCAACTACTCTTTTCTGACACAAAAGCATCTGGTTCAGGTTTAATATTGTCAAATGCATTCTGGACTGTTCGTGATACATGTTCCTTCCAGTCATCGTCAAAATCCTGAGATTGTGATGGGAAATAAAGATCTTGGAAATATAAGCCCCATTCCCTAACTAGATCGTTCCCTGTCCCGGTACATTGCTCCATTAAAGTTTATTCCTGCCCCGCTATTTGAAATTGATAACTTTCTCCTAGAATTGACCGTTTTCCAGACTGGATCAGTCTTTGCTATATGTTCTAGGGTGTTGTCTATGGTAGCTAGATATTCCTCGATACACCATCTCTGTGCAAGACGGAATTTACGTTTGGCGCTCTTGTATGCAACGAACATTACATCGGTCGGCACTCTTGGTCTACCCGCACGGCGCCACAGTTCGCAAGCGTCCCACATTGACATGTGTTCTTTCGTCAAAGACTCTGACCAGTACGGTTTAAGAAACCGTTTAAAACGCCTCTTTGGGAATGAACTATTTGCACCTTTGATTAGCGTGTCACAAATACGCATTGTAGCTATCATCTATGTGTTGTTAATCCAAGGAGCAGTGCTTACTATTGGTAAGTCCATCGTCATTTAACAGCATGATATGATAAAGTTTAATATTTGCATCATTCACTTTTTTCCAGTTTATACCAGTGCTTAAGGCACTACTCTTGTCTGACGCACATTCATTATCAAATTGTACGTTCATACAACATAATACAGGTCTATGTCTTGAAACATTAAAACAACAAGTCACTGGAAACTTCACAATGCAAAATCATATCGCAAAATTCAAACGGCATGCATACATAATCTAAGGTAGAATTAATAGTTGTTATCATAGGACACAAACATATCCTGCGGCCCACAACAGTCATTTAACAGATTAACAGCACATAAATTGCAATCACTTAAGAATTTGACTAATCTTTTATCTCTAGAAGTCATGGGTTGGGTATTAACTTTTGCATTGAAATCACCCATAAATAACGGAATTCCTTTATCACAATAGCTATAATATAAGTCATACAGCTTGTCAATATACTCATTAAAAACATTGATTTTATGGTTTACACATGGTAGGATACACTTCAAATATATATATATGTACTGATTCGAGCAAAGTTGCAATTGTATTCCTACAATGTGGTCATCATCAATACTTAGTGGAGTAACTAAATCATCTAATTTCTTATTCCACATCAGTGATACCCCGCCTGTTCCTACCGCTGCCCTATTTATATTCAGGTCCTTATCACAAACCGCATGAAAATTGTAATCACTTAGATACAGACTTGAGAAAATGCATGTTATGTGGGTATAGCCAGTGTTCACATATTCCAATTATATCAATGCGACCTTCATTAAGTAAGTCACTCAGATATGACACGTTTGACAATAAGCCAGTAATATTCCATGTAACAATATTTAAACTGCTGCTACTCATTTCTAGATGTTAAACCAATATAATATACCCTTGTACTATTACAGTCAAACAATGATCTAATCCACTGAACAGCTCAAAGCTTGAAATTTATAACGCAAGTTCATATTTTCCGCCCACGACCTCTGTTCTTGGTTCTCCACAGCACGGCTATCTACCAAGCGTTTGAATCGAGGAGGAAGTTCGTATGTTGGGTCCTTCGTCACAGGTGGTGTACGGGAGCGTTCAAGTCTATGTCCGCTTGGTGACCAGGGATGAAATGAAACATAGCTTGGCCAAACGTCATAGTCAAGCACAAGATCCGCCTCATTATTGGCGACTAAAGCTAATTTTAAGAAACACTTGTAAGGAATTCTTTTCAAAGGTAACACTTTAATATTAACCACTTTTGGGCCCTTGCTTTCTATCACATTAAAAATGATTTCCACATTAGCGTTTCTGTTTAAGCCTAGCACACAATAGCGCTTGCGGTGTTTATTTTGTTGAATAATAAATCCTTCGTCACTTTCACGATTAAGATCCTTTCGATAGGTTAATACGACCAAGATCGGACAATAAGTAGGTTCTCTCGCACTAGACAGGCTATTCCCATAGGTATTTTCACGCCGTTCCTGGCGGCCGGCTCGCCACTTAGGAGCATCCACCCATCCACCGTATATCGCCTGTCGTGTCCTCCGTCCCGTAGGCGCGACGCGTATGGTGAGCGTCTGCGTCACACTGATCGCCGGGTATCATATCAGTCCCGTTACTGTGTTGCATATGGTAAGCATTCACACTGTGCTGATCGTCGGCCAAGACCTCATTGTCGTAGCCGTTAAGAATATGACAAGCGCCCACGCTACACTGATCATCAATCGCACCCTCCATATGAAAGTATTTGGGTGTATGATAAGCGTTCATGACATCCTTGTTGCCGGTCACGTCCTTCGTCGAATGGTCTTGAAGAAAACCGTTAGTGTCCATGCTATACTGAACGCCTGTCACATCCCCCACCACGCAGCCCGGGCGCATATGAAGAGCACCTTTAGCCCGTGTCCTACCGATAAAGCCCTCCATCGCGTCACCGAGTTGTCCATGAGTATCGTCTAAGCCACGCAAAGTCCTGGGCGCATCTTTTGATGTAGTGATGGGTTGATTACTAGTATTGATATAACTCATCTCGCCCTTTTTATCGAATGGCCTCTTTTTCGCACTGACAGGACCTTCATTAAAAACGCCCTTACAAGTAGTATCAAGGAAAACACATTTAGACAAGCCACTTTGCCACTTTGATGCGTTTTTGCGTCGCGTGTCTTTAGTGTCAAAGTAGTCTTGAGGTTTTTGGGAAGCGTCGCCGTATTCCTGGTGATCTTGGATCTCCTGGTCACGTGACTCCCCACGTATTTTAGCTATAGTAACAATGTCTTGGGTGTCAAGAAATACTTCTAAATGTATAATTCTATCCTCTAGTTCAGTAATTCTGCTCATTAATGAGCAGGTTAGATCACGCACTGCGTCCCTACTTTTACAACCAGTCTCCTTACCGTCTGCACATAGCTCTTTGACGGTTTGCTTTGTTAAGTCTAGCATGTCCTTTGAATACTTAAGATTATCATGTTTGAGTTTGTCACTTGCGAGCTGAGTCTGTTTCATCAAAAGTAAATTAGCTTGCAGAGAAGTGACAGTGTCTTTCAAAAGCTTAAACTCGACAACACTTAATTGTCCGTTGCCACTGATGCTTAGTACCGGTGTAGACATACGGACGACGCGCCAACTTTGCAGTCCTTATCAAAAGCTTCAAGATATTGTAGTCTCCGCCCTCGGTTACCTCAATGATTGTATGTATGTCTTGTGCTAAGCGCACCACAAGGGGCTCGCCCGACCGAGATACCATGCGTCTCTTTAATTCTGCTTTAGGGCCAAACTGAAAGTCACTTTGTGTTTCCTTAATATTGTCAAAGTACATTAATCGGATTCGCTCTAAATCACTTTAACTGGAGAAATAACTCTGGACAAGTTGTGCAACAAACGTATCCCGTGGGAGTTCTCTGAAAAGGTTCACTATACTCCTATACTCGTGCAGAACCCGGAAGTCGGATTCATTAAGGTCCTCCATTAAAGTGTCGTTGCCATGGCTACTATCGTCGCTATCGTCACATGACCTCTGATCACATGACTGCTGGTCACATGATGTCTGGTCGATAGTCGCATGACATGCAACGTTTAACGTATCTTCGGCCTCAAGCCGATCAAAACTAATTTCTCGCAAATCTGATAATTGCTCTGTCCCGCAATCTATATCCATTGTCGCGGTACTTTTATACAACAGGGTAGGACGTGGACTGAGAACACATCTGAATGTTCACACTTAAATATTTGAAATTTAGACAAAAGGAAATGAGTTTTTCTTATTTTTTTCTTATTTTACTTTCGGAATCACAAACGAAATTTCCATAGAATGACACTTAGGTAATGTAAAATATGTCCATGTACTCCCACAATATATCCAATAATAATTAGAGCGAAAAAAGAACGTCTACCCACTCTCGCTGACAAAATACCCATCCAAATGAGCATAAAACACGGTATTTCTACCTTATGAGACTATAGTAGACCACAGTAAATCTTTAAGCATTAACCAATCATTTAATATTTTTGTGCTTTCTGCTATTAAATACACGGTTACAATCTTGTTATCAGTAAGTAATATTTTCAATTAATGCATTATTTAGTAATTAGTTAAAGGTTTATCAGTCAAATTTAATGTTTGTTATACATGTGTATGTATTGAATTTGAATAGGAGTATCAATTTAAAGACCGACAATCACCTGTTTGTAATGGTCCTTCAAGACTGACAGCCACTTGCATATTTGGAGACATTTTTTTTAAGATCGACAACCACTTGCAGGTATGGAGATCATATTCTTGAAGACTGACAACCTCTTTTAGGTTTTGGGACTTTATCCTTGACGACCGACATCCATAAGAAAGTATAGGGACCATATCATTGAAGATCGAAAACCACTTGAAGGGATGGGGACCATACCCTTGAAGACCAAAAAACACTTGTTAGTATGGGGACCATATCCCTTAAGACCAAACTCCACCCGATGGTATGGGGCCAAATCGTTAAAGTCTGACAACCACTTGTAGGTATTGAAACCATATTCTTAAAGACCGACAACCTCTCTTATGTTTGGGAACACCTATTCTCAAGACCCACAGCCACTTGCATGTTTAGGGACAATTTCTTTAAAGACCGACAGCCACTTTCAGGTATGACAATTATAACATTAAAGACCGAAAACCACTTATATGCTTTGGGACCATATGCTTAAAGACCAAAAACCGCCGGAAGGTATGGGGACCATATCTTTAAAAAACCGACAATCACTCGGTATATTGGGTCGATATTATTTAAGACCAAAAACCACTTATAGATGTTGGGATCATATCCTAGAAGATCTACTACAACTTGTGGGTATGGGAATCATATCTTTTAAGACCGACAACTACTTGTAGGTATGGGGACAATATCCTTGAAGACTAACAACCACTTGTAGGTATGGGGAATATATCCTTGAAGACTGACAACCACTTGTAAGTATTGGACCATATCCTTAAAGACTGACAACCACTTGTAGGTTAAATGACCATATACTTGAAGACCGACAAGCACTTGCATGCATGGGGCCCATATCTTTGAAGATCGAAAAAAACTTGTAGGTATAGGGACAATATGCTTGAAGACCAAACGCCAATTGCAGGTATATGGACAATATCCTAAGACTGGCAACCACTTGACAGTTTTGGGACGATATCCTTGAAAACTGACAACCACTGATAGGTATGCGGACAAAATCCAAAATGACAAAATAACAACCCTTGTTGGTTTGGCGGCCATACCTTGACGACCGGAAACCGCTAGTACGTATGGGGACCATAACGTTGAAGGTTGAAAACCGCTTGTAGGAAAGGGGACCATATCACTGAAGACCGAAAACCACTTGTAGGTTTGGGGACCATGTCCCTAAATATGGCGAGCCACTTGTAGGTATGCGGACCATATCATTAAAGACGAACATCTACTTGTTACGGACCATTTCCTTGAAGACCGAACACTGCTTGCATTTGAGGAGACTATATCCCTGAAGACAGAAAACCACTTAGTTTTCATGGGCCATTTTTGAAGTCCGTCAACAATTTGTAAGTATGAGGACTATATATTCGAAAACCTGAAACCTTTTTTATGCTTGGGAACCATATTCTTGAAGATCGATCACCACTTGTATATATGAGGAAAATATTCTTAAAACCTACAACATCATGTAGGTATGAGGATCATAATATGTAAGAATGACAACCACTTCTATCCTTGAAGACCGACATCCACAAGTTATTTTGGGACCATATCATTGAAGGCCGAAAACAACTTGCAGTCATGGGGACCATATTCTTGAAGACCGAAAACCACTTATAGGTACGGGGTCCATATCCTTGAAGATCGAAAACCACGTATAGGTATGGCAAACGCAAAACCATCATTCTTCTCTCCAGACAAATACTTACTTAAATGATATGTCTTGAATCTAAGTAAGTAGCCTACAGCACGAAGATATTTATGCCAGTCAGAGTATTTAACTAACAAATCATCTAAACTTGAAACGGCCTTATCTCGTCCGCCTGCATACTAAGCAAGGTTTTAAATTCTGAGCCATCATCGTGCAAAGTAACTGGACTTGCAATCTCCGACCAATTCATGTTATCTTTCTCTAGAAAAATTGGACCATGCAGCCATGTTGCAAGTTTTTCAGATTCGCGTGGATGTATACGTCTTAAAGCCAAGTCGGCAGGATTTATTTCCGTAGGTACAAACCTCCAACGTGAGTCGTGACGTCATGTAAAGTTGCAAATCTATGTGCAACAAACGTCTTGAAACGCATTTTCTCATTCTATATGTACCCTTAGACTTTTATCGAATCCGTCCAAATGTACCTACCATCAACATTCATATCTTATTCATTTGTCACTTACTAGTACAATTTGACAACTAGTACTGCTGCTGCTAGCTCGAGCCGAGGTATTGCCAAAGCCTTTATTGGAGCTCACCTAAGACGAGACTGTTGTTTTGTTTTCCGTTGCGTCATATATCTTCAAATATACTGCGGATCCATATGCTACCTCAGATGCATCGCTTAACATGTGCTACTCGGCCTTGGGGAAGAATTGTCTAAATAATCTGGCTTCTGGTACCTGTCAATTCGAATATTCGAGAGTTCAGGAAGGCAATTTTATGGCATTGGATATTGTCTCATCCCATTGAACCTTTTGTCGGCATGCATTCTCTAATATCAACTTTGGGATATGAGTCACAGGTGTAACTTACCCTAAAGGGTTATACAAAGACCTCGCGACTGACAATATGCCACGTCTTGTATGGCTCTTTTAGGCTTACATCAAACACAAACTGGTTCTTTTCTACGTACGTTTGTAACCCAAGAGCACTTTTGAATACAGGGTCGCTTTCAATGACAAATACCTTACTTGATTCCACACTCTCTGTTGCTGGAAACGATTCCATTTCTTCTTTACTATTTGAAAAACACTTCGTCAGCCTGAAACCACCTTTAGCGAGGATATCTAGAATTTCAGAAGAAAGCCTTATACCCACCTTTTCATCAGTCACTGATTCTAAAAGATCATCAACGTAAACCATTCGTTCTACCGTTTTCACGGTAGTCCCGCTGAATGCTTTGGCGCCATACCTTGCTGTACATCACAGTCTATACGCAGCACAGCCAGGTTAAGACTTGGCACCGCACAAATGAACGTTCATACGGTGTTCTACAGGCTGTTTTCAACTAGCCACTATAAAAATCATGTGGCGCAGCAAACCCCGATTCAATGTAGCCGCTCATGGTGTCCCTATGTAAGGTATGCGGCTCAGTGTCCTGTTCCATTTTCCGTTTCAGCTGCTCAAGACTAGTGACTGCCAAATATTTATTTTTTGGCAGTTGTACGTTCTGATCCAACCGGGCCAAGCCGTGTTTGTAGTGTCCGTCAACATTTTCTAAGGTACGCCACATGATTGAAATTGCACGGCCATCTTCTTGCGACATACCCTTACTTCTCCCAGATCTGCATTCTAGGAAATCAGTTTTCCACAGCATATCTATTTGCTTTTGTATGCCAGAAGTCTATAGAAAGTGTATCTGTTCGTTTGAAGCGAAAGTATTTTTCCCTTGTTGGACCAATAACACTGCATCCCAGGATTGACCTGTTTACATGCGGCTCGCCTCTATTACCCTTTCGTTCCTCTTTAACACAGATCACCTCTGAGGTGTCACTTTGAGTAATTCAACTTGGCTATCATTAATTCTCGTCAAAGTAAGACCATTTAAATGGCCCCACTTTCCTACCTCTTTGAAATAGGTAGTCGATCTACCGACCCTATTAAAGGTATCTGCTTGGTTTCCATCAAATGAACTAATCTCGAGTTTAATTCTACACCAGTCCTTCGCTCGGTAGATGGATTTACTGTTGTAATGATAATAAGAGTACCCGAAATTTTCAAACTGTTTACTAAATTATGGCTACTAAACGTTACGTCACTGCCTTCATCAGGCAAGGCGTACACTGTTGCTTGTACCGGCCCATTCTTAACTGCAACTGGTACGATACGTAAGCTTACCTTCGCTTGAGTCGAGGTGACATCTGATGCCGCACAACATTTACAAGTTCAGATAATTTTCGCAGATTTTATGCCTATGTAATGCTCATTTTTTACTATAATCAAGCAGTTTAAAGCAGTTGCCACAGTCGATAAGTTTTTTTTCCGTTTAAAATACACTCAAGATAAATTGCTGTTCTGTTGGTTTACCTATGACTCATTACCTGAAAATTTACTACCAGCACAACGAGCGCTAATGTACAAGGCCACAGCTTTCTCACGCTGAGAAGTGGCTTTTGATGTGAACTTGAATTTCGAATCTTGCGAGTGTTTGGTCTCGTTGGCTAGGTTTTGACCATACATTGTAATTGCAACAAGAGCCCTACCTTGAACATACGTTAGAAGGTCATTAAAAGTAGGTTCAGACCCCTGTTCAATTAATATGCTAGCCCATTGGAACCATGTTCATCAAATATGCATAGGCAATCTCCAAACAATTTTCTTTAGATTTTCAGTGTTATTTATATCAGACATAAATCCTATTTGAGATAACGTAATCAGACACTTGCCCATATCAAGTGACATATTCATAAGTCCTTGCATATCGTTAGATTTAACAGGGCTACCTAATGAGTCGTTCAAAATGGGACCTAGCTACAAGATTGGTCTTACCATATCAAGTCAACAAAACTTGTTTGGCGCTAGCAAATTCTTTATCTGACAAGACTACACAATCTTCGACACTATTGCGACAATTGCCCTGGCAAAACTGAATTAAATAACTCAACATGTGTCTCAATATTGCTTATGAATTTGCAGTGGTCGACTGGTTTCCCAGTGAAAGTCTGTAACTCGGGTTTTGGTAGTTTTAAACTTTCCTTCAACCTTTTGGTCATAGCCTTAAGTCCATTGAATAAATCAGGCACTCTGGAACTGAGCTGCATCGGGGCTTAACTTAGACCCAACGTTTGGTGAAACACTACTAATACTACTCACATATTTCCGAACCATTTTGTCAGAATTAAGCACAGTGTTTTAGCAAATCGATTGATCGGATCTTGGTTTGTGGTGCACTCGAAACACTGGAGATGGAGTCGCTGTCGTCTTCTAGCTCCGTTCGCGTAAGCTCGTCTTATACGGCTTGCAATTCGAGCGCTCGCTTTGCCGCGGCCTACCGATGTTCCAAATCTAGCTGCTGCCGTTAGAGATCTTGACGTTTTTCTATTTGGGCTAACTTCAGCTCGATCCGTTGACGCCGTTTCCCGGAAAAGTTGGAATAGGCGATATTCGTTGCCTTTCTTCAATCCATTTCTGGACACAGATTGACAAAGTGTCATAATCAGCAAGCGCCCTTTCGAACATATCTTACATGTGCGACTGTTTCTGGCTCGAAAACAAATCGAGACATTGACGTTCCCTTTCGTATACATTTGAACAGTCCTTGATGTCATTTGTTAATGCTCGCACGTTATCAATGTCCTGTTCGGACATTGTCAGTTCAAGGCCCTTTGATATTTTCGATGAACGAGATGCGCAACCCTTTAGGGTAGACCGTTTCTCGGTCTCGTAAGCCGGCTCTGCTGCGGCAAAGCAATAATCAGTTCACATGATAATCATGTTCAATAACTGCTCAATAACTGTAATTTTTCACATCCTCCAACTTGGTTAAACACTGGGCGTGGATTTAGCCTAACAAAGATTAGGGAATGAACTGATAGACAATGTCGATCTACACTTTTACTTACACTCAAACAATGCACGTAAAACATTTAAACATCGAACAACTAACAACGGTCCAACGTACAACGGTTCAACGTACTACTTTAAACGTTTCAACGTCGTAACGATCAAATTTCAACGATTAACTGAAATTAACAATGAACTTAAATGTAATAATTGTTTTCTATAGAAATGAAAATTTAACACAAACGTGTATTGAAACACTCATTAGACATTAAATGAACTATAGATCGGCACAAAAATAAGATTTTGCAATATCAACTTAAAGGAAAATGTTAATGAAAATTTCAAAGTAAGAATTATCTGGTTTTCATTACTATAACGGAACAATGATCAATGCAATAAAAAGTACATTTTAAACATAACATATTACAAAATACATGAGTCAAGGATAAAATAAAACACAAAAACATGAACTAACTGAACCATGCTATCTATATTCCCCAAAAATCTTTAAATCAAAAATTACAATATAAACGGTCAGTCAGCGATCTTTTTGTGCACTGAAGGTAGAAAGGAAATTTTGATTATTGTCGCAAAAAATAAACCTTTGGTAGTGCATGTTCAATGAAATGTTTAATGTGCGCCCATTGAAACGGATCTAAAATATCTAAAATAGGGTCTCCAAGTAAATATAATCAAGACACATTCTTAGAGTACTCGAAAGAGCACAGAGCAAGGGTGTGACTAATAACCCTGCCAGCAGTAAAAATTGCTACATAAACACTTCAATGAAAAACAACAAAGTCGTTATTAAACTTGGTCATAGACCACCTAGTCTCTAATACTTGAAGACTGAGAACCAGTTGTAGGTTTGGGGACCATATCTTTGAATACCGACAACCACTTGTTTATATAGGGACAATTTCCTTCAAGACCGACTACCCCTTGTACATATGATTACCATATTCTTGAAGATCGACAAGCATTTATAGGTTTCGGTACCATATCCTTGAATATCGAAAACCACCTGTTTGGGTGGGGGCCATATCATTGAAGACCAAAAACACTTGTAGAGACCATATCCATGAAGACAGAAAACCACTAAGAGGTATTTGGACAATATCTTTGAAGACTGACAATCAATGTTGTTAGGTATGGGAACCATGTCCTTAAGAACCGAGTACCACTAGCCGGTTGTTGGAGCATATACTTAAAGAATGACAGCCGCTTGTTAGTAGTTAGTATGGGAACCATATCGTTGAAGACACAAATTCACATGTTGGTATGGGGACCATATCTTTGAAGACCGACAACCATCCAATTGCCAGTTTTAGGCCCATAACTGTGAAGACTGACAACCACTTGTAAGTATAGGGCCAATATCATTGAAGACCGCCATTAGCATGTAGATATGGGAACCATATTCTTAAAGACCGAAAACTGCTTGTAGGTTGTGGAACCATATCGTTGAAGACGGACAAACACTAAACAATATGGGGACCATATCCTTGAAGACCGAAAACCATTTGTAGGTAAGGGACCATATCCTTGAAGACCGACAACAACTTTAAGGTTTGGAGACAAAATCCTTAAAGACCGACAACCACTTGTTAGTTTGGGAACCATATAATTGAAGACCGATTACTACTTAATACCGGTATGATATCGGGATATTGTGTCACCTCTCTTGGAAACCTACAAAACACCAGGGGATTTGAGTAAATTTCGCTTGGAAACCAACTTCCATCTTAAGGATATGTGGACACCATGCTTGGATACCTCAAACCCACCTGGGGATGAAGGGACACTTCGTTAGGAAACCTACTTCCCACCTATGGATATAGCCAAACTTCGTTAGGAAACCTTCAACACACTTGGAGATTTTGGTAGATTTCGCTTGTGAATCCCTTCCCAACTCGGGATATTGAGTCATTTGGCTTGAAAACCTACAACCCATCTTGAACAATTTGGTCACCTCGCTTGTAATCCTACAACCCACTAATGGATATACGGACACTTCACTTGGAAACCAACAACCCCTTAAGGAATATAGGGACAATTTGCTTCGAAACCTACTTCCCAGTAAGAGATACAAGGACAATGAGAGTGGAAACCTACTCCCCACTAAGGAATGTAGGTACAGCTTTCTTGGAAACCAATATCTCACTTAGGGATATCGGGGAACTTCGCTTGGAAACCTACTTCCCACTGCGATATACAGGGACAATGAAATTAGAAACCTTTTTCCCACTTAGGGATATTGAGTAACCTCGCTTGGAAACCTACTACCGATCTAGGGATATTGGGATACCTCGCTTTAAAAATGTCTTCCCACCTTGTAATATTGGGTCTCTTCGCTTTGAAACGTTATTTCCACTTAGGGAAAAAGGAACATATCGCTTTGAAACCTACAACCCACTTAGGGATATCAGAAAACTTCGCTTGGAAACCTTCTAACTGTTTAGGGATATTTGGACACTTTGCTTGAAAACCTACTTCTCACTTAGGGATAAAGAGACAATTCGCTCAGAAACCTACAACACACCTGGAGATTTGGGTACATTAAACTTGGAAATCTTCAACCCACTAAGGGATATTGGGTCATTTTACTTGGAAAACTACAACCCAACTAGGTATATAATCACACTTAGCTTTGAAACATACAACACCACCTTTAGATTTGGATGCATTTTGCTTTGAAATCTTCAACCCACTTAGGGATATTGGGTCACTTCACATGGAAAACTACAACCCAACTAGGGATAAAGGGATACTTTGCTTTGAAACCTACTTCCCACTGAGGTATACAGCGACTATTCGCTTGGAAACATACTTCCCACCTATTGATATTGGATCACCTTTCTAGGAAACCTACAACCCACTTAGGAATATAGGGACACTTCGATTGGAAACCATCTTCCCACTTAGGGATATTGGGTCACTTCGCTAGGAAACCCAAAACCCACTAAGGGATATTAGGACACCTCGGTTGGAAACCTACTTCTCACCTAGGGATATTGGGACACTTCGTTTGGAAACCTACTTCCCACCTAAGGATATTGGGACACCTAGCATGGAAACCTACTTCACACCTAGGAATATTTTGAAACCTCATTTGTAAACCTACTTCCCACCTAAGAATATTGGTTCATTGCGCTTGGAAACCTACTTACCACCTTGGGATATTGAGTCACTTTGTTTTGAGACCTACTTCCTTATATATATATGGATATAGGGGACACCTCGCTTGGAGACCTTCTTCCAACCTAGGGATATTGGGATACCTCGCTTGGAAGCCTTCCTCCTATCTAGGGATTTAGGGACACCTCGCTATGAAACCTATTTCCAACCTTATGATATTTGGATACCTCGCTTGGCAAACTGCTTTCCACCTAGGGAAATAGGGACACTTCGCTTGAATACCTACAACACACCTGGGGATATCGGGAAACTTTGCATGGTTATCAACCTCCCACTTAGGTATATAGGGTTTCTTTGCATTGAAACCTACAACGCACTAAGGGATATAGGCACACTTCGCCTGAAAACCTTAAGCCCATCTAAGGATTTGGGTACATTTTGCTTGGAAACCTAAAACACATCTAGGAATTTTGGGCACCTCGGTTGGGAACCTTCTTCCCACCAAAGAATATCGGGTCACCTCGCTTGGAAACATACAATACACCTAAGATTGTGGGTACGTTTCGATTAGAAATCTACTTCCCAGATAGGGATATAACGGAACCCATGCTTGGAAACCTACAACCCTCTTACGGGTTATAGGGACACTTCTTACTTCCAACCTACCTACAGATATTGGGTCAACTTGCTTGGAAAACTACAAACCACGTACGTATTCAGGGACACTTAGCTAGAAAACCTTTAACTCACCTTTGGATATGGCGACACTTAGCTTTAAAACGTTTTCCCCACCAAAGGATATTGGGAAACCTTGCTTGAAAACAAACTTCCCACCGAGGGATATTGGGTCACTTTGCTTGGAAACCTACTTCCTAATTAGGGGTATAGGAAAACTTCATTTTGAAACCTACAACACACTAAAGGATATAACGACACATCGCTTGAAAACCTTCAAAGCTCCAATGAATATTGTGTCACTTCGCTTGAAAACATACTTCCCACCTAGGGATATTGGTACACATCGCCTGGAAACCTTCAAAACTCTAAGGGATATTGGGTCACTTTGCTCGGAAAACCATTTCCAACCTAGGGATATAATATAGGAGCACTTCGCTTGGAAACTTTCAACCAACTTAAGGATATAAGTACACTTCGCTTAGAAACCTACAATCAACTTAGGGATATAAGTACACTTCGCTTGGAAACCTGCAACCATCTTAGGGATATAAGTACACTTCGCTTAGAAACCTACAACGCACCTACTGATATAGGGATTGTTCGCTTCGAAACCTTCAACCCATCAAGGAATATTGGGACACCTCGCTTGGAAACCTTCTTCCTACCTAGGGATATTGGGTCACTTTGCTTGGAAATCTACTTCTTAACTAGCGAAATAGGATCACTTCGCTTGGAAACCTACTTCTCACTAAGGGATATTGGTATTGCTTGAAAAGCCACTCCCGACCTAGGGATATAGGAGCACTTCGCTTGGAAACCTACAACCTACTTAGGGATATAACTACACTGCGCTTGGGTACCTTCAACCCACCTAGGAATATTGTGTTACCTCGCTTTGAAACCTGTTTCCCGCCTAGGGATATTGGGATACCTCGATTTAAAACCTACTTCCAATTTTGTTATACTAGGACACTTCGCTTGGAAACCTACTTCCCACCTGGGGATATTGGGTCACTTTGCTTGGAAATTTATTTACCTCCTAGCGATATAGGAATACTTCACTTGGAAACCTACAACCCTCCTCAGAACATAGGGTCACTTCGATTGGAAACCAACTACCAATCTAGGGATTTGGGGATACTTCGCTTGGAAACCTACAACCCATTAGGGGATATGAGGAAACCTGGCTTGGAAACCTACAACCCACCTCAGAACATAGGGTCACTTTGCTTGGAAACCTACCACCAACAACCTATGCATTTTGGGACAACTCGCTTGGAAACCTAATACTCATCTGGGGATATTAGATCACCTCGCTTGGAAACCTACAACCCACTTTAGGATATAGTGACTCTTTTCGTGTAAACATACCTCCCCCTTAGGGATATAGATACCCTTCGCTTAGAAACCTACAACCCGCCGCGGGATATAGTGTCACTTCGCTTGGGAACCTACAACACATCTGGGGATATTGGGACACTTCTCTTTGAAACCTAATACCCCCTTAGGGATATTTGGACACTTCGCTTGTAAACCTACAACCCACGTACGGATATTGGAATACCTCGCTTTTGAACCTACTTCCAACCTTGGGACACCTCGCTTGCAAATCTGCTTCCCACAGAGGGATATTAGGATACCTCGCTTTTATGAAACCAACTTTTAACCTGGGGATATTTGATCACTTCGCTTGGAAATTTATTTCTTTACCTAGCGTTGTATGAATACTTCACTTGGAAACCTACGACCCACGTAAGGATATTAGAACACTTCGCATGGAAAACTACAACCCACCCACTATTGGGTCATCTCGCTTGGAAACCTAATTCCCACCTACGGATATTGGGACACCTCGCTTGGAAACCTACTTCTCATCTAGGGATATTGGGATACCTCGCTTGGAAACCTACTTCCAACCTAGGGATATTGGGTCACTTCACTTTAAAACCTATTTTTCACCTAGGGATATTGTGACACTTCGCTTGGAAACCTACTTCCCACCTAGGGATATGTGGGCACTTCACTTTAAAACCTATTTCCCACCTAGGGATATTGTGACACTTCCCTTGGAAACCTACTTCCCACTTAGGGATATTGGGTCACTTTGCTATGAAACATTTTTCCAACCTAGGAATACAGAGTCACTGCGTTTGGAAACCTTCTTCCCACCTTTAAATAAAGTAGAACCTCGATTGGAAAACTGCTTCACACTAAGGGATATTGGGATACCTCGTTTTGAGACTTACCTCCAACCTAGGGATATTGGGCAACTTCGCTTGGAAACCTACTTCCCACCTGGTGATATAGGGACACCTCGCTTGGAAACCTACAACCCATCTAGGGATAATGGGACACTTCCCTGGGAAACCTACAAACCATCTAGAGATATTGGGACACTTCGCTTGGAGACCTACTTCCCACCTAAAGATATTGGAATACTTCGCTTTGAAACCTAATTCTCATCTCGGGATATAGGGTCAATTCGCTTGAAAACCTACAATCAACGTAGGGATATAGGAACACCTCGCTTAGAAACCTACTTCCGACCTTGGGATATATGGACACCTCGCTGGGAAATAAACAACAAACCTAGGGATATAGGGAGTCTTAGTTTTGAAACCTACAACCATCCTCTGGATACAGGGTTACTTCGCTTCGAAACCTACATTCCACCTAGGGATATTGGTACACTTCGCCTTGAAACCTACAACCCACTTACGAATATAAGGACACTTATATTGGAATCCTTCAAACCACCTAGGGATATTGAGACACCTCGTTTAGAAACCTAATTCCCACCTTTATTTAGTGACATCTCCTTTGGAATCATTCTTTCCACCTAGAGATATTGAGATACCTCGCTTGGAAACCTACTTCCAACCTAGGGATACAGGTTCACTTCGCTTGGAAACCTACAACCAACCTAGGGATATTGGTACACTTCGCCTTGAAAACTACAACCCAATTAGGGATATAAGGACACTTCTATTGGAATCCTTTAAACAACCCAGGGATATTGAGACACCTCGCTTAGAAACCTAATTCCCGCCTAGGGATATTGTGACACCTCCTTTGGAATCATTCTTTCCACTTAAAGATATTGAGATACCTCGCTTGGAAACCTACTTCCCACCTAGGAATATTTGGAAACCTCAGTTGTAAACCTACTACCCACCTCAGTATATAGAGTCACTTCGCTTGGAAACCTATAACTCACCTAGGATTATTAGGACACTTCGCCTTTAATCCTACACCCCCCTTAGGGATATTGGGACACCTCGCTTGGAAACCTTCTTCCCACTTTGCTTGGAAACCTACAACCCACCTGCGATATTGAGTCACTTTGCTTGGAAACCTACAACCGACATGGTGATTTGGGTACATTTCGCTTGGAAACTTACATCCCAGCTAGACATATGGGGACAATACTCTTGGTAGTAGCATTCGAGTGTGCTTGCATATATTAACACAATTTATATTTGCGGCGGAATGTGACCAGATCTGAATGTCAACTAACATTGTTTTTCTCATTATCTATGGGTATCATGGACATTCTTAACACATACTAGTATTTATTTCTCGACGAGTCAGCGTTAGATTTGTCTTTATTTTGTTTTCCCTCATAAAATGTCGTACGGCAAAATCGATTGCACTTGTAATCATTGTGGTCATACCACAAGGTTTGTTGCGTAACATTCGTATTTCGCTAAAAGTAAAAAGCGAACTGATTATAAAAGGAAAACCGCTATAGATTTCTTTTATATTTTGATCAGTTTTATTGAATCATAGCATAGTTAAAGGGGAATCAAGTGTACTCTAGACTCGGTTATGGAGAGAAAAGTCTAAATTGTTTTTGAAAATGAAAGGGTTAATTCTAAGGTTGAATGTACAAAAGTAGTTTGTGATTATATACACAAACGTTTTCACAAAAATAATTCCAAAATCGAAAGCCGCTCCTCAACACAAACGGTAGCGATGAGTGGTACTAAATTGACTATTTGGTCAGAAAAAAACGTTTGCCCAAACTTAAATTGATGAGGCCCAATAATGCAAAACTACAGATGGAACAATCTTGTTATTTAAAACAGTTTTGTACAATGTATTCTAGATGATGTTTATGATAAAGAAATCTTGTTCACAGAAAACAAGGCATTAGTAAGTTCAGATGCAATATGTGGTGTAAAAATTCTCGATTCAAAATATTTAAAGTGACAGTTTGTGCGAGTACACAACCTAGAGGTATATGTGTTTTTTTATATCCAGAGCGTTTCTTGGTATATTTGTGTCGGGGGATGTCTGAAGTTCATTTTTAGCGAGGGTGGACAACTGGCATCCCCCCGGTTACCATGGTAACCAAGACAACAGCCAAGATGGCCGCCGTTTTCTTAACACATGACTAGTCTTAAAATATTTATTATAACTATTTAACACAAACATATATTGACTTAAATGTTCGAAGTAAGTTATGTACATGTGCAAAGCTTTCTAACACACTGACCATCAAGGTCAGCAAAGGTAAAGGTCAAGGTCATTTCAAGATCGAATTGTGAAAAAGTGTTAAAAAATCAGTTATTTACCTCAAATTGTTTTTAATAAATTTACAAATTAATGAAATGTTACATTTAAAGTGCATAGGTCTGTAACGTGTAATTAATTCCTATCATAATAATCCAAAAGAGGACCGCATATGGTGTAATGGTAAGGAATACCAGCCAATTACGTACCACCACCTTATTCTGATTTTTGCTGAAAAATGTTCTAATTGTAATATTATACAAGTAACATGTTTCAATAGACTTTAAAGGCTATTTAGTATTTTGATGTTTAAGTCAATTTACATTGATGCTTCAAATCCTTATTTAATTATTGTGATCATGGTCATGTATGCATCATTGAAATTTATATGGTCCACTATTTATGTCATCTAAATGTTACATACCACCTGAATGTTAAATCTCTTATAGGCATTAAAACCTGAATGACAATAAGATGATTTAAGGCAACAAAAGTAGATTAAGTGGTGTTATATTCCAAAATGTTCAGAAAATTCTGTGTTTTTTAAAACTGGTGCTTTACACTTCAAAAACTTGGTGCGGACCAAATAATCCAAGATGGCACCCAAGATGGCGCTTAAGATAATAGATTGCCACCATAAATTGCAAAGTCATATTAAATATTATAGTCGAATATGCCAATTATCCTTCAAAGGATAAAAGTGAAAATTCACATGGATATTACATCTCCAATGATGTACTTAAAAGTGAAATATGACATTGACCCATTCAATGTTAAGGTCAAGGTCATTTCAAGGTGGAAGAACAAAACAAAAACTAAACTTTCTGTATACTTTTCTTCTTTCAAAGTTGTTTGTGTTTAGTTTCGATGAACAGTTGTGGAAAAACTGTAAATTGTATGTTATTTCACTTAAAATGATGTTAAAGTGTATCTTTTTATTTATATTTATTAAATCATCATTAATTGTAACACTATAAAGTTGAATTGGTGATCTCACGATTGTTATTGCTGTTAGATTCGCGAAGAGATGCGTTTTTGTGTCTATATCTTCTTTTAAGAAGTTTTTTTTGAAAGTTTATCACGGCATGTTCATTCACAATATGGTTACAGAGCTGGCCGTCATATATGTTCATTATATTATTTCAGTAATCAGAGAAAAGTGCAAGATTTAATTTAAACAACTGGTGCAATTACACTACATATTGCCAAATGTTGTTGCCACAATGTGCGACCAAGACCCGATTAATTAGGCTTACTTTGATAACACAAAACCTATATGCCAGAATATGATTGTTATGGCACTGCGTACGCTTCATTAGAGGGACAAATTGGTTTGTTTGGCTCCAAATGGGCTTGTTGGCTGCAAACATGTGGTCTATTAGGCATTGAGTAGTCTAAATAAGAGTTGCATATGTGTTTGATTGGCTCTGAATGGGCTTTATGGTGCCAACATGTGGTATGTAAGACACTGAGTAGTTTTAACTAGAGTTGCATATGTGTTTGTTTGGCTCTAAATGTCTTTTATGGTGCCAACATGTGATATGCAAGACACCCAGTTATCAGAACTAAAGTTGCATATGTGTTTGTTTGGCTTCAAATGTGCTTTATGGCTGCTAACATATCGTATGTTAGGCACTGAGTAGTCTATATTACAGTGGTATATGTTTTCCTTGGCTCTAAATTGATTTTATGGTGCCAACATGTGGAATGTAAGACACTAAGTAGTCTTAACTAGAGTTCCATATGTGTTTCTTTGGCTCTAAATGGCTTTTAGGGTGCCAACATCTGGTATGTAAGACACTGAGTAGTCTTGACTAGAGTTGTATGTGTGTTTGTTTGGCTCTAAATGGTTTTTATGGTGCCAACATGTGGTATGTAAGACACTGAGTAGTCTGAAGTAGGGTTGTATACGTGTTTGTTTGGCTCTAAATGGCTTTTATGGTGCCTATATAGTATATAAGACATTGAGCAGTCTGAACTAGAGTTGTAGTATGTGTTTGTTTGGCTCTAAATGGCTTTTATGGTTCCAACATGTGGTATGTAAGACACTGAGTAGTCTTAATTAGAGTCGCATATATGTTTGTTTGGCTCTAAATGGCTTTTATGGTGCCAACATGATGTATACAAGACACCCAGTTATCTGAACTAGAGTTGCATATGTATTTGTTTGGCTCTAAATGTGCTTTATGGTTGCTAACATATCGTATGTTAGGCACTAATTAGTCTATATTACAGTGGCATATGTGTTTCCTTGATTCTAAATGGCTTTTATGGTGCCAACATGTGGTATGTAAGACACTATGTAGTCTCAACTAGAGTTCTATATGTGTTTCTTTGGCTCTAAATGTCTTTTAGGGTGCCAACATGTGGTATGTAAGACACTGAGTAGTCTTGACTAGAGTTGTATGTGTGTTTGTTTGGCTCTAAATGTCTTTTAGGGTGCCAATATGTGGTATGTAAGACACTAAGTAGTCTGAAGTAGGGTTGTTTATGAGTTTGTTTGGCTCTAAATTGCTTTTTTGGTGCCAACATGTGTTATTTAAGACACTGAGTAGTCTAAATAAGAGTTGCATATGTGTTTGTTTGGCTCTAAATGGCTTTTATGGTGCCAACATATGGTATGTAAGACACCCAGTTATCTGAACTAGAGTTGAATATGTGTTTGTTTGGCGCTTAAGGGGCTTCATGGTTGTCAATTTATGTGGTCTATTTGGCAATGTGTAGGCTTTTCTAGAGCTTGACACTATATGAGTTTTATTGGAGCTACAATGAGATTTACTAGGCACTAAATTTACTTTGATACTACCATTTGTGGATTTGTTTGGCACTAAATAGTCTCCATATAGCAAAACTGTGGTTCATTTAATACTTTATCGACTCGAAAGACTCCCATTAATGGCATGTTTAACTCAAAACTAAGTAATACAATGTTTATTGAATACAAGGCAGACTTGAACAGAGCCAGTCGTTGATGACTACGTGGCCGATTAGGATTGGTAGTAGACAAAATGTGGTTGATTAAGCTCTGGGTTGGCCTTAGTAGAACCTTTCTTGGGTTTTAATAATAAGTAGGCTTGACCGAACAAATTAGATGGGAGTATTAAGCTCTTAAAAAAAGTTGTTGAGTACCCATTGTATCTAAAATAGACAATTTGGAATTGGCTTGGCACTGAAAAAGCACTCGGTATGCTTAGGTAGCAACATTTAATGGTTTGCTAAACAGTTATACATTAAACATGAGCCTAAATACTTTGGGGTTGTTGGTTCCAAACTGTTTACAGACTAGGTCGGTAAAGCACTGGATTAACTTGAACAGTGGTTAGCATCCGACTGAATGGATTTATGTGAAATTTACACAAATAGTATACATGTAGTTTGTTAAGCACTGGATGAGGTCAAGTGAGGTAAATTGTAATAAATCTGTTGTTGTTTTTTTATATGAAAAAAGAGATGATATATGATTCTAAATGCTCTTTGATTTTAATTATCTTTTGAGAAATCCAGTCAAACATCGTGATGTTATAAATAACACAGTTGATATTGTTGATATTCGCATTTTAAAATTCAAATGATCATTTCGTCCTTGTTTCTGAATTGTTTAGTTTTGTATATCAATATTATGAAGTTCATTACCAAACAGTTATCCTCTATTCTTTAAGATGCATATTTAAAAGTAAAACATTTACAATGTCAGATAAAAGCCTCTTTGGAGCAGCCTGTTTTTGGTAACATGTATTAGGATGACACCACGCCTAGCTGCTTTCACAAACACTTAAAACGGTTCACTGTTAAACTAAAGAGCCCATAACGTTTCTACAACATCTTGTGAAATCAAATTCAAATTAATTAAAAACATTATTTTACTTTCAAATGACCTTGAAAAATTCAGTAATGTATGCTAACAAAAAGCACATTGTATAAAAGATACACTTTCAATTGAGTGTAACCAACTTAGGCTAGCAAATTTGCCATACAACTATTGTTATAGCAGCCTTTCGTTTTAATGGCATTCAAAGCTGCACTTTCACATATTTATCGTTTTAACAATTTTTTTTTCTTTGAATTAGCCAATTTCTGCATGAATGTCTGCAAACCAGTTATATTAGACTGCTGACAAAATATCCAATCTCACTTTATTATATCTACGTTCAAAAATTGATATGTTATGGCTTAAAGGATTAATAACGTTTTAAGAAAAAGAAATTTCCCGCAGTAAACCAAGGCATTGATGCCAAAATGAGCCGATTCTAGGACATTTTTTTTTTAAAATGTTGAATCTGACACTCTGTGAGAGTGCAGCTTTAAGAAATCATCTGAAAAGTTTACCCTAAAATATTTTTTAAATGAGGGAACAGTTTACATTTCTGCCACAAAACATTAAACGAAAATTATTTTCAAATTTGAGGTATTTTTCATACTCCAACCTTGAAAGACATTGACCTTGACCTTTGCTGACCTTGATGGTCAGTGTGTTAGAAATCTTAGCATATGTTCATAACTTAGTTCAAACATTTAAGTGAATTAATGTGTATGTTAAATAGTTATAATAAATACTGTAAGACTAGTCATGAGCTAAGAAAACGGCGTCCATCTTGGTTGTTGTCTTGGTTACCATGTTAACCTGGGGGATGCCAGCTGTCCACCTTCGCTAAAAATAAACTTCAGACATCCCCCGACACAATATATCAAGAAACGCTCTGGACAAAAAATGCACACAAATACCTCTAGGGACTAGACTTGATATGTTTATTTAGGAGCGTACTTTACTCTGGTTTTAATTAGACTTACAGTCCGAGTACTTTTACAATTTAAACAGTAAGTATTTAAGATGAACTCACAGTATGATTAAACTTATGTTGTCAAGACAACATTCGAATTTTAAAATTTAATAAACAATACAACTGTATTAACAGTGATATCATCTTGTAAAAGCTATTGAAAACTACAATACAACACGCGATTTAGTTATCTATTATAAAATAGAAAAACTATTTACTGATTTGATATTGCAATTTGCGTAAAAAAGAATATAAAAGGATCCTCGAAACCTTTTCAAGACCTTCAATGTAAGAAAATGTATCAATGAAAACAATACTGATCCATGTGTCTAAGTATATGCTTATATATTATACTGTTCCACATGCTTTATAGAACGACCCCTTTCCCTCACTGTTTGTCTTGAAATGTTCAACTATTTTATTTCAGTCTAGATCATTCACGATGTCAACATCTATCCCTCAAGAACCTTTTCTTTTCTGTTCGTTGGTGATCCGAAAATGTTTTAACCCCTCAATATCACGACTCCTGGTCATTATTCTTTAGATGTGACTCATTTCCTCTAAAAAGTGCACACCCCCATTCGAATAATGACTCCCCACAACATGTCAATACAAAAGTAAACCCCACCAAACAGAACCGACCATTTTATGTTGTAGTTTAAATAAATACATATTATGTCAACAAGTATGAGTAGTTCAGCTGGCACTGCAGTGCGTTCAGTAAGGCGAGCGTTTACAAAACGCTCGCAAACGTTTTGTTTTGTATCCCTGTTGCAACGCAGCGCATAAAAGTTAAGCTGGAAACCAAACAGCGAACGTTCCCCTCAAACATCTTTACTGAACGCGTTGCTGGTGCAGTGCAGCTATTGCTGTTGATACTAACATTGGTACAACTATAAGTGATATCGATGACCTTGCTACCTTACTACTGCTCCTACTGCTCCTCATTCAACTACTACTACTACTACTACTACTACTACTACTACTACTACTACTACTACTACTTCTACTACTACTACTACTACTACTACTACTACTACTACTACTACTACTACTACTACTACTACTACTACTACTACTACTACTACTACTACTACTACTACTACTACTACTACTACTACTACTACTACTACACTACTACTACTACTACTACTACTACTACTACTACTACTACTACTACTACTACTACTACTACTACTACTACTACTACTACTACTACTTCTACTACTACTACTACTACTACTACTACTACTACTACTACTACTACTACTACTACTACTACTACTACTACTACTACTACTACTACTACTACTACTACTACTACTACTACTACTACTCTACTACTACTACTACTACTACTACTACTACTACTACTACTACTACTACTACTACTACTACTACTACTACTACTACTACTACTACTACTACTACTACTACTACTACTACTACTACTACTACTACTACTACTACTACTACTACTACTACTACTACTACTACTACTACTACTACTACTACTACTACTACTACTACTACTACTACTACTACTACTACTACTACTACTACTACTACTACTACCCTCCGGTCGATCTCCTTCAAAACTAGTTACCCCAGGTCAAAATATATCGACTCCCGGGTCATAATATTTCAAAACCTCTATATGAAGTTAAGAATACAAGGGACCCTTTATCCATAGTCAGTAAAGAAGTCGTCGTATAAGCGAAATATTTGCATGATTACTTTTTTGCTGGTAAATTTTGAAAAATAATGTATTGATCTACATCTTTATTATAATCGTGTATTCTGTTCAATTCTTTTTTAGAAAATATTTCATAAATTACACTAATACAAAGTTGTACATTGAGTACCATTCTGAAAGCTTGACAAAATGCGGCATAAACGTAAGGGTGAGAATCACAGTTAAAATGTGCATACTATAGAAAATAGTTTATGTGGTTAAACCTTACGGTTATACCATGTATTGAAGAGATAAAGTTGAGGAGCCTTTTACAGAAGCTTATCGACAGTTTTACAGTGGACGTGTGAACATATTCATACCATGAGTAAAACTATGTATTTGGTGTGTGTTTGGCTTATGGTGATTTCAGGTAAAATTGCTTAATTAAGAATTTTAGAAGTGACTTATTATCAAGTGTTTCTAAAATACCTTTTTGAAACAACTGTGTGGTTATTGTTTAATCAATTTATCAAAGACAACTCAAATATGTCAAGTTAGCTTACTACTATATAATTATGATGCTACGGGGATATTTTAAATTATTATATGAAACTGTCCTTCAATAATGTATTGGTTAAATAATTCCAGCCATTTCTTAAAAAATGCGATTCACCTCAAATATCTTATATCTCGGTCGGTCGGTCGGTCGGTCGGTCGGTCGGTCGGTCGGTCGGTCGGTCGGTCGGTCGGTCGGTCGGTCGGTCAGTCAGTCAGTCAGTCAGTCAGTCAGTCAGTCAGTCAGTCAGTCAGTCAGTCAGTCAGCCAGCCAGCCAGCCAGCCAGCCAGCCAGCCAGCCAGCCAGCCAGTCAGTCAGTCAGTCAGTCAGTCAGTCAGTCAGTCAGTCAGTCAGTCAGTAAAATATCGTACCATGATTAAATAGTTTGTCATAGAATTATTACATTCAGTCCATTTTCATCAGTTTAATTTGATTTAGTATTTTCTTCTTAAATATGAAAATATATCATCGTTACTTCTGGAAATAAAAAACACCCTTATATTCGCAAAGGTGTTAAACATTATTATTCCATGGGCGTATTTAGTTTGTGCGTGCAATCAGTCAATAAATGAGCGCTGGTGCTGGGCATAACTTACCTCTAAAGAATCATTTAAATTGACTTATCCCTATCACTGATTCTGCTTTAATTGAGAAATGCCCAATAGCATAGCCCATTTATTGTATTAAAATGAAAACAAAAACATATTTTTTTTTATCTGTAACCTCATTCACGGGTCTTTAAACTGCACTTTCATAGAATGATATTTTTATTTTGAGAGTATAGTCATGTAATTGTAAAACAAATTAACATAAACATCTTAGGATAGTATATGCATGATCATGAATTCCTTCTCAAATACTTTTAGATTTTTATTCTGATACTCAATTAAATCAAAGGCACGGAATATTAGTGACTGGGAATTTAATACATGGAATACCCTAATAGTTACTAAACTATGGAACTGGAATATTGTTTTCATAAACAATGCATATGCAAGGATAAAGCATTGAAGCATTTTTTTAGTAAAATCCCTGTAAACTTCTATTAAACTTACTACCAGGGTTTAACCGCTGAACCAAATGTATCCAACAAAATGCATTGGACATGCCAATTAAGTTTACGTTAAAGGTATTTTTCTACAATGACAGGATCTTCACTCAAAAGTCCTGAATCGAATCACACACATACTATATACTATATATTCCCTGAATGTATTGACGGTTCTTGATAGTTACCTCAACCTTTATCACTCGTGGACAAATGTACATATTTATATCAGTCATTTATAAATTTGCAACATGCTCAAGAGTCTGGTCTGAAATTACCGAGACTAAATGAGAAATCTTCATATACACTTTCCGTTCCATTCTCACAAATTGTAGCATGCCGGAAGCATGAACACGCTTTATTTTTGATTGAAAATGTGTAAAGTATGCATGGAAGAATGGTTACAGTTGTTAGTATTTACTTACGCAAGTAAATAGTTTGATGCGTCACAGTCGTACATACCAAAAATGTTAATATTTCATGTAAAGTAAAAACCGATATTAGGCTATTTCAAACTTCAAATATTCTAATGAATGAATTTTAATCACAATAACCTTATTATAGGATGAAAGTGAAATATCATAATTTCATTTTTCAGTTTGATATCAAAATTCAATTGGATCTTCAATACGATCCATGTTTTACCGTGTTTAACCGAATTATCTAGGCTAATATCCGGGTAATAAACCTGTCCAAATCTGATGATCAGAATTTTATTTTTAAACGAAAATATCTAGTTACCAAGCTGTTGCCAAAATGTAAACACAAATATTAACATGTTTTCATTTGGATTCAGTATGCGTTCATTTTGAAACTACTTGTTCCTGTCGACAATATACTGAAAATATGTGTTTTTGTTCAGGTACGGTATATGCATGTCCAGCAAGTTCTCCTCGACTTTTTCAAAGGGTACATGATGACGTTTTAAAACTTTCATTGATTACAACTGTGAAAACTCAAGGCGTTATTAGCTACCAGATTTGGAAGGACGAAACCTTTTTAATGAACATAGATTTATATAACGGTGTGGTTATGCAACAAGACAAATGCGTTCTTACAAACTGCACGAAATGCTGCCAACGGTGACTTTTCCATCACGTTATCAAATGTACAGAGAGTGTCAGCTGGACAATATAAAGTCATCGAAGCCCAATCAAAAGAAGAAAAGGCGTGCACAACACTTTTCGTACTAGGTATTTATCACCCTATGTTTTATCACTTTGCCGTCACTGTTATCTTATCAATTCCTCAAAATGATTCCCTATATATATATATATATATATATATATATATATCGTTCACAGGCTACGAATATATATTTCCTATTCGGTGTGTTAATAAGAGGTTAATACACGGCGTTGCCGGGCCGTTGAGTGATAATTGGCCCAGGCGACTCATAATGGCCGAGAGGTAGTCGAGGGTCATTTTGAGCACGAGGGCCAATTGTGATTCAACGGCCCGGCTACGCCGTGTATTAACCTCTATAACAATTATTTTTCTTTTTTTGTAAGTTTGAGGGCTTCGTAGAAAGTTTACATGCAGTCCAGTTGTGAGTTCTTATTTTCTTCTGGCTTGACTACGATTTATTGACTCTCTCTCAAATTAAATTTAGTTTTTGAGAGTCAGCCAAATGGCAAGCAAAATTGTGTTGTCATTTAATGTTCCCATCAATTTCAATTGTTCATCTTGAAAGATCCAAAACGTCTATCCGAATTTCCTTAGTACAAATCACGGACATCTGTCGTTTAATGTCTAAAATGACCAAATTCAATGATATAAACATTAACACGTAGCACGTGGAACGATTGTTTGTACTTAAACAAACAAAAACCTCGTATTATTAATTCCAACATGTTTGTACAGTTGTTGTTTTCAAGTAGAAAATTTAATTTCACCACGTCCTTTCTTTTGGTTTTAGAATGTCAACAGAAAACAGTGTATAAAAACGCCGCCGTATAGTCCACACTGGTTATCAAACACAAGCATATTTTCCTAAACTGCGTTCGCGTTTGTCTCCCTTTAGGATTATACTAATGAGTATGTTTAGGCAGATCAATAAATTGTGATTATTAAGATGAGACATTATTTAACAGTCGCCAAATTGGATTAAAAGTCGTAAATTGAATACACGTGCGTACTAGTGTATATCCGACATATAAACTAACATCCAAATAACATTCCTGAATAAAGATGATCTCTCAAGCGTCGAATCTTGTAAAGGATGATGATATATGTAAAAAGTGATATTCAGAACGTTAATGTACGTCAGGTATCAGTCGTCGTCGGTCAAAGTCTGTCTATTTCCTGTTAGCTGGTTCCCTACATTATATGATGGGGGTAAAAAAAGCATCTATTAGACTGGTTATTTAAATAGATAATAACAGAGAAAGTGACTGGTTCCCAGATCACTACAGTACGTTCTACGGGTCGCAAAATGATAATCGATTAACGGCCCGGGCCGCAAAACTGTTAATCGCTGAGTCATGCAAATACTCGCGGAATCCTTGCGCACATGTGTTACTATATATAGTAACATACAAAGTAACTATTTAGAGTAATATGTATAATCTGTTGTTTGAAGGAGTTCCAGAACCACCTACCATTTCGTTAAACAATGACCCTTCAGTCGGTGGAAATGTCACTGTCACGTGCAGTAGTACCTCCACAACCACACCGACAAACCACGGGCTTAGTTTATCCTACACCTGGAAGATAGATGGTCAGACAAACCCTGCCGGCAAGCGTTACACATACTCTGCTTCCAGACACCAACTCACTATTTCTAACGTACGGAAGACGGATAGCACCATTGTCATGAAATGTTCGGCAACTGAAAACGTTACTAACGGGTACACGTCGTCCGAGAGTTTAGGATTAACATTAAACGTTCTGTGTATGTACCGTTGTTTATCAACAAAGCGTTTGATGAGGGATTCTGCAATTTAATATTTACAGTAAATACATCATTTCAAACTTCGTGAATATTGTAATTAGTATTAGAGTACATGCAAGTTTTATTAAAATATTTTTCATGTAACATATTTATATCGTTAACAAATAAATAAATGCTTGTTTATTTGATTTATAGGCCCTTTTAAATTATTCTTATGTAATTTTTCTAATTTGTATTTTGAGGTATATGTAAAGTATTGCAATATCATTTCCAAATCTCTTTGACTTAGGAAACACAATCTTGACCTTATGGGGCTATGTTATAAGCCTTTGTAGTTCGATATTTTATTGGGAGTAGATAAAAACCTTTAACAAATATAGAGTTTTTTAAGAATATTATAAAGTCAAAATGACATAAATACACAATTACAAAACAGCATGCAAAATATACCTAAGACAATTGAAAAGGAAAAGATTCTTACCAGGCCAGCTAAATAGTGAATACATGTATAGTCATCAACGTATTAATTGAATCCTTATATATAGCTTTGTCTCTCAAGGGAAGCAAGTCAAAAATAAAGAAGAAAGGAAAAGTTACAAAGGGTTTTATGCATTGTGCAATGACAGTGAATACATGATTTGTTAGATAATGGTGTTTACTGCCATGAGACTCTTATCACACTGAAGCTATTCAAACATAACGGAACATATACCTGGAAAACACTCACACTAGGAATAAAAGACTACCTGGTTATATTAGCTTTAGGTTAGCTGACGCGTCTCATGAGAAAGTCCTGAACTCTGTTCTTTTCACAGTCACGTCTCTTAGTACGAGTCTATGCTTATATTATGTTTTTTATTGTCCTCAGACGGTCCAGTGAGTGGAAACTTCAGCATTGATGCAACGTCTTTTTAAAAGGCAATGATATCTGTCCTTCCAAGTCACGTGACGAAGCTAAATTCATATTGTATCTATTTTTCCTTCAGACGGTCCAGAAAGTGTAGGCTTCAGTCCAGCTACGAAGTCATTTAATTTTAATTATGGTATTGATGTTTCTCTCAGCCGGTCAAGAGACTATAAGAATCAGCTCAACTTCAATGTTTTTAAAGTAGACCATGAACTTTGTCCTCTCAAGTTACGTGTTTTTGGACGAAACATATTTAAATTGTATTTATATATCTCTCAGACAGTCCAGAGAGTGTATGCTTCATTCCCGCTTCTACGTCTTTTAAGAAAACCATGAACTTGTCCTTCCAAGTCACGTGTCTTTGAACAATATATATATATATATTACATTTATATTTACCACAGACGGTCCAGAGATTGTAAACTTCATTCCCGCTTCCTAGTCTTTTACGAAAATCATGAGCTAAGTATGGTATTTATATTTCCCTCAGCCGGTCCAGAGACTGTTAACTTTATTCCCGCTTTAATAGCGTTTAAATAGACAATGAACGTTGTCCTCACCAGTGTCTTTGGGCTATGCTATATTCATAATTATGATATTTACATTGCCTTCAGCTCGTCTAGATACTCTTAGCTCTCTTCCGCCTCAACGTTCTTTTATATTTCCCTCAGCCGGTCAGGAAATGTAAGCGTGAGATCGGCTTCAACGTCTTTTTAAAAGGTCACGAATGTTGCCCCAAGTCACACTATAGTGGTCGAGACTGTATTCATGATATATTTCTATTTTCTTCAGAAGGTCCGTAGAGTGTAATCGTCAGCCCCACAGCCGAGTTCTATGATAAAGTACTCAACTTTGTTCTTGCGCCAATCACGTGTATGTGGACGAGGCTGTGTATATCTTATATTTCTATTTCCCTCTGACGGTTCAGACAGTGTCAGCTGCAGCCACGTCTTTTCAGAAGCCCATGAACTCTTCTTTCGCTGCAATCACGTGTCTGCGAACGGGGCTGTATTTATGTTATTTAAATTTCCGTCAGATGACCCGGATTCTAAGCTTCAGTCATGTCTTTTTAGAAAGGCCATATATGTCGTTCGTGCCCAAGTCCTTTGTCTGCGTAGGATGCTGTATATTTGTTGAATTGTTTTTTTTCCTCAGACGGTCCAGACAGTGTAAGCTTCAGCCCCAATATCACGTCCTATGAAAAGCTCCTGAACACTATTCTCGACCCAGTCATGTGTCAAGCTGACTGTAACGGGTGCAGCTTCTCGTGGTCAAGCGGACAAACTACCATTGTAAACACAGATGTTCTGAATTTGATGGCGCTGTCAGTTAATGAAGCTGGTCAGTATACGTGCATGGCATCTCGGACCGGGGCTACGACAAGGGAAAAAACACTCAGTATTAAAGTCATACGTGAGTGTAACGTTTTTTGAAAGTACTTTCTTAAAGATTTATAAAGTGTAGTTATCAAGGGTACACTGCTGTTGATCAGACCAAAACAGCTTATTCTCAAATATGATATCACTCTTTTTTCATACAGCTTATAAAAGCGAATACATCATCTGAATACAAAAGAGCTGTACGGTTGAAACAACGTTTATACTGCCTTAAACTCTTAAGAGTCAGTATCCGGCTTAAAAATCATAAGCATGTATTTCCGAAATGAGAACCAATGCGTTTTGTATGATTTAACGGGTGTAACTTTAATCAATGACTTTTCCTATCAGACGGTCCAAGCAGTGGGTCATTGGATCCAACGGATACACATTATACAGTTGAAATTGGTGAGACCTTAGCTACAGTAACCTGCTCAGCGTCCTGTTGGCCTTGCTCATACATGTGGACAGGGCCCGGGCCTTTTTCTTCCTCAGAGCAAACTATCAGCCTACAAGGAGCTACAAAGGCGTCGGACGGGAGGTATACCTGTACTGCAACCAATGGCAGGACATCAACCGTTAGCTCTACCTACTTTGATGTAAACGTTGTTTGTAAGTTGTTTATTAATTTATCTAAATTTGGCATAAAAAAAACCTGTTTCGTAAAATCTTAACCTTAAATGTTTAAGAACCGTAAATTTTAAACCTTTTAGAAACTATCGATTTTATCATTTGTTGATTTCAGCCTAACGCTTTTAACAACCTACCTTTGCGTTTTATGCTTCCGAATATTCGAAATACATAGTCAAACGATCACATAAATTTTTGCCTCAAACGATATAGTAAGCATTTAAGGTAGCGTATTATTAATGAATGTGTAAATCATAAAAATATTTACATCAATAGATTTAAACTTCTAGATTTCCATGAAGTTTGTAAACAAGAATCGGGATCTATAAATGGAGATGTTTATACAATAAATTTATTTTGTATTTTTCTTTTTTTGTGGAAAATAAACTTTGATTGGCATTTGAGAATTCTTGAAATAAGCGACGTAAAAACTGCATTTCGACTAAAATGTACAAATCCTATGGAGACAAAATCTGGCTGTGTTAAAAGAAAAAGCACCTTACATTCTTATGATAAAGCAGCCATTGGCTTACGAAATATGGCAAATATAAACAGTGACGTCCTTTTAATGTTCATTAAGATAGCTAATACACAAACATATTAATGAATGTGTAAATCATAGAAATATTTACATCAATAGATTTAAACTTCTAGATTTCCATGAAGTTTGTAAACAAGAATCGGGATCGATAAATGGATATGTTTATACAATAAATTTATTTTGTATTTTTGTTTTTTTGTGGAAAATAAACTTTGATTGGCATTTGAGAATTCTTGAAATAAACGACGTAAAAACTGCATTTCGACTAAAATGTACAAATCCTATGGAGACAAAATCTGGCTGTGCTAAAAGAAAAATCACCTTACATTCTTATGATAAAGCAGCCATTGGCTTACGAAATATGGCAAATATAAACAGTGACGTCCTTTTAATGTTCATTTAGATAGCTAATACACAAACATATATACATATTGCATGTGACAGGTGTATATCATGATATAGGCAAAGCAAATCTTATCATAGGTTTTTATATCATTCTTTTTCAGAAAAAAATGCTTAAATTTAAAACTGAAGCAAATTATGCAATATATATATATATATATGAAATATGTGAAAATGACATGTAGAAATGGTTAACTAAATTATACGTATTTTTATATAATCAATTGTTTTCTTCATCTTAAAATAAGAAACTGAAATCATTTATATCTAAAAGATTCCTAGGGCTATACAAATCAATTTCAATAAAAATACTAAAAGAAACTAAGTATTTTATTTGCCAAACACTTATATACTCTTCTTAAAGTCTATGTGTACAATAAATACAATAAATGTGATTTATGTTAGTTAATTGTTTGCGGAGTCATTGGTTATTATTTCTCAAATTATAACTAAGTAAGGATGCGACCTATAAATCTAAGACATAATAATTAAAATGATAACATTTAGATAAACCTTAATTTCAAACCTATAACCTTTGTAAGTTTGGATTACTACTTTGCATAACATAGGCATATTTTCCAAATAAACCGATGTTTTTTTGTTTGCAATAAGAGTTTAAAATTCATTTATGTTTTGTATACTTTATATATTAAATTCATTTATATCAGTTTACTAGTTAAGCAAATTGTAAGAGATAGAAAATTTATGATGTAAACATTTCGATGAAATGCATTTCGTCACTTAAAGACCTTTGTTGCGACAACTTAAATGTTTTTATCTATAAATCGATACTACAGAAGGGTTGTTGAAAGTTGATCTAACATCACTGATGTGATGCACTTTTAATAAACTATTTTTGTAATTTTGCTCCTAAATTAGACTGAATAAAATATGCGTTTGAACTTATATCATAAACATGAATGTTGAGGGTAAAAACAACTTCACACATGGGTTTATGAAAAAGAAATCAGCTATATAGCTATCGATCGAAACTAATATTCATCGGTTACCAATGGAAGATCTAAGGAAACCAGGGAAGATAATAATTGTTTTAGAAACGGTTAAGTCTTTGCGTTAAACGAAAAATCAATACATTGATGCATATGTATCGGTAGCACTTATTACGTGACTTGTTGCTTAATATCGATTGAACAATAGTTCATTGCATTACTCAAGTAAGCACAACACACACACACGCACGCACACACGCACGCACGCACACAATTAACTCCTGATTTGGTGTCATATGAACTGTACAAGATTTAGTGACATTTAACCTAAAATATTATCGATTAATGCATTTTAACAATGTCTGAATATATCGAAATGCCTTTATATCTGAGCGTCAAACACATTTATTTGTATCAAAAAAATTGAGTTCGAAAAATATGTCAAGAAAAATTAAAAAGCGGAATATTTTAACAAAATTATGCAGCCTTCATGAGCATTACACTCCATCCTTTCTTAAACAGCCTGAATTTTCACCTGAACATGCTTCTAGTTCAAGTTTCTGAATGAATAAGAAAAATCTAAACACAGCGATCCCGTTTACTGACCAACATTTGAAAGGAATGTAATCACGGTCAGGAGTACAGTCCCGTTTAACTGTACATAATGTTGATAATATTATTAATAATTTGGGAAAAATAATGACTTGATATCGTGCAATAGTCGTAGGAAAAAAATAGGTGTCTTGCGGCGATAGATCAGTCGTGGCTTGAAATTCGAACTTTCTTATTTTATTCCACGAAATATTCATCGACCTTTTGTCTTACTGGTGTTTTGTCAATATTATCGTTACACAAATATACGATATTTACAAAATTCGTACGACAATTTACCTGACGTGGTTGCAAAAGGATTGGTGGGATTCTTGTACTATCGCACGATAATGGCACGACATTCGCGATATTTACTTATTAATGCGAAAATTCGCATGCTACACTCAAATTACTCCTGCGTTATTCGTGTGTTCCTCCTCCATATCTACAGACCTGCGACATAACCATGATTTTTTCTTCCTTCTCTGTCCGTTCAAGTCCTGAGAACATCTTAAATTTCATTTGACCACTTTTACACCATTGCTTTTGTCCCACGCAATGTTTATTTTGTACGAGACAATTATCATGGGTTTCATTGAACGGCTAACAATACAAAACTGAATAAACGCCTTCTATGATTCGACATAGTTACCTAGTTATTGACCTGAGATGGCATAAATTCACAAATTGCAATACTACATATAGACAAGTATTCTGACAAAGTTTTATAATTATAATTAGATGAAAACTTTTGCAAGATACAAATGCCGCTGCATCAAATACAGGTTATCACCTTGTAACTGGGCCGATCCAGAATGCTGGAGTAAGTATAATGAAACAATATGAAACCAACCTTGCATAAAACAATAAATGTTTATGACAAACATTCTGGGACATTAATTTGAGTCCTGAACGTAGTATGTTTAAATATAATACTTTTTGCTGTGAATAATTTCTTGACTGTCGCTTGTAACTTTCGTTATATGTATTAAAGACGTTGCCTTTCATTAGGTGTTATCTAGTCTGTGGCTTGGCCTGCCTTTATATAACCGTTCTACGTTTTAAAAACGATGATTCAAAAGAACGCTGACATTTTCAGTAAATCAACATTTCAATAGAAAGGTATTGTGGTAAACATCATTGTAAATTGGAATCATCATTATCACAGGAAGTGATATAAAAGACAATATCGCAAATTACCATGAGAGTTACATATACAATGCAATGTGTTTGATTTGTTCAAAGAAAACGCATTAACAAACTGAGCACGCTGTGTGCGAGAACAGCACTTTGTGCAGACACAGGTTATCAATAAAATGTGTAAGCATTACATCAGAGCTACTGTACTAACTTTTAATATAATTTTCTCCAGATAGACTGCTAATAAAACGCACAATGTATTTGCCATTTTGTTCACAATGAGTGTACACAATTGTGCTGAACTATTTCAAGCACCAATGCGAAATTATTTAACGACATTAATTTAGGAATGAGATATTTTGGTTGCTGATATATAATGGTAACAAATTGGTTATAAGGCTTATAAGATTCATATATGTTTTCAGATGGACCAGAAAGCATAACTTTCAACATAACCTTAACTACTATAAGACAAAGAGAGGGTTCATTGTTCCTGCCGGTTGAATGTCAGTCCGATTGCAAGGGTTGCACGTTTACATGGAACAAAGACGGTGCTCCGTTTACAAGCACAGCTATATTGGATCTGACTACTTTGCAGAAATCGGAGGCTGGGGTTTATTCGTGCACAGCGTCAAGGACCGGAGCACAATCAATGGACAAACAACTTGTAGTCCAAGTTATATGTAAGCTAGTAACGCCCTCCTATACAAAATGAATGACTGTTCAATCATTATCAAAAGTTTCTAAATGACCGTTTAAAATTCATGATCGGGGCTATGTATTTTGATATGTTTATCAGATATTGTATCAACCACTTTCGAAATACCTTCATTCGTTTCGTTATGAAGATCATCATGCTATTTTAGAACATTTTGTTTTCAAAACGATGTAAATCGTTTAATGAACGTAGTTTATATTAGACCTTTTTATTGTAATGCGTCTTTGATGATGTGTGTCCTTAGCTGCCTATTTACTTTGTATTGTTAACCATTCAAAGGTAGAATATCGAAAGGACTACTTAATCTGACAAATTTAAATATCATACAATGCTAAATCACGAGCCACTCCCAATAACCACTTTGCGGAAAACTGTTGCGTTCTATTTGCTCCCCTTCTAGTCATTGTTTTTACTGTTTGATGTTATAACAAAGTGAGCAAAATATTTTTTTTTTAAACTGTGAAGAACAGAAGATACTTATTATCATATTCTACCTACAAAATATGCGGTTCAAATATTCTACGTAAACCGTGACGTCGCGTTATTATTTCTGTGCAAAATGCTCTGTGTTGTTCATGGTTATGTGTAATAGGGTGATTATACTTTACTGTTGTGTTATTTTGGTTTTAAAGTAACCAGTTTCGATATCTTTAGCAACGTCCGGGAATTTTAGACTGTCTCTCGTCCATTCCCCAGTATCTAAGAGTAAACAATAAAATTCATGTTAATAGCCTGCGTTGAATGGAATGAATGTAAAAATGTTTATCGTACATTTAAACTAACTTATAAACGTACATTTAAACTAACTTATAAACGTATTTGACATATGTTAAACATCTTACAAATAATACCAATATTTCTATTTGTCCATTTGCTGTTTTTGATATCTATATATTAACCTACGCCTACTATAATGTATAGCGAAAATTTACGTTCATATGGTGGAATACGCACTGGGCGGTGACAAAATTGTTATTTTGATATTGCTCTCTGATTTGTTCAGCGCGATGTCAGTTAACCACTGGTAACCACATTCTGTTCAAAAATAATATAATGAAATTCAAAATGCTCTCTATATGGCAAGATCATGTTATGGCAACCAATGGTAAATTGTTAAAAATGGTTTGGGTCTGTTATCAACAATAATGATTTGATATATTATCCATATTTGTAAACAATAATTCTCTTTAAGGTTGTGTTAAACCGTATGCATGAAATTCCCGGCAAACCATCGTATATATTTATGCATGGATATCTATTTTTCAAACAATGCAGACGGACCTGATCTTGCAGCCGTGCTTCCGGCCAATACCCTGTATGCACTGAACGACGGCAGCACTATGGACAGCGTAGTTTGTTCATCTGACTGCTTCCCGGCGTGTTCTCTGATGTGGCTTCCGTCTTCGTCAAGTTACCAAGGAAACCTCAGTCTAGGCGTCCTTCACAAGGAGTCCGCCGGGCTGTACATATGTGTAGCAAGTAACCCGGAATGGAGCGAGAAATCTGTTAATGTTACCATTACAGTCCAGGTTAGATGTAAGTTGACAGTTTTAGATACTGAAATGTGACGATAATAATATTAAAGTGAATAGAGATATAATAAAACTTCTCTCAGACACCACCTGAACAGAGGAATGGCTAAATGCGACTCAACATTTTAAAGTGACACTCTTATTCAAAATCAATACATGTACAACAAACAGAAATATTGAGTGATAAAACCTAAACTACTTACTATATAATGCATTAATGGAAAATATTAATTACTTATAACAGGATTGTAACCGTGTTTAAATAGCTGAAAACGCAAACATATTGAATGATTGGTGAATGCTAAAAGATTTACTGTGATCTACTATAGTCTCATAAGGTAGAAATTCCCTTTTTTCCGCATCTTTCTTTCAAATTGACATCGATATCCTTAATAAAAACCATTGTTTTCGACATTTTATATACTGTTTTGGTATATAAAAAACAAATACATTATTCGCGGTAAACCTTATTTGGGAGTAAGAGTGCATCTTTAAGGAACTGTTTTTACTTGTTCAAGGGCCATTACTCATGTTAATACGGCAGGTGCACAAACGTCCATGTCGACAAACATAACTATGAAGAGACATGATTGTAGTTTCACTGTCATTGGTGTTATATGCGGCCGTAACGATTTGTTTGACCGAGTGAAATGTTACAAAAAATGAAGGAGCACAGCAACACTTGCTGACAAACATATCTATCAATTTTCACGTGTGTAGGTTCAGATCATTTGGTGCTATATGCGAGACATGTTTTAAGACCATTGTTTTAATTGCAAGCGTTATAACGTTTGTTAAAGAAGGCAAATGTACGAAGAATTGCAAGTGCAGAATTTCCAATGCTGACCAACATTTTTGTAAACTATAAGGAGTGTAGATGTAACATTTTAAGCTACATGCAACACAATATATTTCAGACCATTTTTACTAATTGAAGGGTCATAACTCGTGTTAGACGATGAGAAATGTCACATATATATATATATATATATATATATATATATATATATATATATATATATATATATATATATATATATATATATGTATTATCATTCAGGAACTTGAATGAATTATGCTACTTGAACTATTGCGATCAATATATAAGTTTTTGTAAATAATGTACATGATTTTTTCCATATTAAAATAATATACATTTGTTTAGAGAGAACCATCAGTCTACATCCTCAATGATTTTAACACGGATTTCGAAGAATATCGAAAGTTTTAGTAGTCATATTTTGCAGTGAAACTTAAAGATATGTGTTTTCAACTAATCAACATACCTAATTAATGAAGTAAGATAACTCTATTTTGCATATAATGCAATTATGGCCCCTAAAATATTCGACTAAGAATTTCTGGTAGAGGTTTTGTATGTAAGCATACGTAGGCTAATATCTCAGCGACTAAGTAATGTACTGCAATGTGTCTTTATACATAGGTACTCAACCGTTCAATCTACTTGATTAAATTTATTAGATAACTCTATTTTTCATACAATGCAAATTATTGCCCCCAAGTATTTGCCTTAGAAGTTCTTTTTTAAGTTTTGCATGTAAGCACACATAGGTTAATAGCTTTCCAATTTAATGATGTAATAAGCTTTATACGACAGTACTCAACCGTCGAACCAACTTGATTTATCGAGTTTGATTACTTGTAGGTAGTTTTTGCACAATGCAAATAATGGCCTTTTTTTCTAATACATTCTAGTTTAGGTTTTACATGTTAACATTTTTAAGTCAATATCTCACCAAATACAATATGTATTGCATTAAATCTTTAGTTATGTGTTTCTAGCAAGAAATCCTGGTTATTGGCTTGCATGTTAGCGTTTGTATGTCAATATCTCGGTGAAATAACTATTTGGTGGCTTGCTTATGGCTCCCAACCATCCAACCTACTCAACCAAGACAGTTTATTTTTTTGCATGTTATGCACATCCAAATGATGCAAATGATGACCCTTCTTTATTCTGCTGAAATATTTTGGTTTAAAGCTGTGAAATAGTGGAGCGAGCTGTTTCTGTGACAGCTCTTGTTGTAGTATACATCGACGTACCAGAACACGAAAACTAGAATGTTTACCAGATTTATAAACCCCCACGATTTAACCTTATTGCTATTTTATACGATTTGTTTTTAAACTGGCACACTGAATGATTTTAATTGATACTGTTGCTTAATGAGAGTTGTTATACATTTAACGTTTTGATTGTTAATACTTACTTAATGCAATACTATTTGAGCATGGACCGTTTGGGATTTCATAGTTTCTAAGCAATCTATGACGATCTTGGCAAGCACGATTTTGCATTTTCTTTCATCGAAATGCTTCATTAAACATATGTAAAAGCACACCATCTTTTGTGTAAATATTTTCTTAAAATGGAATCTATCATCTTAAGCGACGATTTATTATTTGGAATCACACGATATGAGTATATGTAAATATGTCTGCAGATGGTCCGGAGAGCGCTATTCTAAACGTTTCTTCCCCGTTCACTGTGACAGAAGGGGAAACAATCCAAAGCATAGGATGCACTTCCGACTGTTGGCCTGTATGTGGACAGAAGTGGATGAACGCCGCAAATGTTACAATACAATCCTCTGGCACGCTTTCACTTGAGAGAGCTACCAGAGACAATGCTGGAAGCTATGTATGCATCTTAGAAAACACCGCGGTAGAATACACGAAAAAGGCCGAGACATCTTTGATATTGATAGTCGAATGTAAGTGTAAGGCGATAGATTAATCGTTGATATCAGGTTCCTTGATCACACGTTCAATAAATGCTCATTATAGCTGATTTAAATATTGAGTTTAATAGAATACGCGTATACCTTCATTTTGTTTCCTTTGCAGCTCTCGATGAAAATCATTGTATTACCCCATACAGATGTGAATTAATGGGAAAATTTTAACTTCAGGTCACCAACAATTTAAACATTTTTATGGTTTAAACCTTTGTATAATCGTCTCTTTTAAAACTTAAAACTTCAGACCCCCCTGATGTTCACGTACAGACCACAAACACAACATCCGATGACACTTCCGCTGTCTTAGAATGCATTGCAAACGGTGTGCCGAACTCATATACATACACCAATTGGAAACAGGAGTGGCCAGGCTTTAATTTAGCCAGAGTCATTCCTAAAAGTGGATATTCAACATTACGCCTCACAAATCTTTCGTACGAATATTCTGGAATATATACATGCTCGGTCAGTAATGGGGTAGTGCAGTATCCAACTACAGAGACTGTCATGGAAGCATCAGCGTACCTGTTTGTGAAAGGTACATACATAGTGTTTTAGTTTGTTGTGGCTGTTTATAACACTATGTTTAACAATTAAGTGTTTTGCCTGCCTAGTGCATTTACAATATATAGATATAATAATATTTCGAGTAAAGTAAATGCCATAGGGGATCAAATAAGCATTGCAAAGTTTTATTAGGTTTACACTTAATTGATGTATTGGTATGCTAAATCATTCCACTATTAGGTGTTGTGTAATTCAAGTTTGCTAGATTAATACCACAAGTTAAAATGAACCATACATTTCTGATATATCTGACAACTAAATAAAAAAATACCAGTAACTTACTAGAGAATCATATACGCTTAACATAAGTTCAATCATTAGGAAAATATTCAGACGAAAAAGGAGGTGACACCACACGACATAAGGATAATAACATACGATACAGACAAGAATACTCGTAATTGGAACTCCTGAACAAAACAAATGTCATAATATAATATATAGAATAAATAACATAATATTAAGAAGCATGGATTCGACATCTATTTTTAAACTTATATTTGACACTCTTCAACAAAACATACGTCACATAAATAATAAAGAACGTATGGCACAAATGAAATGGTTATAAGAAATTACTTAAGGAAACAAACAAGACACAAATAAACTATTTCTCTTAAGTGTCCAATATTGGTTGGTAAGGGTGGGTTTGACTTAAAACAGTTAAAAAGTTTCCGCCACTTACACTTTTAATTGTTATGCTATTAACGGATTTGATATTGTTTATTGTTTGTCCGCAAACCGTGTAAGTCATATTGATATGTTTCGCTGTGTCTGTTCCCCAATAGTGTAAGGAAGCAGAGACGCATACACTATATTCCTTTATCACATATTTCATATGCAACTTTTCCTTGTGAGGTCGATGCTCATTAGTATAAAAAGGTAAACTCAGTAAATGTGATTGGTTTATATATCGACCGGGATTCCATAAAAATTGAAAATCGTAGTTGCATTTCTTCTATTATTTCTATGTTTTTGTTACTAGCTTTCTTCGCATCATATTTTAAAATATTAGCCCTTAACTGTAAATATTATTTTCCATTTATATATTTGAACGCATTTTTGACAGAGAAAAAAACGAAATAAAAAAACACGTCTTCAATTATTTGTTATTTTAGATGCGCCTGTTGTACTCTTTCCTCAAATATCGCATGATGGCGTCTTCGTTGTATCTGGCAAACTTGGAGACACACTATCATTACAAGTAAAGATATACTCCAATTACGGAAGTGTGGTCGCCAAATTAAAGGACTCCGGTAATAATACCAGCGAGAACACGAGCATTGCGATTGATGTTTTTGAAACTTCAGTGGAATTACCTGTTATGGGTCATGTTCGTAATGACAGTGGATTCATTTTAAATATCACAATAACCATAGAGGAAGCAGATGATTTTACTTTCTACCCTGTCAGTATTGAAAATGATTTCAAAGCCACTTTATTAGACATCGAAGTTAAAGCAGAAGGTTTGCAAATTATGATTCGAAATGCACTTGTTTTTTAATTGATTGAAACAATTACTATTTGCATTTTTTAAATTTCTATCATGAACAAGCTTACGACAAATGCCGTTATTACATGAAATACAGTACAAAAAGTACATTTAACTGCAAGTCTATACATTGAATATTATCATTCACATGATAAATTTAAATTAGTTTGTCTCAATTGATACATAATAATTGTTTTGCATTAGTGCTTCTTACAATAATACAGTTAAAACGATAGCAACATTATAAATCTTAGACATATTGTACTCGTTTATGTATCAAATATGTATTTGTGAATTGAAACATTGAAGGTCCACCTGAAACCCCACTGGATTTTTCGATAGAAGAAGTAATGCAGAATTCAATTGCCATTTCTTGGTTTGGAAATTTTAATGGTGGATTCAAACAGACATTTGCTATACAAACCAGCAAGGACGATGTTAGTTGGCATAATTTTACATTGTTTGCTGAAGTCGTACCGAACACAAAGCAACAATACAACCAAAACGTTGATAAATTGGAACCTACAACAAAATATTATCTTCGCATGTACGCGTTCAATAAGCTTGGTGTAAGTGAGCACACTTACACTTTACAGGCTACGACTCCTGCTCCCCTGGGTAATATACATGTATTAGTAACAAGAAACTTTGTGTTATCAATAATACTCAAACCATGGAATGTTGTCATCCGTTTGTGTTCGTGCATATTATCGTAGCTTAGTTCTTGAAAATATATTGAAACTTTATCCTACCTGGTATGTAACAACAATAATTGTATACATAAATCCAACTGATACAGAGACAGTTATTCCAAATGGTTTAAAGGGTCTGTACTCCGCCTGATGAAATAGCGAAAAATAAAGAAAATTTTCGAAAACTGACATAAACTTGGTATCGATGTGTACAACGCATTGAAACTTACTAACTGAAGTACCACATAGTTTACAATTAATTTACTTTTCGCAGTTTTTTCGTATTTTCCATTAAAAAAGGTTACTAGGTATGTCTACCTAGTGGTATTCATTCCTAATGCGTGGATGGCTAGTTGTTTTTAAAGTGATATTACCGAGTGAGGTAAAAAGCTTAAATATTCCAACCGTTTAGGATAAGTCTTCGTAGAACAGTGGATACAACACTGGACTGCAAATTTGGCGACACTGTTTCGAGCTTGGTCTCCGACTCGATTTTTTTTACATTTTGGTATTTTTTTAACAATTACGATATCAAACAGTAAAACACTTTATGAAATAATTGTCCTAAAATTTAGGCGATGTGCAATAGAAAATCATTTTACGTTATTCACAGACTCGACACCGTCTCCAGCAGCGATGATAGGTGGACTTGCTGGGGGAATTTCTGCAGTTTTAATACTTGTGATTGTCGGTGTTGTTTTATTGGCAAGAAGGAGGCTTAAAGGTATCGTAATATAAATCGTTTGCATTTGAATTTTTTAAATCTGCCATTGATATATTTTGTAAAATGAACAGTCAGCCATTTTTTTAATCAGGTGATTTGGAATATTTAAAAAATCAGGCAGAACAAGTACACGAAATATGATCTCGGATTCATATCCGGTAAAAGAGTAAAATGTATGAATTTACCAAAATAAAAGTTAATGATACGATTTTTTGAAGACAAAAAGCATTTTAGCTTTTCTTTTTACCGTTTTTAACTTCCTTTATGTACAAACTAACAGAAACCTTCTTAACTTAGTTTATTTGATAACTGCTCGTACATTATATGTTGCTTTCATGTTCGAATTTCCAAATTATTTACCAGATGTATGCTACCTAATATGAAGATGTATCTCGCACAAGACTCGTTACCAAATATTCCAGGTCAAGTGGATCGTCACGTCCGTCCGTCCATTTGTCCGTCCGCCCTACCATCCCGATTTTATCCCTTCCATGGCTTTCTCATTCATGGGCGGTTTTCAAAGTAATCTGGCGGTAGTGACCATTTTTGTATGATAACTTGTCGCACTTAGAACTGGTGTTCTTACATCGGAGGTCAAGGTCACAACAAACATCTAATAATATATTGTGTCCGATAACTCTCATTCATGGTCGGATTCAAATGCTTTGGCAGAAATCACCAACATAGTATGAGTACGTGTCGTGCAAAAGATTCGTGTCCATATTTTCGAGGAAAATGTCACAGCTGCCTTCTTGATTCAGTATGTTGGGGTTTAAGAGCCTAATTGATTATAGTTTAATCACATAACAAATATTTAACGTGCAACCCGATCGATTTGATCGGTGAGCTAACGATAAGTTAACTGTTACTCATTGTGCAAGCGGGCAGTACTTCACATGTTTGAATCCCGCATGGTAATATCAAAAAGTAACTAGAGTAACTAAATATAGAGTGGACGAAAAGGGCAGCAAATCCATGAAGCAATAGTATAATTAAGCAAGACAATAAATGATCGAAACTTGTCGGGAATGTGCAGTTTTTTTCAAGGAACAATCATTTCTGTAAATGTATATGCTTAGAATAAGTGACCAGCGATGAAAAAACAACAACAAAAAACATCATTGCTAACGTTATGCCCACTAGAGCTAGGTACCGTTCAGTAATGTGTTTTTCTCAACACATCCGTGAATAAGGAGAATACGCGAAGATAAGCCTTAGCCCGCATACGGCATGTTGTTGAGTTTAATTTAACTCACTGTTAGCTTACCGATCTAGTGATCGAGTTGCACGTTTGATTGGTTTTTAAGTCAAACAATTTTATAAGAGGATGTATTTTTGTTGGCTTGCACATTTGTGTTTGTCAACGGTATGACCTCCAAAATAACACTACGACTTTGCTTCTCAGATCTGTGTGAAATTCCTTTTCCGTAAATTAAAAGAGTGATCATTAAGGAGACATATGTTAAAAATGTACAATTTAATCATATCAGGAAGTTTAAAGCTCTGTGTCACTTAGTATCAAATTATATTTATATCAAATATCAAATTATAAGAGAAAAAACGTGAGTATAAACTATAATAGAGTCTCATTTAATGTTGATAAATTTACAAAGTTCACACGATGCTTTAGTACAAAGAAATGTATGGGGAATACCAACGGAATTTCAAACTGGATCATTAACACCCAATAGCGCTTAGCAAACAGTCCTTGATCTACTTCCGGAAAAGACTAGAAAGTAAGATATATTGATAATTTCAAATGAAATTACACATGCGGAATTAAGCTTCTGTTTCTAAAAAAAATGTGATACAAGTATTTTCAAATAGAAATATGTCAATGTTGTTTAGATACAAATCGTAGATTACTCATCGCTCATGTTTGTGTAAAATGCCTTTCTTGTGTATAACCAATACGTGTGTCAAATCATAAGAAGTGTTAAGACTAAGATTATAGTCAAAGCTGGAAACCATCAGCGATTTTGCACAAATGTCGTTTTTGAAAACTACAATTTTCCAATAAGCGTAAACATAGTTGTTGTCGCGTAATTGGTTGACTGACATTATCACGTGGTGTTATCAATGTTTCGTTAAGATGTAAAAATATCTCATTTTGCAAGAAATTTCCGTTTGTCTAATGGTAAAGCTGACGATTATCTTGAGGTATTTTATCTTTTCTCTAACGGCGTGGGTTTGCGCACCACTAAAACAAACATACTTTTTTAAGCTGTAACAATATATGTTCTGCAATTTCGACATCGTAGTAAATAATAATAAAATAAGTGTTTTCTGATGCAAAACTGGGAAAACTATTTAATCCCAACGCATCTTAGTTAAGAAATGCAAATCATTAACAGTCCATGAACATACGTGATGTGTAACTTTCAACGTTGTGCGCGCTTAGTTTAGATATTGTAATTGCGATAAATATATTGTGTTGAGGGGTAAACATGTAAAAAGGTTAAGAGAAGTCATTTGTATATACATACAAACAAATAAGTTAACATTTCTAAAATATAATGGAACTTTGACTAGTAATGTAATTACTAAACTTTGGTCGTGCGCCAAGGCCCCAAAGAAAAAGAATGAATGTCGGTCTATTTTCATGAAACTCGTTGCCACACTCGTCAATAAAATTAATTTAACGTTGTGTTTAATTATGGTTTAATAATTCCGTAATAAACAGCGTCCCTACCATACAAGTTCATTTTGGTGCAAACATGGATAATGTGTAAAGTGATTTGATTTTACTGCTTATGTTTATTATATAAAATCAGAATTTCTTTTCTAATAAACATAATAGTAAATCATATAATTTTAATGCGAGTATAACAGAAAATAGCTTTTATGTTTTATAATATTTCAACGGCGCGCTCGAAACAGATACCCATCAGTTAAGGCGATGCATTTGTTACGAAATGACATTGAGAGGAATATTTCTTTATTTAGTACTAGGAAATGAAATGAAACAATGAACATTTTTAAATATGAGACAATTTAGTTAAGAAAAGGCTGAAAATTCCATTCGTTAAAATAAAATGAGTAGATCTTGCGTGATCTTTACGCCAAACAACGTCAATATAAATCATGTCAATTTAGTGCCGCCATGGGTTCGTTCAATCAACTAGCTTACAGGTTAAATGGCCTTTGGTAATGTCGATGGATTTTAAAAGTATGTAAATTTTGGTTTTGTTTCACGAATAATTACAATGTCAAGGAAGTAATAATTTAGTCAACATGTTGCCACTCCTGCGTCAATTGACTCTCCTCTAAATGCTGTTTTGACACCCTTGCCGTCATGGTTATTTTTTATCTAAGTTGTTAATACCTCTGATCTTATTGTTTTTATACCTGCAACATCGCTCTGCAAGCCCATTTTATTGCCGTTTTAATGCTGTAGGCGTTGTTACATCCCCTATGCTGTTATTTTCTTTCACACTGTCAACTATTTTTCCCGTAGACGCTCTCAAATCACTGTTGTTTTGATTCCCGTGGCCGTTTCATTAAAATCCATAACCGTTTATACTTCTTGTTTTTCGATTCTACCTTTCTATTCAAAATCATGACTCAAATCATTTAACAGGATCATTATCTTTTAAGTTTCTTTTTAAATAATTGATAGTTTAACATGTAGTAATATACTATCAGCTTGCAGTAAATAGAAGCCATACTTGGGTGTCCTGAATAGTATTTCTGTTTATCCTTCACAGAAATAAAATCAGCAAAACCCAAACATTTAAGAAAAATAGTACCTACACTTTCCTTTTACACTTAAATTATTTCTCTAATTATTAAAAATTAATGACTGAAATAAGTACGATTTGGCTTATTAGACGCGGCATGGAGGCCGCGTCTATAGGGGATACATGCTTGCAATTGTCAGTGGGGAAGTGTATACGGATAAATTTTAGTTATGAAAAAAAGAAGATTTGTTAATGATATCAACTCTTATTCAACTTTACTTAAAATTTGTTGCCAATAACCGTGCTGATGCGTGTAAAACTTTCAAAACGTCATATAAAACGAATAAGCCTAATGTTTAAACAGGAAATTAAAAAAAGTTATTCTCTTTTTTTGTATTGACTGGTCACCGGTCATACGAGTTCGTTATTTTAGAAATTTACTTTCTGTGAAAACGATTTATATACACGCTGTGGTAGTAGATAAGAATGTGAGAATTTACGGGCATATTGTGAATAATAGTTTAAATTATGCATTTGATAACAAATATAAGTGCCTTAACACGACATTAATTGACTATTCTAAATTTAAGTGATATAAAATGGAAGTACAAAGCTTAATTCACACGATTTTACTAACAAATATACGTCGCAATAACGAAATTAACACAATTTAAATTTAACTGATATAAAATGAAAGTTCAAAGCGTAATTCACACGATTTAAAACAAACATTAATGAATAAAAGTAGGCCGAAATTATATGTCGGCCGAATCGACCCGACACCAATAAATTTATCGGTGTTAATGCAAGGTACCAGTCTAAATAATTTACGCATGCCGAAGACGACCGAATAACTACGATCTAGGAAGTTGATTAAACCGTCATAGTTCGGCTATATCCGTGTTTATTCGGAATGTTAACAATTGTACATATTGTCACATGACTTTATTGAGCCAGTTGGGTATCGATATTTTTCACTTGGGTCAATAACTAGGTGACTAGGTCCAATCTGGAACACACTAGAGGCATTATGTTTGGTCTAATATTCATGAAACTTAATCAGAATGTTTTATGAACATCAATAGATATATATCAATATTCAATAAAACCCATTCAGTCGCGTTTTTGATGCCTAACATCAACATTCGTCTTGTTATATCTAGCCTAATATGTTATACGTTTATTGCGAAGATTGTCTTAAAATGTAAAAAAAAGGTACTCCTATTTTCGGACTTTTCCTTAACTTTTGTATAAATTTTAAAAGAGAATTTCACAGTTGCCTGATGAGAAAAAAAATAATATCCCCAAAATTAAAAAGAAAAGAAACAGACAATGAATGTGTAAGAAACTATCTAATGAAGTAAAGTAAAACATCCAGTAAACCCTGTCCGTTATGTGTCAATCACGCAATGTTAACAAACGACCACTTACAATATGTATATTATTAATCTTACAAAGATCAAATTTCTTAAAAATTGTATGTAAAATAACGTGATCGCCAAGTCTTATGAAAAATCAAAATAACGTCATCGTTGTAAATACCAAGATTAATCCCTATGCAAACCTTTTACTGACCCATTCTAATTTTTGTATCGTCAGTAATGAAAACAAAATTTTGTAAAATATGTCATATATATTGCTCAAACTGCATCATCATTATCACAAATATCACACTGGACTACACACAATAAATCGGTGATACGTGGCAAAAATCATTTTTTTACCATACTATACAATCAATATCCTTTCGATATACTAATATCTTATAATTTATATAAAATAATATTAACACCGCTATGATGTTCTACGGTTTAAAAAATCATCTTTTCATCAAGATTAGTATATGGATTTACTATTATTTATCAATGTCATATTTGATTTATAATTTGTCCATTTTTCACTTAAGCGTATAACATCATAGAAATAAAATCTCCACACTCGCGTGGATGATCTTTGTGGTAAAATAGTATCAGACTTATAATGTTTGCATTCATTTCATTTGCAGTATTGCGAGATATTCGTGTTACATCAAGAGTTTTTACATTGATATTATTTAATGACCACATATATGAATTGCTAGAATAAAATCAAAGTAAAACTGGTAGGTAAATTTGCATGAAAAATACGCGGTACGTTCTTATTGCGAAAAATATGCCTTTTGTAATAAATATTAACATGCCTTACAGCTCGAGTCTTAAGTGCACAAGCCGTCGAACAGAAATAAAAATATGAAAATATTAAATGAAAAATAGATTAAATGGGAACAAGAATGGCACACTTTGACTAAACACACAGTTTCAAGTAACGCAATTTTCAATTTTTATTTTGTACACAAGCAATCGTCCAGCTTATATATTCAATAACCTTTTTTGTTAAGGCCTCTAGAAACATAGGTTGAAACACTGACAGAAACTTACACTCCTAGTAGTCGTATTTATATTGCGAGAAAAGTGATATAACGTACTTACCTTGTCAAAATATCCTCCCAAAACACCAATATCCTTTCGAAAACCGCCATTCTCTTCCGCATTCAACATTTCCCTCACTTAAGTTTCGGCAAACACAACTAAACTGGATATATTAGAACCCGAAAATATATGACAAATTTAGACGGCTAGCCGAATAATTGAAATATAAATACATTGCACCAAATGCAAAATGGAACGATCAAAACCATACATACCAACTCACATATGGATAGAATCAATAGATTACCTCAAACATATCATACTTGTTTGCTTTTATTTACTTTCAAAACTGTTCAAATATCACAGACCTAGTAAACTGTAAAATTCAGTCATGATCCCACAGGTGCTTGTATACTGCTGTTACATACAATTAATGCCAACCTTAAAAATAAACATAATACATATTAGGATACTATAGGTCTTGATTTTATCCGATTTCGAATACGTGTCATCAAAGCAAACGTACCTTATGAATATCAGATTCGCACAGAAGCTACAAATGGAAACACTGTTACTAATTTACTTTATTTTTAAGTTTGTGCACATATTTGATACTGAAAAAATTCACACATAATCAAAAAGCAAAATTAAAATAATTTGGAATTAGCAAAATATCACTTTGCATGTGAGTTCATCAATAAAACGAAGTATTACGAAGTTGACGTCACTTATATCGGAATTACGCAAATTCTACCCTTTTAAAATAATTATTCGCATTTGAACACTTTCTTATAATATTACATAACTGGTTATAGTGTTCAATTTACTATTTGTACTTAATTTACAAAATAACACATTCTCTTCCCGATGTCATTTTTGAATATAATATGGTCACTGGCGCATCGGGGTGGGGGGTGGGGGGGTCTGTTAATCAAATACAATATTGGCGACTGCTTTGCCAAGAAACTTGTCCGACATGCATGTCTTTCGGACGAACGTGTTTGTGCGCCTTAAATCATGATTCTCTCCAAACTTGACAAAATGTTTACTTAAATATTTTAAGAGGGGAGAGGGTGGTGCATATCCGACCATAAGCTTAAAATCTGCTAGTGGCATTTTATTAATGAAATATGTCTATATTTATGCAAACCTGCAATTGAAGTCTGCATTTGGGTATATTTTATAAGTCATTTATGCAATGAAGAATCGGTATAGAAGAGCACCAGTATGTTCATATCATAACATTATAGTCTTTGATCAGATGGCATTGTACGGTTTTGTCACTATCTGCAAAAACAGATATACAAGAGGTCACGTTGAAAGACTGTCACTTTCAATTGAAGAAAAAAATACACTAAAACAGGAAGTTAAAAAGGCAGAAAAAACATAAAATGAATGTCGTTCGGACCGGTTCGATAATGGTAAGGAAGAATATGAATCCGTTTATTACAAAAAAGAAGTTACTTTAAATAATTGAACAATAAAATGTTCAAACTAGAACTTAAACATGGAGGAAAAAACAGTAGTTTTCAGAAACTTAAACCACCGAAGGAAATACTTCGTGTCGGCAATTTATGATGTAGTTTTAATAATTATCTCCGTTTAGCCCTGTTTTACCATTTGGCACCGCAATTTCTTTTCCTTTATCGTAGCTTTTATCTAATACTTCTGTACTTTGAACCAATAATGCAGAATTACATCAAAAGTACTTAATAGTCAAACAATGGACTTATCACCCCGAAGCTATTATTTGGAAGTGTTGTAACGTGTGTGGAGTAAAATAAATAACAGTAGATAAAAAAATATAATAATTTTCCTCAAGGTTGCCTAACCGTTTGATTGTGTACACATTAATTTGAGTGAGATCCAAAATAATAATCACAAAATAATTATAAAACGTTTTGTATAAAAAGTTTTATTTGTGGCTACTTATATGATTAATCCATTAACAATGAATTTAAAACCTCCAAGATACGTTACTGCTATTTCAGTGATCTCTGTGAAATAACAAAGTTGGGCTTTCTTGGATAAAACACAGAGTTGTATCTTTCAAAATTAAAATACTTAACAACTATTAAATATATTTATAGGAAGGGTCACTCACCTTTCTTCACGACTGCAAGCTCTCTCGCTCTAAGTAAGCTTCACATACGTCTAACAGGAAAACAACACTTTCTCTGAAAGAATTTACTCTGCCTCACAGAATAGATGAGCTTTCCAGCAGGAGTATAGAAGTGAAGGCTTTTGATTAATTGTCGTATTTCTTAACAACATCCAGGTCCACTCGTCGACTATTAACTGAACAGTTCGTCAAAGCTGAGCTTCTCAGTAAAGTTAGTTAATCTTTTTGACACGCAACTACGAAGTTCAAGTTGATTACCAAATAATTCTTGATGTTTACTGGTTAGTTACTGCATCTAATATGATAAAATAAAAAAGAAAACGCCGCGGAAAGCGCTCTGTCAAAGCGATTATTTCATTGGTCATTCATACTGAGCGTCGATTAATTGAAAACCAAGCACTTTGATTGGTACCGATCAGCATTCTGTTTGGACAAAATTATTCTCATCTAAATGACTATCACAGATGACTCTGACTTGCGAAATTCCCTATTCATTTTACCATTAAGTTACCGACTTATGGAAAACGCTTATCAATTGTTAAGCAAACAAAATAGCGATTTATATCATAAAAATCTTAATCAAAGTATTTAGTCGTTAATATTTTTCTTGTATATACAAAGCACCGCTTTTTACCTTAAATATTCAAGTATGGTTGTAAAAGGTTTTGCCAATTTGACAATCAAATAAAAAGGGAAACAACTTTAAGGTTACAGTCAACCGTTTTACACGGCTCAGATTGAAACAATCATTTAATACGTATCTTCATTTCGCTAAAATATTCTAGAGTAACAACAACAATATCAACAATATCAAGGTTATCCGGTTAGCGCAGTGGTTAGCGCACTCACTTCTCACCAAGGCGGTCCTGGTTCGATTCCAGGTCTGGGTGTATGTGAGTTTGGTTGGTGGTCGCCAAGCCGGACAAGTGGGTTTTTCCTTGTTCCTCGGTTTCCCCACACTTCAAGACCACACTCTCGCGCAACATCGCGTGACACAGCTTAACTACCTTTTAGTCAGCCATAGCTACTTGCTAGGTTTTAAATAACGAACACAGTGTTTCACTTCAGCCGAAACATTTGTTTAAAATCACAAATCTCAATTCAGGCCTTGATATCCATTGGTACACAACAATTTCTAACACTGATCTTCACATATTTTAAACTTATCTTCAAGGACATAATTCAAATCAAAGTCAAAACAACCTAATTCCATAAGGTGTCAAAGATCTAAGGAATACTCAACCATCTACATTGATCACTAATTTTGTTTGGGTTTCACTATTCTAGAATCGACATCAAACAAAATCCCTACTTTATGAATCTTTTTCGATTTTATTCGTTGAAATCGCCTTTGATCTGCTGTCGTGTCAGCAAACGCTTTCGTTGCATCCTGTGTACCATATTCTTCCTGTTCATTTGCAAATTCTTTAGCTCATCTTCAAGACAGATGCAGAAGCTTCTTCGTCGACTTCCTGCCTCCTGATTCTTTTTTTTAAACATAATCGTTTGTTTTATTTTCTATTCGACCTTTGATCATCTCATCCTCATTTTCAACAAAACTCTTTTTGACTTCATCAATGGTCTCATCCTTTGTCTTTTCTTTGACCTTATCGTAATTGCAATCGGAAGGTTTATGATCATGTATTTCCAGGTCTATTCTTATTTCGGATTCTTGATCCCAATCTAAATCTTCATTTTCATCGCCATTCTCCAAAACTTGACTAAATTTTGGTATTTCCTACGAGGTTCCCTATATGTGTTATGTTATGCATTATCAATGACAATAGATTCCTCAGCAGAAGGGTTATCTAACTAATCTCGATCTTTATTTATATCATTTGACTCTTGTTCGTCAAAACTAACATTATTGTGAACGGAATTTCGTAAGCCACCATTATTATTATTATTATTATTGTCGTCTCATTCGCATTTTACAAAATTTATTTCTAAGATTTCGCATACGATTAACATGTACCACTTGATACTTACTTGAATTTAAATCGAATTCGAACGCCCACTATATACCTTAAACTAAACGACGGACATTTTATCTTTGACTTTGAACCAACCTTGCCAAAATACGTAATTTCGCGGAATAACCTACTCTTTTACCGGGAAATAAACGTATACACAATCACCAACGTTAAATATTTCAAAACTTAGATTTTTGAAAAGGCTTCGGGGATCAAAAGTTAATAGTTCGATCAACTTTGAAAGCGGGTCATTCATTCGTTAATAATATGAAGTAGCATTAACTGCGCAGTGAATATTTCGATGATAACGTGCCGACAGCATACACATAATTAAGCTGTCACAAGTGCGGACAATGTGTAAATGATGTTATTTTTCCTGACAATAAATCATGCAATATGACCGTTCTGACGAAATGCACAATGAGGTTTGGTACCATAAAGTATTTGCAGTGGTTTCTAATAAGACACAAACACAACAAGCGTTACACTAGTAAAGTAGACGAGCCTGTTCCGACAATTTGAACGACAAGACTGGTTCACCAGTCCCTCAGGTGTTTAAGTTCAGCATAATCTGTGTTGTTTTTATGGAGAAGAAGCGAATACAAACTCAAACCTTGTCAGTCAGACAACAAAAGGCACAACAAATCATATCGAGGAAATGTGTTTTTATCGTGTCATCTATACTTGAAATCCATACTTAATTTGAATTAATTTCTTGTTTTAGTAAATTGCCATCATTTAATGAGCTCTCTACCTTGAACCGTACTGCTTTTGAAGTAATTATTATAAAAAATGCATAACGTTATTGCTTTAAAACTTCATTTAAGAAATACAATTGACCCAAATTCATCAATTTAGCTTTCATTCTTCTTAAACATTGTCTAGTTGCCTTTTGGTATACGAATGTGTTTTTTTCATAGCTTGATCATCTTTTAATGCTTATAAAAGGAAACATTCATTCCAGGAGAGAAACAGGATGACGTTAATCGATTAACCAGAGGCCAGTAAGTTGGACTTTTTATTTTAAAGTGACACTCTTATTTAAAATCAATGCATACACATGTATGAGATAAAAATAATTTTAAATGTTACACCTTCAACTAATTTGTAAGAAATGCATTTATGAAAACTATTAATTATTTATAACAAGGTTGTAACCGTGTGTTGAATAGCTTAAAACACATAAATATTAAATTATTAGTGAGTTATAAAAGATAAACTGTGATCTACTATCGCCTCTTAAGGTAGAAACCCATGTTTTCTGCACCTTTCTTTCAATTTCAAACTCGATATCCTTCATAATAACCATTATTACTGACATTCAGTCATAATGTTCATTGGTATATTAAAACGATTGTGGTAAATCTTATTTGGGTGTAAGGGTGCATATATATGCGCATTTAATCCATTATTCTATTTATTTGAAGATAAGTGTATGCTACGTCTCAACCGTCGGACGGACGTTTTAACATTGGTCATATGTTTCACCGGATATAAATGTTCAAATATAGGCAAACAAAGCCTTAGCGTTAACTTTTGACACGGTAGTGCAAAAACGCGAAAAAAAAGCTGATGGTTTGTATTAGCGTTGTCATAAATATACATTAAATTAATCTAGCTTTTGGTATATCTTTTTTGTGATATTAAGATACATTATGTATCAAAAACAATTTAAGAGTTCTATCATTGAAAATGTGTTAACAGTGAGGAAAACGAAAAAAATAGAACAGAAGTTGAATTTAAATTGATATTTTCGTTTTTAAAAATGAACATCTGCCGAATGGCTTTATTGTTAAACTATCTCAAAGAAATATTAAACGGCCAAAAAAGAGGTCAATACACCCGGAAAACTTCATTTAGAAACAACTTACAAGTTTCCTGAAACTGAAAATCTTTCAATACTACAATTACACAAAAAACAACAACTTTAAGATGTGTCAAATATTGTTAGTTTGCAGTATATTTTTTGTAAATATAGTTTACATGACAAAGTATTATAAAAATCAAGAAAATGTCATATCTTGGTAAAGTTACAAATGATACACTTGTTAAGTGTATGTACAACAAACCGTAATGCATTCGAGCTGTTTTTAGAAAAAGCCTTAGCTAATGGAAATGTTAATAAGTAGGTTTGCAGACATCTGTAAGATGGTCCGTCGGTCTGGCTAGTTGTCGGTAGATCGTAAAACTATGTCTTGTCAGAACAAGAGTTTAAACATAGATAAACGCAAACTGATTTAAGAAAGTTAGAATATAGGACTGTAAACAATTTTTCTATCTCTTTTCCCGCTTATTAATTTGAGAAAGTATGGTCGAGGTATATAATAATTTACAAAGAATATAATTTGCAAATTTTGACCTGCGTTTTTTTGTAATTGACCGACAGATGAATCATCTAGATTTTAAGGTCAATATGACAAAATTTAAGAGCAAGTTCAATAGTCTTACTTAAAATATGTCCTTAAAACAGTTTGACCAAGGACATTACACAGTTATGTTGTTTTTGTCAGTAAGTTTAGTTTAAACTTATTTATTTTACAACGATTGTGAAACAAATTGTAACAACATAACATTTATCACTCTCGTTGGTACGATGTTACATGATAGTGTGGTCTTGTGCTGTGGGGAAGACTGGAGTTCCTGGAGGAAACCCACTTGTCCGGCTTGGTGAACATAAACCAAACGTTTTCGTCAATAGTTCAACAGTCAAAGTCATTGCAATTATTAAAATACATTAAGTCATAAAGAAACCTCTTTATGTCATAATAAATTGAGACCGTCTTTAATGAGTCAGCAATATTTTTTTTAAACAATCATGTCACATCAAATCCGCAATCTGCGTGTATAAACTCATGCGGCCAAGAATTTCTCATTTTATTTCTCCTTGAAGGCTGCTTTTCTTACTATGTTTCACTTCTGTCTTCCAATTTAACCCAAATGGTGCCTACTATGAAAGAGTTACTATTAAAGTATCGCATACTAATATGAACATGATGCAAATAATTTTAATAAAGGAGGGTTGCCATAATGTTTTGAGTCGATCGGGCAATTTTTAAAATTAATTAACATGGACTGTATATCAGGTTGTAGATCTATCTATACATCTTTCATTGCTTATAGTGTTAAATTTAGTATAACATGCATATTAAGGTAGAACATCGTTAATTAGATTTGAAACTTTTCAACCAACTTTGAACAGTTAATACCTTTAATTATAATAAAAAACTACCTAAATATGTTGATTTTATTGATAAGGACAAAATTATAAAAATAAATACTCGACATGTATTATGACATTGATTGTCTGCTTTTATTGGTCTGTTGGCCTGAAACATGTTGATTAATACATTTTTTTTCTGTTGGTACTGGTGTGTTTTTACTTGGTTGTTTTGGATATTCTTAGGCTTAGTGGTTCTTGAACAATTTCAATAAGAGAGAAACTGCTGATTCAATACTTTGTGTGTTTTAGGCGGCTGAGAAAATTGTTCTCCAAAAGAACAGATGGAGATGACGAAGAGAGTATGTATAATTTGTATGGTCATATGATAACCGTTTTTACTTTATATTGACACTCAGTGCTAAAAAAAACTGTTGACCTATATTGTTCCAGTAGTCAGAAGGTCTAAACATATACAATTGTACCATATGTTATATTTTGGCAAGTTTGCAAATTTCTAAGATTTGATTGGTGAATAGCTATTATTGGATACATATTTGCCAATAACTACATTTTTTGGACTTTTTGAGTTTTAGGTCACTAGGTCAATGGACACGGTATATTGCATCTAAGGTGCATATTGATATTAATTTTAACATGAGAGAAACACTTAAAACGTTTCGTTTTAAAACCTTTCAATGCGTAATGTATACTATTATCAAATATGAGCCTCATCGCGCGACATTAGGCCTTCGGACATAAACTTTTATATCAAATAACCATGAATAAAAAATGCCAAAAATAATAATGTTTCCATAAATATTCTTCAAAACTTCTTACTTTTAAAGAATTGTCATAAGTTTTCTCATGTTTCAAGAGCAACCACGGATTTCGTCCCGACTAATTTTGAACGCATTCATAGTCTGTGCTTGCAACGGTCCAGTTGATTAAAATACAAAAACGAATGATCATTTTTCTTATGAATGTTCGATAAAGAATTGTGTTATAAAAACAACTTAAGTCATAAGCTAATTTCAATATCTAGACCTTAATGCTGCAATTTCAATATCATAATGACGTGAATATGCGTGACGTCAAATTTAGTACTGTCAATTGGTGCAATACAATGTCTCATATGTAAAAACGTTTCTTAAGCAATGTTAGTGATAGCAATATGAGCTTTTCAATATTATGATTATCCTGAGACGTTTCATTTAATTTCATTACCAAAGTACCAATGAAAACTAAATGCAAATGTAGGTCCGAAGGCACAACATCGGGCGATGGGGTAAATAATAATATAGCAATCTTATATTGGGTAGATATTAAAAGAATAACGATTGTTGATTATATCTGAAAATAAGTAAAAACTAAACACAATCTACAATCTTACGGTGGAAAAATGGTTTATTTATCAAAAGATACATCTCTTTTGTTCGAAAACAATATAATTTATACAGGTTGACTCGACAAACATATGGGAAGTTATTGTAAGGTCTTATCTTATCTTATCTTAAAAAGGTATTGCTTTCAGAAAGTTATGTCAGCAAATGCCGTCATTTTTTTAAGCGCAAATTATCCTGTTAAATGATGGTATAATCACATCGTAGAAATTAAAATAAAACTTGTACTTTATTAGGTCTGACATCTCATTGGAATAAATTGATTCTTTAAACACTTCCATGCAGTCTAGCAAATGTTTCGGAGGAACGTTCAGGTACATTGTTTAGCGAACTTTTCTGTTTTAAAAAACTCCAATGTTATATTACTTAAGTATTTGCGAGTATTGTATAACGATTCTATTAATCTTATCTATAAAATAACACAAATTCAGACATAAATGAATTCATAGCTCTTACATATAACGGAAATATATAGGATTTGTTTTAAATTTCCTCTTCATCATTATCTTCTGTATCAACAGTAAGTGCTTGAGTCCCTGCACAGTAACAAAACAAAACAGTTTTTACGCTAATTATTCATCGCACATAGACAGTAAAATATTATTTGTGAGCTCCTTTGTTTAAATATATAGCTCCTTTCGTCATTTACTAAAAAATAACTCTTTCTCCCGATCTCGGCCTGATTCGAGTATGGGCAACTTAGACCTGAACATCTCGGGTTATTTGCTCTTGATTTAAAAATGCCAGATTCAACCTAATTAACAACCTTGCACCTTTGTTTCTTCACCAATCATTATCGTATTTAACAGGAACATGTACGCCCATAATATATCAATAGATTTATAAAAAAAAATAAGTTATTATCAGATTGTTTTCAAAGGATGCCATTTATAACTGCGTTATCAGTCTAAGATTTTTACTGGTATGCCAATCCACACATGGTAGTTCTACGGATTGCTTAAACAATAAAACTTAAGATAAATGTGATTATAGGCCGAATCGGAAAACATGTTTACTTTGTTCTCTAAACAAGGATGAAAAACACCATTGACTATAGCTATTTCATTCATTACAACCATCATTGTCGTATTTAGAAAAAAATATTATCCTTCAACAATTGTATATGTATGACTTCTGATTTTTGAAAAGCTAAAATTAACGTCATTGTTTTACCGGCAAACACCTCATGCACATGAGTGATTTGAAATATTTATAGGCATAACGAGCGTCGTGACATCCGTCTGTCCGCCTGTCCTTTCCACTTTTGCATCAAGTCCATGATTGTTTCACTCATAATAGAATTTCGAAATCGATTGGCAGAAATGACCACCAAATAATGACAAAGTGTCACTTCCAAGACGCGGGTCCCCATTTTCAAGGTCAAAGTCATCGCGCTTCAGAACTTTCTCAAGTTTGCTTTATAAGCCTTACTAATGATAATGATTTCTCTCCGGTCCATGCATTTACCATTTATTGAGCGAATTGGATGACTATAGGATGACGACGTGATGCGCAAAAAAGTCGGGTTTCGAGCTTGCATTTTAAGGTAGCTGAGCACCTCAGAAGTTCGTCTTGTTTGCTGACTAAGCTTTGCTGGTGACAATATTTCGTATCCAGTCCGTACCTTTGTCATTTATGGTGGTATCTCGAAATAATTTGCACCACCATGAAATGAAAAGGTTTCGCACTCCACATCTACAAACATACATACAATGTGAACATATTGCCATTTAAGGTAAAAAAACACCCTTATTGCTGGTTCGTAGTCTGTCTCTATATCTCTCATGCATGATGGAATTCCTAAATAATGGCATTATTGGCAACTACAAAAATACAACAAACAGGTTCTTATGAATCAAAGTCAAGGCCCCTCGCATGGCTTGGTTCCATCAAGATTTTATATTGATATTGTGGCAAATAAGAATTAATTATATATATTCTGATTCTGATTGTTGATCTATTTGTTTCTGGTGACTTTTAAATGGAAAAACAACAACAGAAAGTCTGTTGTCCTTTGGGCTTTATTAAAACGACAGCTAAGTTCCGAATATGTAATGGATGGCCGAACTAACACCCCTAATGATCAAAGTTTTCAACTTCTTTACTGCTGAATATGGTTTATGTCGGATTGAACTCTATTCATTTAGATCTGATTATATAAAACTCTTATGCACAAAAAATATCATTACTCAAAATGACTTTCTTCATAAGTTTACTGTCATTATTACATCTGCTTCGGTTATGGGTTATGCCAAGTCATTAAAAGTCTAAGTCAAAGGTCAAATCTAATAAATCTATTGAGAGGGTACACTGTTCATTTGACCAAAATAAAACTTACACAGCAGGACAACTCGTAGAGTAATAGTGTAAACCAAACTGAAGGTCTAGTTATCATTTTCGCTTCAAAATGATTTAACTTATCAAATCTAGATAAGAAATGATTCATATACATTAGCAAGAAATACTCAGTATCTTCATGCCTAATCCAAAGGACAATTTATCATTTGAAACATTTTGAAGTAACGCATTTCAAGGTTTGGTTGTTTAATTCCTTTTTTCATTTTAACGTTTCAAGCTTTATTTTCTCAAGTGTGAAAAAGCTGGTCGCTTTGTATTGCTGCAGTGATTGTTTTGTATATAACAGCCTTGCCTGACGAAGTGGAAAATCCGATGTATGTTGGAGCTGACGACATGGGTGTTCCCGGTACAGCACAGACATTGTATGCAGTACCACAAAAACGAAAACATCAGGGAGGTGCGCCAACTGGAGATATATATGCCGTTGTCGACAAAAAAACAAAAAATCAAGGCAGGTTATATCTATATTTCTTTACCACCATATAAAAACAACATGTCTTTATAAATATATGTTTGGGCTAACAGAACCCTTGGCATTTAAACTGATTACCTTACTTGTCACGACATTCATTTATACGAGCGAAGTTTCTAGATTTCGTAGAGTCATTATTCAGAAATAGGCCGGACAACTTAGGAAATCTTCCTTACAGTGAACTATTAGTTACTAGTAAACGCACCTTCTCAAGTGACACTTTTTTGTTAAAATGCGCTCTAAACAAAAATAAAACTGTTTAAATGCCCACTAAAATTTCTTTAAATAAATAAGAGACACAGATATTAATGTAGGATATTTACAAGAAAAAAAATGTTGTTTTTTTTTCTCATTTATTTTTCAACATATAGCATATTAACATGATGCATCAAGAACATATGTATATATATATGCTTAAACATTTCTATGTTGTGTAAAAAAGCATTTTTTTATCATACACACACGCGCTCCCCCCACACGCACACGCACACACACACACACACACACACACACACACACACACACACACACACAGTGATGTCCCTTGTTAATGTTTATAAAATTTAGTTTATTTATTTGAGGAAAAGAAACAATGATTTGATATGCGTTGTTTAGGCTAGATGTGTCTGTCTTGTATCTTAGTTGTTTAGACTATTGAGTACTTCCCATTTTTTATGTGGGTTTCAAACTTATCATTGTTTAATGCTATTTGCTCTTCTATTTTGATTCTTAATTTCAGATAATGCAAAAATGCATTGAAAGATAATTGTCTGTCATTACATTTTGTGGAGTTTATATAAAATTTCATTAAGATAATTAAAAAATTATAGATATTACTGTACTTGCTTTTTTTTACTATTCCTAATAGGGCTTCGTGTTTGTAAATTGTTATATCCATTGGTGTCAATGCAATAAAGTTGTTTAATTTGTTCCATAGCTGTTGTGTTTTTTGACACTCCCAATATAAATGTTCAATTGATTCTACATTTGAATTGCAAAATGTACATAGACTGCAGTCAACTAGTTTGAGTTTAAACAACAATTTATTAGTCGGTAGTATTCTCATAAGGAATTTGTAGTTGAAGCTACGCAAAGTTGTATCTATCGTTGATTTGTAAATGTTACCATATATAGTTTTCCAATCTAAATTTTCACTAATATCCAGAGTTTCTTTCCACTTTGTTTCAGAAGTCGGTTGAAGAATATTTTGCAACAAAATCGAGTACAAAAGTTTGTTTGTTTGTAATGATGTTTCAACTTTTTCTTTAAATTGTTGAATATTAGTTTGAATAATCCCATCTGTAGTCAGCTGTGTCTTAATATGTAATGGAATTGACCGAACAAGTGTTTGATACTTTATAAAATCTGTATTCCTTATGTTGTATAGGTATTCTATTTGATTGAAATCGTAGAAATTGTTTGTTTTATAATCAAAAATATGTTCAAGATATTTGATACCCTTTTCATACCATTGTTTGAAGAACAGAGTGTTTCCTATACTGCAAATTGTTTGGTTATTCCATATCACTGTTTTAGCTGTTTTCATTGAGTTTGAGTCATGTATTTGTTTAATTCTACTCCAGGCTTTGAGGACATCATTTATGAATGAACCTTCTCTTGAAATTTTGTTTATTATGCCATTGCCTAATTCACATTCAAAAACCAATTCATTTCCATAATTTATAAGCTTCTTTTTAAGAAAAAATTCTATTGACTTTTGTTTTTGTCGTCTAAATATCTTTTGACCCAGACAGCTTTAATGGAGTAAAGAAAGAGTTCAACATTTGTGAGTTTTAGTCCACCGTTTTCATGGTTTTGGTACATAATATCTCTTTTTATTTTGTCTGGCTTCTCGTCCCAGAGGAATTTGAAGATAGATTGTTTAATATTCTCAATAATATACTTGCTCGGATTTGCGAGCACAGTAAATGGGTAGATGATTTTTGGTAGCGCATATGTTTTTACTACGATAATTTTACCCATTAATGTTAGTTTCCTATGTTCCCATTGTTTAAGTACTTTATGAAATTCGTTGACTTTTTTATTCATATTTTCATCTATTGTTTTTTGTTTGTCATTATAGAATGTAATACCTAAAGCAGTTGAGCATTCTGAAGTCCATATAAATGGTTTATTTTTACAGAGCCTTATGTTTGTGTTTTTTAAGGTACCCACTCTAAGAATGATGGATTTATTTGTGTTGAGGTTTAGACCAGAACATTTTGAAAAGTATTCCAATGAATTTATCAAAGACTTAAAAGAGTTTTCTGAGCCATCATTGAAATACGTTGCATCATCAGCGAAAAGTGATTGTTTTATTTCTGTTTCACGAATTTTTATTCCCTTGATTTCAGCGTTTTGTTTTATATAGCCTGAAAGAATTTGTAGACAAATGATGAACAAAATGGAAGATAGCGGGCACCCCTGGCGTACTCCTTTTTCAATTCTGAAGGCCTCCGATATATGGCCATTGTTTATTATTATACTTTGAATATCTGTATAGAAGAGTTTAGTCCATTGAATGATCTCTGTGCCAAAGTTGAAAGATCGTAGACTGTCAAGTATAAAGGAATGATCAATACTATCAATTGCTTTTTGAAAGTCAGCAAAGAATAGGAGTCCAGGTTGTTGTTTTTCTTCAAGATATTGCATAACTTCTATGATGAGTCGAACATTTTCGCCGATGTATCTTTCTTTGATAAAACCAGTTTGCTCAAAATCAATAATTTTAGGTAGTACTTTTTTAATTCTATTAGCTATTGCTTTCGTTGCTATTTTGTAATCAATATTTAATAGACTGATTGGTCTCCAATTGGAAAGGTCTTCTAGATTTTTACCGGGTTTTGGAATAAGTGTTATTATGCCTTGTTTTTGAAGTGGTGTTAGATGTCCATTTATAAAAGAGTAATTTAATTCAATTAATGTGTTTTTAACTCCTGATACAATCTTATCATTTACTTTAAGTTTATATACTGTTTTCCTCTCAGAGTGTTTCTTCTCTAAGTTATCAAAATATTTTGTGTTCTTTTCATTATTTTCAACGTGTTTTGCCTTTGACCTAAGAATATAACCATTAATATGTTCACTACGAAGTTCGTCGAGTCTTTGTTTTTTCTGTATGATTGATTGAGTTATATTGTCGATATTGGCATTGGCTATATTAAGATGTGATTCTAGAGTGTTTATTTCTTTAATTAAACTTTCCTCTTCTGATTTAAGCATTCTTTTTTTATGCGATGCATATTTTATTGTTGTGTTCCTAATTGGACCTTTTATTATTTCCCATAAAGTGTTTGGATTAGTAGATACATTGTGATGTTTTGTTTCTTGCATGCATTTCTTAATTTTTGTCTTATATTCATTGTCTAATAAAAGAGCATTATTTAATTTGAAGTATCCTGGACCTTTGTCGCACTTTAAGTCGTCTATCGTTATTGAGACGATAGAATGATCAGATTTGAATCCTGGTTTAATCAAGCTTTTCTTTACGTAATTTAAAACATTACTTGATATAAGGAAATAGTCAAGGCGGCAGTGTATATGTGGTTTAGAATTTGAATGCCAAGTATATTGCATTTTAGAAGGGTGGAGTAGTCGCCATATATCAACTACATCACAAGGGTTTATTATGTTAAATATTTTATCTCTACATTTTTTATGTGTGTCTGTTTTGCCGTTTCTTTTGTCCAATGAACAATTTAGAATAGTATTAAAGTCCCCACCAATAATAAATGTTTTATCATTATGTTCCAACAAATATGTTTGTAGCAAATCAAATATATCAGTTTCGTCCTTATTGGGTCCATATATGTTAATTAATGTAATTTCATTTTCGTTTAATATGATGTCGACTGTAAGGAGTCTACCTTCTTTAATTTCGATGTGATTTACTAATTTTAAATTGGTTTTGGGGTTGATAAGAATTGCGACTCCTATGCTATTTGAACTGTTACCACTAAAAACACAAGGTCCATCCCATTCGTCTTTCCATTTTGATTTTTTTTTGTTTTGAGCAGTGTACTTCCTGCAGTAATATAATGTCATAATTGTTATTTTTAATCCATTCGAAAATTTGTTTTCTTTTTCCTATGTTGCCTAAACCTCTAACATTTAAAGATATTATTTGAGTTTCCATTTTATATATTTATGAGATAATTTTGATATAACGACACATTTTAGCCACAACAAAGCACATATTGAGTCACGGTTGATATAAAGGAATGTCATATAAATCTTAATTTATGTATCGGCAAGTGCCATAGATCCAGAGTATTTGCATATGTTTACACGTGTAAAAAATGTTGTAATGACAACCCAAGCATTATCACGATGTGAGCATAATGCTAGGCAAGGTTTTAACACATTCAATAAGACAGTGTGTTATAAGAGAACACTTCGTCAATTGATCTCAGCTCAATGCAATCACGTGTGACAAAAACATATTACCTAATATTTAAATTAAAGCTTATGGCATCATGGTCCCTACAACTTTATTTGGATGCCTGATAATGTCCTTCATCAGAGAATCTTTTCTCGCAAACTGTAGAAGTGTTTCCGACTATTTAACCAGTGTTGGAAAAATATCTTACACCAAATTGAAGATGGGTCGCCAGTTATAAAGTGCCAATCACATAGGTTTATGGAACTTAATTCATGACATTTCAAACATGTAAATTTAAACACATATTATTTATACATAGATCTTAGGAAATTTTTGACAACGAGTTTGAACAAAATATTGCGCTTTATGACGCCTGATTACACCGAACACATGCATGTTGGTACAATGTACAAACCGGAGAGAAACATAATAAGCTCTGCTTTCGTTTTAATCCGCCTCAATATTTCATGTTTACAATATTATGATAATGTATGATATGTATTATGTTGAATACAATATGTTTAAACTAATGTAAACAATTTGATGTTTTTACTTCAAATCTGATATAATTTAAAGACACGGTAAGTTTTGTGACCGGATTTCGCACCAGCCCTACGCCTAATATTTTCATTTGCATTGGAATGATATGATTTTTTTCTTGTAATGGTAACACGACCAACCTGTTATAAATCAAACCACTGTTATCAGCAAGAGTTTATGGCCATGTGCGTAGGTTGCAAATGTACGATCACTGGCCGAGGAACTGCTGGATTTGACACAATTATGGATAAATGTTTATGTCACCAAAAGCGATGATATTTCAAATATAGATAATGTCAGTCAACTCTACAACTGCTTTAGTTAGTGATAATTGACGTCGACTAGTTCACCTTTCAAATAAAATGAATGGCGACATACACCAAACGGATCATGCTAAATCAAAGAGTAGAACAACTCGCTTTTACGTTGCTGATGATGGTCAATCAAAATTCTCATTTGGTGGACATATTCAACAGTTGGCAATAATATAATACATGGCAACTTAGTGGAGCCATGTTGTAGGGTCGGTTCAGTGCATAAAATTGTCAGCACATTGAACGTAAAGTTAATAAGTTTTCTCTTTTGATATTCATTCTACTATTTCATTTTCTAGGCAAGACGTCCGGACAGAAAAACACGAGCGAACAAGGTAGTACGAGTTTAAGTTTAAGCAAATTCGCGCCCAAAGACACATATCTTCTAGTATAAAAAATAGTGAAGATGACTTAAAGAAATATATCGTTAACAAAGTGTTATTTCTCATAGCTACAACATTACTGACTTATATATACGTAAAACAGAATAGTTATGTTTCTTCAAGTATGTATTTTAAATGATCAATATTTAGCAAGCATAATACATTAGTCATTTCATGTAGGTATTTTAAGAGTTAAGTAAAGTTTTTGTAAGAAGATTATACAAAATTTGACTCAACAATTGTTCGCAATTTTACGCAAGACTGAACAAGATTAAGAATGGTTTTAGGTGCCAACATGTTTGACATTATCCAGTCAACAATGCATTGTGGTTTTGTGATATTTTTTTTAAATCGTACTATACCTTATATAATTATGTTCATGCTTTTGGATGATATACGGATTTTTATCATTAAATTGACAGCAGTAAAAATAGTATTCCAGTTTTTCAAACGTTTTCTTGAACTTGAAAATGGACATTCAAACATTTACATTAGCACAACACAAATCACAGACGAAATCGAAATCGAACATAAATTTGATGTTATGTGATCTATTTAATATCTTTCAAGACTGTATAATTTTGTAGTAAGATCGTCCTAAACAAATTCCCATTCTAATTAACTCTTGTTGTTGTTTACCCAACCTTCCCTAATATTTGTCAACAACCAAGCGTGGTTTTCATTCTTGATGTGGAGAACGACATGTTTCCAAGGAAATCAGCTGGTCTCTGACAGTGCGTGATGATTGAACATCCATGTAGCATTAAGCAAACCCTCAAACTTGGAAAACGGTTTCAAATTCAATGTGTATTCATATTTCTTTTTCTAACACGTTCGAACTATTACGCATATCATTGTAACCGAGCACTGGCGCAAACGCTTTAACCATATACACTTTCTAATTCTCGATTACACTGCTAATGAACCCACATTCGTTATATCAAGCACTGAGGATAGTCACCTAAACAGTTTACCCACAACATTGCGACCGAGCAGTGATTTGCAGCCTAACATTCCAATAATGGTTACCTCACTCCCCACTTGTTTACTCCGGATGAAGCTGCTAATGGACCCACAATTGTAATCTAAAGCACTGAGGACAGTCCCCTGAACATATAACCCAACACATTGCAACCTAACATGCCGATAATGCTTACCTCACTCCTCACTTTATAGCTTCTAATGCACCTACATTTGTATTTCAAAACTCTGAGCATAGTTTCCTTAACAGTTGACGCACAACATTACAACTGAGCACTGTTATGCAACCTAAACTGCTGCACACGCTTACCCCCCCCCCCCCCCCCCCTCCCATTTCTATTTCGGATGACATTGCTTGTACAGCCATATTTGTATAATTAAACTCTGAAGATAGTCTCCTTAGCAGTTGACGCACAACATAACAATCGACCACTGATTAGCAACCTAAACTGACGCACCGGCTTACCCCCCCCCCCCCACCGCCATTTTTATTTCGGATGACACTGCTTATACACCCATATTTGTATAATTAAACTCTGAGGATAGTCTCCTTAGCAGTTGGCGCACAACATAACAACCGACCGCTGATTTGCAACCTAAACTGACGCACCGGCTTACACCACCCGCAATCCATTTTTTATTAAGGATTACAATGATTATGAATCACCATTTGCATTCTTAAGCACTGGGGCTGGTCTCTTTAACGTTCTACGCAAAAAATTGCGAACGAGCACTGATTTGAACTATCTCATGTATATGATAGTATGATATTCAATGTTGCAATATATGATATTTGTGTTGAATACAGTATGCTTACACTAATTTCCAACCATTTGTTTTTAGTAATTCAAAGACATGCAAGAACATATCATGTGTTTCCAGTACACAATGAAAATCCGGACCTCAATCACGCTACAAAGTCGGTCACACGGCTCGTTTTTGCATGTGCCCTAGGCCTGAGCTTTTCATCCGCACAGGAAACATAAGAAATTCACCCTGGCAAAGTTTAAATCAAAAACGTGCTTAACATAATGTCACTGGTATAACCAAGTTCATGGCCAAGTGCGTAGGTCGCAAATGAACGATCTAGGGCTGACGAATTGTCAAATGTCGACTAAAATTTATGCCACAAAAAGCGACGTTATTCGATTAAATTATAGATTAATAGCCATTTTCAGTCAAATAATGGTTACGTCATCAGCCTCCAAACCTTTGCGTGAGGTGCGTCCCTCGGGTAGCTACGTAGAAAAGACTCTTTTTAAAAAGAAAGTATTTAAAAAAAACATAATGCAAATACCAATAAAACTTCAATTCAAGCATACAAAAACAGAAACTATATTGATTTTAGTGTAAGATACTACTTTATGTCACCCGTGATCAGAGCAAAGCTATATTTTTACTCTTTGGCTTCATTATTTATCAGACAATCGTGAAATAATAAAAAAAACATTCGTACACTTAAATCAATAAATATTCTAATTCTTATTCAGAAATAACTCAAAAGTGTTACATGGGATTGTTGATTAGTATGAAACATGGTGACACTCAAATATATTTTTGTTGTCGAAATATTTAAATAACATATACAGAAACAAATTAAACAAATGTTCAATAATATATTCGTAAGCATGTTGCAACAAATGCATGTTTTTTCATTAACCTATTGTACGCGAAAAGAAAGTAAAAAAACAACGTATGACGTAAACATTCCCCGTACAGATTATCTCTCGCATTTAGGAAGGTCCCGTTAAGGACTTTTGCTAGTTTACATTGAACGGCTAAAAAGAAGTTACCATACCCAGATATTTAGTGAAGAGCAACTTCGAATGGTTTTACAAAAAAACGTAACACTGTGCGCTTGCAATTTATGTTAAAATAAAATTTAAGCATACACTTCTAAATAATCACTCACAATTTTTTTTTTTTTAAGTTGAAATGTATGTCTTCACATTCCTTAAAACATTGCTTTTGTGCAGCAATTAATAATCAAAACATATCTTTATGAAAATTCCACATGATTCTGACAAAGCGGCGCTCACGTGGCATACTGTTCGACAGACGTCTCTTGTTGTTTTGTTTTAAAAAAAGGTGATACATTCGAGAATAATCTGTTTAGTTAGGATCATTCTTGTTCGATCAATTTGATGTTTTAGGCATTTATTTGAAGTAAAACTACGTCATTTCCAAATAAATCCTATTTAGTGATCGTCACGAAATTACTGCTTCATAGCTTGTAGAGATTGTGATTATGAGTTTAATTTAATAATTAAGTAAAATTTGGTCATGTCATCATACCCTAGAAAACATGAATGCACATTATTTCATTACACTTAGACAGAACGATTGCTTTAAAACTCCTCGCACACAATCTAAGCATGTTTATCTGGGAAAAATACTAGATGAATTCATACTTTAAAATCTATGTGACAATTTACAAGTCATACTTTATTCTTATTGCTGATAACAAAACATTATCCAACGAAATTTACGAAAACTATCACTAACATCGATAGCAATAGTATTGTTTTTAATTTTTAATTTTTAATTTCAATTTTTTTTATTATTAACTTATTATACATTTTGCAGACATTTACGAAAACAGTGATGGAGTAGGCACAAGTGGATATCAATCGACCGGCAGAAAAACATCTACAATCAAGGTATTGTGATATACTCAATCGACAACATTAGTGTGATCGGCACGAATTTTGGGAAGTGGTATATTTATCTATCACCTATTTCTGATTTTGTCTGCTACGATTTCGAAAGAAAGTGTTATTCAATTTGGAGGCAAAGTGATGCAATACATCATAACCGCTTACTATCCGGAAGATAAAAGCTACCCAAGTACTGTTCGGCCTTCCTTAAATAACTCATTTTGTACAACAGAAGTTCCCGGATGACATTATAAGTCTAAAGAAAACTAGCATTTTCGTATGATTTTAAGCGCAGTCTCATTAGCCCTGTTATATCAAACGTACCTTGCCTAGTCTAAACTAATAAATCTATATGCCTAGTCGCCGAATTGTCCGGCCGAAATTGTAGATTGGCCAAAATCGGATATAATTTTTTTGATCAATAACATATTTTCATTCCAACGAAGGCAGGCTAAATTTTGTATGCTTCCTATCTTTTTTCTTCTTTTTTGTTTGTCCTTTTCGTCTTCCTCTTCTGCTTTCCAATCATTTTTGACCGGAGCAGAACGCATTTACTTCTTGAAGTTATTATCAATTAAGTGAAACTTCGAATAGATGGCACTATGCAGTTTTACACTATGGAATAGTCATACCTCTTTGGTATTTTGGTAGAGAGGCTTAGAAAATGAGTTCAAAATTTGGATAATCTATAGGTAAACGTGAAATGCAATTATACGTAGGGCAATAATAATAACTCGTTTTTATATCCACTTTTGTCCAGTGTATATGGCTTTAAAATACATATAGAAAGGAATGGAACATGGCACATTCATATACTTCAATAAAAGGCTTTTCAAACGTATGCATAGTGTAAGGACTATAACTGCAGTCCTTGACAAATTGTGATTGCATTTAAACGTGTTGCTCGCCTAATTAAGAAGGAAGTCATAAGTTTCATTCTATGTCCGGCCTACGGCGTCGTACGTCAATATTTCGCTAAAGCGACATCTCTTAAACCACTGGTTTAAACCTTCGATGGTTTCCATTGAAATCTGCTTGAAAGTTCATGCAAAACTCTAGTTGCCAAATATATTCTTGAGTAAAGCCATAAGGCGAGATCTTAGATACCAGCGGCCAATTGTATAAACGTTGGCAAGATTTAACTGATGGTTTAAGTTGTCCAGCGGTTAATTTTAACTAAGTTGGCCATTTTATCCAAACCGTTTATCCGTCTGTATAAACGCAGAAAATGCAATGGCTAAGACAACCAATTTGGACAACTTTAACCTAACCAAAACTTACAAAAACAATCCCACAATGCACTGACAAACATGGTTTCGGTCAAAGCATGATTACCGCATTTTTCTGTTAGCATCATTGACTTTCTGGGCATATACCACGACATCCCGAGAAGGTCATTGATTTTTAAATGTCATTGAAAGTAATAACATTTGAAAAAGAAATATGACAAAGGAAAAGGGAATATATCATGGTAGCATTGTTATAAAATTACACTTACCTGTTCCAAGTGCATATATCCTCAATATAGAATTCTGTGCATCGGCAGAGTTAATGACAAACTTCATTAAATCTGCCCAACATATTAAAATGTTAAATATTCAACCAAATACCTGAAAAAACTGTCAACAAGGTATCAGCTCCTTCTGTCAATGATAGTTTGATAAATATTACACATGCAACATCTCAAGGGATTAGCTCATTCCGGAAACAAAGGTGTTGAACTTTTACTTTACACAGTAGGCTTGATATTTCAGCATCTAATAATGCATGGACATGCAAACATCATTGTTATAATCTTCATCAAGATACCATAATAAGTTTTAAGTGAATAACAGCTGCCAATAAATTGTATCTGCTAACCCGAAATAAAAAAATCACTTTAATTAAATTGCAATGACATCGTTTATACAACTGTGAACTGTTCTTGGAACAATCAAATAAGTTTTGTATAGGGCCATTCCTATTGATACCTTTTGAATATAATTATCATGTTTTTAATATGTTGACATCAAAACGTATAGATTTATATGTGTTTCTAAATAGTAATTTTGACTGTAATAGTATATGGGTATTATTATTTAATTTTAAACTCAGTTATATTTCAGGTGACTTTTGGTATCAGAACAGACAAATGTTAGTTTATAAATTATCCCTCTCAGCATAATATTATATCACACTTAACTTATTCAATATATAGCCTTAGATAAACCATTATATTTTTCCATTTGCACTTTCCAGGACCACAAAATCAACAGACATGGAATATAATTTCTTGTCTTTATTTTCATAACACTATGCAAACAACATACACATGTATTTAAGATTACATTAATCAAATCTTAAATGTTATTGTTAAAGAGACATGCAAATTAATTAAAATAACAACAAGTCAGCAAAACTACACAGAATCTGACAATAATATATTTATTTAACATATTTATTATAAGAAAACCCTGTTTTTCAACAAACCATTCATCATTAAGACAAAATATTCCCGTAAGGGAAGAATTCGAGACAAAGTATTTGACATCAGGCAGTCAGACAAACAGACAGATTTTCAATATCGTACCCATAACATGTGGTGGGGTAGGCATTCGTAATAATTCCTATAAATTATTTCTCCTTTTTTATTATTTGATATCTTTGTCTATTTTCATTAATGAAAGTTAAATTATGAAGAAGTCAAATATTATATATAAAAATATATATATTTGCTATTATTCAAATGACTGTTTTGAGTATACTGCTTTATGTTTTGGAATATGTTTTCAAATAATGCTATGTATTATCTCACTGCTTTTGTTGTGTTATATCTGGTGTCGGTTTCATTTCCTAGCAGACTTGTGTAGAATTTAACAACACTGGTTCTTCCAACGTTGGCTTGTAAAATCACTCAACTGAAACATAAATATATTATAAATTAATACAATATGTGATGAATAATATATCTATCTTTATATCAATGACATGTTATTCGAAGGATACAGTAAGGTCTCAAATCACAATTATGCTTACATTTACTCCTTTATGTCAGACACACATTTAAATTACATACAACAGAACGGTAGCCATAATCTGGGTGCCTCTACCAGGGTGTATTAAGAGAAAGTTGTAGAAATAGACTTTAGAATGAGTAGGATTCCTTGAAAATGACGTCATTGCTGTCAACTTTTCTTTATGTTTACAGGCGGTTTATTTTTATTGTAAATATGTGCAAATGAAACAAAATGTGCTCACAGCGTGGGTTTATCTATAAACAGGAAGGGCGAGATCTGCAAGCAATTGTTGGTCTCGATCAAGTGTCGTAACTTGTGTAAGATTTTGGAATAATATGCACACACTAACAAGGCCGATATCGTTCTCAAAATGCAGCTCGGGGTCACTGTTTTTGTTCCATGGTTTCGTGGATAAGTTTCATGCATAAATTCGGTCACAAATAAGAAATTGACTTACCTTTGAATTCATGACTATCATGGATATCGATGTTATACAATTGTTTTCTTTTTAGTCAGAGTCCATGCGTCTGTAAAATCATCGAAAGTAGCTGAGAATCGAGCTTTTATTTATGTCTGGTCCGCCATCTTTGTTTTGGATGAGTCTGTTAACAATACTCCCAGAGATCGGTTACATTTTGTCCAAAAGTTATCCGAATCACGTACTGGTTAGGATAACTTAATTTTTATACAATCGCTTTTCGGATAACTTGACCAAACCAGGGAGATAACCAAAAGATAACCGCCGGTTAGGATTTATCCACGTTTATACAATCGGCTGCTGGTTTGTATCATGGCTACGCCCACTTAGTATTATAAATGATTTTTTTTTCACTTTTCGTCCCAAAACTTATGGACTTACTTTGAAAAAGTTGACTTTTAGTTCTTTGCTAGTTTTGCTCATAGTGTGCCCCTTCAATCAAAACTGGTCACACACTGTGCGTTAGTTATTTATGTAAAACTATAAATGGATTTTCTTTTTAAAAACCTTTGTTTTCGATTTTCTAACGTGGACTACTGATTCTCTATAAGATTCCAAATATTATTAGGCTTAAGTCAAAAATGGCCACGCCCTAGAAATCACTAGTTTTACAAAGACTTTTAAATGACAAATTTTTGTCTGTAACCTCTAGATCTAACCATTAGTCAATTGGTATAGAGCCTTGGTTAGTTGCTAGCTAACATTTTTTTCAAATTATGCCTCTTGGGTAGAAACTGGCTATACCCTGGGGGTCACATGTTTAACTAGAAATATATAAGGAATTAACTCTTAGGTTCCAATTCTGCTAGGCATATAGCTTGTATATGTGGTATATAAAATTGATTATGTGTCCTTACCAAGTTTGCTCATATCATACCCCATAGGGCAAGAATTGGCCGCGCCCCAGGAGTCACATGTTTAATTAAGACCTATGTAGAAACTTACAAACAAAATACACTTGTCCAAAATTGCTTTAAAAAATGTAAAAATCCGTCATTTTTTTTTAGAATCGCCGGTTCAGTATTTATCATTAAATCATTCCCTTCTGCAAACATGATACATTGCTCATTTGCCTGGTTCAGGATTTATTTCCAGTTACCTTACATTTGTAAAATAATATATAGTTTTTAGAAAGACAATTACAGATTATCATTAAATACCAACCTCTACCAGACAACCTAATAATAATATACTTACTTGACTAACTGTATGTGGTGTTTATCCATTGGATTCGTTGCAAGCTGCTGAACAAAATGTTTTTCAGTTAGCGTTGAGATAATTTCCATATTTTCCTGCACCTCTTATAAATATATTTATTAAATACCCTACATAAATCCACACGCAAAACATATCGCAAAATACGATAGTCCGTATTCCACTCCAGTGCAATACGGCCGTATTTCACTCTTGTGAAGTCACGTCATAACAAGTATCGTTGCGCGATTTTAAAATGACGTCATAAAACAAAATAGTGCGTCGTTAAAATGACATTTGTTATGAAAACATGTGGCTTTTAAGTGATTTAACCAGTACAATATATATATAATAAAAGGGTTATTAGTATTGCGTTTTTATCCGGAATGTCATATTCGACTCTTGTGCATTTAGCTGATTCGGATTTCACGAGGAGGATACAACCTCCCGCATGAAATCGCAGTACTAAAAACCCTATTATATTTCCTTTATCTCTCCGTCAGCCTGTCCTCCTGTCCAGACATACCAACAGCTCGGGCTGATACGTTATATTGATAATAAGTTCAGTGTTTTTTGTATAATTTTCCTAATGAATATCTCATAATTTCATTTCTTATTTTATCAAAATTTGAAAACTATGCAGTGCTTTTGTCACTTGTTTTCATTGAGGATGGCTTTTGATATAACCACTGTTTACGAATGCGAATGTTGTAACGCTGTCCACATCGTCGTTTACAATGCTAGCTTTTGTTTCAAGCGCTATGCCCTTGTCATCGTGATATGATTCACGTATGACTCTGTTGAGAATATTAAGTGTTGATATTTAATTTATTTATTTCTTCAAGTCGAATCTTTTTATTTTTAGATTACATAAATAGAAGAAATAATAAGAATTGTGATTATTTTTTTCCTGTAATATGCAAAGGGAATCAATAAAACAGGAAGTAATAAATTTGTTGTACTAGTTAATCTTTATATACTTTTATAAGTCATTGATATTATATTGTTATTTATAAACGACCATCGATGTAAATGGTCTGATATAGAAAGAGATTTCCTTTTTCGCTAAAACATAGCCTATGGTCGTATAGTTACGGATATCGTTATATAGCATGTTATAAACTGTAATTTTGTAATCGCAAAACATTAATTCTTAAGTTAAGAATAATAAAAGTGTTTATGTTACCTTTGTTTGTGTTTAAGAACCTCGTCAAACTACATTATTCGGCTTGCAATCCCGCAATTGAACAAAGTACATCATAAATTACCTCTGCATTTATAGCATATGTTACCGATTTAACTTTCAGAAAAATGTGAACCAGGATGGACTCATTTACGCTGATCTAGTGTTTCCGAATCCACCGAAAGGACAGAAAAAACTCGTGATTCATGGTTTAGACGACATGACGGAGTACGCAGAGGTAGATCTTACAAAAAAGGCAGATCCTCTACCTGACAGTGACGAGGAACACACAAATGGCAACACAGAATAATAGTGTGAATGTATTTTACGAAGATAATTCCGATCGGAATAGTATATGATACAACTGTTTACAAAAACAGAAATAAACACTTGTATTATAATGCAATAAAGTTTGATCAATTAACAATCTTCAGAAAAATGTCAAAACGGAAAAATCGCAAACAGCCGGTAGAGGCGTTTAACGTATATTCGTCATAACTAAAACCTCGGTTTATAGTACTACCATATAACATCGAGGAAAGATTCTATGTGAGAAAAATGAGTATGCAAACTTGTCATTTCGTTGATAACACGTGTACATATGTTTTTAATAAGCAAGCTAGTTCTGTATTTTCTATTAAAATTATCTTTTTAGCAGTTTACAGTAAAATACTTTAGTTAATCCAAACTGTTATGATTTTGCTGAAAATACCAAAGCGATAACTTGAAGGGCTACGATTCTCTACTATCTATTAATAGTTTTCTATTTCTCCAAACACATTGTATCTTACAAATGTTGCTTAGTTATGCTTGCAATATAATATCATGAATCGAAACTTCGCAAGTATACAGTTCATCCGGTGATCGAAGTTTAAGACGTGTCCGTTACTTTAATTATGTAGTACATGATTTATATACACGAATTAAGAAAGAAACAGACGTAAAATAGCATGAATTAAAACGAAAAGTCCACCTAAATAATAGAGGCATTCTTCATCTAGGCAAATAAAAGAAATAACTCAGAGCCGCGGACTGTCGATGAAATTTTGAAACAATAACAATTTAGTAATGTTTCATTCTTAATCTTCTATTTTGTATTGAACATTCCTCTGAGATAATTGTATGCATGCATTGAACATAATTCAACAATGCATGTTTGTCTTCTTTTTTTGCAATAACATGTATTTTTGATTCTTGTTTATTCAAACTTAACAATTAAATATGTTAATCATAAAAAAAATATATATATTATTTAACGAAAGTGTGCTTTTAACATGGCTATGTATACAAAACAAATTATTCAATTGCATGATAATGCGCTTATGAAACGAGCTTATTAAATGTGCTTTTAAAATATGCCGTTCATACAATAAAAAATTAATAACATTCTTTTTTTTGGTTCATTATAGTTCCAAATTGTTTGTCTTATATCAACATGTAATATCAGGCTTTTAAAATGCTGCCCTGGAACCGCCGGCGGAAAAATGGCAACATCTTTTCAAAATCCAGAGGGAACTATTCAACTGGAAAATAAAGGGGGAGACGTGAGCAGTTATTACACCTGGTCGAGATATTTTGCAAATAAACTTATTGTTCAAGTTTGGTGATGATCGGACGAAAGTTCATCGAGCTACAGAGCTGATAATATAACATGTTTGTAACTTAAGTAAATTATTGGTAATAACTCAAACGCAACCGAAGATGGTTTTCAAAATTTGGTCGTGATAATTTGTTAAAACAGGTACTGTTCAAGTTTGGCGATGATCGAAAATAAAGCGCCGTCTACATAAAATTTTGTAATAATGGCAATTCAACGGCAAGTTCACGTGGACATAATTACACATTGTCGATATATATTTAGTTTTTTGCAAGTTTGGATATGATCAGACAAAAACATTTGAGTTAGAGGTAGAAAGATAGATAGATAACGGGTGAAACGGGTGCATATAAATCTTGTTAAACAAATAACTGTGCATCAAATACAAACGGCAACACGCACAATCACATTGACTTCCTGATCCGTCACCATTACAAACTTTAAAGACTTTCGAACTAAAAACGTATCAATTATTCCTGATCCTTTGAAATTGGGTGTCTTACCATCATCGGATCAACAATCCTAAATTCATTAAAAGTGCAGATGGTGACGAGAACTATGTAAAAGACCTGTGTTTTACCTTTTTTTTACAGAAAGAGCTCTTATTGATGAATAAAAATACTTTGCAGTTGACTACCACGTAAAATGTTAAGATAACGAAAAGGTGTTTTGGATTTGCATGTTCATGTGATTAGTAAAAAAGAATAAATTTGAAGGATTATATTTTTAAGATTTCAGATTTTTTTCTTTTGGTAAGGTTTAAGAACATATTAGTTTGGTGATACTCACATCACAAAAGTGAACTATCCGTTTACATTTAAGAATACTTTATCATAGAGTAACATACTTACTGTATTGGTTAGCGACTCCTTTTCTGCCGGAATCAGAGTGTTTTCCTATGCTACTTTTGACACAAGATAGCTATTGCAATAAAATTTTGTGCACAGACAGGTTGGCTCTTCCTTAAAAAACTGTGTTTTTCGTGTTTAAAAAAACTACAAGGAATGCTAAATATTACCACGTGCAAAGTACCCCTATGATTTCTCCCAAATAAACAACCTCTTGTACCAATAAATCGCCCACCACATAAATGCGCTGTTATTACTTTGTGTTTGATATATTTCATTCTAAACTATATCTTTAAACTTTTTTATATAATTCCATCAGTCAATAAACCGTAATAAACGAAAAAAAATATCAATTTATATAATATGTGTACTACAATATATGATCAAAATGACACTTCACCTGTTTTCGGCAAGTCTTCTTTTTGCAGAAAATTTAAAAAGCTACTGGGATTCCTTCTTGAAACATGACCTACACTATGTAAGCTGATGTATAAACTTCCAGTAGTTATATTACAAATAGATTCTTCCAGTAACAGAGAGCATAACATATTTACAAGTAGAATATAAAACATATATATACAAATAGTATGTACATAACAAACGTTAATCTACAAAAGTCATATTGTACATACAGGTAGTTACAAGTCATGTCCTGTTTTCTTTTTCTTTCTCCTCCAGGAGGCGTTTTGTTCAAGTTCCCTTTCCTTCCAGATCGAACGGTTAATACTAGTAGTAATAATTTGCGTATATGTACGTACATAGAACAATAATAAATTCAAATAATATTTATATTATTTTAAATATTTCTTCTAAACACTACTGTTATTAAGTACATGAATACCATTTTGCCTGCATCGGTGGCATCCTAGTGGGCACGAGGATGTGACCTAACAATTCGGGTATTAGCCCCTGCGCCACCGGATTTACCGGAAATGCTCCAAAGATTAGACACCTCTACGCCACTGTCCAAGTTACACCTGGTAAATGAAGGGCTTTATTTATTTATTATTATTTTATACCACTCTGTCTTTGAAACAATGTTTTTTTGACAAAGAAAACTATATTTTATGTGAGTCAAGCCAAACTAAACTGTACATTTTTGTAAACGATTGGTAAAAGTATTAGACATTTGTAACCTTGGTTGAAAAAAAGGTTCTACTAGTTGAGACTTATCGATTATATTGATAGGACACAAACCACGAAGACTGAACGCTTTTTTGATTGATACAGGGCTGGCCTGGTTAATTGCATGGTGTAAAATTATTGGAAACGTTGCCTTGCCGAAAGTGACGATTCTTGCGGTGTGCCCAATATTCGTCGCCAGCTTTGAAAATCGAACCTGCAATGGATCTGAAACAGAAATTAAATCAACGTTTGAGCAATTATCCAGGTATTATATTCCAAAAAATGGATAATATGTGAGGTTATGTAGAAGCAGATAAAAAAAAACTTGACATCCAGTGGCTGCAGTATGTTGGTCGTGTGGGCGGGCAATCATAATAACACCACATCGGCGGCATTGATCGTGTGTAAATTAACATGCGCATCGTGATTGTCCATGATCAACAGGACTGGCCGTACGCTCCCACAGTTTGGCAAAAATAACTTTATTAACATTTGATGGAAGATGTCTGTGTTAACGAAACCAGACTCGCTGACCCCGAACAACAAAAAGTCGTGGACCCATAACATACACTGTACATATAAAAACGTACACAGATAATAAAGACATTCGTACCGGAAATATAAACAAAGGCGGTAACATGCGGCCACTTGCAGACACACATAAATGCGCGGTTATATGCTGATGCACCAGTGTCTGCTGTCTGTAGGTATGCGCAGAAGTTGGACCTATGACTTTCTGTTTAACGACCAGTCCAGCCCGCCTCATCGCAGTTGAATATCTAAAGCGATCAAGTTTTTGTGTACACTCTAAAATATTTATAATACGTCGAGGTGCGTTTTAACTTTAACAGAAACATGACTTAAATGTGTAAGACATACAGAATAATTATGTCACCTGCTCCGACATATCGCAAGTATCGTAATCGACCAACAGTTGCCCATACATATCGAACAAGTCGTCAATAGTCTGTTAGGTTGACATCGACTTTCTCGCCTTGTCCAGAGTCTCTGCCCTCATTTCCTGTATGTATGAATGGCGAGCGAACATCTGTCGGAAGGACTTGTCCGATGGGCCATCCTGTATATTGAACAATGTAGCCCGGCCTTAATAAAAAAACACGCGTAATTTAAATTCCAAGTGAACATGCATGCAACTAAAATATTCGTTCTAACGAAACTTGTACGCAGAGCAAGTCACTGTTTTACATGTACAGTGCATCGTTTTACATGCGATGTTTGTCAAATAAAAGCATTATGCATAGTTAATTAAACTTTCGACCACTGTTATGTTCCTGAATCAACAACGATGTCCCGTACGTAACACTTAGCAATGTATCGTGTATGCGGTAGACACTGGTTAGCCATACACATTAGGTACGTAACCAGAGCCCGCTCTTCGACATCAGTAAGCATTCTACTTTGACCGGTTTGCGTTCCTTTCTTCTTTTGATCAACACCATCACTGAGTGTAGATCTTGGAACATCGTACTGTACGGCTGCCGCCCTACTCAATACATTTCGACGCATGGCCAAAATAGCCTGAGCAAGTGCTTCGTGACTGTAGTGTTTGTAAGGCATTTTAAAAAAAAAATGTTCAATCAAACTAACGTTTGAAAATTCAACCACTCCGCGCGTTATTATTTATTCATCTTGGCAGCCGCACAAGTAAGTTAAAAGCCCATTAGAACATTTACAAAGAGGGACGATTCATGTACGTACAAAAATATAATAATAAATTCAAATTTGAATTGTCTCCCGTTTTTACCATTTTCTTAACTTCCCGGTTTTCAGGTTACACCACTTTCTTGCAAGTTAACTTAAAATACAGCTATTTAAGGTATTTAAATAATGCATCACCGATTTTTTTTTACTTCATAATGACAATTCAATAATGTCGTCTGATAGCGCAATATAGAAAATATTTAAAATCCTTACAGGGCCTCATGCAAATGAACGCTTGCGTGATTAGGTTATCCCCCACGTCCATTTTAAAAGGTCAGAAGTGTAACAATGTTTATTTGGGTAGAATTCCAGAAACTACTTACATTGGAACGCAGAAAACAGCTGATATCTTTCAAAACAGATGCCGCAATTAAACGCCAGACTGGTTTGTTTTTGCTAATCAATAACACTTTTTCTAAATATGGTTTTATTTTGATGTCAAAACGCTAAAGCAATAACTGACTTTCTCAAAAATAGTTTTGAACTGCAATGTAAATGGAATAATGGAAGACAAGGAAACCTATTTTCGCATATTATTCATTTAAAATAATGTTGAGAAAAGAGTGTGCATAAATACATATATATCGTTTAAAGTTTTATGTTTTAAGCTTTCAATTTGTTTTTCTCGAATATTAATTGCTTGATGCTATCCAAAATTGTAATTGTATACCAATTACATTTACACTTGGTCAGATCTTAATGACATACAAAATGTTTAAAGTGGGAAGACAAATTTTGATTGTTCGTCCTTGATCATGTAAAATTGTGATGCTTACACACTAACATCATATAACTAAATAACTGTTTGGTAATTGATACTAAGACCCCACCAAATTGTTAACTTGTTCATCGGATTTTTTCCAAAAAAAATAATGAGGCGAGCGAGCGAAATAATAATAAAAATAGTTGTTATGCATTTAGCAAGAAAGAGAAGGGAGTGAAGAGCGAAGAATTGTATAGAGTTATTTTACTCACTTTTGCTCACATTTTTTTTTACTAATTGACTAAACAATGCTGTTGTTAACAGTACAAGGATAATATCCAGTGAAAGAATGATAACACTACAAGATAATTTAATACAAATATTAGTTTTGAGATCAAACAAATGCTATTTGAGGTCAAGCATATGTATTTTTTAAAACTATGTATAAATGAGAGAACTCAAAACCACAGTTTTTCAGTCTTTTAAACACTTTTGAAAAGTTTTTTTTTTCAAAATACCCTTTGCATTGCTAAGTTAAAGCCTGGACTGAAGCGCCAATGGTCACAGTCACCTGCCTGCCCAATGACATACCCAAATCTATTAACATAGGTTTTCCACTTTTCCTTTGGAAAACTTGGTTAAAAATAATTATCTATTAAAAATACATTGTCATACCTCATGCCATTGAAATGACTAGTCAAGGTGACTTGAAAAATAACTCACACAATTAATATAAGCTTTTGCAATCAAAATTAGAAATTAAGACAAGTAATAGAAAACTACAGCGATCATCCTTGCAATGACTACACGATTGGCCTTGGTAGCCATCTAAGTTCCGGTCCAGAATTTACAAAAATAACTACACCGTACTGTTAACCATTTCGGCACCAAATTGTCACAGAAAATTCCAGCCAGCGTCAGATTTATTTCAGGCTTTCCCAGAATTAAAGCTGCACTCTCACAGATTGAACGTTTTGACATTTTTTTTTTCAGTTTTGTCTTGAAAAGAACCATATTTTGCAAAAAATACATGGAAACAAATGATATAAGACTGCTGACAAAAATTAAATCGCCGATTTTAATATTGCAGTTCAAAAATTAATGTTTTATGCAGATTTCTTAAGCCATAAAATTATAATTTTCGAACGGACATATGCAAATCTGCGATCTGATCTTTTATCATTGGTTTGCAGATATTTACGCAAAAAATCGCTCTTTCCAAGACAAAAAATAAAAAAAGTTGTAAAAACGGTAAATTTGTGAGAGTGCAGCTTTATCGCATACCTTTTTTTAATTTGTATATTTCCCTTATTTTGAGCTATCTTGTTCAAATTTAGACAAGTATTTGAAAACATAAACATATATACAAAAACACTTTTATTCCTTTTGTACTGCAAACACTGATTGAGTCAACTTTTATATATAGCAAAATAATATTTCGGGAAAATACAAAAGTATGCAATAGTTCTTTCATATACAAAAAAAACAATTAGCAGAGATATTTAACATTTGAATTATTTCCATATATAGTTTAAATAAACACATGAACATCTAAAAATCTACAAACATTTATTCACAACACAAAGTGGGATTAATACTTTTTTCTAATCACACAGTCTGACACAATATTTTGTATTTTTGACTAATATTTACAAAATATACACAATACTGCTTGTTTGAATGGTTAAACCCATGGGATGGCATGAAGCACAAATGATGGGATGGCCGGAATGTCGGTCTGGTTAATTATTAGCGTCATTCTACTGTCCACGAACATTGGCTCATCGGCGACCAATGCCTCCACCACGAACAAGCACGCCCTCGGTGCCTCATGGGGACAGGAATTTCTTGATCCTCTGCGTCGGAGTAACTAAAATTTTAATAAGCAATATTATATATAAATGTTCATTGTAGTATAATGTAGTATGCATTACTGAACAGTTTGATAATAACACTAGGAAAAATGGAAGATGCAGGAATACCAGTGGTGCTCGTTTCTTACCCAAACTTTATTTTTCTATGATTGCATATGAATTAAATAAACACTGCAGCAAAATAAAATAAAAACATGCATGAATTCTTAAATGTATATTTTTGAATGAAGAAAATACTAAAATAATACAACATATTTGCTATATTAACAGAAAAACAACAAAGAAGTTAAAAATACAGACCTGAAGCTTCTACCTGGAACGGTGTAGTAGGTATAGTTGACCGATTGGAAACTGTCTTTTCACTTAACGTTCTTTCTAATTCCCGTCAAACATGTCCGAATCATATTCAAACTTTGGGTAATCACTGTTATTTACGATGAAATTCAGCACTTCTAGGCCTGTATATATTCAGTTACTTTTAGCGGGAGCCAAATTTAAACAAACACATTTGTACATAATTTAACCAAACTTTAAATGGTGGAAGAATTGTCATTTGTTTACTTATTTTTCAAGAATCAGGAAGTGATTTATGATATCATTGTTTTCATTTAGCCGGTGTTTAGTCTCGACCATATAGACGCTAGACGTTAATTGCCATCTATGTTGACACCATTATCTCTGATCAGAGCGGCTGAATGATTGAGACTAGCCGGTGTTTTGATAATTGCTACGATCGAAAAACGAGGTGATATATAAGGGAAAATGCTACATTCCACTTAACAAACCAGCGCTCGTAAAAATTAATTATTTTTAGATGGTGAGGGCGCAAGTGATAAAAACATATTTTATTTTTTTCTGAAGAAATAGGAGCGGGAAATCCGATGAACAAGTCATTAATTTGGTGAGGCCTAAAAGCCTAACTGTCTTAAGTAATTGATGGTTTGTTTTCTTTTAATGTATTAGTTCATGTTTTTGACAAATAAATAAAAATGACACTTTTTGAATAATGGAAACAAACCAGTTTCCTACCTTTAATAGCACTTTTGGGGGACAGAAAGTTTTAATATTTTTTCCCTGCCAATTCGGACGTTGCCCTTTCAATGGGTCTTAGAACCTTTCGCATTAAACAAACATCGGCTTCTCTGTTTTGAATGCCAATTATAAATCAACCGAAACGTACGCGCATTGATTAAATTTAAAGTGGTCTGGTTCAAGAAATTGCGCAACCATCGATATAATTTTATTTCATGTTTTGATACCGCTTTGTATAAGCAAGCTTATTGTTGTCACAAATTCAACAAGAATATCAACGTTAACCACGCCTATTTCGAGGAAACGTGCACATATATAAACACAATAAAGGTGCATTCTTATTCAATAAAAGAGCAGTTCACAATAAAAATGTTTCAGCTAGTAGAAGAAATCGTATCATTATGCCATTCCCTGTTTATTTTATAATCATTGTTTACCATTTGTTAAATCCAGTATGAAGCAGGTGTGACATACTCTGCTTTAATGCTTATGTTTCATAATTAACACAGGTATAATAAAAAACTTAGATTGTAGCTGCTTTTTAATATTTCTTTTAATTCTGGTCGGTCACAGTCTTGGCAAGTAAATTGGTAAATAAGTACATCACCTGTTTAATCCTCCTACTCGGATGTTCAGATTACTTAGAATGTTATAGAAACGTAGAATACTCGTCACTTACAATGACTTGTTTCCTCCTCAAGAATAAATATTTAATATACACTTACTCTAACAAAAAGGACTTCATTACGATTCTTTCTTAGATGTTATCTTAGTATTGCACTTTTACTTCCTATAGTTTCTTCTTTCTATCTCACAGTGGTACTTGTCAAACAGTATGTGTATATCTCTCATTCTTGGCGCCGTTCGATCACTTGTATTAAATGTCTATTGAATTAGGCACGTTTCAAATGTGGGTAGTTGCTATTATCAATCTCTTGCTAAGGGAATCAAATACCTGGCTCACTTCGAACTACTTTGTTTGAATGTAATGCTTCTACTCTGTTCTGAAGACGTTCATGAACATCTTGGCTCCACACATTCTCCATCCCCCTCCTTTTTTTCCCAGATGCTGACGTTACTGGATACCTGTATATCGTCCATTACAATGTTCAGAACTCCAGTAGTAGACACTTTCTGAGTCTTTCATCTCCTCGTCTCTTCAAAATATATTGCTTTCGTTTGTGGTGTAGGTGAACTATCTCGAATAGTAAGTCCGTTATCACTCCCCAGTCGTCTATTGTGTCCTACGGTTTGATATAACCTTAGCTTCATCATTAAAGCCACACTTTCGGAAATTCTTTAAAAGAGATTTTGCAAAACTTTTGACTGGCAGTCTTGTGTGCATACAGATATCAACATATATACCGATATTTTCACTAACCATTTTATGACTTTGTGTAAGACCTGCATACATATTAAGACTGTTATAATTCGTTATAGTAAACCCCTGGGGTTCACAACGAAATCAGAAAATCTTTTCGACAAAGGCGATGCGCTTACAGATAACGAAAACGCATAAACACAAATGGTGCATATATAATCAAAATCGCAATCGATCTTGTTCGAACTACCAAGCAGTCACATTATTTAAGGCTGACTACAAGACTCAAGGAAAGAACCATTGTCATTACCGACTTTTCACATAAAGAACCTCGCTACACCGACAATCTCATCTAAAAAAATCCCTCCACTTGAAGGGATATCTAGGAATCAGATACGGAGTAATAACTAATTCTTTCCTCCGATACGGAATATTAACTACTTCTAATATCATTTTCTACTAAATGGCATTTCCTATTTCCACTGACACTGAGACTCCGGAACTAGATGACGATGTTATTTCTTTCAAGATGTAATTGATTCAATAAGAGTTCTCAAAACCGGCAAGGCAACAGGACCAGATTTAGTAAAAAAGCTATGTTCTGAGGGAGGTAGCCTTTGAAACTTCTTACCGACTTCGTGATCGTTTACATAGCTTACTTCGTTTCGTTAAAGTACCAAATAGTGGAAACTGGCTAATGTCTTCGCTATCTATAAGAAATCCGATGCTGGAATTTTCGTTCTATATCCCTTTTAACTGTTGTACGTAGGTTTCTTGAAAGAAATTTGCGTAAGAACATGTTCATTTTTAGCGTCAAATTTTAATATGGTTTTGTTCCTTCTGATATCACTGTCGAATAGCTCTTATCGATCTGTCTTTCCTTTTGCCATGCTCTACATGAAGGTGAAGAAGTTAGAGCAGTATTTTGTGAAACCTTTTCGAACGCGTTTATCGAGTATGGCATGAACGTCGTTTTCATATACTTCGTTTAAGTGGTATTACCGGTTCTTTATTGTTATGTCGTTGTGATTATCTCAGAAAACGTAAACAAAGTGTCATCTGATCTGTTTCAATGTCGATACAGTTACAAAATCAGCTGGTGTACCTCGAGGCTCGATTCCTGAGCCACTGCTCTCTCTTATCTATATCGATGACATTGTCTGCGATTTACAACTACAAATACGACTCTTCGCAGATATCGCTACCTTGTACTTAATTTTCTATGACCCTATGTTTGCTGAAAGTAACTTGCTGATGACCTTTACTATCGTATGAAGGGAATAGGTAGCTTCTTTCATTCAATCATGCGAACATCAAATCGTCACCCTTTTCTAGAAAATAGGCATTTGCACCCCTCAATATTCATAATTAATACCCAAATATCAGAAGTTACCACTCGTACACATTTGGGCGCCACACTCACTAGCAGCTGCTTATGACACGACAATATACAATCCGTCAAAATGAAGGCTTGACAGCAAATTCACTTTAGGTTCTCAAATAAATTAAAACATAACTTATTAACGTCATGTTTAGTATACCAATTCGTTACAGATTCATCGAGTATTTGATGTATCGTTGATAAAGAATCATTAATATGGCAGTAGTTCATATTACAGAGATAAAACGTAAAAGGTTTTGTTATTTGTTTAGCTGTTGATTATACTTTGGGTGATTTTGATATACCTACCATTTGAATATTAGAGTGTCTTAAATTGTGTAAATCTACGTTTCAAGGTATGTTTCATATTAAGCTCAAAACCCGCAATAGTATTACCTCACACATGATATTTGTTAAGTTTTAAGTATTTCATGAATACAATGTTATTGGAAGTTTCACTGACTTCAATGGTTTTGTATCATTGCATCATTTCTAACAGTGAAGCGTTTGTATCCGTTATCTGTTTTATTTAAGGCACACAACATTCTTTTATTTATTTTCTTGTTATGTACTGCAGTGTTCTTGGTGTGCAAAATATGGATAATACGACCTCAAAATATGACATTGAAGTGTTATAAAATTAAATAAAATTAAACCAGTATTAGTGTTATATGTTTACAGAATATGTTTTTTGTTTTTTTGTTAGAAATACACAAATCATGCACTGAACTAAAAACACATGTTATTTTGAGATATGTTGTAGTTTTGTTGCATTTAAATCTGTTTGTGCATTTCTTTTTAGCATTCAGAAAATGAATGCTTTTTTTTTATTTAAACGTACATTTTCGTTTTATTTCATCATAATATTTTTTCTAGAGCGCTTTGTTTTTACCGTTTAAAAATATCATAGGTGTTTGGTATTAGCATTGACGGAATATGTTGTTTTGAAAAATATAATCTTGTTAAATTGAGTCAAAGAAAATATTAATATTGTTTTCATATTATCTTCGTTTATTGTATGTTATGTCATTGTTGTTTCTGCTTTCTGACTGTTTTTGTAGCCTTATTATTCCCTACCCCATCCCCACCCCACTTGTTTGTTTTGAAGACCGAAAAACCCACCAAACAATTTGTTGATTTTAATTATTCCATTAATTACAATGGCAAATTTGGATGCCTATCTTGGTATTAAAATGATTTTGTGAAGAGAAAAAAATATTTCAAGCATATGTAACACATGCTGTTTGCCATTTTTGAAAAAAAATAAAAATAGATGAAGTCCCAACCCATTCTAGTTGTAAAAAACGATTTTTATTCGATTATAACCATTTACTTTACAAATAAGTTATCAGTAAACAATACAGTTTCTTTTGATACCAAGCTTATACATCATCAAAGTATAACAATATGGCCAGTAGCTCGTTTTAAGAAGATATTATTTGTATATCGGATGCCTTCATTGTATTCATATTTAAAAGTATATTTGCATATCTGTCGAACTGATGGATTGTTTAAACACTTTCATTTCAATATTTTTTGTTCACTATTGTTGTGTTTTAAATTCGATTTGGTTAATTGAAAAAAAAGAAGAATATAGATCTTGTGAAGGAACGAGAACGATACTGATGATGCTTTAAAACGTATATTTGATTTTCTGATTTTAATATGAACTATGGCGCTGCCTCTACGGGCTTGAAGTGTTATTGCTGTCGAAGTTAAACTGAATTAAACATACTAGGAGTAAAAGGGAAATGTTTTTCATAAATGATAATGAAACTTGAAAGTCTTTCACCCCATTTTAAATAGCAAGCAATTCTGCTTCTGTTTAGCAAGAAAGTATTGATTGTAAATGAACTATTTGTAGCCAAGCAACATCAGCAAAATATCTCAGTGAGAATATAGAATATATTCTGATTGGTTTGTTACAAAAAAACATATCCCCCAACAAACTGTTGCAAAATGTCAAATATAAAAACAGATGTTTTGTTTAGATTTTAAAGACACATTTGTGTTTAGAGTGACAAATGAATTTGATAATAATCATGTTTAATAATCAAAATTACTATAAATTATGTCGATTCATTCATATTTTAAACAGCTTTGCTAAAATGAGGTTTATACTAAAATAGATTTGTTTTAGACATTTGACAGTTAAATATGCATATACATATCTATTATTTACAAATTTAGATCACCAAAAAAAAACTTTTTGTCTTGCCTTTCAAAAAATAAAGGTTTATTTTTACATCTTACGGGAAATACATTGTATGAATAAGCTCATGTTGAAATGTTCAATAGTTTTTAAGAACTAATATGTTTACGTTATGTGTTTTTATCATTATGGTATATCTCAATGACCTCTCTTAACACTATTGACATCATTTAACCCCCAGTATGAAAAAATGGATTAATTGAAATGACAATTATGCAGAACAACTGAAAGTATATTCTGAATGAAGCACCGTAAACGTCCATCTCATGGGACTTTCTTAAAGACCCAGTATGTTTGAGAAGTTTAAACTTATCAAGGCGTAATTATATACAAATGACTTTCCGTAACCCCCACAAAATATTTTAACACACATGATGATAAAAGCAATGATAAATTGCAATAACAATCAACATTCAACAGAGCGAAAAGTATATTATAAATTAAGCGCCTACCTAGTATATACAAAATATATCAAGTCATTGATATTGCTGGACATTTCCATTCATTACTTTTTAATAAAGCACAGAGTGGACATAGGGGTTTTATCCGATATTATCTAAGTTCAAAAGCATATTAAAGTATGGACCTGATTTCCTATCAAATTAGAACCAAGTAAGATATCTCAACTGATGGCTGAGCTTATTTAGCACTATTTTATTTGTTTTGCTTGTACCAGCAAATCTAGCGAGCCCCATTTTCTATTCCGAAACAATTCATATATGAAAACAATTGAAACAGTTTAAACGGTTGGGGTATATTATTTACACAAACTGCCTTAGTACACATATGTTACCATCCACACATTTCGGCCACAGTTATCTTTACTATTACTTTATAAACATTAAACTAAAAAAAAAAATGTTTGCAATACAGTGTCAAATTACGTTTATATTATTCACTATTCTCAAAAGCACAAGGCATGTTTTCTGTACTGACAGCTGGATCTTTATTAAAAACGGTGGTTCTTGGGCATATCTAAGTATCATTTTTGATAAAACAGAGTTTAAAATAAACTCAAGTTCATTTTCAACCTAAATGCAACACACTTTAGAGTTTGACAAGAGTCTATTTAATACGTAAAGATTAAGACAATATAAGAAGATGTAGTATTTTCATGAAAAACAGTATAAGGTCATTCAGCCAAGTGAATAGCTACTTTTCTAGTCTAGTCATATATATAAATATTTAACAGACGTATCAGTTCAAAGATATACAAGTAGTGATCTTGGATTCATTGACTGTCAAAACACCATAATTACTATATGCTGAACTGATTGTTACTCGAACAAATTGTGCAACAAAAGAAACTGAAACTATCGTGTTTTAAACGTAAATTTGGCACAACATTAAAAGAACGGCATTGTCTATATGTTTCTCATTTATTACAAATTTGTTGGCAATGTCACACTTTGAATAATTTACACACACACAAGTTTGAAAGGGGTTACTAACATCCTCTGTGCTGCCTCAACTCCCAGTTTTAGATTGTTTGACCACTTCAGGCTGCTGGCACATCAAAATCTGCAAATTACTTAAAAACAATGTTTTTAACAGAATAAAACTACTATCTACTACAGCGAAGGTATGCAAATTGTCAATTATCAATCATTTGAGGCTTTCACAACTCTATAAGAAGTATTAGATTTGATATAATGTAGATTCCATGTACTAAAACATCAAGACAAAAATGATGAAATACATTTCCGGTACGTTTGGATATTTCGCAAAAAGTATTTTACAACTCCATGATAAAACCCTACTAATTGACTACAAAGAAGCATTTTGGAGGAATCAGAACTACACATGCTTAGAATCTCTTATTTTATTATTTTTATTATTAAAGGCCTAAGGCGGATTTTTTAGCTGATCAGTGTTTACCAAGGATTATCCAATATAATAGCTGTAGCCTACACAGTATAAGGCAATTATCACCAGCAAGACTTAATCCATGTGTACTAGAAACACTGAAACAGTTAGATATACTACATCAACATAGGGGTACTAGAGGAGGTCGGGTCAATGAAAGACTAATATGGGACACAAATGATGGAGTTCACCTTACTAATATTCGTATCTTACCTCAGAATATATCAACACATATAACAACATCAATAACAAATACTGAACATAGACAAAATACCAATATAAACAGTGTTAATCCCCACAACTTGAGAAAGATCACACTTGAACCACTGTCTGTTCGTAAAGGGCAAACTAAAATCGAATATGTTGTCACAATTCGAGATCAGTGAAAAACAAGACTTTAGCCTTTTCTGATTATATCACTTCCAACGACTTTGACATTGTGGCTGTGACAGAAACATGGCTTGGTGGTCCAGGAGACAAAGCATGTATTGCCGAGTTAGTGCCTAGTGGATACAAAATCGCCCATGTTCCTCGCCAAGGTCGTGGTGGTGGGGTAGCGGTCATCCACAAGGCACCCCTAAAACTTTCCATGCTTGCATCCAGTCACAATACCAATGTTACTTCTTTTGAATATATGGACTGCAACATCACTATAAAAAACTTTTCTCTGCGATTAGCTGTGGTATATAGGCCGCCTCCAAATAAACAAAATGGCATTAAGACTACGACATTTCTTGATGACGAATGGCCAACATTTCTTGCAAACTTTACGACTGCTGAGAACGATATTATTGTGGTTGGCGATGTTAATTTTCACCTGGACAATCGGTCAAACCCTAACACGTCAAAATTCAACAGCGTTTTGGAAGCGTGTGGTATGAGACAGCACGTCACTGAGCCTACTCATGTAGCAGGCCACATACTAGATGTGCTTATTACCAGAGATACAGGCACAACGGTATCAAATGTAGAAATATCTGATCCCGGACTCCCGGACAACAACGGCAATACATCTCGTGATCACTTTGCTGTGGTTTCAATGCTAGTGCGTCCAAACCACCACCAGTACGCAAAACTGTGACTTACAGAAAGCTAAAGTCTATAGATGTTGATGAGTTTAAAACCGATATTTTGGAATCAGATATTTTAAATAGTGTAAACGATAGTCTCAATGTTGATGAACTAGTTGATGCTTACAACGATGGTCTCTATTCCCTTCTTGACAAACATGCGCCTCTTAAGTCCAAGACCGTTGTACTAAGACCAATGAATCCGTGGTATTCCCAAGAACTTCATGATGCTAAACATTTAAGACGTCAGTTAGAGCGAAAGTGGCGGTTGACTGGATTGACAATAGATCACGCAATCTACAGAAACCAATGTGCTGTAACTAACAAGCTTCTAAATGTGTCCAAAGTCAATTACTACAGTGAGAAAGTAGAGTCTTGCGGTCGTGACATGAAAGGCCTTACCAAAGTAACCCAACATTTGATGGGTAATACCAAAGATGCAGTGCTGCCATCTGGTAAATCTGCAAAAGTTCTAGCACAAGACTTTAGTGACTTCTTTGTAGATAAGGTTGAATGCATACGTAGTGATATAGCCTGGACCAAGTCTCACCAACAAATAGACACTGTTGTTCCTGAAGCACCTTTTAATGAAGAGCAATTTTCAAACTTTTCAGTAGTCTCTGATATGGACATCTCAAAGATTATTCGCAATTATCCTAACAAATCCTGTGAACTAGACCCCATTCCAACATGGCTGTTGAAAGATTGTTTAGGTGAACTATTACCATTGATCACCAAAATCATTAACACTTCACTTGAAAGGGCATATGTACCACCAGCTTTTAAAAGCTCAAGAGTAAGACCTTTAATCAAGAAGACAGGATTAGATCAAGAGGTACTGAAAAACTACCGGCCTGTATCGAATTTACCGTTTTTGTCAAAGGTTCTCGAGAAAGCTGTCGATTCCCAACTTGAAAGACACCTATCTGCACATAATCTTCATGAAGAACGCCAGTCTGCTTATAAGCAATTTCATTCAACAGAATCTGCTTTATTATGTGTACAAAATGACATCCTCCGCTCACTTGATCAGAATGAGGCTACGGTGCTAGTCATGTTGGACTTATCTGCTGCTTTTGATACGATTGACCACAGCACCCTGCTTTGCCGACTTGAACAACACTTTGGCATAGTAGGCAAACCTATACAATGGATGAAATCGTATCTATCCGAGCGTCATCAAACAGTCTGTATCGATGGAGAACTGTCAAAACCTGTATGTTTGACATTTTCTGTGCCACAAGGGTCTGTTCTTGGCCCCAAGAATTACATCATGTACACCAAACCTGTGGGTGCGATTTGTCGGAAACATGAACTTCAATATCATTTCTACGCTGACGATTCGCAATTGTACATGGCGTTTAAACCAAAGGAAGCTGTTTCACGCAATGAGACTCTGCAACAGATTGAATCGTGCCTAAATGACATCGTACTGTGGATGAACAATAACTTTCTAAAACTCAATGCTGACAAAACTGAAATGATTGTCTTTGTACCAAAACGTAGTAAAGTTGAAGACCTTACTATACGAGTAGGTGATTCTGTTATAAAACCATCGACAACAGTTCGAAACCTTGGTGCCGTACTAGACTCTCACTTAGACATGGACCAACATGTAAACTCTGTCTCTCGTTCATGCTTCATGCAAATTCGACAAATAGGTCAAATCCGGAAATACCTGACCGTTGACTCAACCAGAACCCTGATAAACACGTTAGTGACATCAAGGCTGGATTATTGTAATTCGCTGCTTTGTGGATCTCCAAAGAACGTTCTCAATAAACTCCAAAATGTTCAAAATACGGCTGCTCGGGTTATCACCAGGACACCACGTAACAGCCACATAACCCCTGTGTTAAAGGAACTACATTGGCTCCCGGTGCACATCCGAGTTGAGTACAAAATCCTCACTACTGTGTTTAAAGCGCTCACGGACAGGCCCCTACTTACATACGCAACATGCTAGACATTTATATCCCATCAAGACAACTTAGGTCCCAAAATGATTGTTTAACACTGGTTGTACCGCGTAGTAGGACTGTGACTTATGGTGATCGTGCATTCATGACGGCAGCCCCTAAACTCTGGAATGCCCTACCTAGAACACTTAGAAGCTGTGAAACTCTGCCAGTGTTTAAAAGAGCACTTAAAACTCATTTTTTAAGAAGTTTTATCTGGACTAATTACTTTGATAACCTTGTCGCTTTAGAGTCTTGAGTCTTATCTGTATCTTATTTTTATGTGTGTCTGTTTAACTCTTATTTTACATTTGAATCAAATCTGTGACTTGAATAATATTGATGTTTTAATTTATTTATTTTTTTATTTTTTTTTTTTTTTTTTTTTTTTTTTTTTTTTTTTTATCTTTTTAAATATTGTAACATTCTAGTAATTCTGTACAGCACTTTTGAACGTGTTAATGTACATGAAAAAAGTGCTTGAGAAGTCTGGTAAATAATAATAATAATAATAAGAATCTCTTCTTACTTGAAGAAATTTTCGGCCCTCTGGATGCAGTATGGAATTCCAGACAGGACTTTTCCTTGAGCAGCATTTTAAGGTCACCTTGTGCTTCAGCAACCAGGTTGCTATAAAAAGAAAGAATACGTTTGTGTTTAAGCAGACTGTTTTTATATATTAAGAAGTATTGAGGGATTAGTCATAAACCTTGTGGTAACCGGCACACTTTTTATCCCATTTGCCTTAATATATTTAAAGTAACATAATTTAAAACACTGAAAGAATTATTGAATATGAATTATAGCGGTGAACTGAGTGAGTAGTAGTTTTTCTCTAAAATAGAAATTTCGTTTTATAATGTTGCCATGATTGTTGAAGTAGATGTTTTTTCTTCTCCAAAAGCTTAAATCAAATGTACACGAAATAAATCATTAATGAAGGTTTGTTTAACTGCTTATAGAAATTGTTCTTAATGTTATGCTCGAATAACAGAGCAAACAAAATAGTTTCACAAAACAGACACTCACTAAGAGGTTGTTGTTTCATTACAAAATTATATAATCTCAAAGCCGCGACCAGAAATAATTAACAATCGGCATGAAACAAAGTCATTTAGGAATGAAACAAATAGGAAAGATAAACTTAAAGAATCAAGACCGCTGAAACAATGAAGTGATTGTGAAATATATTACCGCATGATGTCTACTCCAAATTAAGTTTGGCTCTCGGGTCAGTCATCATCTCCGTCTCCAACCTGTCGCAAACAATAACAAAGTAACAAAGTTTTAGCGGAACTGGATTACTAAATAGATGCACTATACTTGGTTGATGGAATTACTCAAACACTTATTTTCATAAGGACATTCACTACATGCTTCGAATGGGGTTGGTGGAGCTGGGGTTTATACTAAGTTGTGTTGGGGGATGGATATGAAATGTGGGGCACACTTTAGTTGAAAACCATCGTTGAGCACTTTCGTATATATATTATACCAAACCAACATTGGGCGGACTCGTATATATATTATACCAAACCATCATTCGGTCGTCTCAATTTATACATATATCTTGTACAATGATAAGCAACACGATTAGTTCTCTGTTTAGATTTTAACATTAAACTGGCCAAAATCTTTACAATTTGAAAGACATGTTCCAAATAACAGATTATCTTTTTAAAAATAAAATCCCGAAAAACAATTATATTTGGCAAACAATTCAACAGTTCTACAGTCTCCATGGTCCGCTTACGGAGTGGGACAGCGGGTTTGTTTCATTGAGAGTTTTCGTCGTTCTTGGACTACAATGTAGTTTCAGTTTATAAGTTGTACACACTTATGATAAAATTAACTGGCTCCAATCTGTGAAGTTCCTTTAGATTTCCTAGTTACGACACCAATTCGTTTAAGAACCGGGACCAGAGATCGCAAGTCGATCCTATATCTCTTTTGATACGAAGATGTTATCTGACACTCGGCCTACACGATGCAAGTAAATGACCAAGCAATAAAAATTATTGAACATAAATATCTCGCGGCGGCAATTACGTGGACATCGAAGTTCGAAGATGTCGTTAACATTCATATGGCGTGTATCACGCCCCAGGAGTTTTATGCACTTTGCGGATGAAAGGGTTGCGTGTCTTTTCTTAGAAAAATATACTTAAATGAGACATAAAACATATACTGAAAATGATATGTGACTTATATGTTTTTCCCTTTAAAAACAACAACATCATATGCAAACACGTTGTACATTATATTTTTGATTTTTTTGATACCTTGTTTTGCTGATGGTACATATTATTCCATCGACGTTGATACAATTTTCATTGTTAACCCGTCAATTATCCAATGCTTTCCATTGTGGGTGTTCTCACCATCGTTATAAATACATCTGACACAGTTAATTTTCCTCCCAACGACATTGATTATGGTGCTGTTACAGCCTTATTATAGAAACGTATACCTAGCGTATGGAATTAATCACGTCGTTCGTCCAACCCTTAGTAGCATATCACTTACCCGTATGTAACTTATGATAATGTATCATGACTACACATATCTCATTCTGTTTAATCTCATAAATTATCTCTTTATTTTCACCGGAGGATGATTTCAACATATACAATATCTGAAAAAAAATCACAATTTTACAGTTCATTCAATAGAAACAAGTCATGAGAAGCTATGTAAAAACGGTATAAATGCAATTCATGTGTTATAAATATATTTATATCTGGTAGCGTAAGCAAAAAATATGGTAAAAAATGATAACAAGGAATTTAATGTACAATTTGACTAGGAAAAAGCGAGATGATAACATTAGCATTACCGTATTTCCCGGACTATAAGGCGATCCGCTTATATGACGACCCCCTAACCAATTCAGCACTTTAATTTCTCCAGGTCAGTGATAATACTCAAGCTGAACAGTCAATTATCAAATAAATTTGTTCATTTGCTTGAAGGAAAGTTTCTAACGTGGAAGTAAGTTAATAAAGTAACGCACTTAAGGATTAGGTAACATATATTTTTCGTACAGCAAGGTGTATTTAATTTTTTAGTTAACTCAAATATATTTGCCATAATCTGAAGGTTATCAGACGAGGATTATTGATTTTATTTGTCCGATCGTATGGTATGTTTTTACCAGCTTAGGCACAATCTTTGGAGTAAAATGAGTTCATGCGGTTGTTTATGTTGTTGACTTTATAAAGGTCTGCCCGCACCCTATAGTGGCTGCATTATGCTTGGCTCCGTCACATCCCCATGTGTGACTGAAACATATTTTTGAGGCCAAAGGGGAGTTTTTCCCACCGTTTTGTGGGATATTGGGCAAACGAGTACTTTTGAATCCCAAATGCCGCGGGCCGAACGATGAATGACATCTAAAGTGGTCCTACAGCTCTGACTATTGGATATTGTTTTATTTTTTTTGGTGTTAACTTTTTGTAATTTAGAAATTGGATAGCACGCGTGTCTTCAAAACATTTAACTTATGTAAGTTTGGTATCTTTTTAAAGGACAAGCAAGACTCGTCGGCAGTTCATACGCAAGAAAGTGTTCCGAGAACAAGACTTTTCGTCCAATCTGCATACATATATAGACCTCTTTGTTGTGGAGTTCCGAGTTGCCTCACTATTTAAATTCTAAAACTTCCTTTAAGACCAAAGAATGCGTTGACATTTATTTTTTATCTAAAATCGATTTAGTTTTCTGACTGTTTTCTTAAATATTCATGTACATATTACGTTGATATGTTTTTTGTTGTTTTTTTTCCACAGGCCTGCGCACGATTTTTTTTTTTCCATTTTAACATGCATGTGCGGGATAATTATCATCCATACGGACTATCATGACATAACATGTTTTCCCTGATCCAGCGTATGCTTTCCTTCACGTATATAATTTATTTTCTCAATTTGAATATATTTTATTGAATGAAGTAGGCGTGGATCAAAAACCGTTTTTCCTACAATGGACCTGGCCCAGTTAGCGTTATTAAAACAACACTATCACCTTGCATAACATATTCCATGCATGATTCTGGACTTCTTATGGTATTAGGGTTGTGTGCATGCTTCAATTTAGGAAAACCGATAAATCATTAAGCCTTTATTATTATTTTTTCCGATACTAGTTTCTTTCTTGCTTATTCCGGGCGGAAAATAATTTGGTTTTCGTTTGAGATTTTTATGGTTAGATCGATGTGTAACATCATACTCTGTAATACTCCATCCTTTCATGTAAAACGAAATAATAAAATAAAATAAATGTTTTGTCAGCACAACGTAAAATTTACAACTTCTAAAAGTAATGGAAACCCAAATTATACGCGTTCATCTCATAGCTCTAGCGATGAAGTGTGTGCTTACCGGCCTCGGTAATGTTGGAAAGTCGATTATAATATCGTTCTTGATACCATGCATAAGTCCATGAAGTCTTATTCATATAATTGGATAATTTCAAGCAGTAAAATATGTGAAACAATCAAAATTCTAAATACATCTGTCTGTTTGCTTAAGAAGTTCGTTCTTCGCGTATATCACTCTCATGTTTGCCACTTATGGTGTTAAGCAGTCTTGTATTACCACCCTTTTAAATGGTTTTTCATTTTTTTGTTAGTATATATATATATATCATACGGTAGAGACTGACTAATGTGAATGCAAACCATTGCCATGCGCCATTGATAATTACACAGCGCTGTGCTGTGACGTCACAATTTGTACCGTTTGATCTGCATCTGACCGACACGATACATTCCAATACATGTTTAAATAAGTGAAAATTCGTCGTGTTTGTTTTAATTACAGTTGACTAAATAAATAACCAGTGATGATTGCGGATAAATAAATAATTAATGAAATGAGTATTGGAACCTGTCAGTCAGTCTGCACGATATATGCAAAGCCTAATCGTAAGGAAAATGTTTTATTTCGGACATGGAAAAATAACACGGTGAACAATATCCAAAATATGTTTATTATAAAGGCAGCAAAATGTGTCTCCTGTGAGATGTGTTTGCCAATTAGAAGATATTGAGTGTTTATCGTAGCAAAACAAAGCAGATTGTCATCTTAATTCGATGGGTGTGATCTTGTCATTTTTATTGGGGTGTCATCAACAGACAATAAATAGGTCAGTCGAATACTGTATGTTGAAGAATCCTGATTCTGACCTTATTCTTTCTTAGCTTCGTATAGCCTCGCCTATAAGACTGGCCCCCTACATTCAACAGCAAATTGTATAAACATATTTACCCAGGGTAATATTTTACCGGCGGTAATCTTTATGGTAAAAATGGCGGTAAGCAATTGTAAAAAACAGAATTAAGATTTAACCGAGCTATCTACCGCGGTAATTTTTACCTTCCCCAAAGAGGTGGGTAAAATGATTTAACGTCTCAGTTACCGGAATCAAGATGGCCGACCAGATATAAACAACGCTCGATTTACAACTCATTTCGTCGATTTTAGAGACATATTGAAACTACGTGTATGGAAAACTTTTCCATTTGATCAATTTTAATAAAAGACAGAAATACAGAGAAGGAAATCGCCATTTACAACTTTGTGAACAGATTAATGCTTTAAAATATTCAACGGAACCAATTCCTTGTAGAAAAAACAGTGACCAAAAGGAATTGCAGTTTAAGAATGTATTTACTTTGTTTCGCGTTAAAATAATTCAAACATCTTTAGAATTTAGTGCAATGGTTCGAGGCCAACACTTGATTGTAGGTCTCGACCTTACTGTGCACCATTATATCCCGACATAATTTGAGTATTTCTGTACATATTTAAAATCAAATCTAACCGCCTGTAAACATTGAACAATAAATGACAGCAATGACGTCATTTTCAGTCCATAGCCTATTTCTAAAGTTTTTCATTTATATAGAGGCATCCATTGCGGTGATTGCTTACTGTACGAGATATTGTACAATACTTTGATACTATGAAAGTATAATATTTAATAAAAAAAAAACTGTTGTAAAAAATACTATCCAGCAACTAATGTAATGAAGTTAAATAAAACGGTAGAAAGCATGTCTTAAAAACTATGATCTACTTTAGTATTGTTTCAACCAAAGCCATGCACAGGGGACATTGAGTTGTTTTCTAACCAAGGCTATATATTCACACTGTATATTGGGTATATACAGGCTAGAAAAAGTCATAAAAACAGTTGGCTTTTATCCTACGTGGTCAATACAGTACTGCAGTTTGTTTAAACGTTCAGAGTAAACACTATTTGAAAAAAAAAAAACTTGACCCAGTATGATTTTTTGTTATCTATATATTTTTTTGTAATATTAGTATTATATTAAATAAACAGTTCTGTGATTAACATGTCCTGTTAATGTGCAATTGTATACAACCATTTCAGAAATGTGACAACAGAACCAGTAGAACGTTAGAAAATATTCCTGGCACCATATTAAAAAAAAAACAAGAGTAGTAAGGGAACTTTATTGTTGTTTATTTCTTCAGTAAATTGTTTGTGTAATAACAATCATCGATTAGTCAACAAAGCATTATACTGTCATTTGAGTGAAAGCAAGATATTTATAATTTATTTGTTTATCATAAAACCCACCTTCGATTAGCGGTGCTCTTGTTTGCTCACCTTTTAAATTCATAGAGACAATGGCCCTTACAGAAAACCATTTACATCTTAGTTTTTGAATAGTATTACAGTATGTATTAACTATTTAGCAGGTGCTAATAAAAATTGAAGAGATGATGTTTCATTATATTTTATACAGAAACAATGATGAAAACAAAAACTAAAAATAATTTTAAAAGTTAATTATAATACATGATTGCGCTTCAGTAATTAAGGTAACTGCAATCTTGTATAGTAAACATAAATTATGTAACCAAAACGATCAAAGTAAAACATTCATGATTTTATTGGTCATCAATTATAACTGGGGAGGTTTTTGAAATCTGTTTAAGTCATTTCCTAACTGAAGTTACTTTCCTAATTATTCATCATCATAAATGAAATAATCCATAATACATTATCCCTATTGCCTTTATTGAAAAAAAAAAATAATGTTAAAACCCCTTATACATTTCTTTTCATTTGGCTTTGAATTCTTTTAAGAAATTGACTTAAGAAGTTTTATAAATATATAATATACAAATGTTACATGTAGTTTAATACTCTTGTGAAATTAGCAAATAGGTTTGATGCAACATCTATTATATGACTATAAACAATTTAGTAAATTATATAAGGGAAATGATGAAAAGATCAAGTAAACTTAAATAGGTCTATATTGATCGATAAAGAATAAGTGGTGTAATCTTGTTTAATGATACATATATCCTCAATTTCACCAGTAATTGAGGTTAAAATATAACAAAGGAATATTTAGTACCAGCTAATACATCAATACTTAAACAATGGCACACATTTATAATTAGAATTAAAGAATAAATTATTGATCATTGTAATAAGTTTCAATTATATGAAACTCAGTGCATCATTTTCTACGACAAGTTGACTATAAATTCATTAATAGTGAAAAACAGCTAAATGGACGATGTCAATAAATTTTATTCTAAGTGAGTCTCTGTATTTTATTTTAGCTGGTAAAATGTAAAGTTACATTTGTTTTCGGAGTAATTCGGATATATTGTGCCATTATTACTAGCATATCATTGCAATGATGTTTGCACTTTCCTGTGGTATTCAATGACCGTTTTGTATGAGGTAAAGAGCCACACCCCTGAATTGAGAAAGAACCTACTTCTGGAAGTGTTGCATGTGTTTTATTGATCAGCCATTGAAGAAGCTAATAAATATTTTGTACTATTTTGTTGAATATTCACCATGAAACTTGTTGCACAGATTTAATTAAGTTTGTCGTTAAATCTACTTTTGCTAAGAGTTGAGAGAAAATGAAATGTGGAAGTACATTTTAAAAAAGAAAGGTGATACCTCCATTCTGACAGATGTGCGTGAAAATAACGTCACTATATTGCATTATCGGACAGTTTGGTAAAATTTACCACAGGTAAACTATTACCTATACCTTTTAAATTTACCGTTTTGGTAATTTCTTTTATACAACGCATTTACCGACTTGGTAAAATTACCATGGAAATTACGGAAGTTTTTATTTATTTTGGTGATTTTTTTACCATTGTTCATACAATTGGCTGCTGGTCAAAATAGGGGCCCAATTTTCACTTCGCATAGTCGAGGAAAGACGGTTCTTGCAGCCGAGGTCACCGGAGACAACAGTGCACACAATTTGTATGTGTTACATACCTATATTTAAGTTATTTAATCAAAAGTGTAATTGCATAGTGTTTGACTTGTTCACTTATTCTGGGAGAAGGATTGTTATCGGTCCCTGATTGATTTGAGCTCTTTTGATGTACCTTTGTCTGTATGTTTTTTATGCGAATATTGTTCTCACAGTGTCCAAAACTTACCAAGTATTATAATTGTATATAACTTATGTATTTTATATCATATATTTAATATTTAGGCCAAATAAATAAAATTCTTGCTTCTGGTCATAGGTCTTTAAAATACATCTTTGGATCGGAATGTTGAATGTATTGTTTGCCAGCATTTGATAGCACATTTAATATAATCAAATATGAATTCAATGCTATTTGACACAACATAAGACTTGTTTATTGTAAAAATAAATGCTGATAATGCACAGCAACATTTATAATCTAGTTTGCAAATACTATGATGTAGAAATTTATGAGTAGCGGGGAAATACCTTCTATTACTAAAATAGCAACATCCCGTACTGGCGGCAGAATAACGTTAAATGTTTGTAGCGAATTGTAACGGAAAGTGGCGATATACAACATTGTTGTCGGAGCGGTACTGGTAAGTGTTGAGTAAAACAGGAATCTGCATGTATTTATTGGTCTTTAATCCGACCCATTCTTGTCAAAATCCAATATGAGATGATTTTTTTTCTCAATTTCACTTTCAAATTATTCTTCCAAATAAACAAATACATAAAAAAGTTTCTATTGCCAATAACCCTACATTTTCCTTTTATAAAAAGGCAAGCAATCAAAATGTTATTTAATAGAATTTAACTGTAGATAAACCCCGATTTACGTAAAACAGTTCTCCTTTCACTTCCATTAAAATTGACGGAAAGTAAACGTCTTCACCTGTTTGCCGCGCTTTATTGTCTGTGTGCGTGCTATTTTTTGTTCTGTTATGCATTACTTCAAAGATTTACAATTTATTTTTAGCCCATAAATAAAATAGAATTGAACTAAATATCATTTCAATTTTTGATATTAAACAATGTACACAGTTGATTGTAAATCACTTTCCACTTAGTGCGTTTATTGCTCTTGACATGTGTTGTATATATACTTTAATTGTGAAAGAATAGACAAACATACAACCATTTTGATCTTCAGATTCCGGACTACCGACTGTTACATTGAAATTCTCCTGGGTCATAATTGACGCGAACTACTGGTCATAATTGACTTCTCATGGAAGCTCAGGTCAAATGAAAGCCCTATTTGGGAAAAAAAATATTTTTTGTTTCTAACTGGTTTCCCCAGGGTTAATTGATATTGAGGCAAAACAAGTATGGTCGGTTGGTTGACCAGAAACAAGATCTTTCTGTCGGCCTAATATGTAATGAGCTCTTTAATTGCTGTTTGTTGATATTATCATGATTTTGTATGGAAATGGTCCGATCCGACTATTCTATTATAACCGAAATTTTTAAGTCAGCCGAATGATTTCTTTACCGGTACGGAAACTTCCGGTCCGGCCAGTCTTTTATACCAAACCTTACATATAAGTCTTAGATTATAAACGTTTAAAACGTAATTCTTCTTATCCCTGAAAGTCTAAGCGTGATGGTGTACAATTGACAAGTTGTTAATATTTGCAGGGTTTTGCATGATTGCCACGGAAGAGCCACGGATGAGCATATCAAAGAGAGCTTTCTGCTGGAGTATAATTGTGGTGAAGAGGTTGACTAAGGAGGAAGTAGAGAGTCGTCAGATCAAATATGCAGAGAACAAGACATTCTATTATTCTAACGATGGGCAAAAACTGTGGTATGTTTATTGGCCTTTGCACTAATAGTATTCTATATTGATAAATACAGGGCACATTTTATTTAAAACCAACATAATTCCTGATAATATTATGCAACGGTCAATTGTAACAAGGGGCCCCAAGGTCCAGGAGTTTACCTGGTATACCGAGGGATATGGGCCGTTTTTTGACCTTCGAGGTGGCTCACAGTGCCGAGTGAATGTGTTGGTTTCGCTTTCGCGCCAAAATAGTGGGGAACAGCCCTAGGATGTCCCCACTTTTCGGGGGCATTTGGCGGGGATTTTACAAGCAATTTGGCCACACAGTGCAAGGATTGTACCCAACATCCCTGGGATTGGCCGGAACGAAATGCAAAGTCCCCGCTATTCCCAAGACCTGGGGGTCGGTGGTTGCAATTGATTGATGCATATGCAGAGTGTATCTCAAAAGCTGACATGAAATGTAGGAATGCCTAATGAGAATGATGATATGGAACTTGTCATGTTATTAACTGTTTATTAAGTATTATTCTTTAGTTTATTACTTGAATAGTTTAGGGGCTACTTACTCTTAAATTTACTCTCCCTGAATAATATTAATCGACCTGTTTTTTGCATGGACAAAGTACAGGCTTATTCATAAGATAGTTTGCAGTCACTCAAAGATATTACCAATCCAAAAGTTATAAGCAATAATTATCCTCTGCCAAACCAGTTCGGAAGGGGGATATGTGTTGGCGTTGTCCGTCAATATGTCATTCCGTTCTTCCTTCTGTCTGTCATGTCGGTCATTGTTTGTCTCTCTTGAACCATTTGTTTGGTAGACATAGGTCATAAAATGTTTGAACTTGGCGAGAGTGTTCCCCTTGATAAAATCAACTTAGAAATGGGCCATCTGGGTCAAAACCAAGTCATAAGACCCCTTGTGGCCTTTGAGTTAATTAGGAAATTTTGTTTTATATATCTTTACAGTATTAAAAACAGTTGTCATATTGTATCCAAACTTGGCTTGTTGTAAATACTTTCAAAGACCTTTCAGGGTCTAACATGGTTTTGAGTTTTGGGTAAGGTCACTGATACCAGACATAGAAACTGATGAAATTGAAACACTGACTTTTCAAATTATTGGATTGATTTAAGAAATACTCAATGTCTCATTTATTTTATATTATTGTACCTAAAATTTCATAATACAGATGCACTTCATTTGACTCTCTTATTATCAATTCATTTTAAATTATTCAACAGCATTTTTTTTTTATTTTCTAGTCTGAAGAAACCAAGCCTTGCGATCATTGCTGTGCCCAAAATGACAGATTCGACAGAAATGGAGTCGGAACAGGTGGGATTACGAGCTGAATATTTGCATTATTTTTTTAACTTAGATTTCTTTGAGTGTTATTGTCAGCCTGAATCAGAAACAAAAAGAAGTCTGCCTTTTAAAATTTTAAAATATATAATTTTGGAAATATATGTGTCTACCTAATACTTTGTTTGTATATTGATAAGTAAAACATGTTTTGTTTTATAGTCTGAAGAAACACCTCCGTTGAGGTCATTGCTGTGCCCAAGATGCCAGATTTGGCAGAGATGGAGTCTGAACAGGTAAAAATATAAGTTGATTGTTTGCATCATTGTTATAAATATACAATTCAGAAGTGGTCTTGTTATGTCTGAATCAATTATAAAATGGCAGTCTGCTTAATCTTCAAATGCATAGTGTTGGAAATTTATGTGTCTACCTGATACTTGTATTGTAAATTAATAAGTAAAAACATGTATATCTAGACACGAGGTGTGAATGAAGTGATTAACATTCACATGATTCTTAGAGGCATCAAACAACCTTGATCAAAACTAGCAACCAATGTTGCAAATATATGTGTATTTTACTACCTGGTAGCATAATACATATATATTTTGCACTTTGAAAAATTGAATTAACATTGTATGCTTCCAATGAAAGCTGATGTAGGTTTTAAAACTTGCTCTTGTATCAAGTCAAGGCCCGTGTTGTCATTCATGTCATTACATTGATATAGGTCTGAAACATGTAAAAAATAGTATCTAGATACATAAAACATCATCTGACATCTGATGGACAGCATTCAGCTCAGCACTAAATCATGATTGAATAAAACAATGAAAAAAATAACATCTCAAAGAACAGCAGTACAATGTTTCAAAACTGACAATGCATGATCACATAAGGTGGTGATTAAATCATTCTAATTAAATCATTCTAGCATTAACAAACTTATATTAACACATTTTAATGGTTAAAACATTAACTTAAAAGTTTCTATGAAAAAGTACTTTTGTTTGGTGGAAATGTATAGATAAATATTTTACTGAATATTTAAGGTTATGCAACATATTTTAAGTTAACTATATTATAACCTAAAACAGCCTGTTACAACTTTGTGGGGCTTTGTTATTTTAGATTGAACTTGTCTATTTGACTTTTTATCAATCACATAAAACTTTTGGGCATACAGTCCTACAAAACCCTCAACCCTTAATTAAAATATCTTACTCTGCAGGGTTTGTCATTATTCTATATATGTAATAGAGAAGTTAGGTTGTGCTACTCCTCATTCTCGGTTTTGGGGATTTCGTTTTCACTCGGATGATAGATCACAGCATATAATCTTTTATGGACACATCAGTTATGACATGTTTCTCATGAAATTGCCCATATTGGAATGACTTAATCTCTGATATAAAAATAACACTATTTATCTTGTCCTGTGTCCAAACTGTGTGAGTGTGGTATTTTTATACATGAGAAAGCTATAGCTTCCTTTGTTAAAATAATGTTCAACTACATTAAATTGTTATGTTTAACAATATTTAATATTTTAACTGATTGATTGTTATATAATAAGTAACCTGGGTCCTGTTTCATTAAGAATTAGTTTGTTTTTACAATGTCCATTAGTTTATCAATTTATGTACAAAAGCTGCATTCAAACAAATGGCCATTTTGAGAACATTTTATTTCTTGTTTTGAAATTAGCGGTTTCATGTGCAAATGTCTGACACTGAGCGTTATAAGATTGGTGATTAAATATAAGATGGCGGTTTTTCTTATTTACTTCTGAAAAATATGTTTTATGGCTAAAAGCTTACTAACTTTCTAAGAAAAAAAATCGGCCGTTTTCCGAACAATTGAGCTCTATTCTTTTGTGAAATATTTTTATGACTGATTTGAAAGCATTGATGCCTAAATCAGGTGATTCTGCGACAACAAAATAAAACAAAACTGTCGATCGGAAAGAGAGCAGCTTTAAACGAAATGGAAGACACGTTTGTTTGTTTTTTTTTAAACTTGATAAACAGTGCTTTCGTTTCTTGTCCGTATAATACTGTATTTGCTCATATACATGTACTATACAAGCAATGGAGTTAGAAATCCTGCACATAAAATATCGCCATAAGGCAGTGTCAACCGCTGCATGGTTTAACACATTAATTTATTTTTGTAGCAAAATATATTTATGATTGGAAAATGGTACACTTTTGTAACGAGTTGCATATATGGAACCACAAGCCGTTTTAGACGGGGCGTCTATCTTTAGCGCGTTTTCTTGGGTCTCCAATTTTGTTGACTAAATACAGTTGCATGACTTGGGAGGCCATGAACATCAGGAGTTCTAGCTTCTGTTCATTCATCAGATCGTTGTTAATCGAGTGCGAAAAATAAGGAATGTGATGCTCCTTTATCTGAAATCAAAGATAAAACCGACTTTACTGAAAATCCATTACACTTTAAAAAATAATTATAATATAGGCAGGCATTTTCTTGGTTGATCATCTTCGGTCTAAAATCACTTTGCTTCTATATATTTTGCTTAATGTCAAACATAACTGTATAACGTTATTCACGGACGTGGCATTATAAAGGTTAGTTGGATTGAGTTTTGTTAGGCTTAATATTGGTATAAATTGCGAAACCGCTTAAGTCGTGCAAGCTATTCGACATTGCAATGACTATTTGCGTAGAAGTAATACAATTCTATGGCATCAATATACTTGTTGCACAAGGATCTTACGCCTTACCCGTCATGGTATAGTTTTAAACTCGCAAGAATATTCCCAACAATGTCGAACTATTTGCTTTTCACAACGTACCAAATACGAATGTGACTTACATGATACTGATAGACCTTGGCGATTGCATTTTATATAAATAGTGTAGGTACGATTTTACCATTCATGTGATATTTAACGTGACTTATATAATACCATATATCACGTGTAATCGCACGGTATTAATATTGCGTTCACCTACAATGAAATAAATGAACTTCATAAAATGATGTGTTAGTGGCAATGTTGTTGTAAAATTTACGAAGTCGGAGTGTCACTATTAGTTCGACATGCAACTGGATTAATATCACAATGACATAATCGATATTAACTGAGTGTTATCGATGTCCTTATGGCGCTGTCACACTATAACGTATCGTAGTAATTTTTACCTCGACGTATGATCGATAAATATCTTTATTTCAGTAAGGAATGCATATATTTGAAATTAATAACATTTATAGTTATTACATAACACATACATGATATTACCATTATAGCCATGACAGGAACACCGAACCAAGGATGGCACAACAAAGATAAAACTCTTATTTTCATTGTGGTCCTTTGTTAATGTTACCAATAACACTGCGGAAAATGGTTGAATATACGGGAATGTACTGAAACCCATACATCCAACGTGTACGGTAAGTGTACGGGATGTTGAATATACGGGTGTATTCGGACCCGTATATTCATAAAACTCGCACATCTTGAGTATACGAGATTCGATGTACGGGCATGTACTAGCCCGTACATCCGTGTTATAAAAACAAATAAATTATGTAACCAATTTTGATCTTTAGGTGTTTAATTTGATAGCATACATGACGTGAACGACATTTTTACCATTGCCTTAAACAATCACTGTTACGTAGAAAAACAGGATGGTGTCAGTAAAAATCACCTTTGTAGAAAACTGAATGCTTTAATGGGTTTTGTCAGCTTTTGATGAAATTTAAAAAGGTCTCAATGATAACAAATAAATAAATTGGACAATACCGAGTTAATTGACTAACGATTAGCATATATCTTGAGCGGACGGACATGTATGGTCTCCGTACATGTTGAGTGTACGGGAATTTATACTCTTCCGTACACTTTGAGAGCACGGGATTATACCATTCCCGTAAAAGATGAATATACGGGCTTATTAATTTTCCGTATATTATGGATGTACGGAAAAATACAAGTTCCCGTACACGCTGAGTGTTCGGAAAAGTAACAATTCCCGTACACTATGGATATACGGAAATGCACTCTTTAAGTAAGGTTAATTGTTTTTTTCATATGCTATATGATATGAACAAGATTTATACTTTTGACTTGCAGAGAAACATGAATATGTAAGTAAGAGTCACGTTTTGTAAAAATTGTAAATGCTTTTTAGGGTTTTAATAGCCTTTGATGAAATTAAAGCGACATATTTATGATACAGAAGAAAAAGATTTGACAATGCTGAGTTGTGTTTCATTTGACAGCATATATGATACGATCAACGTGTATTACATATACCATTAACTTATTTGTTTTTCCGTGTTTCGCAGAGTAACAGGAGTCGCCTTTTGTAGAAATATTTACGCTTTTATGTGTATAACAGCCGTTGAAGAAATTACAATGACATCTTTATGATACAAAATAGTTGAATTCGACAATGCTAGGTGGATAAATTCACAGCTAGGGCTCGGGAATGTTTAGTTTCCCGTACATGCCGAATATGATGAATATACTGGCGTGTACAAATCCAGTATAATATGGATGTTCGGAAATATACAAGTAACATTACTCATATAAAATGGAAACACGGACATGTTGTGCTTCCCGTACTTAGTGTTCGGGAATTTTTAGTTTCTCCGTATATGATGAATATACCAATAGAGCATAAACATTACGAGGGGAGGGGTTCAATCCTAAATATTAGGACTTATATATATAAATATATAAACACATAAGGCTATATCACTTTTAGTAAATCTGGGAATTAACTAATATATTTTCAGATAAATCCACAGACGACTGTTTTAATTATGTTAGACCGAAGAAATAAGGTGCATAACTAATACATGTTGTTTTTATATTGAAAAGTGGCACCTAATATATTTAAGAAGTGTCATCACTGTCTTTTTCTCGGAAACTTTTATGGCCTGTCCAATTAGTGCATTTCACGCGGAGATAATTTGTTTTCATAACCACATGGCCAGTGGGTCACTTGACAAGTGGGTCATAATTCTACGAAACACAAATTATTAAAATTATTGATTAATTTTATCCACAAACTGCGGAAAATATTATTATCATATTATGCATGAATTGAATAATGATAAATAAATAAATAAATAAATAAATAAATAAATAAATAAATAAATAAATAAATAAATAAATAAATAAATAAATAAATAAATAAATAAATAGATAGATAGATAAATAAATAAATAAATAAATAAATAAATCAATCAATCAATCAATCAATCAATCAATCAATCAATCAATCAATCAATCAATCAATTAATCAATCAATCAATCAATCAATCAATCAATCAATCAATCAATCAATCAATCAATCAATCAATCAATCAATCAATCAATCAATCAAGCTTATAATTGTATTTTAACAATTTTATATTATCTGTGACATCTGCTTTAATGAATGCTGATAAAATAAGAGCATATCTAAAATAAGGCGTCAAGAGAGACCGATTAATAATTAAACAAAACAAAAATATTCATGAATTTCAAGTTTTCTAATTGCATTTTATTAAAATTGCATTAAGTTCTAATTTTGAAGAAACCAGCATTGTTTTTATTTTTATTTGTATTTAAATGGCTCTTATTGTTAGCTTACTTTCTTCATAGTTTGATTCCTATTATGAACTTCCTTTTCATTGAAAGCAGTTTACCCTAATCCTCCCATTGGTATGAGGGAGTTGAAATAAAGATGCTCTTTAAAGTTGCATTTCAAAGATTGACAATGTTAACATTGTTAAAGTTTTGTCTCATCTGCTGAATTTGGCATCAACGCCTTCATTTCAGTCATATAAGATAACTCACATTATAACAGATCTCAACTGTTTTAAAAACTGCCGGTGTAACATTAAATTTTGACCCCGTTGAAAAGTGACCCCATGGGTCATTTTTCAACGGATTATTGATCAAATTCAACGTTGAAAAAAGACCCTTCCCGTTATTTAATGACCCCAGCCACGCATTAAAATATGACCCGTTGAAAACTGATCAGTTGTATGCAGGTCATATTTCAACGTTGAAAACATATCCCAATAAGCTTATGCAATACGCCTTTTACCATACAGTTGTAAGATATACATTTTTTGCATCATTTTCATATTTTTAAGTGATTAAAGGGGCTCGTTCACAGATTGCTAAACTGCACTTTTTTAAGTTTAATTGTGGTATATTCCAAAATAAACTGATGCAACGCATTAGATGTTAAAATTGAAGACTGACAACTGGACTCTTTAAAACCGCTTGATTTCTACAGCGTTTATAACTCTGCAGACTTCTCATTATATCGAAGGTATCGAATATATATGTCAAACAGCATCAGGATAAAACATTGACCATAAAGGATATTTTTCCAGCCATGCTAAAATTTAGGACCAAATCGTTTACGAGTACTTTACAATAACTTGACGTCTTCTTCGCAATTGAAGATACCGTTGGTGTAATTGCAAAATATGTCTTTCGTACGCTATGCTTTATATTTGGGTGTCGAATGATGGTGCAAATAAAGTTGAAAATATAATTTCGTAAGTAACTTGGGGATTAAATAGCAACTACTCATAACAGCTCGTATTCACATCGTAATGTACAGTACTCGTAAAGGCTAGATTGACCATAATGTTTCGTAATTCAATAGCAACAACTCGTAAATACAACGTACCTCGTATAACAGTCGTATCACTGGTTACAAATCGTTAATTTTAGTCATTAATTTATCATAATAACTCAATATATTGGATCGCAATTTGGTCGTAAACAACTCCTTAATATCTCGTGTTAAAGTGGTCAAATCGTATAAATTTCCTGATGAAATAACTCATGGAGGACATCTTGAGTTTTTAAAATAATGTATCTTTATTTGAAACCTTTCAGTTTTCGTACGAGTTTTGTATTAAGATGTATAATTATAATGAACCATGGTTGGGGTTTCGTTTAGTCTTTATCAAGGTCATATCTCAATAGCCAACCAATGGACTGGATAGAAACGTTTCATCGGTCATCGCAGTGACCAGCCTTTTCAAAATAATAAAGTTACTCTTGCTCGAAAATGGCCCCTTATCGACTTCTAAAATTCTGATTCAGAAACCGTTTGATAAAATAAGTTGAAACATCATTTACATCTCTTCCTAGACAACTGTTACTTAGTTTCCTCTAATAATTATGAGTATATTGAAGAATGAATAGTGTGTGCAGTTTGATAAAATATTTGTTTCGACAAAAGAAACAGGTTTTGACTCATTTTCGAGACTTCTTTAACCCAATTTTGTGCGAAATCGAATCCTCTCCTTTTCATAGCATGGCCTTGGATGATAACAAGCTTATTTTTTAACTCGACCATGTTACTTAGCCTTTAAGCATGCACATCAAATGTGTAAACAAGCTTTCCCTTCGATTTGAACAGATAACCTATATTTTTCAATGCTAACAAGTTTCGCACAACGCCTATGACGACACATGCATTTTGAAAGTTTGTATCCAGTATAATAATAGATTATATATGGCTGCAAAACCAGAATAACAAATTTGCTCTTCAATGCGTCGTGACTGAAGAGCCCGTAATAGGATCTGTCCAATTACGCCAATACAAGTTGTGCATTTCGGTTTGCAAAGTATCAAAACAAGTATGAACGAACGACGGACGCACGGACAATGGGTGATCACAATGTTCAAAGGTCCCGCCACTACTTCAAAGTTCAGCTTTAAAATGGCTTGTACCCTTAACTATTAAATATTGTAGCCAAAGTAGAACAGGTTTCACTTGATAAAGCTAGAAATCGCAAAAGAAATTTTCTAATGTTTTTTACTATAAGTTGGTTGTAAAAATTGTGTCCCGATTTTAATTATATGATAAAATGAACATCTTTTGAATACATTTAATGGCGTCAATTATGTGTTTTTGGTGAGAGTTCGACACTTTTGTGATTTTTTGGTTATTGGGGGTAATGAATGAATGCTTGTTAATAACCAAAGTTATATTACGAAAACCACGTTATGGAGTGACCAAACCCATGCAAAGTGATAAAACACGATCAAATCCACGACTTTTATGGAAAACAACAACAAGAAATCTGAGTTCTTAGCTCCTTCAAACAAGTGAATTACATTAATTACTATTAACATGAAATCATCTACTAAACTTTCAAATCACAGTTATATACGTCCAGTGTGTTAATATGGAAAAATGAACAGTTACTGCACTTTGAGAGACTGAAATTATAGCCAGTGATTAGTAAAATCCTCTTCTTCGCACAGCAGATTGAAATTATTTGGGTCCATAAGATTTGCTATATGTTCGGTTCAAGGAATATTGTATGGGCTGGAATTAAAAGCACGAACAAAAATTATGTCTGGGAGCATTTCAGATTCCTCTAACACTCTCTCATCGCAAAAGTCGTTCGCAAGTGCAGCACTCAGCACAGCGCCTGACACATATACCTTAAATTATTCTGGAACATATTTTCCTATTGGTAGATACGGGGGTTTGCTGAAGATACCACCTGTTACGTCTAATACGGGCTCATAATTGTCATTACGGTGAAGCAAGTAAACGTTGCATTCGGCCGTTGAATTCATTGGCGAAAATTTTGTCCAGCACATTTGTCCTCCATATTTGCAGTATACAAACACGTTAGTGTTCAACCTTGTGGCGAAAGCCCACATTTCCACATTTCGGTTTTATTTAAATACGAAGATAAAGTTTCATCTGTATATCCCTCAAAGAGTTCCGAATTAGTTAAGATGTAAATTACAACGCTATGTCTTACTTCGGCGTGTTAGCTTTGCACTCCCAATAGCAAAATGTTCTAAATAAGAAATTGCCATCTCCTCTCATTTGTGCCGTATTCTGGTAGGTCTGGCAGTAATAGTAACTGGTATGTTCTGAACTTGTCTGTGATAGTTCCTTAATTTAATATCCAACACCTGACATTTTTCATTTTGCCAAGTATGACCTACCGGGTCAAATGATATGATGCTTCTCGTCTCTACGTGACTAATTACAACATCTTCGTCTTCATCAATACATACTTTTCTCTGTTTTAAGGGAATTCCCATTTCTTGATCCTTTCTTTTGTATTGTTTGCTTGCGGTGTCTGGTATCTTGTCACGTTGTCACGCTGACTGGTGGTGTTTAGTGTCTTGGCACGCTGACTGATGGTGTCAAGTGTCTTGTCACGCTGGCTGGCGGTATCTGGTGTCTTGTCACTCTGACTGGTGATGTCTGGTGTCTTGTCACGCTGACTGGCGGTGTTTGGTGTCTTGTCACGCTGACAGGCGGTGTTCAGTGTCTTGTCACGCTGACACTGCGAAAAATGGTTGAATATACGGGAAAGAACGGTCCCGTACATCTTGAATATACGGGCGTGTTCGGAACCGTATATCCAACGTGTACGGACCTCGTATATTAATACGTATACGGAACACCACGTGTACGGACTTCCGTATATCTATTCCCGTATCTTTGGATATACGGAGATATTTTAATTTCGAAATTTTTGAAGAAATACACATTTTATCCATAGAATGTTTTGACAAAATATATATGGATATACGGACCCCGTACATGCATCGTGTACGGGATGGATATACGGACCCAGTACATGCAACGTGTACAAGGTGGATGTACGGACCCCGTACATTCAACGTATACGGGATTGATATACGGACCCCGTACATGCAACGTGTACGGGATGGATATACGGACGTCATACAACGTATACGGGATGGATATACGGACACCATACAACGTATACGGGATGGATATACGGACCCCGTACATGCAACGTGTACGGGATGAATATACGGACCCCATACCCGCAACGTGTACGGGATGAATATACAGACCCCGTACATGCAACATGTACGGGATGGATATACGGACCCCGTACATGCAACGTGTACGGGATGAATATACGGACCCCGTACACGCAACGTGTATGGGATGGATATACGGACCCCGTACACACAACGTGTACGGGGTGGATATGCGGACCCGTACACGGAACATGTACGGGATGAATATACGGAGCCCGTACACGCAACGTGTACGGGATGGATATACAGACTCAGTACACGCAACGTGTACGGGATGAATAAACGGACCCCGTACACGCAACGTGTACGGGATGGATATAGGACTCCGTACACGCAACGTGTACGGGATGGATATACGGACCTGTACATGCAACATGTACGGGATTGGAATACGGACCCCGTACACGGATGAATGTACGGACATTATACGGGATGGACAAAGAAAGGGTTTGACCGTGTCAGACACGACTGATAAGAAATAACAAATACATGCTGTTTTTTATAAAACATTATTTATAGACATAGGAAAAACTACTATTTATATAAATTCATAAGATTTAAAAATATCATGTTTTGTAATCAATGTTTAATGTAATTCTAGATCTGCCTTAACATAATCAGTTCATTGTGGCATTTGCTCAAACAAAATGTTGTATGATTAAAATTCCACAGTCTTGTCAAGCAACAATTTATACAGGCTGTTAAAACAAAAATCCAGAAAACATTACACAACTAATATGAGTTCCATTCGGCGATTTCTTGGCTTCAGGCATTAGGTCAAATTGCGCACGGACATCAGGTCACTGGGAATTTTTTTTATACAGACACAACAAGCTTATGGCGTACAGATATTTGAAATACAGATTTGATATAATACAGCAATATGGCAAATTCATCACCATGAAGTGAGAAAACCCCGTGATAGAAAAACATTAGAAAATGTGACACAACCTATATTTGTCTAAGTCTGTTATATGTTAAAAATGCACTCTCAACGCATTAAAAACTGTAATATTTGGCAGTTTATTAGCAATTGACTGTGATCTTTGTGCTTGAATTGAAGGAATTTATACAAAAGTTAGCTAAATCTGAAACAAAATATTTTATGTCAAAACGTTCAATCTGAGAGAGTGCAGCTCTAAAAAAATCAACCAGTCCATTCCCAGATGTGATGATAATACATAAACATAAATCTGTGTTGTACATGACATTTCTATGAAAAATTGTCAATGTATGCCAACTAATATTTAATCAAAGTAAATTCAATACATAGCTTGTATTAATTCATAAAAGCGTACATATTTATTATTTTGTTTCCCCTCAAAATTGTACCAGCGAGCCAAAAATTGTTAAATGTCAAAATGTCAAACCTTTTAGATTGCCATCTTTATTCTGATGTGCATTTATTCTAATTAAAAGATATTTTAAGCTCACAATGCTGTACCTTAATTAAAATAACAAACGCACATTTCATCAGAATTACAGTTTATCCGGTTGTTCAATGGTTCACGTTCGAATTATAAATACCAATGACGGTTCACAGATATAATAACTAACTAATATCGGTGTTCCATCAAAAAATAAAGAACAATTATATCGTAAAATATGCTAGCTCGTAGTCTTACCTCATTATTGTTGGGTATTCTTCCTTGTTGCTATTTGGCTCATGTAATGACACAGATGATATCGATTCTCGCGCTTTCTGCAGCCCGCTGTTACGATTGGCTATTGATTATACGCTCTTGATTTGTTTAAAGACCAGCAGCTAAATATTGGCTGAAACTTACGCATTTCTTGAAAATTTAAACTAAATATTAAAATTGTTTTATTGACTATTATTATTACTATTATTACTATTATTACTATTATTATTATTATTATTATTATTATTATTATTATTATTATTATTATTATTATTATTATTATTATTATTATTATTATTATTATATCAGCGTAAATTGAAATTATTATAGTCGCATAAATATGCATAGCAAAAAAGAAAAATTGATGTTGTATGGCTAAAAGCCAAATTAAGCCGATTCTGAGACAAAACGTAAATAAGTAAAAATTGTCAAAATTAAGAGAGTGCAACTTTAAAGATAGGGCATCTTTATTGCAACTCCCTCATACCAATGGATAGGTTAGAGTCAACCGCTATCAATGAAAATCATGCAAACTTGAAATTAATCATTATTGTTCTTGATTTTGATAAGTTATCAGTTTAATTTCTTTAAAAACAGATGCCTCTTATTTTATATATGACATCAGAGCGGATTTTATCAGCATTCTTCAAGTCAGTTGTCACAATTGTTTAAATACAATAATTAGTGAGATAAGGAAGCTGGCTATTTATGTGTGTATTTATTTTTCATATGTATTTATTTTTCATTATTTCTATTTATATTTTATTCGGTTATTAAATTTGCCATGACCTCCGGCAATCTGCATTTCAGTAGTATAATATGTTTTTTTTCTAAATATTTATTACAAATGAGTTCTTTATGATTGAGAGAAAGATTAAACAAATAACGAGAGCCAAAAACACTGACATTAAAACAATTACTTTGATTTAGACTTCCTCTGCATTTCTTTTACATACATAATAATAAATGATTATTAAAACTACACTTTCACAGATTGACCATTTTGACTAGTTTTTATGTCTTGGAATGAGCCAGTTTTGCGTAATATTCTGGAATTCAATGATATAAGACTGCTGACAAATGATCAGAACACAATTGTTCATATTTTGGTTTGACAATTGATGTTTTATGGCTAAAAGCGTTACAATAATACTTACGTTTTAAAAAAATCTAAATATTTCGGCAGTTTTCAAAACAGTTGAGATCTGTCATACTGTGAGGTGTCTTTTGTGACTGAAATGAAGGCATTGATGCCAAATTCATCGAAGAGACCGAACTTAAAAAAAATGTTAAAATTGTCGATCTTTAAAGAGCATCTTTATTTCAACTCCCTCATACTCCCTCATAGCAATGGTAGGATTAGGGTAAACTGCTTTTAATGAAAAGGAAGTTCATAATAGGAATCAAACTATGAAGAAAGTAAGCCAACAATTAGAGCCATTTTCAATAAAATTAAGATCGAAACAAATCTGGTTTCTTCAAAATTATAACATAATGCAATTTTAATAAAATGCAATTAGAAAACATGAAATTAATGAATATTTTTGTTGTGTTTAATAAGTAATCGGTCTCTTTTGACGCCTCATCTTAGATATGATCTTATTTTATCATCATTCATCAAAGCAGATGTCACAGATAATATAAAATCGTTTGAATACAATTATAATTGAGATAAACCTGCTGGATATTTACTTACTTATTTCATTTATTTATTTATTTATTTACCATTATTCAATTCATGCATAATATGATAATACTATTTTCCGCAGCTTGTCGATAAAAATATTTAATAATTTTAATAATTTGTGTTTCGTAGATTTATGACCCACTGGCCATGTGGTTATGAAAACAAATGATCTCCGCGCGACATGCACTAATTGAAAAGACCATAAAAGTACCCGAGAAAAAGACAGTGATGACACTTCTTAAATATATTGTGTGCCACCTTTCAATATAAAAACAACATATATGAGTTATGCACCCAATTTCTTCGGTCACCCATAAATTGAAACAGTCGTCTGTGGACTTATCTGAAAAATGTATTAGTTAATTCCTTCGATTTACTAGAAGTGATACAGCCATATGTGTTTTTATGTACGAGGGAACCGATGTTTCGAACGACCCGATTTTCAATTATCAAGTCTGTTATGAAATATCTTTCAGTGTATTTTAAGTTTGAAGTCGTCTGTTTACTAAGACACCGATTATGTGTTGCGTTGTGGAAATCATTTATATGTTCAAAGGCTGTCGTATACTATATGTATACTAAATATAAATTTTAAAACAAACATCAATAAATTAATAAATAGAAATTTTTATTTTTACAAAATTGCCATATTGCAAAGCAAAGTGACAAGAAGGAATTATTTTCATAGATTCCGATGTTGGATCGACATGGTAGTGTTTATTCATATTCTTATTACTCATTTTCATTTCTCACAATTAACTTCTCATAAATATCATCTCAAATGCCCATATCAACTAATATCGGTCATGCGTTAACAGTAATAAACGGTTTTTCACACCTTATCAAATTGCGTTTCAACTGTCATTGCAATTTTTACAACTTGCGAAAATTTAAACACCTAGCAAATGTTTGTTTATTTTGGAACACGCGTTCGGGAAAAAGTGTGAAATTATTGCCTCGAGGGAGCCATAAGTTTATGTGCACGATTTGTTTACTTGGGACCGAGGATATTGCTCGACTGCTCGACATAATTAGGTTTCAATGCAGCGTGGGTATATTTTATATGAAAATAGAAGAAAAACGTTCGGGACCAAGCTCCGACCTCGAGGGAACGCCGGTTCTAGAACGAACGCTTGCTCGAGGGAGCGCAGTTTCACTGTAAGTCCTAACATTTAGGAGTGAACCCCTCCACTCATAACCTTTATGCCCTATTTATATATTCAGCATATACGGGGAAACCAAACACTAAACATGTACGGGAAACACCACATGTCCGTGTTTCCGTTTTGTACGGGTAATGTTATTTGTATATTTCCGAACATCCATAATATACGGGATATGTACACGCCAGTATATTCATCATGTACGGGAAACAAAACATTCCCGGGCCCTAGCCGTGAATTTATCCACCCAGCATTGTCGAATTCAATTATTTTGTATCATATAGATGTCATTGTAATTTCTTCAACGGCTGTTAAAACACATAAAAGCGTTAATATTTCTACAAAACGCGACTCCTGTTATTCTGAAACACGGAAAAACGAATAAGTCAATGGTATAAGTAAAAAATATTGATCGGATCATATAGCTGTCAAATGTAACATCACTCAGCACTGTCAAATCTCATTCTTCTGTATCATAAAGATGTCGCTTTAATTTCACCAAACTTAAGGCTGTTAAAACCAAAAAAGCATTTAAGATTTCTACACAACGTGACTCTTACTTACATATTCCTGTTTCTCTGCAAGTCAATGGTATAAATGTTGTTCATACATGTATCGTATATTCTGTCAAATGAAAGAACAATTAACCTTACTTGATTAAAAAATTCAAAACTATTTTAAAGCATGGGTGTACGGGAAACAGTACATTTCCGTATATATATAGTATACGGGAATTGTTACTTTTCCGTACACTCACCGTGTACGGGAACTTGTATATTTCTTTACATCCATAATATACGGGAAATGTAAAATTCCGTATATTCACCATGTACGGGAATGGTATAATCCCGTACTCTCAAAGTATACGGAAGAGCAAGAATTCCCGTACAATCAACATGTACGGAGACCATACATGTCCGTCCGCTCAAGATATACGGAGATGTACGGTGCCGTACATTCATCAAAATATTTTTAGTACTAGCCGTAAATCAACCCTACCAGCATTGCCGAATCTCATTGTTTTATCATTAACATGTCGCTTTATGTTCATCAAAGGCTGTTAAAACCATAAAAGCCTTACGTTTCCTACATAACGTGACCCTTGCTAACACATTGCTGTTTCTCTACTAACACGGAAAAATGTATACCAGTCAATGGTCCAAATGTTGTTCATATCATATATGCTCTCAAAAAACACCAAATTACCTTACTTGATTAAAAAATTCAAAACTATTTTATAACATGGGTGTACGGGAAAGAATATATTTCCGTATATACATAGTGTACGGGAATTGTTACTTTTCCGTACACTCAGCGTGTACGGGAACTGATATATTTCCGTGCATCCATAATATACGGGAATTGTACACGCCCGTATATTCATCGTGTACGGGTATGGTATAATCCCGTACACGATGAATATACGGAAGAACATAATTTCCCGTATTTTCAACATGTACGGAGACCGTACATGCACGTACACTCAAGATATACGGAGATGTACGGTGCCGTACATCCATCAAAATAGTTAAAGTACTAGTCGTTAGTCAATCAACTCAGTATTATCCAATTTACTAGTATTTATTTGTTATCATTCAGACCCTTTTTAATTTCATCAAAAGCTGTCGAAACCCATTAAAGCATTCAATTTTCTACAAAGGTGATTTTTACTGACACCATCCTGTTTTTCTACGTAACTGTGATTTTTTAAGTCAATGGTATAAATGTCGTTCATATCATGTATGCTATCAAATTAAACACCCAAAGACCTAAATTGATTACAGAATTCATTTTTTTAATATAACACTGATGTACGGATTGGTACACGGCGTACATCGAATCCCGTATACTCAAGATATGCGAGTTTTATGAATATACGGGTCCGAACACATCCGTATATTCAACATCCCGTACACTTACCGTACACGTTGGGTGTACTGGTTTCAGTACATTCCCGTATATTCAACCATTTTCCGCAGTGTGACTGGCGGTGTCTGGTGTCTTGTCACGCTTAATGGCGGTGTCTGATGTCTTGTCACATTTAATGACGGTGTCTGGTGTCTTGTCACGCTGACTGGAGGGTTTTGGTGTCTTGTCACGCTGACTGGCTGTGTTTCGTGTCTTGTCACGCGGCCTGGTGGTGTCTGGTGTCTTTTGACGCTGTCTGGCGGTGTTGAGTATATACAAATTTATTTTAGCACGATTGTGACGAAAGCTAAGCTTATAGAATCACTCTCGAGTCCGTTTCCTGGGCAGAAACTAGTACTGTGTCCTTTTTTTGAGAGGCCATGATAAAGTACCTCTGATGGGGATCGACCCCACAACCTCTTGGGTGAGAGGAGGACACCAATATCACTAGACCACTCTCACCTATAGCGGTGTTTGGTGTCTTGTCACGGTAACTGGCGGTGTCTGGTGTCTTGCCACGCTGACTGGCGGTGTCTGGTGTCTTGTCACGCTTAATGGCGGTGTATAGTGTCTTGTCACGCTCAATGGCGGTGTCTGGTGTATTGTCACGGTGACGGGCGGGTTTTTGATGTAATGTCACGCTGACTGGCTGTGTTTCGTGTCTTGTCACGCGGACTGGTGTTTTCTGGTGTCTGGTCACGCTGTCTGGCGGTGTTTGGTGTCTTGTCACGGTGACTGGCGAAGTCTGGTATCTTGCCACGCTGTCTGTTGGTGTTTGGTGTCTTGTCACGCTGACAGGCTGTGTTCGGTGTCTTTTCACGCAGACTGGCGGTGTCGGGTGTCGTGTTACCTTTATTGGCGGTGTCGGGTGTCTTGTCACGCTTAATGGCGGTGTCTGGTGTCTTGTCACGTTTTTTAGCGGTGTCTTGTGTCTTGTTACGTTTATTGGCGGTGTCTTGGGTCTTGTCACGGTTAATGGCGGGGTTTGGTGTCTTGTCACGCGGACTGGCTGGGTTTGGTGTTTTATCACGCGGACTTGTTGGGTTTGGTGTCTAGTCACGCGGATTGGCGGTGTCTGGTGTCCTGTTACAATGACTGGCGGTGTTTGGTGTCTTGTCACGCTGACTGGCAGTGTTTGGTATCTTGTCACGCTGACTGGCTGTGTTCGGTGTCTTTTCACGCGGACTGGCGGTGTCGGGTGTCGTGCTACCCCTTACTGGCGGTGTCGGGTGTCTTGTCACCCTTAATGGCGGTGTCTGGTGTCTTGTCACGTTTGTTAGCGGTGTCTGGTGTCTTGTCACGTTTATTGGCGGTGTCTGGGGTCTTGTCACGTTTAATGGCGGGGTTTGGTGTCTTGTCACGCGTACTGGCTGGGTTTGGTGTCTTATCACGCGGACTTGCGGGGTTTGGTGTCTAGTCACGCGGATTGGCGGTGTCTGGTGTCTTGTCACGCTGATTTTGATTGTTTGCCACATTGTCAGGTTTATTTGCCGTGTGAGATGTCCCCGATCGTCTATTTTAGGGATGGCAACGAGTAGAAAAATTGATACTCGAGTACTCGGACAATCTTTCGATAGAGTTCTCGGGAACTCAATTACTCGGAAAAAATGAATTCGTTTTTGGGAAAGACAAAATCGTGTATACATGTATCGCTTATGGCGTATATGGTGCGTTGGTCGTATTATATATATTTCAGTCGATTCCCATTCATTGCTGTTAGTCTTCCCGATAGCCAATTACAACCATTGTTTAATATTCGTTCAACAATGAACGGCCCCGTCCACAAGGGATCTAGTTTTCCGTCTTTTCGTGTAAGTTTACGGGTGTTGTGTAGTAGCACTTCGTCACCAACTTCAAACACGGATGTCTTTCCATTTTTTCGTGAAGTTTCTTCTGCTTTAACTGTTTTATCTCTATGTTTTTAGCTGAAGACTCGCGATGCCTGGTTTATTCCAGAAATACATTAACCCTGTCGGTGAGATCCGTTTGTGTAGCAGCACTTGATGGCAGCTCTACATCTATAGGGTGACGTGCTTCCCTTCCATACAAAAGGATAAACGGAGATTGTTGTGTCGTGCTATGTACAGATGTTCTATAGGCAAATAAAACGTACGGTATTTAAGTGTCCTAGTCATCGTGGTTTTCATTAACATAATGCACGAGCGTATTAGAAGGGGTGCGATTAAATCTTTCAGTGTGTCCGCCTGTTTGTGGATGGTATGCAGATGCAACCTTATGTGTAATTCCCATTTTCTTGCAAAATAGGTCATGAAATTGATCGCAGAACACTCGGCCTTGTTCTTTTATCAACTCTTCTGGAACTCCATGAGCAAACAAACTGAATAAAGCAGTTTAATATTGTCTCCACATTCTTATTTGGAATAGTGTACGCATCAACCCACTTCGTGAGATATTCAGTCATCACAAAGATGTAGTTGTTACCTGAAATAGACAAAATAATATGCTCGTTATCAGAAAAACATCGTGTAACTATAATTTATAGCTACTTCTTCATTCATTTATTCACTACATCTATACATTTCTTTCTTCATCGGACACGTGAATGCTTCTAGATTATTTATATTTACATTAGTTACATGACAATAATTGTATGTATTTGTTTATGACGATGTACCATGTACAAGTCTGAATAAACTATGTCTGTCTACATCAAAGGGTGTGATACTGTATAATTATATAATATCTCCCTTAATATCGGCTCTAATGCGAGATTATAAATCAACGATGAATATAATGTGAATGTCACCATTTGGTGCTTTTGCGTACACCAATGCATAGAACTGTCACACGGGACCCCTCCCGGAAGACGGTTAATTTTGTTAGGGTGCGGCGGGGATCGATACTGCGATCCCTTAATTTGTAGTCCAGCGTGCTAACTAATATAGACTACGGTACCGCCACTTCATGAAAAGGATTACACCATGATAACATATATACATAGCCCTGCTACTCACATATATTCGACCTAGATACCCACTTCCAAAGTGTGACGGGGATTTTTTATAAAAAAAGTAATTATAGAAAGAAAGTAAAAGTGGCTCAACATAAATACTCTGCACGCTAATACAAAGCATACCATTTTTGGTATCTTCAAGTGGTCCGATCAAATCCATTCCTATTTTGGAGAATGCGTCCGACTGCACTGGTATTGGATGTACAGGTTTGATCGCTTTCTTCAAATAACCCTTTCTCTGACATGAGTCGCAGCTTAACACATAAACCTGAATCTTTTTGAATAGGCCTTTATGGTAGTAGCGCTGTTGTATTTTGCTGTAGCTGTAAAAATAAAATATACTTTATTTCATAAATTGGTACGACATGGTATAAAATAATGTCTATATTGTATGTTGATATCAAACAAAATTAGTCGGGAGAAGCAGAAGATAATGTGACGTTTATTTTATTACAGATGTGTCACAAAATCTTCAATCATATTCAAAATGATCTCATCCATACGCGGATTGAGACTTCATGGCCAGGGGATCCAACCCACCCTCAAATATAGACAACCAAAAAATCTTAAAAACTAACTCAATTATACAAGTAGGATTCTAACGTATATGTTGCCAATAGATCTAGGTGGGATGAGCTCCACGAATGTGCGAAAAGCAAGTTCTTGGTACTGATAGAACTCATCATACAAGGCATGCTGCATAATTGAGCAGATTTTCGTGTACCAATTGTACTACCCATACCTATTTGGGGAAGAGGAGAGCTAAAAACCTCGCACCATTGCGCCATGCTGTTTTTATTTTACCGATCACCTATCAATAATGGGTTCAGTGCATGTATGCAAAGTCCCTTTACCCAGTCACGACTACGTCACAGGTTTAAAATTCAAAACAAGAGCTGTCACATTAACAAATGCCCCCAAAGCAGGTTAGTGTTGAAAGTAAAGGCCGTATATACATGAAATAAGAAGTTGAGTAAAGGCCATATCTCGATGAGGTGAGCATTTGATCGATGTTCCACGAAAATCTATAAAGTTCAAGGCTTGAACCATTGACATCAACTGTGAAACTGTGACCTTTACCTTGAACGGCGTGCCTGGAAGATAAGGTCTGCACATCGTCGCGACGAGGTAAAATTATGACCCAAGTGTTGTGATTATCCTACATAGGGTTTAATATATATTGAATTTAAAATAAGTTCAAGGCTCCAACCTTTGACCTTCAACTGTGACTTTGACCTTCAACCAGCGTGCCTGGTAGGTGTGTTGTGTACGTTTCCACATTAAGTGTACATTTGACCAAAGTTTGATGAAAAATCATTATAGGAGATACGGAGCGGACACAAACGTTCAAGGCTCAAACATTTGACCTTCAACTGTTACCTTGACATTGAACCAGCGTGACTGGAAGGTGGGTTCTGCACATTGTCTCGATGAGGCGTACATTTGACTTAAGTTTAATGAAAATTCTTAATGGCATTTAGGATATATGGAGCGGACACGAGTGGGGACGGACGGTTCGTTTACTTTATGCCACCGACGTCCCTTCTGAGACATAATGAGGTCGATGCCAAATTAAGGTGTGGTTATGTTGGAGGATGAGAAATGGTCACAGATAATAATTGCATGAGCATTGACGCAGTGTAGCAAGGGAAGTTGGTGCTAGACATAAGGTCTTATTTGGTCAACCTTGTACGGACGGATGGACGAACGGACAGGAATATCATTATATACCCTCCCGCATTAGAAAATATATGGGGTATAAGAGCAACCTGTCACTGCCACATTCATACCTCATTTCTTTTAATCATGGTACACCATTACTAAGATGCCCGAATTCTGCCAGGCCCCAATATTACGAAAATACTCAAGTCAAATCTCAATCTCAATCTCAACTCATTTTACCACACCAAAGCATAGTGTTGTTCAAAATCTTGCATGTTTTTTATACTTTTTGAAAACGTATTGTCTTATAGCATGTGTTATTAAAATATTTTGACAATATTTCAAAGAAAACTTATTCTAGAGTAAAAAATATACTTGAGTAATTGTTAATAGGCAATGAATTGTACTCAAGTACATTTTTCCATTGGAATCTAGACCAAAGGTTTCAATCAACATATTCAATGATAGAATGCGGTTTAAAAAATGTCTAAAAACATTTTTTTAAATAAATTTTGATGTTATATGGTAAAATGAGTTGAGATTGGGTTTGAGATTTGACTTAAGTATGTTCGTGATATTGGGGCCTGGTCTTAAAGGGACTGTACACCAGATTGGCACCAAACAAAGTTTTTTTTTCTGTAACGAATCTCAGGGCAATTATTTAACAAAATGTTTTACTCTTTGATATCATAATTGTTAAAAAAATACCAAAATTTAAAAAAGAAATCGAGTCGGAGACCGGGTTCGAACCGGTGTCGCCAAAATTGCAGTCCAGTATTGTATCCATTGTGCTACGAAGGCTTACCATAAACAGTTGGAATATTTAAGCTATATACCTAACCTGGTAATATCACGTGATAACATCGACTAGCCAATCAGGCATAAGGAACGAATTCTACTAGGTAGACATACCTAGTAATCTTTTTTAATAGAAAAAAACGAAAAACTGCTAAAATAAATTAATTGTAAACTATGTGGTACTTCAGTTAGTAAGTATCAATGCATTGTACACATCGATACCAAGTTTATGTCAGTTTTCGACAATTTTCTTTTTTTCGCTAACCCTGTCGCAGCGACAACTGAGAAAGAGCGACAATGCCTTTACAAGATGAGTATATGAAAATCATATTTACTTGCACTGACTTTTTGTTTATACCCAAGTGTCCACCATGGGGTTAACTGGGAATGCTATTCAATACATCATCCAGCTCCGAGTCTCCCAACACCCTTTTGCCGTCTTTCATCAAAACTCCGGAGTGCACTGTGTAGCCTACACACAGTCTTCTAAAGTTTCATTTTTCATGAACATTCTTCAATCGTCTTGGATATTCATTTTTTAGAAAATCCGTTTTAATTTCTTCTAAACCATCCATCGTGTTTGCTGGCTAGGAAGAGAATGTGAATCGTTTTCTTTTGGGCGCGAAAAGAACACATACCAAGAAATACCAGTCAATTTTAGCTACACATTAACCCCTAATTGACCGAGAATCTGACCATGTGTTTATTCATGTTATCATGTCTAGGGAGTTGCTGTAGTTTGAGTCAAGATTTGGAAGAATGTATTCAAATTTTGCCTAGAAAGACGTGAAGAAGTATTAAGTGTTAGACATAATTACTGAGTACTTAATTTAATAGTAAAACTTATTATTTACTTATATAAAAATATGTTGGTTTTTAATGAGGAACATTTTTTTACACATATGACAGATGTTAATGAAAATGGTATGCTCAAACAACCGTTTTCTTTTAATGTATTAAAATGTAACTTGTATTGCAAACAAAAAAAAACACTCTTTAAATTATTCATTTAAAAAGCTTTGTTTTTTCACTGTAGAAAATATTGAATTCGTCAGTATATGTATACACCATGGAAAATGGTAAATACAAACGAAGCTTAAAAAAATACATTATATATTGGCGAAACTGAATCTCTGAATGTTAAAGTTATTTCAATTTTGTTCACATCATCATGAACACATTCTGAGGCGTTTTAAATGCATTTTCGTATAACTGATTGCGATTTGTTTTTGCAATATTTCAATGTAGAAAATTGTTTTGTGTTGTGTACATCTGGCATTGTCTTCATACCGTGACCGGTGAAAGAATATATTTTGATCCACATAAAATCACGACAATGGTCGCTGTCCTTGAGTGACTCCTTTTCTGTAAAATATTGACCCCTACCCCCAAATAATAACATGACTTTCAACGATCGCTACTGTAAATAGGTATATACCCCCATCGAATAGAATCGATTTTAAATATATTAGGTCGACATGCTTGGTCATTTAATACGTGTGCTCTTAAGTCTTAGTAATACAGCTGGTAATGCTGCATCTATTGCTGTTGATACTACCACTACTGCACTTTTATTGCCACTGTCAACACCTCTGCCACAACACCACCGTCACCACCATCACCACCACCACCACCACCACCACCACCGATGATGATGATGATGATGATAATGATGATGATGATGATGATGATGAGTTAATACTTAATAATAAACTGTTATTGAAATTTTTGTTTTATGTTTGACAAGTGTCGAAATAAACAAAATAAGATGAAGCGTTAAACCTAAGAATCATGCACTATAGAAAGATTGTTCCGAAAAATGACCAAAATCATTGCTCCCCTGCAATTCATGCTGGGCGTAATGGCCATTAAATTTCAATGAATAAGCTGTTAGCAGATAACTGATAAACATTGCATGTAGAACCAAATCAGCCATTTAACCCTTAGCACAAAACCACTGACTGGCACATTATGCATATATGCTGCAAAATCCAAGTATATGCATGCAGGCAAACAGGGGCTTCCTTCTTAATCGATAATTGGATAGGATTTCTTGGCATGAATACATCAAAGGCAGTGTCGGGGTCTTTAATATTCTTTTGCGGCATCGTTGCGTTTAAGCTTGGCACTTACTCACTGGGCGGAGCTTTTCGCTAATCATGATGACACATGACCAATCAGAATAACACCTTCACTAACTGTTCACCATCACGCCAGAGTTACATTAAATTTAGTAAATTATAGTTTTGTTTACAAACGCCACACCCCTTTCCTGGAAAAATATTCTTTATGGTCAATGTTTTATCCTGATGCTGTTTGACATAGAAATTATGAAAATAAAATTGCAAAAAGCAAAAAATAATGTTGGAAGGGCGGGGTTTCGAACTCACTATCTACCCATTTTACGACTATAAGTCCATAAATGTTAGCCAAAACGTTTACCACTCGGCCTTCGATATAAACACAGGTTTGCATGGCTATACTTTCGCTTAAAATCAGGTTGTTTCAAAGACACTTTTTGACCATAAAAATATATCCACATAGTTTGAAGAAGTCCAATTGTCAGTTTTCAAAATTTAACATATATATATCTAATGCGATGCATCAGTTTATTTTGGAATATGAAACAAAAAAAATAAAAAGTGCAAAAAACGTTTGGCAATCTGTGAACGAATCCCATTTATGTCGTTAATGAGGAGTTAATGCTTACATATTAAAAATAAAAGTTTCATGGCTTTAGATCTTATACTTTTGTAGTTTTGAAAGACACAGATTTGATAATTAAGGTAGGATGCACTGACGCATGGTCTGGAGGGCAAAGTTATATTAGGAACATTGTATTACTCCTCTCTTATGCACGGAAACGTACAGAAACGTCACCATGTGCCGGGATGGGGTGGCGAGGGGTCGGGCCGCCTGAAATTTGACAAACCATTTTTTAAATATGTTTATACCCCCCACCCTCACTCTCTAGTTAAAATCGGACCCCTTTCGATATGGAAGTTTCCCTTATTAGACGCATAAGAGACCATGCATCCGTGGTAAAACACTATATTGTTATCTCGTTCATAAGTAATTGAGAAAGAAACACTTTTGGTTCTCAATATTTCAGGTTGAGTTATCCCCCCGGTATTGTAGTCTGGATCCGCCCATGCTTAACGTTGTATAATGATGTTGTTGTCATAGTTTTTATTCAATCGCTTGAAATTTAAGAACGCCTCTATGTGTACGTATACTTTTTTCCACCTGTTAAATTTAACGACTGATCACTTTTCAACGATTTTTGGATCAAAACTTAATGTTGAATTGTTGGCAGGGTCAATTCTCAACGATGAAAAAAGACCCTGAGTCAATTCTTAACGTTGAAAATGATCAATGAGGTCACTTTTCAACGTGGCCAAAATTTAATGTTACACCGGAATATTTAGTTGTTATAAAGCGTTAGTATTATTGTAACGCTTTTAGCCATAAAACATCAATATTTAAACCTAAATATGAAAAACTGTGATCTAATCATTTGTCAGCTGTCTTATATCACTGACTTCCAGAAATTTACGCAACATTTGCTCTTTACAAGGCAAAAAAAGTTGTCAAAACAGCCAATCTGTGAGAGTGCAGTTTTAATACTCAGTTATTATTATGTATGCAAAAGAAATGCAGAGGAAGTCAAAATCAATGTAATTTTGTTAATGTCAGTGTTTTGGCTCTCCTTATTTGTTTAATCTTTCTCTCAATCATAAAGAACACATTTGTAATAGATATATAGAAAAAAACGTATTATTCTACTGAAGTGCAGACTATTGGAGGTCATGGCGGATAGGGCAACTGATAAGCCACGCCTTATTTGGACGCTGATTGGTCAGTCGGGTATTGGCCGGCTAGCTTGACTGACAGCCCGCGTTATGTCAATTAGTGACATGATCATTTGCTTTGAAAAACCACATGGCCAGTGGGTCATAAAACCATACGAAATACAACTAAAACACACAAATTCTAAAACTTATTAATTAATTCGACAGACTGCAGGAAATGTTATGACCAAATTAAATACAAATTGAAATAAGGAAATATAGATACATATAACAAACCGCAAAATGAAAAGGGAAAACGCAACTTTCCCTTTTCAGCATTGTAACATTTTTATTCAACAGAAACCCTTTGTAATGTCCTCAAAGCATTTCTGTAGGATTAGAAATATCTTTGGGAATATTACCAAACACTTCATAGTATAGTATTGAAGAGTTATAGTGTGGTTTTCAACATTTCTGGTAATATTCCCAAAAGTATCCATAGTATGCCAAGTTTTTATGGGAATATTACCAATTTGATCTTGAAAATTTGGTAACATTACCAAAACATTTTTTGAAAATATTTCCAAACACTTTGTAGTATAGTATTGAGAGTTGTGGTGGGAGTTTTCAACATTTCTGGTAATATTCCCAAAAGTATCCATAGTATGTTGAGAGGTTTTCTAAAATTAATAAAAAATAGGGGTTGTCACAAATATTTGGTAATTTTTCTGAATTATGAACATTTTCGGCTAACATTTTAAAATTCGTCTTGGAAATAATGTCCAGGTTTTCTGGGAATATTACCAAAGTTAATCTTGAAATTTCTGGTAACATTACCAAAACCTTTCGGGAATATTACCAAACATTTCAAAGTATAGTATTTAAAGTTATAGTGGGGGTTTTAACATTTTTGGGAACATTCCCAAAACTATCGATATTATGCCGAGAAATTTTCAAAAATATTCTTCAACTATGAAAAGTCACATATATTTGGTAATATTCCCAAAATAAATGATGAACATTTTCTGCTAGGATTCTGAATAAAATGTCCAGGTTTTCTGGGAATATTACCAATTTGATCGTGATATTTGGTAACATTACCAAAATTATTTGAGAATATTACCAAATGAACTGAAACAAACTAATTCAACAAAAAGCCTTTGAAAACTCCACAAATAGTTTATGTAGGACCAAACAGTTCATAGTATAGTATTGAAAACTGGGGCTTTTCAACATTTTTGAGAACATTCCCAAAATAATCCATATTATGCCGAGAGATTTTCTATATCATTCTTAAACTAGAATTGTCACAAATATTTGGTAATATTCCCAAAATGAATTACGAACATTTTCCGTTATCGTTCTCAAATTCATCCTGAATACAATTATATTATCTTGAAATATTTGGAAACATTACCAAAACTTTTTTGGGCATATCAAAAGATGAATTGAAATAAAGTAATCCAAAAGAAAAAGCTCCACGTGGGCTGCTGTAGGACATGAAACATTCTGGAAATATTACCAAAATCTTCATTGCATAGTATTAAAATTAACAGCAGGTTTTTCAGCATGTTTGTAATATTCCCAGAATAATCTAAAGTATGACTAAAATTGTTCTAAACATTTCTAAAACATGCAATATTCGCAAATGTTTGGTAATATTTCCAATAAAAATATAAACATTTTATAACAAGAGATGTTTGTCAATATTAATCCCCACCACCCCCTGAGCGCCATGTTGTCAGGATTATTTGAACAATCGAAATATGCATGGACTTAAATGACAGCTGATTGGTCATTGCCGTTGGATGACTTTAAGGCAGTTTAAAGATTATGACCATTCAAAGTGTGAGGATAGTAGACATAGTGTTCAATCGTGTTCAGATGATAACAGATATTTGCAGATAAAATGTGTTCTCTTAGAAGGGAATAAGTAAATACGACAACATTTTAATGGCGAATATGAGTTATGACCATGACGTTTGACTCTAATAAGTGTTGATTGATAGAAAGACATAGATTACATATTCCTGGTTGTTTAAACCTACTAGAATGTTATTTCAGTATTACAGGTATGTCTCTTGCAAGTTTACAATTTGACAATAATTATTTTAAATACAAGTGTGGACTTTCGCATATTATGATTTTAAAAAAAACACAGAAAAGAACAGAACAGACGTTTATAAGTCATATACATCAGAACATCGTCTAAACACATACACTTAGGTTTTTTGATATCAAATGCTTGTACATGGTTAGTGCTATGGTTAAAGACACAAATATGTTGACGTAAAGGCAGCAGTATCAGAGGATGAACTAAATTAATAATAATAATAATTATTATAAGGAATAACATTACGAATACATACTGATTCTTTAACATAATCGCAGAGCTTAACCAGCTCACATTTATTGACAGAGTTAAATATATTTCTGGGAATATTACCAACTAAATCTTGAAAGGTTTGGTAACATAACCAAAACAATTCGGGGATGTTACCAGATGAAGTGAAATACAAATATGATTATTTGACAAACATACAAACACCCAACAGACAAATAGAACTTAAGATGCAAAACTAGACATGCTGGTTTTACGACTCTTGCTAATTTGCTGCAGGAGAAACGTGTGACAAAATGTTTTGTGACAGCTGAATGAACCGACGAACATACAGACAAGTGAAATCTATTTGCCTCTCAGACTGGGGCATTTAAATGAATATCAGTATTGAACATTTTTCGGTTATAACACATACAGTTTTAAAAAATTATTCACAACGTGAATGACAAACAACTAAGTGTATGTTATGAACTGTACATTTAAAGTATGCTTAAATAAAAAAGTCATCGAGAACATGATTAACATAATTGGTGAATGTTCCATCAGTAAACATGGAGCAGGTTCAATACTTTTTTTATTGTTCTATGTTTCTTTCCATATCATTAAAATAAACCTAAAGTATCTGCTTAAAGTTATCTATTCAAGAAAATAATAATACTTCTATCATTCGTTCTCGTCATTTACAAGACATTTTCTTGATCGGAATACTTGATAGTATATGCTAAACAACCTATAGCAAACATTTAAAAGTGGATTTATATTTCCTACAAGGATGTCACTATATCAGACTCTGAGTCAGCTTATGCTGAACACAAATGTTGTTGTAAGAAGGGGTATTTCATACAAACTAATTATGAAAAGAAAATTGAAAAAAAAAATATAATAAACACAGAGTAGATGAGCCAAAGCATGATGGCCTTCGAACTGTTATCAAGTGACAATAAAGGATATAAATGTAATATTTCATGAATACCAAAGACGGCACTTTCTCAAATATGTCAGGCTTTATGCACAGAGCAGTGGATAAATAAAAAAAACTCCATCACAGAAATCACAGGAAGAACTTTAATAATGAGTTATGTAGGGTAAGAGCTTAGCATACTGGAATGGCTCTCGAGAGATCAAGACTAGATTCCCGACTTCGCCATTGACCGATTCTCTCTGTTCAAAAAATGAAACTTGAATTATTTACTTACTAAAATAAAATAGGCTTTAAGGCAAAGCAAAAGTAAATAAAAAATAACTCAGCCATAAAATGTACAAATATTTACAAAATGTAAACACAATGTAAGCTTACTGAAATACAAAAACAAGGTTTAAAAAATATGTACAGGCACACTGTTATCTGATATTTATGATCATACCAAATATATGAGGTTTTAGATGTCTGAAGCTTGTTTGGAACAATACGAAGCTACGGACTGATTTATAAGTTGAATCTGAATTTCCGATAATTGTATTACGTTGTCTTTCTTACATCCTTCGAATTTTGCAATTAAAAATCGACGATTAATTTTCATTTTGTCCAAGGGATTCAAAATCACGCTCTGTTTATTTTTTACGTTGAGAGAACTTGTTAGTTTTCCGTCTGGCCGACGGGCAAAGGTCATCATGTTTCCCTCCATTTCTCCAATATACACACTCTGGTTTGTATATTCCACAACTGCCACCTGAAGACGAACCAAACATATAAGTATTTCCTAGATTTTATAGATGTGGTGTATTCTTAAAATTACAGTGTATACTACATATTGCCATTACAGCCAAAATCCAATTAATGATCATTTTAAGTTCAGTATATTTGTTATATAATGTCTTTTACTTTAATAGACAAATGGTTTGTTATATAATGTTTTATACTTTAATAGACAAATGGCTTCATATTTCTGTATTTATACTTGAACATACCGTCATATGGTCTGCTACTTCGGCTAAAGTTTCAGTTTCTGCTCTTAAGTATGTATGATTTTTTTGCACTATTTCTTCGGTTGCCAAATTCATGAATATGGCTGAGTATTATATTGTATATTGTTATTATTTTGCATACAACATGAATGTGATATGCAATACATGTATGCCACTTGCCAAGTTTTCATTTGGATACTGGTAGGAAAGTTTCAGTTCATTACTAAAATCATTTATTATGCTCAGTTATAATTGTTACATAAAATAAGATTTTGCCAGTTATCTCTGGTAAAGAAATCATGGAAAATAAACATTAATAATTTAGCATGTATAAGTTGTTTTTCTTAAATTCAATTACTATTTTCATACAATCTTTACAACTACTGAACTATTACTTTAACTTAATTTTGCGGTTGGCAATTTCTTTTTTTTAGTTGGCTAATTCGATTACGTATCAACGTTATTATTAGTATCCTACATGGCCGAGAGCGTAAGATAGGTTCATTACCAACCTGTGCGTCGGGTGTTTTGTGGAAACGAGGTTTACTCGAGGTTTACTGAGTTTTTACAGAACACCCTGAGCGAGTGTTGGGACGAACCTTTCTTATACGGGCGGCTATGGTATATGCTTTTTCTCCCATCTCAGTTTAACAAAATGAGGTGAAAATGTATTTTTTACTGGAATTCTTTATGACAATAAAAAAGTACAGTTGAACACCGTTAATTGAAAATCATAGGGACCCAAAAATATTTCGGGATAACGATATTTCGGATTAACAACTTTCATAAAATTGACAGCGTTCGCGAATAATAGATGACGTGATATACTAAGTCGTGAAGATTGCAATTTCGGTTACACGTTACCAATATGATACATTCGGTTTGAGTGATATTTCGTATACAAAAATATTTGTTGATTTATTATGTACTAAATGACAAATAATTCTTTTTTTTTACTTCTTTATTAAAACATAAAACGTTTAAAACAAATTGACAGCACATGTATGCATTCGGAACATAGTACGGATTATTCGGTAGCGGGTTAAGTGAGCAAGGCGTATTTTCGATTGATATTCATGTTGTGTTAACCAGAAATTATATACACACTACATCACCTAAATGAATTGCTAATTTTCTGACATCGATGATTGTAAAATACGCGTGCTCAATTTCATTCTTTAACAAGCGCTAATTGTGCTCCATTGTCACCCCAAGCCCATGCCCTAGTGTAATTGAAGTATGGTGTGAAAAACTATGACATGATAAGGTTCGAAATAAGAATTGATAAATAGGTGTGAAATACCAAATCGGGCCCGTAATTTTTACTTGGGAATAGCGATTAATTCGGACTAGCGATTTCGGGTTAAGGATTAAAAATTTAGTTAAACAAAGTAGGAGTAAAATCGGGACCAAAAAAAAACAAAAACAAAAACAGCGATCAATTCGGATAAACGGTGTTCGGAATAGCAGTGTTCAACTGTATTTCATACGGGTCTTTGTTTTATCTTTGCCCGAGGGCAAGATACTAATTTCCTGCATGGCCAAATTTTTGGATCTACTTATCTGAGGTAGGAGAAAAGTATGTCTATCAAATATTAACAGTCATATGTAATAAATGAATTCAGCCTAGTTTTAAGTTGTATTTCTTCAGACAAACAAACCTTATCGAATCTGGCATTGCTTGCTGGTGTGACAATATTTTACCAAAATGCAAATTAGTAATAAGAACTACATGAGTTATGAATGTTGACCCTTTGGTTTACTATGATTTATAATATACTTGTCAATCATCTTACACATATATCAACTTTAACACGTTTTCATGATGTAAGCTCATCTTTCTTAAACAGACGAGCTAAAACAAATGCAAGGAATATGGTCATAATAGGTACCCCATTTACTTCTAGGTTGATAAGATGCGGCATTTATGTATGTGGTTAGAGGCTGTGGAGTTTGTTATTTAAGTTGAAGCTATAAACATGCACATATACATAATAATCATGAGAAATAACGAGCTTCATTGAATATAATTTATTTCCATGTAAAAAACGGTACCTTTGGTAGGGAAGCCCTTGCCCTTGCTGCTGTCTGTTCTGCCATTTTCACTCTTGAGCATTAGACTATCATTCTCTTCATACATTCTGTTTTGGTTTGCCTGAAATATATGTTCATGGCCTCAAAATTTGCCATATTTTTCTAAATCGACATAGGAAATATTGAATAAACATTTTAATAGTACAAAACATAATACTCTCTGAAAATGTGTATAGGCGTATATTCACAGAGAATTCATGTTCATTTTATGAATAATATTTATAGATAAGCATGTGTGCTTTCCTTTTTTATGTTCTTTATAAGGTTGTTCATATATAATGAAATACTTGTTACAAAATAGAGGGCCTATGCTTATTTATTTACACTACATTAAAAGTTGAACACCGACAAGGTCTCTTAACAGAAATAGAAATATTACGATACAATAAAAAGACATGTCAATAATTAATCAAAATAGTTTAAAACATTTACCATTTTAAGCATTTAAGATTTAACGGCATATTACCTGCATATCTGCAATCTGCCTGTTTTTATTTACCAGTTTTTCTTTCAAATTCTGAATATCCCCTTGTAACTGAAAAATAAACAATTACATTTAAACCCTTATACTATTCAACAACATAATAATGTATGGAATTTCACATTTATCTCATGTAGTCTTCACGCGTGTGAAAATAAATTGCTTGTTATATTTGTATTTACAACTTATTGTGTGTGATTTTCCCAGCAAATTAAAAACATTTAAAACATTACTATATTGGCAATCCGGGTACTATACCTCATTTATTTGCCGCGTTTTAGCGATGCACTTCTTTTCGAGGTGATTGATATCGGGATATATGCTGCATCTCGCATCCCTGAAATACAACAAAGTATGGCAGCTCGTAGTGATAATCTGGGCAAAGAGATTGTTCACAGGTGTGCCTAAAATATTATCATTCCTTGTAACACCATTTAACAATCCTCAAACCACGGATATTAATTTAGTTTTATACATCTAAATACAAAGAAATGGATGTTTGACATGGATTCATAGCAAACGCTACAGACGATCCATTTCAAAATCATGAAATATTTAAATAAATTGAAATAGTGATGACTAAAGAACAACTAGACAATATAACATTAAAAAACTTCAGAAAAGATACCTAGTTGTGCTAATTAAATAAACAGAACAACAACAGGAAGTCCAATTATGTAAAAAAATATTACCAAAAATGCTGCATTACAAAAATACGAATTATTTGGTATTTGCCCGGCTTCCATGTGTCACTTTAAAAAGTCGTGATTAGGAAAGTGCAACTGTCACTTTTTTATAAGTATATGAGCCAGAGTCACAAAGCGTAACAGAAATGTAAACCACCTTGTGTCGTAATGCACCTGGGATTAAGGCTTAGGTTACTTTTACTAAAAAAATGTTTTACTAATAAATAGTTAGACGACCTGAAGTAAGTTATAAGTTATTAAGAATGGGCGAAGAGAGCATACATTAAACAATTTTTTCCTTGAAATCTAACCATTTCAAGAACAGGGATCTGCTTTGCCTGAATCCTGGCTTCGTACCGGAAATAAACTGTTCTAACTTGCATTGAATGCTTTCATCATCTTCAAAGGAAACCTGTTTTGTGGAAAATTGTGAAAGATATTTATTTTAAACAAGATAAATATAATCATCACAACTAGTGCTTGTGAAAAGTTTTATATGATATTATTATTATAATTATTATTTTTAAAAAGGCGTTTATAAACTTTGCTAGGAAAATATGCGTGGCAAAACTTAGTTGCAAATTGCTCATATCAACTCATATAATACTTGATAAATGTTTAATTATAGCATTGCAATTTGTTGATAGAAAGATGATAATAAAAACTAATGTTGTTTGAAAAGCCAAACATAAATTATATGTTTTAAATTAGTAAAATGTGTAAGGAATGCAAATGTGGAACTTAGCGAAAATTGTTTGACAAAGGTATTTTTTTACACTGTTTCATGAAGGCAGCAACTGTTTTAAAACTGTGCATCCGCTTTTACAAAGGGTTAAAGGCAATAACACCATAATAATCATATCTTTTTACAAATAAACAAAACTATAGTAGTATTTACCTTAATGCAACCAATGCTGCCACAATGAACATGCTTGATTACTCTTCCATTGAATTTTTGTTCTATAGTTTGGAAGATATGACCATCAATACTCCACTTCATTGAAAATTCCATTTTACATGCATGCGCTTGCTCAGTGAACTTAGGAATGGAGAGGGCAGTGCGTATGCAAAATAAGACTTTCCCCTGCTAGCCACTGACACTGACGCGATGCAAGTTTGTTCAGCATAATGATGTATAACTAATTCTTGTGATCAGTTTGATAAGCATGGCATTGGGGTAATTTAAGATCTAGCACTCTGGTGGCTGGATAGTTAATGCCAAAATTTAATTGCCATTTACATCCCAGGGGCTTTGTGTCAAAGCCAACTGATTATAGTGCATTAAGTGCCTCGTTTAAGAAACGTTTTACAAATTTATATCATGGTGTAGTTAACTTGTGTGAAATATAAAGAATTCTTTAAGGATAACAATGTCTGTTAAACCGTAAACCATTTAAACTTTCTGATATGATGACGTCTTCGAAAAGGTGTATTTGTGTATAACTCATGAGAGTTGAGCTAATCGTGTTTAAATTAAATAAATCAAATCAATCATCAATATTCCAAGTAAAACATATTTTTATCAATTTCATTAAAATTAAACATGATGCAAATATACTTCAAAATACTTAAATAGCGTTCGTATTCTCTCTCATTGTTCGTAATCAATTAATATATGAAGTTTTATTGAGTCGCTCAAAATTTTGTAATTTCACTCACACAAAAATCGAAATGGACAGATTTCCGGGGAGACGGCTATTATTATCTAACCAGTTTTCTATTTTCAGTAATATGTGCTTGTACATTGTTGTCGGCAAGTCAACCAGAACTTGACTTTACAAAGAGACGCATTTTTCAATCCTCAGACTGCAACTGAGTAGCATTTGTCTGATGGAACGAAGTGAATGATTAAATAATTTAGGTGTTTATTATAGGTGTTATTGAGATTGGCAATTCAGTTAGCAAGTCATCCATCCTCCATAAATCCCCCAACTTTGGTCAATCCTGCAGTAAGAACAAACAGCGGTCTGCATAGGACTGTAGTAATTATTTCAACTATCATAATTTTACTACTACATACCAGCATGGATAATCAAATCAGCCAGTCACTAGTTTAACAGCGTAATAAACTATGATAGAGCAGGTTTGGTGGGAACTGACCCCTACTAACAAATGTTAGACTCTTTCTTGGAAATTGATAACTGTAGTATAAAAGGATGGTTTCTTTTAATGCATGTTAATTTTCTTTCATTATTTTGTCTGCTGTTATCACCGCGTTTTCATCATCGTACTGTTGTGTTTTCATCATCGTACTGTCTTGTATTTATCATCGTACTGTCGTGTAATCATTATTGCACTAAAGTGGGTTTATCATCGTACTATCGCGTTTTTATTGAAGTACAATTATATTTCCATCATCGCACTGTCATGAAGTCATCATCGTATTGTCGTGTTATAATCATTGTTCTATTGTCTTCCGGTGCGCATGAGCATAGAAGATTTCCCCTCCAAGTGCTAACATGTTGGTTTCAGGGGTGCGTGTCTTTGAAATATATCTTCAACCGAAGATCATTATCATCATCATCATCATCATCATCATCATCATCATCATCATCATCATCATCATCATCATCATCATCATCATCATCAACATCAAAAACAACAGCAACTACGCATTATAACCGCGTTAGCACCATTCACGTCATCATTGCATCATGATTTGCATAAATGTCGTTGTTGCCTAATTGCTACTATAAATATCATTATCTTAGTTGTGGTCATCACATAATCATTGTAATCATTGTTGTCATGTTGCGTCGTGATATGGTTATCATTATCTTAGTTGACGTCATCGTCGTCGCATTGTGATTTGTATTATTGTAAAAATTGTCGCCAATGTGGCATTATCGTAACTATCATAATCAACATTCTCATAATCACAATACGCATAATCATCATCATCATCATCATCATCATCATCATCATCATCATGTTGCACATTTGCACTTACTTTACATAGCATTCAATGTACCCAAAATAATAGTTCAGTTATCATAGATTTGATGTTCAATAATCATCATATTTACACCAAGTTTGCTACGGAGGGTCGGTTTCCCGGAAAAAAACTTTTAGGTTGTGCTTGTGGAATATTATTTCAGATGTTTTTGTTCTAAAAATACAACGTATAAGACTGAAATATTCGGGTTTCTATGGTTGCCTTGGTTCTCAAACACGTTAAATCCCGAATGGAATAGTTGTATTACAGAATAGCAGCATGAGCAAGCAAATAGTCAGAATAGAGATCGCAAGAGTAGTAATAGTAGTGGAAGTTGAAGTTGTTGTTGTTGTAGTAGTAGTAACAATATCAGTAGCAGCAGCAGCAGCAACAGCAGGTAGTAGTAGTAGTAGTAGTAGTAGTAGTAGTAGTAGTAGTAGTAGTAGTAGTAGTAGTAGTAGTAGTAGTAGTAGTAGTAGTAGTAGTAGAAGTAGTAGTAGTAGTAGTAGTAGTAGTAGTAGTAGTAGTAGTAGTAGTAGTAGTAGTAGTAGTAGTAGTAGTAGTAGTAGTAGTAGTAGTAGTAGAAGTAGTAGTAGCAGTAGCAGATCCAATAGCAGGAAGTGTTGTAGAAGTATTATTATTCATAAAAAGACAGGTGCTTTTATAAAGTAAATATGACGTTACGTCATTTTACTTCAGACTTTGCCATTTGCTTTAGGGCTGTGCTATCATTAGTTTTTTTCAAACGACCGATGAGTTTACGAGACGTTTCTTATACATCTGTATTATTTTCATCAAGTTTGACGCAATTATGATTGGAGATTTACAATGATGGTGATCGTATCCGATATTTTTTTCACATGAAGGGCAAATTATTTTATGTGCATGCGCACCGTAAGGCGATAGTATGATGGTAAAAACATGACAGAATGATGGTGAAAACGCGACAGTACGGTTATTAAAACAAAACAATCAATGATGTAAATCCCACATATCCATGATGGAAACATGACAGTAAGAAAGTGAAAACATGACAGTACAATGACAAAAACATAACAGTACGATGACAAAAAAGGCAGTAGTGCCATGCTGAAAACATGACATTCCGATGTTGAAAACATGACAGTACTATGGTGAAAACATGACAGTACATGACATTACCATTATAAATAGCCAGCTTCCTTATCTTTCTAATTATTGTATTTAAACAATTGTGACAACTTAACTATCTAAAATAAGAGGCATTTGTTGTTTTTTTAAAAATTAGACTGAATTTTTATTAAAATCAAGAACAAAAATGAATTATCCTCAGCTCTTTATATAGCTGATTATTAAAGAAAAAACCCTTACATAGGAAGAATAAGAACAGCACCGAATGATAGTCAAGTTTGTATAGCTTATTCCGTCGTGACATAATTTGGAATACAAATAATTCCCATTTCCAAGAAATAACTTAACACATAATGTATAAATTCGCGAAAGCAACACACAAAGCAAAACAACAGACAAGAAAAATCTTCGTACAAATACACATGCAACATGGAGAACTCATCATGCTGTATCAACTATATTTACCTTATATATACTAACCCCTGTTATCCAAAAATATCAATTATAATCCTCGTTTTACTTCACCAATCAATAAGGAAAATACCAAGTGAATTTCAATTTAAGTTTTACAGAAATAAAAAATGATAATAATTTAAATAATAAACATTATATCCCAGAAAGACCATGACCACAATAACCTCTTTAATTACTCCCCTTTTTTCACAAGTTAGAATTCACACGTAGAAATTATTTTCTCAAACGCCTTGTACCTTCGAACTTCAAATGTAAACCCCCATCCAAACGACGTTTGATTTCCCCTTGATAACAAAAGGGTCTATACGATTTAATAAATAAAAAGTTCAAATCCTTAGCCATGGTTTTTTTCCAAATATGAGTTTAAACTAACAATAACTCTCTTTGTAGACGCATCATCCACCGGCTGAGGATGTACTGCTGATATGATCACACGAATATTTGGCTGTAGTTTACGAATAGCACAAACCAAATCCGCAAATGCGCTACCCATAAAAATACACTGTCTCCTTTGACCACATTATTAGTGCCAACATGAACCAAAACAAAACTAAAGAAAGCCCCACCTAAGCACCACGTTATTTGCTGTGTCAGCCTAGAAATAGTTGTACCAGGAAAAAGATGGAGCTGTAATTCCTCAATCGGAGATAAATGCTTTATTATCGAATCCCCAACAATAATACCGCAACGAATATCTGAAAAAAATCATATTCAATTTTAAATACAAGTACGTCCTAGATAACAAAAAATACAATCAATATAACACACTGGTTAATGCTCATTTTTGTAATTTTAACTATAACACACTTAATAATATAAATAAGCAGTAAGAACAAACATGTTCACTGAAATCTTTACTGGCTTACGAATACCAAATCTTGTCCAGTGGGTGTAACCATCCCACTGAAAACAAAACACCCTTTCGGTTAGGACAAAAAATAATACGATAAAAGAAATTCAGTAGAACACATTCATACTTACTCTTAAATATCTTCAGAACCATCTAGTTTAAGTGCAATCAATGTTCCTATTTTAATTTTTACCATCAATTGAATATTCCAAATTAGATTTGTATGCATCTGAACGCCAGTCCCCTAGGAGCTGAATGATGTCGGCGGAAAACCCTAAACGAAATGCCTGGGTGGCCATTCCACGCCTAAAAGAATGCGTAGAAAATCTCTGTGGACTTAAACCTCTCAATTTATGTTTTTCCTTTAATATTTTCATGAAATGATCATAAAACACGGACTTCCCAGAAGCAAATAAAAACAAAGGATTTTCTGGATTTTTATCAATATTTCCTATCATGGTCTTATAGGCCCTAACAGGACATAAACATCAATTTGGCATAGTAATTAGGGGAATAACTAGAACCCTCTGACCGTATTGTATTGTCTTTGACCATTTAAAATGTACTAGTAACCCATACTCAGTAATCACTACATCCCTTGATAACAAATATTTTGGATCTTTCAAATCCTTTCTACTTGTAGGAACCAAATTTGATTTTCGTGCTAACAGAAAAAAGACAAAAAACACATAAACACCAAAATACCATATCATCTATATCTTCCATATTTAAAATTTCAAAAATCTTAACGAAAATCGCTGGTGTTATTGGTTCAGCCTTTTTAACTAAATGTAATTTGTCCCTTGTTAAACCTTTTAATGATAAATTCAACAGATACATATTAATGCGATTTACCTCAAAACCTAGCAAGAGATGCATTGATTTAACACTTCTTATATACTTTCTTATGGAGTCCACAGATTTGAAGCTTCTACTAAAAAACTGAGCATATAACTGTAATGTTTCTGTTGACTCTGGTAAACAAATAAAACCAAAATATGTACAAAAAAAAAATCAAACTGAATTTTCAAATGTTTTCTTGAACCTTCAGCATAAGCCTTTCTGTTTGACTTTCTCAAGTCTGACCTTAACTGCTTCAATTCATCTTCAGCAAACAAAGAAACAAAAGCAAGCGTCAGGCATATTCTACCACTACACATACAAGTTAAAACCTACCAATCATTTTTAAATTTGAAACCTTCATCAACTACCACATTTTCTTTCAATTTTTCTCCTCTTGCCAATTCTACAAATTGCTTAAAACTCAATTCATCCGACACCCATCTAGACAAATAATCAGCTATCCTTTTTTCACTAGAAGATAAATGCTGCGCTTTTATCTCAAATTCATTCACTGATGCAATAAAACAGATTTCCCTTAAATAATCTTGCAGAAAGGGGCATTTAGCCTTGCCAGAGTTAAGGGCAATACAAACTGCCATATTGTCACACAAAACCTTAATTCTTAAATGTTAAAAATTCTTAGCCCATAAATGTAGACACACCACCAATGTCAACATTTCCAATGCACTGATATGCAATTTCATTTCTAATATAAACTTTGGAAAAGGAGCATGAAAAAACTTCCCTCTCCAAAATCCACCACAACCAACCAAACAACTATCAGCACTAAAAATATGATCAGGTTTTGACCAACTTTCAGTTGACATCATCGAAACACCATTGTATAATGGTAAACATGTGACCCACCAATGCAAGTCTTTGCGTACATGTATGGAATCAAAACGGCTAAATCTTTATTATCAGTACTCAGTACTGAGCATTATCCAAAACTTTGGAACGAGAACGTTGGTTCGAAACTCGACCGGTGTATTTAAAATATGCCATTAACTTTAAGTTTGCATGATATTGAAAGTTCTGAATTGAAACTTATTGTTCATCTCCGTCGTTAAAAAAACAAACCCGATTTTGTCTATTCCTATTAAAATTTATTTTAAACGGCTCTAATTGTTAGCTTACTTTTTCAGAGTATGTTGCTCATTATTAACTTTATTTTCATTGATAGCGATTGACCCTAACCCATCCATTGGTATGCGGGAGTTGCAATAAAGATGCTCTATCAATAAAGTTGCACTCTCTTAAGTTTGACAATTTTTACTCAGTTAAGTTTTGTCGCAGAATCAGCTAAATTTGACATCAATGTCTTCACTTCAGTCATTAAGATGACTCACAATAATGATCAAAACTATTTGGAAATCTGCCGAAAATTCTATTTTTCTAAAATAATAATAATTATAATAATAAAAATAAAAATAATTATAATAATAATAATAATAATAATAGTAATAATAATAATAATAATAATAATAATAATAATAATAATAATAATAATAATAATAATAATAATAATGATGATAATAATAATAATAATAATAATAATAATAATAATAATAATAATAATAATAATAATGATAATAATAATAATAAAAATGATAATAATAATGATAATGATAATAACGAAAATAATAAAAATAATAATAGTAAATAAAATAATTTTAATATTTAGTTTAAATTTTCAAGAAATGCGTCAGCCAATATTTAGCTGCTGGTCATTTAACCAATCAAGAGCGTATAATTAATAGCCAATCGTTACAGCGGGATGCAGAAAGCGCGAAAATCGATATGATCTGTGTCATTACACGGGTCAAATAGCAACAAGGAAGAATACCCAACAATAATGAGGTAAGACTACGATCAGCTAGCATATTATAAGATAAAATTGTCATTTTTTTATGGGACTTTGATTATTAGTAAGTGGTTATGTCTATGACCCGTGCATTGGTATTTATAATTCAAACGTGAACCATTGAACAACCGGATTAACTTTAATTCTGATGAAATGTGGGTTTTTTTAAATTAAGGTACAGCATTGTGAGCTTGAAATATTTTTTGAGTAGAAAATGCACGTCAGAATAAAGATGGCAATCTAAAAGGTTTGACATTTTGACATTAGCCAATTTTTGGCTCGCTGGTACAATTTTGAGGGGAAACAAAATAATAGATATGTATGCCTTTATGAATTAATACAAGCTGTGTATTGAATTCACTTTGATTAAATATTAGTTGGCATACATTGACAATATTTCATAGAAATGCCATGTACAAAGAATTATGTTTATGTATTATCATCACATCTGGGAATGGACTGGTTAAATTGTTAAGAGCTGCACTGTCTCAGATTGACCATTTTGACATAAAATATTTTTGTCTCAGATTTAGTTTACTTTGGCATAAATTCCTTCAATTCAAGCACAAAAATCACAGTAAATTGCTAAACAAAAAATGCCAAGATTACAGTTTTAATGCTTTGAGAGTGCGTCTTAAACAAGTCTTAACATAGACATATATAGGGTTGTGTCACATCTTTTTCTGTATTTCTATCACGGTGTTTTTTAACTTCGTGGTGATGAATTTGCCATATTGCTGTATTATATCAAATCTGCATTTCAAATGTCTGTAATCCATAAGCTTGCTGTGTCTGTATAATTTCTTTTTTCAGTAACCTGATGTCCGTGCACAATTTGTCCTAATGCCTTAAACCAAGAACTCGCGGAATGGAACTCATATTTGTTGTGTATGTGTTCTTGATGTTTGTTTTAACAGCCTGTTTAAATTGCTGTTTGACAAGACTGTGGAATTTTAATCATACAGCATTTTGTTTTTAGCAAATGCCACAATGAAATGTTTATGTTAAGGCAGATCTAGAATTACATTTAACATTGATTACTCAAACAAGCTATTTTTAAATTTTAAGAATTTATATAAATAGTAGTTTTTCCTATATCTATAAATAATGATTTATAATAAAACAGCATTTGTATTTGTTATTTCTTACCATCCGTGTCTAACAAGTTCAAACCATACCTATGTCCATCCCGTATAAGGTCCGTACATTCATCCGTGTACGGGGTCCGTATTTCAATCCCGTACATGTTGCATGTACGGGTCCGTATATCCATCCCGTACACGTTGCATGTACGGAGTCTTATATCCATCCTGTACATGTTGCGTGTACGGGGTCCGTATATTCATCCCGAACACGTTGCGCGTACGGGGTCCGTATATCCATCCCGTACACGTTGCGTGTACGGGCTCTGTATATTCATCCCGTACATGTTGCGTGTACGGGTCCGTATATCCACCCCGTACACGTTATGTGTATGGAGTCCTATATCCATCCCGTACACGTTGCGTGTACGGGGTCCGTATATTCATCCCGTACACGTTGCGTGTACAGAGTCCATATATTCATCCCGTACACGTTGCATGTACGGGGTCCGTATATCCATCCTAAACATGCGAGTGTACGGGCTCTGTACATCCATAAATATATTTTTGCCAAAAAATGCTTTGCTAAAAATATGTATTTCTTCAAAAATACGTGAAAGAAATAAAAAAATATTTTAGCATACATTGAAAACTCCGTATATCCACGGGTACGGGGATGGTTATACGGAAGTCCGTACGTGGTGTTCCGTATACGTATTCGTGTACGGGTCCCATACACGTTGGGTGTACGGGTCCGAACACGCCCGTATATTCAAGATGTACGGGACCGTTTTTTCCCGTATATTCAACCATTTTCCGCAGTGTACATTGGTGTACGTTTATAAACATTAGGGGTATATTTGCTATAATCTGGTTATATACTCTAAAAGCACATTAGTATGACATGGTAAAGTTATGTAACGCTGAGGCACAACATGTTTGAACATATACCGACGTCTACTTAAATTACGTTATTATAAATACGTTAGCCATACGCTAAGTACGTTAGAGTTAGGTTATTCATACGTCGAATTACCTTGGCATCAAGGTGTATCGTACAGCTAACCAATTGATGAATCTTACCTATATATGACGTAAATGCAAAGCTTAATGACGTATTTAGACGTATGCCTGACGATGGAGTAACCTATAGAACATATTATTTATACATCATGTATTGTCCTTTCCGATAACTCGGTTACTTCCCCTAATTACTAAGGGAGTCTATTCCATTTTCTACTTCCGGGGAATACATTTTTGCAAAATGGCCGACGTAGACAATGAGACCACTGGTGCGTGTATGAATAAAAATGATTTGACACCATTTAAGGTCATTGATTTGAAAAGATACCTTGCGAACAGGAAATTGGATGGATCGGGTCTTAAATGCGATCTGATTGAGAGGATAAAGAGGCATATAAACTTTCTATTACTGACAAAGGCGTGCTAGAAGAGAAAGATCGTGAGGAAAGAGAGAGAAGAGCGACCGAACGCTTTATCCCCCCATGTGGCGAGAATGTTCCACCGCCATCAACATTGCAGGCATGGAAGTCCACTATTGATCTGTTTCTTGCTGTAGAGGAAGAGGATATAAACAACTACATTGTACTGAAAAGAGACTCGAGGCGCCAATTGAAGTCGAGGGCTTATTATGTTGAGGGACATGTACTGAAAGTTGAGGTATGTCAAAATGTGAAATCTTATATTAAGTTTGAGATTGTTTCTTTCTGCCATGTATACTTTATCCAGGTATATAAAAAGCTCAATGGGACTATTTTGACTTGGACAAATAATTTGGTGTGAATTATAACTCAATAATTTTATGAAGGCGGGGGTAGTCACAATAAAGGGGGGGGGGGGCAGGTGGCAAACACATACATATTTTGAAACACACCGTCTATATACTTATTCTAATTTAAAAAAAAATATATGTATTTTGTACAATTTTTATATATTCATGTTCTATGATGTATGTCGTTTATTTGTTGTCATTAAAATAGTATTTTCAATTTATTCTTCGGGTCTATCTGTTAAGCGAACAGTGCCACTTTTATGTTCAAGCGTCCGTGTTGCTATCATTTCCAACTGCAGACAAAAGAAAGACACCAGAGTGCCAACCCTAAATCCTTCTGTCGAAAGTGACTGGTTGCATACACTCTGCGTTCTGCAACTGTCCAGCTGGGTATGTTGAATTAATTTGTGATAAATCAAAGATCAGATCTGCATTGATGTAAGGTGTCCAACCCACGTACGCTTGTCTATTTTGTTAGCATTATCAAATACTTTAACTTTGGACCATACCTCAAACTGTTTATATTTTCTTATCAAACTTAGTTCACTTATTACACGAGACAATATGCACATGTTATAACTGTCGTAATTTTGGCTTTCATAAATGAGTTTTGCTCATTTTTAGCTCTACAGGCCAAAGGCCAGAAGAGCTTATGCGATGGTAATGTGTACGTAGTATGTGCATCCGTGCTTCCGTGCGTCCGTGCGGTCGTGCGGTCGTGCGTTCGTGCGTCTGTAAACAATTGCTTGTGAACACGATACAGTCTTCAGTTTTGATTGTATCCCGATGAAACTTGTACAGTATCTAGATATCCATTAGAGCTCGGTTCTTTTCGAAAACCAGCCAGATCCGCCTAGATTATGGGCCATAAAAGTTTTAAAGAAATGCTTTCTATTTTTAGCCAGGTCTGCATGAGCGAATTCTATTTTTAGCCAAGTTTACATGTACATGTAAATTCAAGTCTAGAGTTAAGGGAGACAATTTGCAAGTCTAGGATTTTGAGAGACAATTTGCTTTTTGCTTCTGCAGTTGATTTTGTGAATTACTCTGCCTTGTTCTTGTTGAAAGCCCAAAGGCCATTTTTAGCTTTAAGTTCTGTAGTTTGCGCATTCATCTTTACAAAATTGGTTGTGAATGTTTAAGTTATGCACCTGGTGTCATTACTGGCCACACCCAGGGTTCACATGTTTGGTAAACCCACGTGAACATATTGACAAACCTGACAAGGGAGAGAAATCCTGATAGCTTAAATGAGCAAATCACGGTGGCTGAACTGCGTGATAGTGTGAAGAGTCTCCGGGGAAACTGTGCGTCGGGTATAGACGGTATTAGCATGAATATGTACAAATGCACAATACATATTGTTGAACCTTACTTAACTGAGCTGTTTAACAAAATATACGAGAGCGGCGTGTTTACATCTGCATGGAGTAAAAATATAGTTACCCCTATTCATAAAAAAGGATCAAAGCTCGAATGTAATAACTACAGGGCCATAACTTTGTCGAATAGTTTAGGGAAAATATTCATTAATATTTTGACAAAAAGACTATCGAGATGGTGTGAAAATAATGACGTTATAGACGAATCTCAGGCCGGATTTAGGAAGAAGTATTCTACTGTAGATAACATATTTAATTTACAGTCAGTAATACAAAAATATACATCGAGGAAAGGTGGACGATTTTATGTATTTTACGTCGATTTTCTGAAGGCCTTCGACGGATGCCAGCGCGAAACACTCTGGAAAGCCATGCATAGAGCAGGAATCAGTGGAAAGTTTACAGATATATTTATGTCGATGTACGAACAACTTCAATCATGTGTTAAACTTTCCAGTGGTCTTACAGAGTTCTTCCCCTGTGAAATCGGCACAAAACAGGGATGCGTGTCTTCGCCTGGAATTTTTTCCCTCCTGATGAATGATCTAGTCAACTTTCTCAGAGAAAATTCACCCAACGGAATATACGTCACTGATGTAACAGGACATTTATATGCGTTCATGTTTGCAGACGATGTAGCTAGTTTTGCAGACACAACTCGTAACTTGCAAATCCAGATCAATCTCATTAGTACATTTTGTGACAGTACTGGTATGAGTATTAACGTCGACAAATCGAAAGTGATGGTATATCGTAATGGCGGGCCTCTTCGGCAATATGAACGTTGGTTCTACAGAGACATACGCCTAGAAGTGGTACCGTCGTACAAATATCTAGGTGCCTTCTTTACACCGAAACTCAGTTGGACTATGACCACGGACCATCTCTCAAAGCAAGCACTTAAGGCAATATCAGTCATATTTCGATATCAGATTTACTTCGGCTCATTCCATATTCAAGAGGCATTTAAACTGTTTGACTCTATGGTTTCACCAATACTTTGTTATTCGTCGGAAATTTGGGGGTACCAATTTTGCCAGATGATCGAAAAGGTGCATATTGACTTTTGTAAGCGAATGTGTGGATTAAACAGAAGGGTTTCGAACTTCTTCGCCCTAAGTGAATGTGGGAGACTTCCAATGTCGACAATATATACTCCGCGTTGTGTGACATACTGGGCTAAAATTCTACAAATGCAAAATAGTAGATATCCAAGGCAATGCTATAATATGCTTTATAACCTAGACACTGCTGGTCGGACTTGTTGGGTAACTAACATCAAGAACGTGCTGTTTGAACATGGATTCGGTTACGTGTGGCTGGCGCAAGACGTTGGACAAATCTGTGTGTTTATAAAATCATTCACCACTAGACTGAAAGACTGCGCACTCCAAAAGTTAAATGGAGACATTATGACGTCACCTAAATCGGAGCACTACAAACACTATAAAACGCTTCTAAATCCAGAACGTTATCTGTCTATAAATATATCATACGCATTAAAGAGGTGTTTTGCGAATTTTAGATGTTCTGGACATGACCTAATGATTGAGAAAGGACGCCACATAAACATTGTGCGAGAACTGCGTTTCTGTCCGCTGTGTCTAAGATTGGGGGCCACTGTTGTTGAAGATGAATATCACCTTCTCCTCGTTTGTCCAGCTTATAATGAACTGAGGCGAGAGCATTTCCGTGTAGATTGGTGCTCACATGCTAGCCTACTATTATTCTATAATATTATGTGTTCAAATGTTACAAATGACATATTTTCACTTGCCAAATACATATATTGCGCGTTTGAAGTGAGGAAACAAAGAATTGTATTACCTGTTTAAAGTAAATTGCATGTATAGCGACAATTTTCAAATTGTTCTATATTATATTATATATACTATATTTAATCGAGTAATTACATTTAAATATTTGTATGCCGTTTTAAAGAATGTTCGAATTTTGTGTTAACACTTTGTTAATAACTAAGAATATTTCTTTAAGCTACGCATCATCGTTTTTTTTTTTTTTTTTTTTTTTTTTTATCTATGTATTGTATAAGGATATTATATGCTTAATTTCAGACTCACATAATATTATCATAATATTAATATTACTTTAATTAATCATTGATATAATTGTGCATTATTGATTAGTCTATTTTTCATAATTATTGAACGATGATCTGATAAATATAATATTATTGTCTTATACTTTGAAACAATTAGTCTGCACTATCGATTTATATATCATTACATTTCATTTCCATTGTGTTACTTGTGTATTATGTCTTAATATTGATGAAATCATTCACGACAATAATTATAGTTGATGTATATTTTAATGTACTATCAAATATAATATTTTTGTATGTATTCTGGGCTGGTGGCCTTTAAGTACAATAGACATTATGTTATGTTATGTTATGTTATGTTATGTAAACATAAATCTGGAAAGGTTTGAAAATCTTTTTGTGTGTTCGTGCATCCATCTCAGCACAATTTATTGTGAATGTTTGTTCAAATTGATCAATGTTGTCATAGGATGCCCTTGACTTTGACCTTTTGACCAACTTTTTTTAACTTTTAAAACTACAGAAAGTTTTACTATGAGTACAGTTTTGAAAGCATTTTTTTTTGTCAGATGACTTTTACTTGGCACATATTAAAAAAGTTCATGCAACTAATCTGCTTACAATACTTTCTGGGCTCAGATGTTGAACGTGCTACGTTTTCAGGTAACCCAAACACAAAACATAAAGTATATGTCTGTTGCCTTTTACCCATACATACATGCTCTGGATTGATATGACCACAAAAGCCATGCCAGTAGAGCATATGCCCTTTTGGGCCTCTTTTTATTGAATGAAAGAACAGGCGAACGTTTGTATTGATTCAATGTACTCCCTTGTAAACTGAAAAATAATCAGAGGGTTGGTGTTTACTTCTGGCACTCTTTGTGTTTTATATGTACATGGTCTACCAGGAAATATTAAGGGTAAACTACTATATATTCACCTCAATTTTTAAACTTTAATGTTTTGGGATATACATGTAAGTATCACAAGTAAAAAGGCAGACATGTTAATGAATTGTTTTATTTTGATCTAATGAAGGCGAATGCTGCAACCACATTGGGGCCTAGCTGTATGGACTTGAAGCCTGACGCGTAAGAAAACCCTTGCTCAAACATCCAAACCCTGTGCCTGGAACAACTTCAGCATGCTTTCTGCACCACGGAAACGTAAACTGTCGCCTAGGAAGTCTGAAGATCTTATGTTCTCAAAGAAGAAACTGTACAATGTTTCAGTGCGTAAAGTTTCTGTAAACAAAAACCATGAACTAAATTCTATCAATAGATGTACTGTTAACATTGACAGATTTGGGCAGAATCTAGTTGACTCAAAGATGAATGTAGGCTGGTTAAAAAAAATGAAATTTGAAATTGAAACAACTGAAAATGAACCAGATCTTCCTGTATTACATTCAGTGCCATTCAACTACCATGATAGTGTAAACTTGAGAGACAGTACTTGTAAGACAGTGTTTTTGGATCATTTTGACTCTTTAAAGCAAAGTGCTGAAGAAATTCAATTAACTGAAATCTTAACAAGGGGCAGAAAAGTGGGAAATGGCAAGAGGCCAGAAAAAACGCCTGACAGCTTCAAACTTTTGCAGTATCTGTCGTAGGAAAGAAACAACCGAACCTGACGGACTCCTGCGGCAGATGTTGCTATTTTCACCAGGAAATACACAGAGTATGAAATAAAACATGAAAAGGCTGCTAAGAGAATGTATGCGAAAGCAATGCAAACTGATCACAAATGACTAGCAGTTAAAGACAGTGGTCTTGCTGTATGTGCCGACAGACCCTACCTTGGAGCCAGTCCAGATGGGCTTGTGTTCTGTTCACATTGTACAGAAAGTGTTGGTCTGGTTGAGATTAAGTGTCCTGCCTCTAAAAAATGGCGAATGCAAACGCCTGAGGAATGCTGTGAATACAATGATTTTTATGTTGGTTAGAGAATGGCCAGGTGTACATATGTTTAACCTTTCAAGTGTGTTATTATTGCATTTTTGTGCAGGATAGTGATAGCTTTTATGTCGCCATTGTTTAAAAATAGCTGATTTTTACTCAAAAACAATTTAAGATGTTCAATTGAATATTGGTTTACATGTAGCTACTGTAAGGCCCATAACTCACGACTGTCGATTTGTTCTCCTTTTCTGACTTGCTAGTTAAAAACAACAGAAGAGTTTTACTATATTATGAATACCTTGTCTTATGTTTACATGGTGCAAAACCTACAGGGGCTATACACCGATTGATGAAATAGCGAAAAAAAAAGAAAAGAAAATTGTCAAAAACGGACATAAACTTGGTATCGATTTGTACAATGCATTGAAACTAACTAACTGAAGTACCACATTGTATACAATTAATTTAGTTTCGCAGTTTTTCATATTTTTCCATTAAAAAAGACTACTAGGTATACCTAGTAGAATTCATTGTTATACATGGCTAGTCTATATTATCACTTGATATTACCAAGTTAGGTATATAGCTTAAATATTCCAACGGTTTAGGGTATCCCTTTGTAGCAAAGTTGGTACAACAATGGACAGTAATTTCGGCGACACTGGTTGGAACCCGAGCTTATTTTGTTTTACATTTTGGGATATTTTTACAATTTATATCAAAGAGTAAAACATTTTATTAAATAATAGGCCTGAGATTCTTTACAGGAAAAAACTTGTATTAATATACTGCACATACATGTATTTCCAGCTCTTATACAATCATAGAATTCTTTTATACGTCACAAAAATAGCATGGGGTCACCAGGCGTACACAATCACGATATGTGTTGGCCGAGTACCTTAATTCACAATGTTAATTACTATGAACACACAAATTTAGTATGGGGTTTAACCCTTTTATTAATAGTATTTTTTTATATTTTATGTATGTTAAAGTTAACATTTGTCGGGCATTTTAGTTTGATCTATGGCACTCTTGCCTATTCTTATATTTCAGAGCCAAACTAAATAAATGATCTTTGACTTTTATTGTTATTGTTGAAATGTTACAAATAATAAAGCCACAAAATACAAAGCAGATGTTTCACAAACAAAAATCATATCAATAAATTGATCACTTAATGCATGTCTCAAAATCAAAATATTGAATTACATTCACATGAGCATATTTTCTTATCCAACATCCGCATTTTTGTCAAACCTGAATCAAATGTGTAATCTCATAATTTTATCATATGACTTGTTCGAAAGTTTGATTTGAAAACAAAACTACAATTCCATTAAAAGAAAGATCAACAAGTTTTTCTAGTTAGAAATATACAAGTTTTTACCTCTAAATCTAATGCTTGATAAATACAAACGCTTTCATTGACACATTACTTATTATTGGACAAGTGGTGGCCATAGATTTGTCAAATATGTGCATATTTTGAACACCCTAGAAATTCTCCTTGACTGTTTTATAGGAATACTGCTATGCAATATTCGAAAGTTCTAGATTATCTCCATTTGCCTTTCAACACGTATTCTTAAACTTGCAATATCTATGTAAGGAGAACCTCACGTTTAGAGGTTGTTTTCCTTTATATTTAAATGGTGGAATAATGAGATGAATGCCTCTTAGAGTTGTAAGATCTGTAATAGTGAAAGCCTTATCAACCATAATGGCGTCTCCTTCTTCGAGCAAGTCCATTCGTCCACATTTTTCTGTTAGTTTCTACACCATTTAGGCCTATACCCACCAAAATCTTCTGAGTCATGTGAGACTGGACATTAAACTTTGCAATGACAGGGAGCTGTAATTTCAGTGCAGTCAATAATAACTCTAGTGTTAGAATATTTCTCTTTAAATTGTTCAGCCATGTTATTTTTCACTACCTTTCGAGATGGCCATTGAACAATAAAGGATAATTGTTCATGTAAATAGTTGAACCATCTTTTAACAATGTCATTACATTGTGAAGTGGATATACAACACCCTAGTACTTAGATCTGCCAATAACAGACATTGACGTAGGCGCATCAGCACCATAAAAAAAATCATCCAGAACACATAGAGTTCTTAGACGTCCTCCATCTGAATCTTTATAGTTAAGTTTCCGCCTTGATGTCCGCACTTCAGCTTCATCCTTGATTTCGTCTAACAAAGCTTCAAACACAACTCGATTTGGGATTCCGGTGTAGAAACTGACCAAATCGTCATGTTTAACGTTATTATATGTGAGCACAGGAAGCTGACATTATACACCAAAGTCTGTAGTAGAATGTTCTGTTTGTGAACTAACGTCTGCTGTTTTTCCCAGGAAACTTTCTTCGGTTTGTACTTCAACCACTGCACAGTTGTTCTCAGTCAGTGTGTCACAACATCTTAAACATATACAAATCTATCATGTATCCATTTACCACATCTTACATGTACAGTCGGGTAATCCGAACCAAATGTTTTTATTTGGGCTTAAGTATTTACAAACACTTTAATATTTCCTATTTTTGTTAAAGGATGAAGAAAAATGATCGGTAGTAATTAACTATTCAGTTCGATTATAAAGCACAGCAAGCAATATATATTTTGATCAATATCTGAAGGACTGATTCTGTGGCTGTAGTACTGGTCCGATGCAGTAATCATGCAGGTGGACCGAGGTATCAATGGCATGTCCGGAAGGGGATACAAATGACAGTTGTGGCTGTATACTATCATCATATGCCAGCTCTAGGTCTAAATTTTCATTGACCGTATTATCATCATCATCATCACTTCATCAAGGAGCTGAAATTGCAAACAAAACTGTATGAGATAAATGTTTTGGTACACATTCTGCCAGGTTAAATTGTACGCATTTTCCAGGCTATATTTGAAAACAATTCTTTAATTACTTTTAAAATTAAAACGTTTAAAAGGTTTATTCTGAGGAAAACGGTGCAATGACACTTTTCTCCAAACAATAACCTTCCCTCTGTATATTCCTTTACAAATACAACACTACTAAGGGGTTTTCCTGCCCGTTTTCTTTATTAGTTTTGAAGTTTCACTTTCCATTTTCACTTGTTGCTGTTTAATTTCTGGCTTGTGTAGTCCCCGGAAGTAACTTTCCGCTTTATGCGCATGCCAACTTGAAGAGTATTCAAGGACAGATACTCGAGTTATCGGAAAGGACAATTGTTGACGTTTAGACCGTGTTTTGCCCCTGTAAACATTACTGTAAGTAGCTAACCGTCACTTCTCCACTCTTCATCAATGTACATTCTCATTCATGAGGTTTGACAATGATAAATCAACGTTGTTGGCAAAGCGTCACCGCTCTAGTGTACGAGAATGCCAATGAAGAAATCGGTGCCGTATGTATGCAGACTGTCACGAGATTGTCGAGTTGGCGCATAGGTCTCTCACAAGTTACTGCTACGTTAGGCATGGGTCAAGAACACTTGAAATATGCATGTCATACGTTGCCATAACGCTATCATAAGTTAAATATGAGTTAGTGATAGGCTACTTATGGGTTGACGTACGATGTGATTTTGTCCATACATAGGTATACGTTTCCCTAATACGTCATGATGTCGATTGTTAATCAACTGTGCCAGGTGTATTTATAACGATGATGAGATGGGACATTGTCAACAACGGCAATGGCGAGTTAACAACAAAAATGTTATCGACGTGTTCTTTTTTTCATACGATGTTGATTAAAAAGGGTAATCACATATAAGTAACATATCATTTAAAAATACATGTTTTATTTTCATTTAAGTATTTTTATTCTGAGAAAAGACACTCAACCCTAAAATCCGCAAAATGCTTGAAACTCCGGGGACATTTGTACCCCCCCCCCTCCCTGTTGACCAATAGCCTAGCCGGGATTTCGTTCTAAAACAACCAGGTCCCTAGCGACTTATACTTTTATCACAAGATCCTATTTTCAGGATTGTTATTAGACAGTCGTAGAAAACCACTCATACCAATTGTTTCATCATGTTAGTTACATAAAAAGTGAAAGAAAAGCAATAAAGACACGCAAAATGGGAATGGGAAATGACCTTGCATCATTATTATCGTAATCGCATTCAGTTTGGACACATACAAGAAAATACAAACAAATCAATCAGATGGAGCTTAAATGTTCACGTAATTGCCACCGCCAAATAATTGTGTTCCTAGACTTTAATTTCCTAATCCTGATTTGAAGTTTGTGAAGGAGTGCTCTCGCATATTGAGTATATTATTGCCTAGTCCAAAGTCTTGGAGCGTAAGACGGGATTTGACATACATCAATGTATAATAGAATATGTAGACTATTAGTACTTCTACTTGCATCTTGTAGGCCGAGTGTCAGCATCTTCCTGTCAAAAGAAATCTGGGATCTTTACTAGGAAATCTTAAATGTATAGGAACCTAACAGATTGGAACACGTTAGTTTTGCCAATTGCGTGTTCAACTTATCTACTGAAGTTACATGGTTGTTCAAGTTACGGCGAAGAATCTTAATGAAATGGACTCGGAGCCCCTCTACATAGGCGGATCATGGGGATTGTATAACTGTCTGAATTGTATGTCAAATGTTATTATATTTAGGAATTTATTTTCAAAAAGATAATCATTTATTTGGAATTTGTCATTAAAATTGTTAAATGTGTGGCCAGTTTAATATTATAATCCAAACAAAAAACTAGTTCTGTTTCTTATCATTATTAAGACCTACGAATGAAGGTTAAAAATTAATGAAAAAAATGGATTGTTCAGGGATATCCTTGCCGTAATCACCGTAAAATTATTTATTCATGATGGTCAGTATCAGACTTTAGTATTTACCCTGCATTGTCAGCCAATCAGGGGCGCTAGATTTTGAAAATTTTCAGTTTCTTTTTTGCGAAGAATTGTGACTTATTGCTGAAGACGACTCTTCATGAATAAGTGAAATGCTATAACTGCGCAAAGGCTATATTAATCCGCCATCTGTGACGGAGTAGAAAATGAGGGAATTTTCGGAACCACTTGGGCATAAAATTATTGATCCGGTGAAAACCGATCAGCAGACGATATTTTTTTTCCGATAGTCCACCATTATTGCGGGATAACAGTTCGCTGTACTATTGGTTAGCAGACGACAACGTTTGAATACCCAGTACCAGCTCGCCAATTTTTTACCGGGTGTTATTTGAATTTCACTAATCAACCAGACGAAAATATTACTCTTTGGTATAGCTAGCAGACGAGAATGGTTCTACCGCGCTTGTCTGCTAGCTATACCAAAGCTTTATGAAAAAGTGACATAAACATGTTTCGTATATGCTGCAATATGTTCGTTATGTTTAGGGCAGCCACATTCCATTCTATATCCGCATTGCTTTTATATGCTGTAATAACATTAGTAGTTTGTTGTGTGAAAGATCTCCACTACAGACCCCACTTTATCTCAATTGGTGTATATATGTTTTAAAAATATAAGCATGGTTGCGTATATGATGCAACATGATTAATTCTTTTACTTAGGTCTGTCACATCCCAAACAACATGAACATGGATGCGTGTATGATGAAATATGATAAATGCTTTGTATGTTTGACCACAACAGCCTCTACAACATGTGCATGGTGTACTATGATAGCTTCGTTGTTTGCTGGACGGTTGCACCTTCTACCACAAGTATATGGTTGTGTGCAAGTTTAAATATGATAACTGCAGTGTGTGATTGTGTGTATGACCGCCAAATCCCCTACGTCATGGGCATTGTGGAATGTTGGTGTAATATGAACACATAGTTATTTGGAGGACAACCACATCTTGTAGCACCTGTTCATGGTTGTGTATGCTGCATTATAATAATTTACATCGGTTCAGAAATAGATTTAATACATTCATGATTTTCTTTTCTAGATGGTCCAGATGCTACATTGATAAATGTCACATCACCTTTTATAGTAACTGAAGGTTTCACGACTTCAGACGTTGCTTGCACATCAAACTGCTGGCCTGAATGTACAAATAAGTGGTACAATGACACTAGCAATGTCATAATTACAAATAAAGGCACACTGTCTTTGGGTAGACCCAATAGAAGTCAAGCTGGAAATTACACCTGCGTTGCTGAGAATTCCACACAAAACAACAAGCACACGAGTGCTATGTTAAAATAGTTGTACATTGTAATAACCTTATTTATAACATATTATTCTGCACGCTTAAAATATCCCGCATTCGTCTGATAAAATGACATGCTTTTTAAATACATGTTTGTAACGTTTTGTGGTTATTCGCATTTAAAATCACGTATTTATTGATTATTTAGATCCTCCTGATGTTCATGTTGACTCAGAGAACGCTACATCAGATGACAAAGTCATATTTCTAAAGTGCATTGCAAAAGGAGTACCCAATTATTACACCTTTAACAACTGGGAACAGCGGTGGATAGGCTCAAACATAGTTAGGAACTGGCCATCTAAAGGTTTATCCGTATTGAATCTGAAAGATCTAACATATGAACATTCAGGAGAGTATACGTGCTCAGCAAGTAACGGTGTTCCTGGTTCTCCGAATGCAATTACAGATATGCAATCATCAGCTTACATCTTCATTAAAGGTTGGTTCTAAAAACTTCTGTTTGTTTGATAAAAAAACTACAAAAACGACCAGCAAAAGTATCAGTACAGTTGCTTTCATAATTCCCTATAAAATTGTTATAAAATGGATCGAGGTGATTAGCGAGGACGTATTAAATTCAAAATACGTTGCACTTTTTGTTTACATAACCAGCCACCATATCGTTAAAACAACCCATCTAGGTGCTTTCGTTTATAACAAACATACCCTAAACATTCTTGTATATAACCAGTACAGTTGCGTTCATAATTCCCTATAAAATTGTTATAAAATGGATCGAGGTTATTAGCGAGGACGTATTAAATTCAAAATACGTTGCACTTTTTGTTTACATAACCAGCCACCATATCATGAAAACAACCCATCTAGGTGCTTTCGTGTATAATAAACATACCCTAAACATTCTTGTATATAACCATTTTGGTCGAATGTCCCGGATCCCCCAAAATGCCACTTTAAAAATCATGACTTTCCACAGGAGTTCTCAGGACTAGGTTATTTAAGGTTGACTGTGATCGTGTATTGACGCCTTATATCGGGCAGAACAAGAACCAGAATATTAACTTAATTAGAAGCTATTGTATTCAACTGTATTTTCCTCCCCTCTGTTGTGTGGGCTGTTTAGCATCAACTTAACCCATTGCAAATAAGAACTTGCCAGATAAACGTGCCTGTCAAACACCAATTGTTTTTGTAGCTCAATCACTTGCATAAGAAAACCTCAAGCAAAGAACAAGATCATAAAAGTATTACAAAGATAAGTCCATTGCGTCCAAAAAAAACCTAAGCAGTTACTCTTTATCACAAAATCAAGCATTTAACCATGCGCATGACATCTTTTAAGCACTGCCTGCTCAGGTAGCTCTAGTGCTTATCAAATAACAGTTTTGAGAGACTACGGAATACCAATCATGTGGTACATTTTGAAATCCTCAATGTCTGTTGGGATTACTGTTTTTAAAAAATATAATACAGAGATAATTCTAAATTTGAATAAGGCCTATCTAAAGGGCTGGCACATAGTTAATACCCTAACGACACTGACAGACAAAAAACAAAGTACAAACAGCACAAACAGACCCCACATGCATATATGCATAAACCTTATGGCTTCATGCAGGCACGTGCTTTTCAATTTCTCAAAGAACATTTTTCTGATTCACTTTAATAATATATGGTATCTTAAACATTTTATAATCATCATGATATATTAATCATTTTTTCTTGATTTGTTGATTGTTATGCAAAATCTTTAAAGAATCATTGTTATATTGTTTTAATTGAAGATTAAAATATGTCTTAAAAGTATGTGCTTGCTTAAGTGAATTACGTTAACTTACATTTAAATATTACTTGCTCGGTATAAATTTTATAAATGATTATTATTTACAAGTCAAATTTACTATAGGCATGAATTGAGGTTTGGATGACTGCAAATTTATTGTGCAAAGTATAACATATAATTCGAAACCAACTCATTGTTGACAGTTATTTACTTACGATCCGAGTGGATAGGGTATTTCAAGCACCCGTTAGTAAGTAAGAAGAGTTCGGACTTATACTATTTATGAGAATAATTAAAAAAGTAGGTCAGAATACGACGATGTCGTTTAAAGATAACCTTTATTAAAGACGCTTGTTAAAATTGTTTCTGAACATATTTCATTTCAACATGAAGTAAAGATAATCATTGTGTTAGAAAGAAGAGAAAATAAATATAGCTTTATTAATGCCTTTTGAAATGACGTCATTTTCAATATTTGACCTTGACAAGGACGTGTCGTAAATCTTATACTGTTGTAAAATTAAACACACGTTTTTTTACTATATTATAAAAAGATGTAATATAATATAAAATATAAAACAATATCAATTTTAGGTTCAAAATTTGTACATTTTTTGGTATTATTGAAAGATTGGATACGATAAGGTGGGCTTAATTGGAAAGACCGTCAAGTTTCATTTGACACAATGTGAAAAGAAAGTTAATACTTTGTTTCATAACCCAATCATTTAGCTTTTTTTCCGATTCATTCTATATCTCAAACATAATATATTTATTAAGCTGTACACATGCTCGATATTTCATAACAGAAACTTCAAAATTAAGAAAGGTCAAAAAGATACATTTAAGGTAATCCAAGCACATAATTGAAATTTTGTTTTTAAAGCTGTACACATGGTCAAAAAGTAATTGCTGCACCTCAAAACAGAGAGTCATCCAGCCACAACATTGATATTTGTTTACAAAATTGTGAACATGGCCAAACTTTCTGCCCAGTAGTTTAAAAAAGACAGTAGGTCAAAAAGGGTGGGATCGAATTTGACCAAAGGGGCGTAATTTGCACAACCTTGGTAGAGGACCACTATATGATGAACACATTATTAAAGGTTTTGGCGGTGTCAGACGCGAAGATTTTCGATCACAGGAAACTTCATGGCATAGCCAGTTTTGACCCCCGGATCATAATTTGTATTTCACAAGCAATAGTGTTAGACACACAAACGACGGACAGCGCACCATCCAATAAAATATATAACTGCTGTATACTATGAGGATTTGATAAAACTACACAATGAACAACCTTAGATCAGTAAATTCATCATAACGGGCAAGAATGATTTTTTTCTAGAAAATAAAGAGATATAATATTTCCTAATCTATAAAAAGAACAAGTAAAAGTGACTAATTTGAAGAATTTATAAAATATAACATATCATCCCTTGTTATTAAAAATAGAGAAACTAAATATAAACAATGCATTCTCCACCGGAAAGGGATACCATAAAGCAAATTTTGTTGCACTTGCTTGAAGAGTAAACTTTAGATAACTATCAAGATTTTAACAAAATGTATCTATAGTGAACTTGTAACCCACCAAGTGAGACCAATTTTGACCCCAGGTGCATAATTTGTACAAACTTGGTAGACACCTACAAGACAATGTTACATACCATTTTTTTTTGCTTTATGCCTCATGGTTTTTGTCAAGAAAAGTTTTGTAGTTTTTCCTATCGGTTGCCATGGCAACAAGAGTTCTACATATAATTCATTTCTTTTAACACATCTGAAAGAGCAGCAAACAAGGATCATTCCTTTGAAGTTTCATTAAGATTGTCCTAGTGGTAAAGGAGAACAGGACATTTATTATCAATTGTTGACATTGGACGACGGATTGCAGACGACGGAGGACAGACGCCGGACATAGTTTGCCCAGTGCTACTGAACTTGTTTTGTAGCTTTTTTGCATAAATATATACTAATCACACATTAGTTCACCTTGAGCACTCTGTGCTTGGGTGAATTAAGAACATATACAAATCATAAACATGACAGATAATGAACAAGATAATCATCATATACAACTATTTCATCTTAAAACATTGCATATTTATGAGATCAAAATATTTCTTTTAACAGAATATTCTTAGTTGCTTTTAAATTTCGAAAAGCATAGAAAAAAGGCCAATGAATTTCTTAATTTTTATATTATGTTTTAAAAATCATAGTGTCGGCATTTAATAATGCACATACTATAGCAAAGTTCTGCCTTCTTCGAGACAAAAAAGTACGATTTGCAAATACAGTAACCTATTTGAGATAGTAAATTGTTGATAATATTATACTCATTGTATTAAATCTTATATCCAATTATAATTATTACGAGGCTTTTCATCTGTTTTTGTATATTTCAATGATTAAAGGTGTCATTTATCTTCGACCAAAATCGAGTACGGGTATTTAATAAGTAGTCATAGTCTTCGACTTGGTTGCAGTGATTACAAACAGGTCTTGCCCAGTAAGTTTGCATTTTACTGACCGTTCCAATGCGATACCTAGCAATCCTTGATAAACATACCTAGTATTTTTATAAATTGTACGTATGCACTGTGCTACTTGTGGAGTTTGTTAATGTTTCTTGTTTGTATTTTTTGTTCTATGTCTTTGGCGTTTACACAGTGCGTAAGGAGTTTATTTCCTATTATTAAAGTTGTTCGCTTAATTTTATCTCTTTTGTCATTCCAAATGAAATTAAAAATTAAATATATACTGTTTGTCATTCCAAATGAAATTAAAGATTAAATATATACTGTTTTAATTACATGATGAGGGTGTTAAAATAATTTGCGCAGGATACTTACGTTTGGGAAGCAGCAATGCTTTTATAACATAAATTTTGCCCAAAAAGGCAAGTTTTGTTTCTTCTTGCTTATAAGCTTTTGATATTTATCATTTTTAAAGCCAAGTTTAGATTAATGCATTCAGTTTTATTCATTCCAAAATAAATGCCTATGTATTGTATATATTTTGACGTGAATTAATATTGTACATTTTATCCATGCCATTGTTTTAAAGTACCTTTAGACCTTGTGTTTAAGTATGTTGAGCTTCATCCCGGAAAAAAATGCCGAATGTATACGTATCAATAATCTCTAGAGCTACTTGGATTTTAGCTTTATTTAAAAAAAATAGGGTTGTGTCGTCTGCGAGTTGTGTGATTTTGAAATGAGTATTTTCTACATTCACAGCTCTAATTAATGAGCATTGAACGTATTACTTATTATAGAGCTCATTGTCGAATTCTATGGCTAACAGTTTTTGAAAACACAACAACAACCTTCATAATACATTTAAAAAATCAAGAACATCGGAATCCATCAGAAGGTTGTACACATAATGTCGAGATATATTTGTTTTGTAATTTGTAAAAAAGCTTATATTAAGCTTTGTTATTAATAATGTAAATACGTTTTATTTCAAAGTATATAACTATGTGGTTCTTTTATTCAGATGTGCCAGTGGTGTTGTCACCTCCTCTATCAAAAGAAAGAGTATATGTAGTTCCAAGTAAACTTGGCGATACAATATCTGTAAACATAACGGTATTTTCCAATGATGGTGGCATTGAAGTTTCTGTTGAAAGAAATGATGACAGTGTTAATCCTAAACCTATAAGAGCAGTGGTCTCGGAGACAAAAGTGATGCTTCCAGTGTTTGGTAAATTGATTGAAGAAGATGGTTATTCAATCCATGTTATTCTTTTCACAGAGAACGCAAATGATATATCCGATTACACAGTACGAATTAAAAATGATTTCAAACAAACAATGCTGCTCATTGATGTTAAACCTGAAGGTTGGTATTACTTATTCTTAATTTTAAAAGCAAGAATCATGCAAAACTAAGCAGTAATACCGTGTGTTCGTTTGTTAACGTAATACAAATGATTTATAATCTTAACATAAATTATTACAACATAAAGTTTATCTTCTGAATGATAGAAGTTAAATAATATTTGTCTTAATTATGACAAAGTGATATAATACAACCGAGCATGACGTTTTTAAGGAAAGGGATGGACGCGATTGTATAGGAGGCACTATATGTTTGAACGGTTGGTTTGTGAATCAAACTGCTCCCAAAATGTAATAAATATAATTCTGAAAATTGGTGTAATAACAAGCAAAATAAGTTGTATTGCTGTCTCACTCAAACTCATATTAGAGCTTTGTGCTTTTCAAAATGAAACGTTACCATTTCGGTTATGTTGAAGTCCGTGGAGCTAACTACTCTCACATCTCTTTGTTAATATAATACGTTTTTTTCATGCTCAATAGTAAAGTTATGACCATACACATTGAAATTATTTTATGCTTTATTCTCAAGTAAAAAAAAATATGATTCATTTTACATATCATTTTTTTGTACTATATGAGATGTGTGTGTTGATTTGATTTTTACGGAAACATTATGTGATTCATTTTAGGGCCGCCGACCATTCCGATTAAATTCGCAATCAATAATGTCGATCAGAATGCGATAGAAGCTTCATGGTTAGCAGTGTTTAATGGAGGATTTCGACAAACCTTTGTGATACAGATAAGCATTGATGAAATTCACTGGAGTAACGCATCTATTCGAACTGATGACACCGATAGGTCAAACGATATATACAGGCTTACAATAAGCAACCTCGACCACTCAACAACGTATTTTCTTCGACTGTATGCCTTTAATGAGCTGGGCCTTAGTGGTTTCACTTGTGTTTTACAAGCCACAACAACTCAAGGTTTGTCTTAATAATATTTATATATTTTGTCCTGAAATATTGATATCTGTCTAAACCTTGACTAATAATCAAAACATATCCATCCTGTATTGAATGCAATGCCGGCATGCTATTCATAAACCAATCATATTTAGAAAGATTCATATTTCATTTTGATAAGTAATATGCATATTTTCTTGTATTTTACCCAGTGATGTTGAAAAAAGTAGGTTGTCTACACAGATTGAAATTTTTACATTTACGACGTTGACACACGTGTGAAAGTAAAGAGTATTCAAAACACAACAAATAATACAGAATAATAAGTGTCATAAGTATATAATAGATGCAGAATTACGGAAAGTGTAAAATTGAATTTCAGATATAGCTAAGTGACATGTGCAATTTCGTTTGAAACAGGATTAACGTTACTTTCGATTCGAGACAGTAGAAACAGTTCAGTACACGATGGATAATCAGATAAGTTTATTAACTATCATTTAATACAACATTTAATGATGAGATTCTTCAAAATTGAAGGATACGGTAGACATAGAATAAATGACTTAGATTTAAATGGATAATTTAATAGTTTCTGGGGCGTCCCATGGGCTATTTGAAAATAGGATATTTAAATATATTAATATACAAGTTAATGCGCAAAAAAACCATAAAAGAAACAGAACAAAATTTGGTTAAGTGTGTGCTTTTTTTCACTCGTTATTCCTATTTTCGAAGCACCGAGTGAAAATAGTGTTTTCAATGACACTGAAATGAAATACAATAATTATGCATATCCTTTGTATCTTTACACAATGGATATAATTGTTAAATAGCTTTTGTTATCAAGAGCAGTATGGTGATATGTACTCATATGAAAAATAAATAAGAAATAAATGCAAATTATGGTATTTACTTGTAAGAATAGTTAAATCCTAGCATAGTTTACATGTTTCACCTGGTGCTTTCGTCAGTCATACATGTTCATGCCTATTACTTCTCAAATGAGCAAAAGGTGCTTGTTTTGGCGTTACTGTTTACTATTAGTTTCGACCTTAACTTGAATATGCGTGTTTTGTGCTAAGTTAAGAAGAGCAGATATGATCGAATTTCCTGTAACAAGTGCTATTAAATATATGTAAATCATACCGTGACGCCTTCTCCAAAATAGTACACATGCAACCAAGACAGCTATAACCATTGAAGTACACCCACCAACGATGCCTCCTATCAATGCTCCTTTTGATGCATGATCTGGAATAACAGTATTTCTGAATCTATAAACTGACATGGCTAAAGACATAAAATGGTTCCGAAATACTTTTCACTCTATAGTTGAAAAACGGATGCTTTTGTCGGACAGACAACTAGCGCTTTTGGTCGGACGTTGCGTACAATGTCGCTTAAATGCGATGAAATTGAAAGGCAGTTCCTGTTTACATTTTGCCCATTGTTTATTAAAACGTAATTATATATTTTGAGACTAGACGGCATATAGTACAATTGCAAAACAAAAACTAGAAAATTGTCAAAATTTAACACAAAATTGATATCGTTTATACAACGCATTGACTTTTATTTACCGATGTAACACATCGCTGAAACATGTATATTTGAAGTTCATGCATTTTTTGTGTTTTTTGCGCATTTAGAAATTTACTGGTTTTGACTACCATGCAAATCCCAGTTAATTTAAAAAAAGCGACAAAATATGTATATGTAGTACATGTGACTTTTACATGCTAAATATAAACACTATAAATTAAAAACCATCGAACGCTATTTCGGGTAAACTTATATAAACAAATTGCAAGACCATCTTCTATGGTAAAATCAACCCTTTTCTTTCTACTTTTTATGGTAGCGTGATGAGGGTTTCGAATGGGTTTGGTTGAACAATCTGTGTAAGAACGTTCTAGGGGTACATAATCCTTGATTCCTTAAATATTTCGTTTCCAATGCTGATTGTTCACTTGAAAGTGCACCTTTCTGCTATCATTTTATATTCTTGACATAGATATCAAATTTTTTATCGGACACATCTCCTGTCTCGAATTTGCCTTTTTGCTTGACACATGATGTCTGCTAGGTGCAATTTTGTTAATATTGATGTTTCGTTCTATAATTATCCTATTTGACAAAAAGTTGAACCGTTAATGGCTGGGGAACAATGGTCTAGACACGCCTTTGATTATATCTTGCGTCAATTTGTTGAATGACTGCAATTTATGGACAACTTGATACTTTGATCACCATAAATTCATGTTTTGCTTCATGACAGCCACTGCATTTATGCAATTCTTTTACATTAAGCAACAATGTCAAACGACAGCCAAATTGCTTTTGAATACACTTTAAATGAAGGTAATATTGTTTAACATTCCTAAAAAGTGGTGAGCGCCAGAAATTCCATTTGTAAGAATTTCCTACCAACATAGAAGCCACAGAGTGTAATCACCTAATGTAAAGCAAACTTTTGAATTATGTACATTAGTTTTCTCTTGACTCAGACTAGATTTGGGAATAAAAGCATTTCTATACAAAAGTAAATTATACGTTGAAATAAACAACTGTATGCAATATGTATTATAGTAAAGCAATTCTACATGTTAAAAGTGCTTTGTAATGTTATTTACTTTTGCTTAATATGCATTTAAAAGATGAAATATGTTTGAAAAATCTCATATATTTGAAATTCCTGTAATCAAATAGATCATATGGAATAAATCGGTAATCAGTAAAATTTGTATATAAGCACACTATGCAACCCAAAGAAATACTTACGAAAAGAAGGTCGAAGATAACTGATTGTTAACCAGATTTTTCTATAAAGAACAAATCACACACTGTACAACTATTTAATTTATAGAAACATATTTGGAAGAAGAATTTTATTTCAGTAAGGCAACAGTTCCATGCCGACAAAACAAGCTATTTAATCGAGTCCTGTAATAGTCTAAATAACTTTCGCTTTCGATTTCAAATTTAGACTATAGTGAATGGCACGTAATTCGAAAGTTATCAAATTCTATAAATACTGCTGTTAATAATATTATACAAATGTACTATTTTAGAGTTTAATTCATTTATTTATTATTCATAATATGTGTCGAACTCAATAGATGCAGTTGCTATTTATTTATTTATTTGATACAACATACTTGTTATATAATTTATATGTTCACTATTTGTAATTTTATACGTACACCATTACATATTCTATGTTGATTTGATCACGGGTCATGTTGGCCTATTTCAAATATATATTGTGTGTTATATTTCCATGAATAAACCTTCTTCTTCTACTTCTTCTTCTTCTTCTTCTTCTTCTTCTTCTTCTTCTTCTTCTTCTTCTTCTTCTTCTTCTTCTTCTTCTTCTTCTTCTTCTTCTTCTTCTTCTTCTTCTTCTTCTTCTTCTTCTTCTTCTTCTTCTTCATCCATACCAAAACACTCGAACACCTAAATGCACACATAAACACACACACACACACACACACGTACTTGCAAGCACCGCCAACTGAGGACACGCAACATTTCACATCCAAATGAGGACACCATTTTCCAGGGTGTCATTTCGAAAAATAATTACGTCAATGTGTTAAACGGACTTAAAGCTATCTGGGTAGAGGTTTAAATACGTAATCATTTTTTAACAAAACACCGCCAACCAGGGACATTGACACACCCAAAAAATGCGAACGAAACACCTCCAACCAAGGACATTCTGCCTCCGACCTCCAAATGAGGACAATTTATTACCAGGCAAATTTGAAGAAAAAAACAAAGCGGTTGTTCGGGAAACGTTATACGTCAACCTGTTCGTTGTGTGATTTGACTGTAAACCCTCATTTAAGAAAAAAAATATACTCGGACAACGAAGAACCCAACGGAGGTCACACCGACCTCATTGGTTCATTTGTTTAACATTCTGCATGGCGTTTTTTAACAGATTCCGTCTGTCATTCTTACATGTTTTGCTTCCTTGATCCACATATATCCCTCGATATTCTTTGTTTACGACAAATAACAACTTCTAAATCTCAGAATCTGTCCAGGATGCACATTATCAAGTATGTTCATTCTAGATGGACCTTCGATTTCGATTTCATTATTCTGTCAAAGTCGACATTGTTTCTCCGTTGTGTTTTTTTCACTGGTCCATGGGACTCGTTTCGTGGCCGTTGGAGCGCTAGATGGCAGAGTTGGTGTCATGGACGTTGAAACACAGGCTCGCGGCCTTGGAGTCATGGTAGTTCCGGCGCTGGGTCGCGTGACGAGATACGTAGTCGTTTGAGCGCTAGGTTGCGGGGTTAGAGTCAGAGTAGTTACAGCGCTGGGTTGTTTGATGAGAGACGTGGTCATTAGAGCGCTAGGTCGCGGGATAGGAGTCAATGTCGTTGAAACCATCGGCTTGTGATGAGACACGTTTTCGTTAGAGTGCTAGGTCGCGGGAATGAAGTCATGGTTGTTGAAACGCTGAGTCGTGTGATGATAGACGTGGTCGTTAGAGCGCTAGGTCGAAGGAAAGGAGTCATGGTCGTTGAAATGATGGGTCGTGCATTGAGAGACGTGGTCGTTAGAGCGCTAGGTCGCGGGAATGGAGTCATGGTTGTTGAAACGCTGAGTCGTGTGATGAGAGACGTGGTCGTTAGAGCGCTAGGTCGCGGGAATGGAGTCATGGTCGTTGAAACGCTGGGTCGTGCATTTAGAAACGTGGTCGTTGGAGCGCTAGGACACTGGAATGGAGTTATGGTCGTTGAAATGCTGGGTCGTGCATTGAGAGACGTGGTCGTTGAAATGCTGGGTCGTGCATTGAGAGACGTGGTCGTTAGAGCGCTAGGACACTGGAATGGAGTCATGGTTGTTGAAACGCTGGGTCGTGTGATGGGAGACGTGGTCGTTAGAGCGCTAGGTTGCGAAATTGGAGTCATGGTCGTTGAAACACTGGATCGTGTAATGAGAGACGTGGTCGTTGGAGCGCTAGGACGTGGGAATGGAGTCATGGTCGTTGAAATGCTGGGTCGTGTGAAGAGAGACATTGTCTTTAAAGCATAAGATCGCGGGATTGGAGTCATGGTCGTTGAAACGCCGGGTCGTGTGATGAGAGACGTGGTCGTTGGAGCGCTAGGATCCGGAAATGTAGTCATGGTCGCGGAAACGTTTGGTCGTGTGATGAGTGACGTTGTTGTTGGAGCGCTAGGTCGCGGGATTGGAGTCATGATCGTTGAAACATAGGCTCGTGGGGTTTGAGTCATGTTCGTTCCAGCGCCTGGTCGTGTGAAGACAGACTTGGTCGTTGAAGAGCTGTATCACTGGTTGGGGTCGTGGTCTTTGAAGCGCTTGGTCAGGCTATGCTGTCAATATACAAGATAACACTGGGCGGACACGTATTCTTAGTAAATCAATTAGGTAATTGTCCAGATAAGGCGTTGTACGTATGTAAATCAAACAGTTCAATGGAATTTCGCTAGATTTCGCTTATGTTTATTTTATTTAATCAAGTTCTGCCCGTAATCATTAGCTGCATTATGACTTTGAACTGCCATGATGCTATCACTACATGTGTTGTGGTTAATGAACTTAGTAAGATGAGATAGCAGTGACTGCACTTCTCAGTCAATTTATATGAACATTTGAAGAAACAGAGTGATCCGTGACAAGAGATCCGTGTGCGAAGCATGCAACCGCTTGGTTCTTTAAAGCACCGGCACTTTCCTTTGTATCACCAGAACAAGGCAAGAAATGTTTATTTGTAATACACGTGTGTTAACAAATGAGCTATTTTCCGACACGTTTAACATCATAATAAGCAACATCATAAAAAAGTGCACAGCGGGAAAGAAATACAAGATATTAAATTTAATGCCGAAAATAGAATGTCACAAAGGCAATCATAAAATTGATTCCTAAATAGTGGGTGATTAGGAATTAATTGATTCACACAAATAGAAAAATTATCATTTTGGGCCAAGGCATAAGAATAGCTAGCATAAATATAGCCGTGATCCATGACAACTTTATAAATATTCTTATATATGGTTGACTTCGCCAGCATTCTACGATTTTGAATAATATATTTCCTTAACTTTTTTCTTAATTTCGAAAATAAATTTTGATAAAACAAATAGGACCATGGGATATTCATTTGAAAAACTTTGTCGCCAAACACTGTGAAATCTACGGTCATTTTTCAAACTTGCATATTTTAATACTGTACTTTGATAGCTTTATTGGTAGGGAATTTCTTATGCATTTTTTTTTCTTTTTCATAAGCCGAACTTCAATGAATAAAGATTTTTTTCAATATATCTATAGAGTCGTATATCACCCAATAGGGCGGTGTTTTACCCTATACAGTTATTCACACTATTACCAAATAAGTTTACGGTCGGAACGCTCGAACGAAATTTAACAATGAATTAAGAAATAATAAACATTTTACATGATCCCCGCAAGGGCCGTGTTTTCCGTATACAAATATCATAGGGCCTTACTTGGGCCGCATTTTACACTAGTTTACAATCGGAACACCCTGACCATCTCCGCCATAAAACGACGGCCGAGGTGTTCCGATTGATTACTGTAAAAGGTTGCGTTGCACTAAATTTGTGATGGTTGGCTTATACCATATTTATCGAGTACCGCGATTGATTTGTGTTTATATACGAAGTCGATACATGTGTATTTATTGCAAATATTTACACCATAACAATAACTTAAAAGGTATAAGTTTTAGGTAGGCAAACAAGCTCTGTCTCCGGTCACCTGCCTTAAAGTGACACTCTTATTCAAAATCAACTCATACCCATGTATAAGAAACATACATTTTAAGCGATAAACCTTTAACTACTTACTGAATAATACATATATGGAAAGTATAACTTACTGATAGCACGATTGTTATCGTGTATTTAATGGCTAAAAACGCAAAAATATTAAATGATTGGTGAATGCTAAAAGATTTCCTGTGATTAACAATAGTCGTATCAGGTTGGAATACCGTGTTTTCTGCAACTTTCTTTCAAATATAACTCGGTATCCTTCATAAGAACCATTGTTTTGACATTTATTCATCCTTTTTGGTATTTTTAAACCAATCGTATTAGTTATGGTAAATCTTACATGGGTATAAGAGTGCATCTTTAAAAAAGGGTAGGTTTGACGCAAAATCTTTTTTCAAGTTATTATTTTTATTACCAAAATTTACCCTTTGTGACCCAAAACCATAGATTCTGTGCTTCAAAACATCAGAAATTCCAGCATTAGAATCTTTGACATTATCTTAAGCCTAAAATACTTCAGTGTCCTACTTATGGTGAACCCAAGCATAAATGTATAATGAAACTATGTACAATCCTCCAATGTATATCATTGTCATGGCAAAGGGTTACTTCATTTAATGGAGCGATATCTTGGTAAATCATCGTTAGGGTGCATGTAATGTAAATTCATGCATATAATTATGTATGATTATTAAATTAATGCAAATTAATAACCAGTTCTCTTCATTATAATAGCAGGGTTGCAGACCCTTTAATGCTAAGAAATATCAGCCTCGACTATAGGCAGATAAATTACCCATTTTTTACTTTCAAAAATCCATTGTTCGAGTGCTCTACACTTATTCGAAAAATCATGTAATGTTTGTTCGAGATTTTCTCAGTTTGTTCAGGCGCGTAGGAGCTGGTACCACATGGGCCGTGGCCGCGGTCCCAATATTCTAGCTAGTAACGGCAATTGGGCCGCCAAATTTGATACCATTTTTTTTTAAATTGTATTTCAAATGAAGCTACGCGCATATATATTAATACATGTCTGACACGATATTGAATATACAGGTCACCATGGCATGATTACTCTAATTGATTAAAATGAATTTAATGTGTGTGATTTATTAATTTGTGACTATTTGTGACTGTTTGTATTTGGTACAGAAATAGAAAATACTAGTATTAAATGTGTGCTTACAAACGTGTCCATAACATCTGTATTACTGTTTTATCATATTAGCATTTTCTTTCTCAGTGAATAAATGTTACCAAACGATATTAGTTTTAGATCTAACACCTATTTGAAATGTAAAAAGGTTTAGAGAAAAAAAACATGAAAACAAAACCTGAACTCACTGGAAATCGAGTCTTTCAATGCTTACAATTGAAAAAAATCACCCGGGCGTGACACGAGCCCACCCCTTCCGCGGACCAAATGTCATTTGGAGTCCTTTGCGCCTGATGTGTTCGTTTCGAAAGATACCCCGCTTGGTATTTTCCTAACTGTAAACTTTATTTCTATTTTTGTTCCTAGATATGATCGTAAGAAGAACACATGGATTGATTTGTTCGGCCCCTACTCACACCCCCCCCCACCACGCCCTTCCATCCGGACTAGTCAGAGCCATTCATGTATCTTAGTTCTGGTCCATAAACGAAATTCAATCCACCAGTGTTAAGTAATGTTGAGGCTCTTTGCTACTTGAAATATTTTTTGTCTTCGGCGAGTAGGATCTGGCTGCCTTCAAATGGATGGAACTTGGAAAGGGTGTTTTAATGTATTTGTGAAATGCTTTTATTATGTTGTTGTTGCTATTCATTGAATATATGATCAGACCATACTTTTTGCATTTTTGATGCATGAAAAATGCCTAATTTAGCGACGCCGACGGGTATCAATCCAGCGAATTCGTACGGTACTACAGAACAGAAATGTTGTCGGTGCGTTTATAGGTCAAGCTGGTAAAATCTTTCTCACTGTTTCTTTCTAAAAAAGTAACACCTCTGCATATTGTAACTCTTATATGGAAGTAAAACAGATAGTCATACTAACTGCCCTTAATTTCAATGGCTATTTCAGCGTGTGATAACGACTGCGTTGAAACAACTGAATCACCCAGTGTGTTACATCGGACTAATACTGTAATGTAATGCGAACAACGCATCATCTTGTGGAACTAAAATGACTCCTTTGCACTTTAAGGATGTGACACAGATATCTGTTTGCATATACATCAAGGATAATGTCAGCAAGTCAGTAAAGTTTTCAGAAGTATTTTATTGGTACTGATTGTAATACTGTAATAGTTAAGTGTCAATTAACAGAAACTTCAGATGGATGGATATATTTATATAGCTGATCATTACAAGACAGGTATTAAATACGAATATATCAATACTAAGTAATCAGTATAATGTAGACAAATGGATACAAATACATGTCAAAAGAACCTCGGATACATAACATGCTCGGATATGTGAAATAAGTACATAATTATCAATAGCCGGAAAGTAGATGATTTTTATCTCCAAAGAGCAGAATTCATACTTTTATTTATATGATAAAATATGTTGAAAGTCCACTTTACACAACAATCACTATTAAAGTCTAAACTTGATTGTCAGACTTTCCCCTGTTAGTTAAAATAACTTACAAGGCATATCTTATTTCAACATTGAACCTTGATCTTGCCAAGGTCAACAAGAGCGCCATGAAGAGAACACCAGCGCTTGTCTGTTTTTTTCTCCTTCGAAAATGAGGCATAACTCAATACAAACTAAAGCCAGAGTTATGCCCCTTGATGTACACATGCATATTGTCCCTGGCAACATCTTAACCAAGTTTTATTTAAATATGAAGTGATTTAGTTACTGTCCTAGGTAAAATACTGCATGATGCCCACAGCCCTGACAGGTGCCAAGGCATATCACAATACCAAGATACTTTTTTCTGAAAATTTTCTTTTACAAAAATTAATGCATATCAAATTTCAGAAATAAACAAATCTTCATTCATTGGCTCTAGATACAATTCAACCAAACAAATACTAAACGTTTTGATAGCAAACAGAAGAAAGTTAATACATTTTTGTTTGACATGTTCATACATGATGATATTTCATTTGCATTTCATCAATTTATCCAACAACACGAAAAACATCACATCACTGAGAAGTGACAGAAGCATTCAATACAAAGCAATACCACACACCATTATTTACCATGGAACAAAAAAAACAATTGATTACACTGGAGTGTAAATGACCACAAACATCATGGACAATTCTAGCAAAATCACCTCCAATTGAGGACAAGTTATTACCATATTCAATTTCAAATTTTTAATTGTTAAAAAATAAATAAAAATAGAACAATATCCAAAGAAAATGTCAATCACTGATGGTATTCAGATATAAAGCTTAAATCAAAATGCAATCTAGTCTATTCTATAATTTAAAGTATCTATTTGTTTAATTGTTTGCTTTTTGATGAGCCTATTGCAAGGCCAGTTGCCTTGTTCTAATGTACCCTTTCACCATTGTCCTTGATCGCCTGGCAAGAATTGGATACTTCTTTATAAGTTCTTTATAAGTTCAAGACATTCTAACTTATTTTTGGTGGAGTATTAAGCTTAAAACACTTTTTAAGGCCATTTTCTACCACGTCTTCTTCAGCCTAGCTCCAAGGTGTTCTGACTGTGGCTGTTCGTTTTTCCTAAAACACAGAAATACAGGCTATTTTATAGACAAAAAAAATCACTATATTTTCATCTATTTTGAGCACTAAAATATGAAAGTGTGTTCTTGATAGTCCTCTTTAGGACAAATAACCATAAAATCCTATATTAAAACATGTTTTATCAATTGAAGTTGTCTAGGAATTAGCAACAGTGCCTCTGCAAGTCAATATATAAATATGACCTGTATTCAAGATGATGTGTTTTCACTGATAACCTTTATATTATTTGATTTCTTAATTTGTACAATAAAATGGGCACGGTAAGCAAACTCATTTTTCTGTAGCACTGACCTGAGCAACATGTCTAACAGTGCTATATAATATACATTGTTGTCCATGTTAAACATGTTTGACTTCAGGATTTTATTTGATATGTAGAAATTCAATTCAAGGCCTTTCTGTTAAATACAATTAGATATTTTCACTGTAACTTTTTACACTGATCAGTAACATGACACACATTCTGGCTAATTCAAACACTGAACAGGTTTTTTTAAGATTACAAGTATGGTTGTTACACAAAATTAATTGTACACTAAGGAAGACAACAGAAAAGCCTGATCACAAAAGTGCACTTACTCCTTTACAGAAACAACACTTTTTAAATCAAATTTGCTTTAAGAATAGAAATTTCTAATTGTTACAAATTTCAATATGATTCTTACATGGTTTGTGCCAATTCCAGCATTTACGACTGCTTCGAGTTGACCTATGGAGACAAAAACATATTATATATGCAAATAGGTCTGCTATGTTTCTTAACGCTAACAATTAATGTTATTTATAATAATGAAACAGGTGTCTCTCGACAAGTATTATTTGAATGAAATTGATGTACATTAACAAAACCTCTTTCTGAGGACTTTTCTAAAAATATCACCTCCAATGGAGGCCAGTTACTTTTATTAGACACCATGCCTGTATTGAGATCTCAGGTATTTCAAATTTCCTTGATGCCTATTATTTAAAATGCAGTACTGGTTCTGAAATATTGAAGGTGTAGTGTTTTTAATACAGGAGATAATTTATCTCAAACACACACACACAACTATCTCTACACAACTAGGCTAAAAGAGACATGTTGCAACAAAATGACATAGTATTTTGTCTTTTGAACCTCTGGTATTTTGATTTTGTTCTGTGGTAAGCATAATACTGAAAAGAAGTATTCAGCTTTACTGATTGTAAGCACATACAGGTACATATATTAAACATTTCGGTTAATGATAATGTTATTTACATACAATGATGTACAACCAAGATTGTGAAATGACCTTCAACCTACGACTAGAATGATGTCAAACTGATTTTAATATCTCTGGTGGTTTGAATTTCTTATTTGTTAAGCAAATTTCTACATGTAGTCATCACCTCAAAAGACAATGAATTTGGTCGAACACCCATTGATGTCCAAATGAAGACACTTCATTCCAATCACTTTTAACCCATTATGAAAACTACATTCCAAGACTAATTCTTTTACAACAAGGGCAAATCTATACATGAAAACATCAAATATCAGGCACCCGTTCATCTTATATTATAAAAACGATAATTGTACCTATTTCAGTCCCTTGTTGATCAACGGAGGCATCAACATTATCAACATCCACATCATCAGCATCCACATCATCAGTATCAACAGTATTCACATCATGGCACTGTCCAGCTGCAATACAAAAACATCACATCACTGAAAAGTGACAAAAGCATCAAAAACAGAACAAGATTATACATTATGGTATTTACCATAGAAGAAAAACTACTGAATATAGTGCAGTGCGAATGACCTCCAACTGAGGACAATTCTAGCACAAACACCTCCAATTGAGGACAAGTTATTACCTTTGGACAACACATAAAACTATTTCATAAATATCTCTTGTTTCAAATATCATCCTAATCTAGGCACTTCAAACAATTTAGTCTTTAAGACAGGAGGCACGTTTAAAGAAAGTATTTTAAAGAAAACCCACTGACAACCAATATAAAAAAACTTCTGCAACTTCTAGTTAAGAAACAAGAGCTGTTATAAGACAGCGCGCTTGACTACGCCGCTTTGACTTAGAAGTGAAAACAATAACAATGTTATATGTGCCTGTCAAACACAATAAAACAATCAAATTAAAAAAGTGAACAAGAAGCGGGATGTGACAAAACCAGGTTTTTAATGATTGGCAGAAGAGATTCAGTTTCAACTGCTTTCTTCTATCTTTAGTAGCAGTGACCTTGATGACATGGGCCCCAAACACAATCCCATGGAAGTCCTCCATAAACTCTTCCTACATATTAAGTTTGGTCACAGTATGTCAAACATAACTGAAACAGTAATCTATTTTTAGTAACAGTGACTTTGACCCAAGAGGGCCGAAAGGCAATCCATCAAAGCTCTGCATATTGTCCTATATTCCAAGTTTGGTCACACTATGTCAACCCTTACTTGAGATATTCAGTACCGGTACTTAGCATATTTCTATTTTTAGTAGCAGTGACCTTGATTCCATGGGCCCCAAACACAATCCAATGGAAGTCCTCCATAAACTCTCCCTACATATTAAGTTTGGTCAAAGTATGTCAACCATAACTGAAACAGTAATCTATTTTAGTAACAGTGACTCTGACCCAAGGGGGCCGAAAGGCAATCCATGAAAGCTCTGCATAAACTTGTCCTATATACCAAGTTTGGTCACACTATGTCAACCCTTACTTGAGATATTCAGTACTAAGCATATTTTTATTTTTAGTAGCAGTGACCTTGATTCGATTGGCCCCAAACACAATCCAATGGAAGTCCTCTATAAACTCTTTCTACATATTAAGTTTGGTCAAAGTATGTCAACCATAACTGTTACTACATTTTCCTGTTCTACAGAAGTTCATTACTTTTATTTGGATTGGTTTTTCTTACTCAGCTTAAAGACCGACTGAATTAGTTTCAGTAAGTTATCTGTCCTCTGAAGGTACCTTCACCATTTTTACTTTCCTGGGCTCTGTTAAGGTAGTGCGTGGATTCCCTGTGGGCCACTCACATTTTTTCATATAGGTTTTCCAATTTAAAAACTTGATTATTGTACCTGAGATGTTAAATTTCTCTGATTTTTGATAGTTAGAAATAAGTTACTTGGAGTTTATTTTTTATACTGTGTTTGTCAATTTTTGACACTCGACAGAATTGTTTCAAACTTACAGCCTAAAGTTGCATTATGGCTTGCCTGAGCACCTAGGTATATCTAAGGCATTTATTTATTTCATAGTTAGTTTGGTTTTTACAGTGTTATTTCCATTTGAATTTAATTAATGAACTTGAATAGATTGTATAAAAAAATGCAAACATCTCAGTTGTTCTTCACACCCAACCTCCCTGCCTTTGCCCTGTGTCGAACCTGAGGGTTCTTGTAACCGCCCGTGTGGCTTACTACCACTTGTTGAGGTTCGGTTACACAGTAATCTATTTTTAGTAACAGTGACATTGACCCTAGGCGAGAGAAGTCAATCCATGAAAGCTCTGCATAAACTTGTCCTATATACCAAGTTTGGTCACACTATGTCAACCTTTACTTGAGTTATTTAGTATAAGCATATTTCTATTTTTAGCAACAGTGACATTGACCTAGACCATAACTCTAGGGGCCCAAAACACAATCTCAGAAAAGGTCTCTATAAACTCTTCCTATATACCAAGTTTGGTCTATTTATTTCAAACCTAGCTAAAATTATTCCATTCATAAGGTGACTTTGACGCTGCCTCCCACCAGCCGCCCGAACAATGACGCAAGTTGACATTCAAATAACTGGTTTTCCCTTTATGAAAATGTGGTTAAGAATATATATAAAAATGTGCCTTTCAAAAAATATAAAAAGAAAAATTGAAAAAAAAAATCATTCCCATAATTTGTATTAAGGGTTAAAATGGAGTTATGTTCCTTGTTCTAAGATGGTCGTCAATAATTATGCAAAGTATTAAGGGCATTGAATGAAGGGTATAGACGTTTTTTTATTAAAATCCCAACTTGCCCTACAACTTTAACCTGCCCTTTAACTTTAACCTGCCCTAAAACTTTAACCTAAGTCAATCAGGGGCCATAACTGGTATTAAGGATAATATGGAGTTATGTAACCTCATTGTGTGATAGTCCTAAACAATTGTGTGAAGTATTAAGTCAATTGAATGAAGGGTATTGGACTAATAAGTGAAAATCCCAACTTGCCCTAAAACTTTAACTTGCCCTAAAAGTTTAACCCAAGTCAATCTGGGGCCATAACTTGTATTAAGGATAATATGGAGTTATGTAACCTCAAAGGGGTGATGGTCCTGAACATTTGTGTGAAGTATTAAGTCAATTGAACAAAGGGTATAGAAGTTGTTAATAAATATCCCAACCTGTCCTAAATCTTTAACCGCAGTTCAATAGTCATTCAGGGGTCATAATTTGTAAAAAGGATAATATGGAGTTATCTAACCTCATTGTTTGATGGTCATGAACAACTATGTTAAGTATTAAGTTAATTGAATGAATGTATTGGACTTCTCTAAGTGAAAATCCCAACTTGCCCTAAATTGCAATTTCTAACCGGACACTGACACTGGGGTGACTAGTATAGCCCTCCTAATTCCTCGAATAATCGAGCTAAAAACTATATTCCAAGGCTTATCATAAAACATTTCTTTTTTTGCAATTTTGCTCAAATATCAGGCACAAATTTATCTCATATTATAAGAAAGATAAGTGTGCCTATTTCAGTCCCTGGTTGATCAACAGAGGCATCCACATCATCAGCATCCACATCATCAGCATCCACATCATCAGTATCATCAGTATTCACATCATGGCACTGTCCAGCTGCAATACAAAAACATCACATCACTGAAAAGTGACAGAAGCATCAAAAACAAAACAAGACAATACATTATGGTATTTACCATAGAAGAAAAACTACTGAATACAGTGCAGTGTGAATGACCTCCAACTGAGGACAATTCTAGCACAAACACCTCCAATTGAGGACAAATTATTACCCTTGGACAATACATAAAACTATTTCGTATAAGTCTCTAGTATCTAATTCCTTTAACTCTAGGCACTTCAAACAGTTCTGTCTCATAAGATAGTAGGGACCTCTACTGAAAGTATTTGATAGAAACCCCACTGAAGACCAATATCAAAACACTGCAACTTCTAGTTAAGAAAAAAACTATATTCCTCTAGGCTTATACTAGAACAAAAAATAATTGAAATATTACTTTAATTACAGGCACCCATTCATCTTATATTTTAAGAAAGATTAAAGAACCTATTTCAGTCCCTGGTTGATCAACGGAGGCATCAACATTATCAACATCCACATCATCAGCATCCCCATCATCAGTATCAACAGTATTCACATCATGGCACTGTCCAGCTGCAATACAAAAACATCACATCGCTGAAAAGTGACAAAAGCATCAAAAACAGAACAAGATTATGCATTATGGTATTTACCATAGAAGAAAAACTACTGAATACAGTGCAGTGTGAATGACCTCCAACTGAGGACAATTCAAGCACAAACACCTCCAATTGAGGACAAGTTAATACCTTTGGACAACACATAGAACTATTTCATAAATATCTCTAGCATTTAATTCCTTTTATGCTAGGAACTTCAAAGTCAGTTCCATTTCATAAGACTGGAGACACCTCTACTTAAAGTGTTTTATAGCAAACCCACTGACGACCAATATTTAACACTTTGCAACTGTTAGACCTTTAAGAACAAAACTAAATTTCAAGGCTTATAATGGAACAAAATTAAATTGCAATTTTACTTAAATATCAGGCAACCATTCATCTCATATAAGTAGAAAGGTAAGTGAACAAGCATACCTCTATTAGTCCCTGGTTGATCATCCGGGGCATCTACATCATCAATATCCTCATTATCAGCATTATATCATCAGTATGAACAGTATCCACATCATCAGTAAGAACAGTTTCCACATCATGGCACTGTCCAGCTGCAATACAAAAAATCACATCACTGAAAAGTGACAGAAGCATCAAAAACAGAGCAAGATTATACATTATGGTATTTACCATAGAAGAAAAACTACTGAATTCAGTGCAGTGTAAATGACCTCCAACTGAGGACAATTCTAGCACAAACACCTCCAATTGAGGACAAGTTATTACCCTTGGACAACACATAAAACTATTTCGTATAAGTCTCTAGTATCTAATTCCTTTAACTCTAGGCACTTCAAACAGTTCTGTCTCATAAGATAGGAGGGACCTCTACTGAAAGTATTTGATAGAAACCCCACTGAAGACCAATATCAAAACACTGCAACTTAAACACTGCAACTTCTAGTTAAGAAAAAAACTATATTCCTCTAGGCTTATACTAGAACAAAAAATAATTGCAATTTTACTCCAATAACAGGCACCCATTCATCTTATATTATAAGAAAAATTAAAGTACCTATTTCAGTCCGGAGGCATCAACATTATCATTATCCACATCATCAGCATCCACATCATCAGTATCATCAGTATTCACATCATGGCAATGTTCAGCTGCAATACAAAAACATCACATCACTGAAAAGTGACAGAAGCATCAAAAACAGAACAAGACTATACATTATGGTATTTAACATGGAAGAAAAACTACTGAATACCGTGCAGTGTGAATGACCTCCAACTGAGGACAATTCAAGCACAAACACCTCCAATTGAGGACAAGTTATTACCCTTGAACAACACATACAAAACTATTTCTTAAATATCTCTGGTATAAAATTTCATTTAAGCTAAGCACTTCAACCAGTTTTGTCTCATAAAACTTGAGGCACGTTTACTGGAAGTTCTTTATAGCACACCCACTGACAACCAATATTATAACACTTTGCAACTCCTAGTTAAGAAAAACACACCATATTTCAAGCGTATCAAAGACAACAAAAATCTTCAATCACTTATGCTTTCTCAAACCAGGGGACAATTCAATACAATTTAACAGAGCAACCTTGGAGTTTACCAATTGCACTGACGGCAAATAAAAACTTTCTAGTAATTTTAATTGTAAACAAAACATGTACGTTATACCAAAGAATTAATCTTTATTTAAAATAAAAGTCGGGGCATGATGGTGAACAAGCATGCACAGTTTCAAAGCCAGATGTCAATGGACTTTGAAAATATTTGAGGTGGTACGTAAACTTTAACGTAAATTCTAAGAAGAAAAAGGGGCATAATTTTCTCAAAATGCTTGATCAAGTTACCTCTTCCTGTGTACAGGTTGGGGGAATGATGGTGAACAAGCGTGCAAAGTTTCGAAGCCATATGTCAATTGACTTTGAAAATATTTGAGGTGGTACACAAACTTTAATATAAGTGGTCACGCCGACGCTGCTGCCGACGCTCGGGTGACTAGGATAGCTCTCCTTATTCTTTGAATAGTCCAGCTAAAAAATCATTGGTTAACACCTTATGCTGGGGCCTGAACTATAACTTTCTGCCAACAAAGTTATGTCCTGTTATACATGTAAAATAGGTGAGTATGTATTTTCCCCAATTCTGCGACAATATTTTCCTTTAGATTGTCCTATTTATGAAAAAAACATTTGATAGAAATCAGGTAAGAATTGGCCAAGAAAAAAACTTTGTCTGCAATAAAATAATTAATTATGCCTCCACTAGAATATGTGAATGCAAATGTTTATATGGCACATTATCACTTACATTCATTTCTACTTTGATAATAATTATATTTTGCATTTTTTTTTAATTATGCTTCCTTGTTTTAAACAGTATTCTATTTTACAATCAATTATTGGTTACAAACACATTCAAGCACAAACACCTCCAATTGAGGACAAGTTAATACCTTTGGACAACACATAGAACTATTTCATAAATATCTCTAGCATTTAATTCCTTTTATGCTAGGAACTTCAAAGTCAGTTCCATTTCATAAGACTGGAGACACCTCTACTTAAAGTGTTTTATAGCAAACCCACTGACGACCAATATTTAACACTTTGCAACTGTTAGACCTTTAAGAACAAAACTAAATTTCAAGGCTTATAATGGAACAAAATTAAATTGCAATTTTACTTAAATATCAGGCAACCATTCATCTCATATAAGTAGAAAGGTAAGTGAAAAAGCATACCTCTATTAGTCCCTGGTTGATCATCCGGGGCATCTACATCATCAATATCCTCATTATCAGCATGATATCATCAGTATGAACAGTATCCACATCATCAGTAAGAACAGTTTCCACATCATGGCACTGTCCAGCTGCAATACAAAAAATCACATCACTGAAAAGTGACAGAAGCATCAAAAACAGAGCAAGATTATACATTATGGTATTTACCATAGAAGAAAAACTACTGAATTCAGTGCAGTGTAAATGACCTCCAACTGAGGACAATTCTAGCACAAACACCTCCAATTGAGGACAAGTTATTACCCTTGGACAACACATAAAACTATTTCGTATAAGTCTCTAGTATCTAATTCCTTTAACTCTAGGCACTTCAAACAGTTCTGTCTCATAAGATAGGAGGGACCTCTACTGAAAGTATTTGATAGAAACCCCACTGAAGACCAATATCAAAACACTGCAACTTAAACACTGCAACTTCTAGTTAAGAAAAAAACTATATTCCTCTAGGCTTATACTAGAACAAAAAATAATTGCAATTTTACTCCAATAACAGGCACCCATTCATCTTATATTATAAGAAAAATTAAAGTACCTATTTCAGTCCGGAGGCATCAACATTATCATTATCCACATCATCAGCATCCACATCATCAGTATCATCAGTATTCACATCATGGCAATGTTCAGCTGCAATACAAAAACATCACATCACTGACAAGTGACAGAAGCATCAAAAACAGAACAAGACTATACATTATGGTATTTAACATGGAAGAAAAACTACTGAATACCGTGCAGTGTGAATGACCTCCAACTGATGACAATTCAAGCACAAACACCTCCAATTGAGGACAAGTTATTACCCTTGAACAACACATACAAAACTATTTCTTAAATATCTCTGGTATAAAATTTCATTTAAGCTAAGCACTTCAACCAGTTTTGTCTCATAAAACTTGAGGCACGTTTACTGGAAGTTCTTTATAGCACACCCACTGACAACCAATATTATAACACTTTGCAACTCCTAGTTAAGAAAAACACACCATATTTCAAGCGTATCAAAGACAACAAAAATCTTCAATCACTTATGCTTTCTCAAACCAGGGGACAATTCAATACAATTTAACAGAGCAACCTTGGAGTTTACCAATTGCACTGACGGCAAATAAAAACTTTCTAGTAATTTTAATTGTAAACAAAACATGTACGTTATACCAAAGAATTAATCTTTATTTAAAATAAAGGTCGGGGCATGATGGTGAACAAGCATGCACAGTTTCAAAGCCAGATGTCAATGGACTTTGAAAATATTTGAGGTGGTACGTAAACTTTAACGTAAATTCTAAGAAGAAAAAGGGGCATAATTTTCTCAAAATGCTTGATCAAGTTACCTCTTCCTGTGTACAGGTTGGGGGAATGATGGTGAACAAGCGTGCAAAGTTTCGAAGCCATATGTCAATTGACTTTGAAAATATTTGAGGTGGTACACAAACTTTAATATAAGTGGTCACGCCGACGCTGCTGCCGACGCTCGGGTGACTAGGATAGCTCTCCTTATTCTTTGAATAGTCCAGCTAAAAAATAATTGGTTAACACCTTATGCTGGGGCCTGAACTATAACTTTCTGCCAACAAAGTTATGTCCTGTTATACATGTAAAATAGGTGAGTATGTATTTTCCCCAATTCTGCGACAATATTTTCCTTTAGATTGTCCTATTTATGAAAAAAACATTTGATAGAAATCAGGTAAGAATTGGCCAAGAAAAAAACTTTGTCTGCAATAAAATAATTAATTATGCCTCCACTAGAATATGTGAATGCAAATGTTTATATGGCACATTATCACTTACATTCATTTCTACTTTGATAATAATTATATTTTGCATTTTTTTTTAATTATGCTTCCTTGTTTTAAACAGTATTCTATTTTACAATCAATTATTGGTTACAATCAATTGATTAGTTGGCTGTAATTGGAAAGCTGTTGCTATTTATATACTGTTTAACTGTTATATATAACAGTAAGTCACTCTAAGATGAATTTTATGTATTTTATCGGATATACATGGTAAAGACTGATTTAGACTCTTAGATTGTTTTTTAAAAGAAATAAAAAATAAACATTATATCATATCTTGCTTTCAACCGGCTAGTGGTAACATTCAATCGTATTTGGAGTTTTTTTTATAAAGATGAAATTAAACAAAATGTACGCCGTTAAATATGATATTGTTTTGGACTTCTGCTACATTAACAATAAATCTGACTGCAAAACAACCATGTATCTTAAAGATAAGTGTTTAACATCACATTAGTTCACATACAACTTCTGAGCATAAGCGACAGTAAATTTTGGACATATAGATCTATATTATTTTTGATTTTGATTGTTTTAATTCCTTATGACCACACTTGACATTAGATCAAAATTACATTAGAAAGTTAAGGTTAGTCACTGTACCCTAAACAGAATAATTTTGCATTCACAGTCACCTTAACATAAAAAAAACATAATCGGGTCATGATTCTTTGTTGGTAGGGTTTGGTTGTCTTGAAAACCTATTCAAATCATATTGTAGTTTATTTTTCAGAGGGCTACAAGTTTGCTAACAGAAGTCGTACCAACACAAACTCGCACCAATACGAGTCGTGCAATATACGGACAGGTCGCCCCACATATGTATTATATAGGCGGTATGGGTAGATTCATATAAGTAGCTTGTCATATAGACTTTATATTAATTTACCATCATCAATTATCAATAAAATACCTTTAAAAAAGATATCCAATAAATATTGTAAAATTTGACAGAAATAATATATACTACCGTATATAATCCATATGCGGGGCGACTTCTCTCTATATATGGGGAGACTTCATAGAAGTACTAGATTGTGTTGGTACGACGGCTCTTGTAATCACGTGTTTGATGAAGTTCATGCATGGTTGTTAGCTACAAGCATGATTGTATGCTAGTCTAAAAAAATAGACGTGTTATACAGGATTCTTCCAATACGTAACGTCTAAACGGGTTTGTGCAAAAACAGGGGTTTTTTGACACATTGAAATTTTATTTCGAGAAGAATTTTATGTTTGAAATAGGTAATAAAGGTTTATATTCATATTTTACCATGTAACTTGTGCAAATATATTTTGCACAAAAAAGCATTAAATTGCAATAAAACGAAACTTGACTAACACAGACTACAATTATGCCAAGCTTAACAACAATGCGTTGTTAAATTAAACCACAAAGGTTACACTTGAATTATTTTTAGACAATACCATTCTCTTATTACACTTAATGCACCAGTCAATTGTAACCTCGCCCCCCCCCCGGTCCGGGGGTATACCGGGGATAGCCGGGGAAAAGGGTTGTGTTTTTATTTTCCAGGTGCCCCCGCAGGGCCGGGTGATCGCGATGGTTTAGTCATAACGGCAAATTTAGCGGAGATTGGGCCTTATTTAGAGTCTCTGGGGTGCGGGGGCATTTGGTCGGCGTTTAACAATCAGTTCGTCCCCGCAAGGCGGGGATTTTACCCGGGGTTTGCTGAAATGAAAGTCAAAGTCCCGGCTATTCCATTGGACCTGGGGGGGGGACCGTGGTTACAATTGGCTGGTGCATAAGTGTTTCATGAAACCAGTCATCAATATTAGACTTTTGGATGAACAAGCCCGAATTCTTAAACTTTTGCTTGGCATCAATTTTTTAACAAGCCCTGCGCCTTGTATATAAAATTCAGAATTTTAACAAGCCCGGAAGACATTTTTCCAATGCAGGGGTTGCTAATTCATATTGATCTGTCAACAAAGCATCACCAATTTAAACTACCTAGCAGGTGCCCTTTATCTTTCCGCTCAATAAACTTAGCGCTGGGCTCTGTCATTCTTGGCTAGGGAAACAACAGGTGGGACATGGACGCTTAGAGTCGCCAAATAAAAACCGTCTCTGAAGACTGAAGCTATCATTCATCAACGACAACGTACAATTATTTGGACTAAGATGTATGCTATTAAGCATAATGCTTTAATGCACTGCTTTTGTAGATACATAAGCTTTAATAAATTAAACCATTCAAAAATAACTACTGGCGAATAGCTGGTGTTTAAACATAACAGCTGACCAACTTAAATCTTGTTTTGTTCATTTTTACAAGAATACTGTACACTGAATGTCTCCGAAAACTCGTCGTGTTGACATAATTCTTTAAATTAGCATGAAAAATGTAATACATTTCTATTTCAAAGAAAAGTATATAGTTTCTTATATAAACAGCTAATGGGCACATCATAATTGTAGAAACCATCACTGTATCTTCATTTTAATGAAATTGTCCGTTTCCGGGTCAGACATCGCGAAAACATATGACATTCTCAAAAATCAATCGAAGTAAACAACGTATGGTCATGACCGTATCATACTGATAAGATAACACCTTTAAACATATATTTTACGATAAAATATTGTTATAAAGTAAATTAACAATTGAAAACAGATGTTTCACTCACTTGATGATGCGCGTAACACCGCCAATCGAGACCACTGGAGTGTGACCAAAAAAGAGGCAAAAAATGGAAATTTACGGACGGTCACGCACTTCCCATACACTTGACCCTTCTGACCTCCAACTGAGGACAGTCCATTTTTATGATATTATTTTTCGTTTCAAGTCATAAAACGAACTTTGAGACTACCTTAAAAAAATGCCAAATGAGACCGTCCTCAGTTGGCGGTAATGGTCTCAATCGTTGCTGTTATTTCTAAGGATTGTCCTCAGTTGGCGGTGTGTGCAAACCAACACACACACACACACACACACACACACAAACACACACACACACACACACACACACACACACACACACACACACACACAATACACACATCCATGCATGCATGCATACACCACACATAAGTATTCGTTCTGAAACGTACGTATGGCGTGCGATAGATGTCCCTATGATAGCTTATTGTATATAAAGATTAATTTCCAATTTCCAATAAATGAATAAATTCCTACGATCGATGTTTTTAAGAACGTGTTGGATATTTTTATGGCTATATGTGTCTTAATAGTTAATTAATTATTGAAGTTTTAGTATTTCACATATTTTTATATGCATCAAAGGACAATCTTTCATTGTTATTTGTGGATGAGTGTATGTAATATTTATTGAAATAATAAGAGAGTTACACATGTTTTTGCATTTGTTTCGTTTCACTATTCATCATTAATCTTCACGTTTACTCAGGATATTGATCGTTGTGGAAGCTACAAAACGTTTAATTGCCTCTATTTCTAGTGTGTTTCATAACACTCGTACACTCGACAAATTCGAACTTAAAACTCAGTCTTTTGGTTGGTATAATTCTTGTAATTTGTCATTATAATTTCGTTCTGTTTCACCAGGATTTCAGTCAATTTGAAATCTGAGAAAGGTCGAAGATAACTGATTGTTAACCAGATTTTTCTATAAAGAACAAATTACACACTGTACAGCTATTTAATTTATAGAAACATATTTGGAAGAAGAATTTTATTTCAGTAAGGCAACAGTTCCATGCCGACAAAACAAGCTATTTAATCGAGTCCTGTAATAGTCTAAATAACTTCCGCTTTCGATTTCAAATTTAGACTATAGTGAATGGGACGTAATTCGAAAGTTATCAAATTCTATAAATACTGCTGTTAATAATATGATACAAATGTACTATTTTAGAGTTTAATTCATTTATTTATTATTCATAATATGTGTCGAACTCAATAGATGCAGTTGCTATTTATTTATTTATTTGATACAACATACTTGTTATATAATTTATATGTTCACTATTTGTAGTTTTATACGTACACCATTACATATTCTATGTTGATTTGATCACGGGTCATGTTGGCCTATTTCAAATATATATTGTGTGTTATATTTCCATGAATAAACCTTCTTCTTCTTCTTCTTCTTCTTCTTCTTCTTCTTCTTCTTCTTCTTCTTCTTCTTCTTCTTCTTCTTCTTCTTCTTCTTCTTCTTCTTCTTCTTCTTCTTCATCCATACCAAAACACTCGAACACCTAAATGCACACATAAACACACACACACACACACACACACACACACACACACACACACACACACACACACACACACACACACACACACACACACACACACACACACACACACACACACACACACACACACACACACACACACACACACACACGCACACACACACAATACACACACCCATGCATGCATGCATGCATACACCACACATAAGGATTCATTCTGAAACGTACGTATGGCGTGCGATAGATGTCCCTATGATAACTTATTGTATATAAAGATTAATTTCCAATTTCCAATAAATGAATAAATTCCTACGATCGATGTTTTTAAGAACGTGTTGGATATTTTTATGGCTATATGTGTCTTAATAGTTAATTAATTATTGAAGTTTTAGTATTTCACTTATTTTTATATGCATCAAAGGACAATCTTTCATTGTTATTTGTGGATGAGTGTAGGTAATATTTATTGAAATAATAAGAGAGTTACACATGTTTTTGCATTTGTTTCGTTTCACTATTCATCATTAATCTTCACGTTTACTCAGGATATTGATCGTTGTGGAAGCTACAAAACGTTTAATTGCCTCTATTTCTAGTGTGTTTCATAACACTCGTACACTCGACAAATTCGAACTTAAAAATCAGTCTTTTGGTTGGTATAATTCTTGTAATTTGTCATTATAATTTCGTTCTGTTTCACCAGGATTTCAGTCAATTTGAAATCTGAGACTGGTTATTGTTGATTGGGTTTTGAGCAACATTGGATATATAAAGTACATCTTAAGTGTAGTTCTCCTTGTAAGGGACATGCCGTCTGTGTAGTGTATTCCAACTTTAATCAATTGTATCTTCATTTTTGTCGGAATGGATGTATGAGAGTTAAAAATCTCAAAAGCTCGTTGCTCTTGGTGTCCTATAGTTTCGAATTTAATTATAGAAGAACTATAATAAAAAATGTGATACCATGTTTTGTACTAACAGCATATTTTCTAGAGTGAAGAAAAACTTATTGGCACGATGCATATGTATCTTATATAAGTATATTTACATTTTGTTTTCGTTCATCTGGCCATTTTCCTTATCTACTGCACAGTATATCCCAATAATCGCCAATTATAAAGGTGTTATCCTCATTTTCTAGCAGAAATGTTTATGAAAAAAATGATGTTTAAAGAAGCCGTCGCTATAGGATGCTGGTCCAGACTCTGTATACGCGGAAGGGGATATTCCTAATTGTGTCTGAACTGTATATCAAAATAGTTTGCCTTCCCTTGTCCATACGTTTTCATATTCGAATAGTTGTCTTTTTGCATGATTTTGCTCCAACAAGATGTCAAGCTTTAAGTCATTAATTTCCCTATACATTTCTATGCAAACATGCAACACTTCAGCTTAGAATGAAAAAGGCCAGTTCTGGCGTTTTACGTATATAACAACAATACATTTTTTTTTCAAATTAAGTTTAAACTCAATTTATTTAAACAATAAAAAGTTTGCCGCGTTTTTCCTAAGATAACTCCTCCACTTTGAAGTTTAGCACGTTGATTTTCAAGAAATCCATGATGCATCAGGCCGGAAAACAACCAAGTTCTAATCATTATTTTTTATCATCTCTGAGACGTTTATGAAATTGTTTTCTCTCTGAGAGCAAGTTTTGGACTGAAATTAAAGTATAGAAAATAAAAACAATTGTGCATCACTTGGACAAAAACAAAAGAAGCAATCTCAATCTTAAACACAAAGAGTGAATCCTTCCAATAGATGTCGTTTTTATTTTTAATAATGTTTTCTTTATTTGTTCCCAGTTTTTGTACAATGATGCTTTTTATTATGAAACTCTATGATCACACATGATGCTCATAGTTGCAAACAATTACTGCATCGTTTCTTTGAAAAGTGTTTGCATAAAGCATTTTGAATTTTATCCCTTCGACTGCAGATTAAGTTGTGATCTCTTATCATTGAAGTGCTTAAGGTTTACCTATTAGTTTATTATTATTTGTTTGGATGATATGGAGTTAAAAAAAAATAAACCAAACGTATGAACTGTTTAAATGCTCACTAAATTTCTAACGATCTCGTGATTAACGCAACATTTATCAACTAAGTAACACTCATACGACATACCGTCAAGGGCGTATATGGTTTCTCAATATTTTAATTTATAGCAAGAAAGCTAGCGATTAAAATGTTTTAGATGCCTCTTTCACATACAAAACAACATGTTCAACCTATCAAATATTCCCAGATACATTTATGTAAATCACATGTTTATGTATTGAAATATTATTTTAAAATAATTTGTGAAACTCCTGAGTGACCCTGTTTTTTGCGTATAATCTTAGCTATTCCGAAGGAGGTGGAAAATCTTATGTACGTTGCAGCCGAATCTACTGTCACACAAACACCATCATCCGCACACGCACCTAGCCGTGGAGAAACGCGAACCGAAAGAACAACGATTGACGATTTATATGCTGTTGTTGATAATAATGAGAAAACATCTGGTAATACTCCAAAATTCGTTGTATTGCATATAAAAAATAATTTGATGAAAAGGGCCCAAAAATAAATGTTTTTATTTTGAGAACAGTAGTTTCTCACTGTAAATATCTTACTCCGAAACGATTATTAGCGAAATATATCATTTATAGACATAAAATAAACATACTTGTTTTTGTTTCGGAACGAGATATCTCGATTTATTTCACCTCATTTTTGAAATGACGTCATTGGGTGTATCTGTCATGAGCGCGCTGACGTTTGAGTTAAAAAAATCAATAAAATATCATTTTTATTTCACTGATAAATCTCAATAAATCACCGAAATGCACATAATAAATGGGTTGTGTTTTTCTGAGGTACACCAACTGCAGCAGAGAGCCAAATGATAAAAGACAAGGAAGTGCGGTAAGCAAAGAAACAAAACATTATCTCATCGTCATATGAGCCGTATCGCATTATTTCGGGTCATTGTTTTTTTTTTTCTTTTTCAAATGAAATAAATCATAAATTGAATCATGTAAATTAATGAATATTTCAATGCGTTTCAAATTCTACCTAACCTTTACATTAAAAAATCGTTATTTGCGCAAGATTTTCTTGCCCAACTACTTCATTCCACTGCACCCATAATGTTTGTTTCAAACGGCTGAAATGACTCATCAAAATTGTTTATATGAAAATTTCAGTGTAATGACATAAATAAATCAACAGCTAGTACGAATATTGATACATTTATATGCATGCAATTTGAAAAGTGTATCTTTGTTATGACGGCATGTGTGTGGCATTAAATTTAGAATTTGAAATACGCAACGTATGTTTGTGTCTGTCACCTGGTATACAACGCCATTGAAGAGATATCAACATGACATTTTTCGTATTTCTTGAAATATAGTTAAATTAAAATAAAAAATTAAGTACTAAAAACATTTTTTCATCCGAAGGCTTACAATTGCGCGATGCGGCTCTTATAGCATGTTATCACAACTCGATACATGCACGAATCTTTAGCCATGATATCAAAATGGATAATATTGATTTGATTTTAACATAAGGGAGATCAATTATTGAAAAAGATGATTATAAAAAGGTAAACATGATCACATGGATATTGACCGAAATGAGTTTATACACAATTGTCTGCATAAAGAAGTTCCTATATAGACTTCCTTGCACCTTTGATTGTTAACATCAAATTAGTTTTAAGTATAAGAGATGTACTTTAAACAGTGAAACTTTACAGCAAATTTAAAAGAATATTAAATTGAACAAATTCATTTAATTTTGGGTCTTTTTTCTGTTAACAAAGAAGTTGCATAAAATTATCATGCCACAAGTTAAACCGAAAGGTGTAAAAGAGCGCTTCAAACAGATACATATTTCCAACTAAATATTCATAAAAACAATACATGTACTATAAATTGCTTTTAAAACTAGGCTTTTCAGTTGGCATATAATTATATATAAAATATTCCGTACATGTTCGAATTGATATTTTATCAAAACTTCAGTGTTAAAATTGATATATTATGGTAACGGAACATTCAAAACACAGATTTGATTACAAATACGTGCTTTTATTTATTTATTCTACCAAAAACAAAATGGTCGTTAGGGTAGGGACAGAAATATTGCTTCTGTAAAATATAATTATGTGAAGCGCTACGGTTTAATAAAGACTTACAATACAAATATATAGGATCTGACACGAGTTGTCATTAAATACAAGATTTTATTAAACGAGTTCATGAAATTTGTTAGTAAGCGAGCCTCTGGCGAGCTTACTAACAACTTTCATGGACGAGTTTAATAAAAATATTGTATAAAATGACAACGAGTGTCAGATCTTTTTTATCACATGCTTAAAACGGTGTTTTTATTACCAATTTAGTTCCACGTTCCACTTTCTAAACCCATTGTTTGACAGCCAAAGTACACTGAGTGGAATGTCAACGATGCGCCATATAAATAGTTCCAAATAAAAATGACAAAAACAGCTAGCAGTTATCAAGTTTTTATTCTGATAAAGCGCTGAACAAGTCACAAGTATAAGCATGTGTAGTAAAATATCGAACAACATGAATAACGAACAATTTTAACCATTAAAACACAATAAGTACACAACTTGATGACGTCACACTGAGAGTACATGCTTTTACGCGGTTTATGTGACCTACATCGTCTGTCAAGTTTTACTGTGTGCACGGATTTAAAAGTTATTCGCTGTCGCTTTCTACGATGACTTTAAAGCGTTTTCTTAGTGGACATGGATGTTCACAACATGCAGATGATTACGACGAAGCCTTACTCTGCACTGCATGGATGTTGATGTTGAAAAAGTTCCATCAAGAATGTTTCCAGAGAAGAAGCTGTTCTTACCGTATTGGGACGTACGTGTGATGAGAAACCTGTGCTGCGGAATTCGTATTTGTGTTTTGGTAACCGACAGCTGATTAAACTGGCAAGCAAATTTTATAGCATTGGTCGCATATTGCCTGTTAAGATGGAGATGTTTGAAATGTTCTCGTGTTGTTTGTCACTAATGTGGCTGTATTTGTTGACCGACTGGATATTTCTGTGACTAGTAATCTGCATTATCTGGTTGGCGGAACATTGTTATCAAAAAGTTTTCGAACAAGATGCTTTCTGGCACTATGATTCGTAAGCCATTTGTCTCCCGGAAGTCCTTCCGCTTCATTATTGAGGTTAGTATTTGTTGGCGTTTAAACCATTTTGTTTACAAACAATGCGGAGGGATATCTAGGTCGCGTGTGATTAGTCTAGCCAATAGAAATGTCTGATATGTTATCTTACACATGTGTAAGACAAACATATTCGTAATGGGTATATTACACGGAAAACAAGGGTAAGCATGTGATAAAAAGTAAATAAAGTAAGCTGGAATTATGACGTTTCCTGTTACAATTGTTATCTTTTTATAAAAACTCCAATGTGTAAACTATTGTTCAGATCATTTCTTTTTGCACGGTTCTTTTGGACTAAATAAAAATTGAACAATCTATATTTTTTAATTTCATACCATTTAAGAAGTAGATAAATCAAGCTGGACTTGTGTATGCCGACGTAGTGTTCGACAAAGCCGAACCAGAGCAGGGACATTTCACAATACATGGATTAGAAGACAGAACCGAGTACGCTCAAGTAGACCTTACCATATAAACAAAGTCCCTACACGCGAGTGACGAGGAAAATTGCGTTTAGCCAATCGAGTTTTATAAACGTTTTATAAAAGTATCAAATACTTACCCTACATTTTTGGGTTTGTTTGCGATGGGTTTTATTAAAAGAACAAGAATTAAGAAAAAAAAATAAGAAGGAAAAATAACATATTAAGTCTGATAAGACGTAAACGAAACCAGTGACCAATACGATTTCAATTGATACCAGTATATTTTGGATCTCCATGCATTAAAATTTTACTTACTCACATGACACGACAAAATGACAAGCATATTCTAAATTGAATATCTAGAACGAATTCATTGCAAGATAAACGTCTTATTGTTTTGTTTCAATAAATAGTACTGCTGATAAAGTAAACAGAACAAAATGCTGTATTGGTATCATTGTTTGTAAAGGGTATGCTAATAAAGTTTATATTGTAGTAATAACTGACGAGTTAAACATCACATGTTTCCTAGTTATCATCCAACTTGACACCCCGTTATGTCATTGATTCTTGCTTTGATGATGAATAACTCATACAAGTTAAATGACAATTATTGATCACTTAATGATAGCTCTGTGCTTGATTGTGTAATATATTCAAAATGCATTCCTGTATGCATCTTAATATATGACCAAGGAATAACGGTTTGAATGTTTAGGTTGCGAATATATCTGTACATCCAATAACATTTTGAATTGGACGGTATCCTAGAACCAATAGTCTGCGTGATGAACTTTATTTTATTGTGTTTCTTGTGGTTACCTATTTGCTATTGAAAATATGTACATTTTATGTGTATATGTCCATTTTATATATTGTTTAGGCAGAAATGCATAAAACTGCATCATCATAGTTGCCCCTCTGTGCTTAAATACGGCCAAATATTTAATATCAGTAAAGTTGGCATAATGAGGTTTATGATTTCAGAAAAAATAATGGGTGTAATGCAAGCGACACAGCTTTTGGCATTTTTGGTTTCCCAAAAACTATATAGCGACACGAGCAATTTAGCACAGGTTAAGCTGATAAACCAACACTACATTTAAAAAAAATATTCAGTAATATAATGGCAGATTTAAAATAGAAAATGTAGGACAGATTTAACTTATCTAATCAAATAAGTCCTAGCGTATAGAAAAAGCTATCAATTTGTGGGAATATAAAAGTATTTAGCTCAGAAATTTCTGTTTTGCTTAAAATACTCATATTAAAGGGAAAAAGGCACCATGAAATGCCCAACACAGACAATTTAAGTAATCTAATTCATACATACAGACAATGCCAGTACAAAAGGATGTTGGCGATAAAGAAATAATTAAACCAGTTTTTAATTCAGTATAAGAATTTGAAAAAAAAGCTAATTGTGTTGTGCCAATTGCAAGATATAACAAAATAATATAATCTAAATGGATATGGAGAACATAGTATGTTAACTATTATATAAGCCTCTATATAGATGGGAGAAGTCGCAAAACTTATTGGTTTGATTAAAACGTCTTCTTAACAAAATATAACACCTTTTGTGCAATTTAAATGGAAATGAAAAGAGGAGAAAAAAAATGAAAATGATAACAGAAGATGCATATATAGGAGTATGGACAAGATAAGAAGTGTTGCGTCACCAGATTGTGCAATGATACATATATTTTATGAGATGTTTCATTTCGTAGAAAAGAGGGAAGAAATCAAATACATGTTATAACAATTGGAAGAGATACTATAAACAACAGAAGAGAACATAGAAGCATGTATGCTACTAGCGAAGATTTAGCTATAAAGTGGGGATTAGTTTGAATGTGCTGCGATGGTACAAAGAGATTGTTTTTTTCTAAAAATGGTAGAACAAGATGAAGATTTATATATAGGGACGCCCAATAGTAATGTATTCAATAAATTCGTTATTGACACCGATACATGTATCTAGAGATAATACATATGCTGAATATAAAGTTTATATAATGAGTGAAAACTTTCTTAAAATACAGTTCGAGGAAACTTTTCAACCACTTTCTATTATTATTGATGGTAAAATTAGGCACTATCACCATGGTATGAAAATATATATAGCACTTAAAAATACATGTATTTAACCAAATAAACAAAGAGAACTAGTAAGATAATTTCAATCAAACAATCATGGAAACAACACAGTTGAAACATTAAATGATATGAATAACAGAATGAATGATTTGATTTCAGAGGGATCTGGTTGGGTATTGAAAAGTTTTGATTAACATACCACAACAATTGTTAATTATAAATCATTGAGATACCTTTTGTATCCATCATTACCAGAAGGTATCAACAAATAAATAAATGATAAATTAATATTTTGAATGAAAGTGACAGCAGTTTTCGCTGGTGACATTTAGCAAACATGTAACCCATGCAAGTACATCAAGAAAGAAAAAAAAGGCTAAAAACGCTCAAACAATGCCATTTACTTTATGATATGTATATAAATTAGTTTGTTCTTATGACGAGTAATAAACCTGTAAAAGTATACCGCCAGACTAACTGAATATATCGTTTTATGCAGAAAAAGTTAAAAGAAGAAATATTTTGCGCTAGAACAATAAAATACCATTTGAAAACGGACTGATAATAACTAGAGAAAAAGAGTACGAATTTAAAAAGGCTGCATCTTCTTTTGTAGATAGAAATACACAGAATCAGACTACAAAAGTGTAAGAAACCATTGTCATGTAACATGAATATACAGAAGGTCTGCGCACAATGTACGTAACAGATAAAATATATTAACTTAAATTATTTCAATAATGTTTCACAATTTGTGCGGATATAATGGTAACTTTATCAGGCAGGAAATAGGTACAACACTGAAGAAAACTGAAGAATACAGGAAGAAAATTAAAAAAAAACGCAAATTTAAACAGAAAACATATGGTTTAATAACAGTAACAAAGTTAAAAGAGATAAAAAGAAAAAAAAGAGAGAAAAAAAAACAAGAAAACACCAACAAGAGTAAATGCAATTCTAAACAAAACGAAAAAGTACTTTGCATTTATGGTAGGTAATTTACTATGTATTGGCAGTTAGCTATTTCTGAATAAATATTTTGCATATCAAGTAAATAATTGACATTTAGAGGCATTTAGTTTTACAAAACAATGCTTTTAATAAAAACTTTGAATTAATAAATAGAAAAGGAGTTTACCCATATATTTATATGAATGAGTTTTAGAGGTTTATTAATACCTCCTTACAAGACAACTTTATACATTTGATACATTTAGTAATTCCTGTATTTTTATCAGTCGTTTGAAGTGGTCTTTCATCGCTTAATATTTTCGGCATATCATTTTATTTGAATACTCAACTTTAGGGTACCATTTCCAATCTTATGTCTAGCTGACTGTAAAGAAAAATGGATATTTTTAAAATTTTATTCAAACGTATCAAGGCTTTGTGCGTTTCGTGTTTGCTTTGTACTTTATTTGTAGATAAATACAAATTTAGGGGCTTTTAACACCCGCGGCTATGTTAAATGTTGCTTATATTTGTCTGCTGCTTTTCATTATTCCACCATTTCGCGTAGGTATGTCCACTTTTATGGTTTCATGTAATGTTCGATAACCGTTATAATTAAATAGCATTCTACGAATCCGAAGTACCAGGTTAGTACAACAACGTGACCAATATATGCAGTTACAGCTTTGTAAATAAGTGTTTCGTTATATGTAAGGTGTAAACTGATTTGTGTTTGATTTGGTGGAAGCATGTTTGTTTCTAGTCCTTCAAAAATGTGTAGTGGTATAATTGCATAAACATAGTTTATAACGTTGTCTTAGATAAGGAGTGCTATTAATCTTTTGTTGTGACCGTCGTCACCGTCTGCTTCATTGTTGGTGTCTATAAAAATATTCACTCGCACCAGTTGAGCTTAAGTAGCTGTTAGACACTTATAGCAAGATGTTTACGTTGTTCTAAATAATCTATTTCCGTCAAATATAATTTTACCATTTTGTTTAACCTATTATGCATTAATCAAAGATGCTGCATCTTTTATGCATGCAATTTTAGCGCCATTACCATAATTCACACCATCTGCTGATTTATTAACTTGAAAGTAGCCATCATACCAATCAAAATTTGAGCTTTTAACATTCAAAGTAAAAGTACAATCGCTCTGCTTATCTGCTGGGTGATTTAGTGGTGTATCTAGTTCAACTGGTATGTGTTCATAACGGTTGCAGTATTCAACAATTCGAAATATTATATTGATAATATTTATTGTTTTCTTTTGATAATCTATTCATTCGTTTTATATTTGTATTTCCTTTTAACCACATTTGCCCGGAACCGAAAAGAAGTTGATTTATTCTTATATTCCCGTGTGTTATAATTTTAAAATTGTGTAATATTTCTTTCTTGTTAGATTTTTCTATTATTATTAACTTTTTGAATTGCATTCAATACTTGCGTTGCTTTAAGTGATCCCACTTTTTCCACCGCCTTATTCACGACATATTTCCCCATTTTATCACCTGCACTTTTAGCTCCTGTTTTAGTGTTTGTTTCGCAGCTATTTATATTGCCTTTGTTGCAGCTGTTTTAATACTGCTTGGTGCTATTTTTATCCAGTATTCGCTCAAACATAAAATAGTCCAGGAGCCGTATTCTATATACATCTTAGATCTGTCCTTACAATTTGATATCATCCTTTTTCTTAATCTTACGAAAGGTTAATGTCGATCTTATTTATTAGTTGTATTCAAAACTAATCTTGTTCTAAATCAATTCTAAGATCAAATCAACGAATTCAAAGTCAAGCAAATGCAAGTGCGCGCCGGAATGTCTTTCAATAATAGCTCCGGAAGTGACGAAAGGTTTTCCCGGTATGTTTAAAATAGCACGCGCGAACCTTATCGAAGACTGCAGATGATCGTACTGGCCGCCCCGATCGCTCTTTCGGTGATGAAGGATCGCAATCCTAATTTTTCACCGGCTGATTGCATTCTCCTCTGTGAGGTTATAGGTACACGATCACTAGTTGATAAAAAAAACTATGCAACTACGCCGTGAATAAGGCGCAACCAGTTCCTTGAAAGTATTATTTGCGCTTTGGAACATTTGTTTACATTCTTTTTGACTTAACGGTACTCCACATCTTGATGAACAGTTTACATTTTCAATATCAGACATGTTGTGTTGTGCTAAGGGGAGTTATATTGTGTGTCTTTGGTCACTAAACGTTATTATAATGCCCAATCGCAATACCCATGGTAAACACCAGACATAACAAAAAAGTGGGACAACTTGGCCTAAACACATCGGGCCAATATATGATTATATAAGAGATGCTACCAAGACAGGCTATTACATAATGATAATATCATTGCGTAAAATGAGTTTCAGAAATATTTCAAATTTCGTCATTTAGGTCTTGAAATCTCAAAACCTGCTTTCTTTCATGTGTGTTCCATACCAATATTAAATGCTTTGATCAATCTGAGGGTAAACATTTTTTAAATCAAAAAGTTAATATATATCTCACAATCTTATTAGATTAAGATAGTGTGATATTGGTGATTGTTTTCATTTAGAACAAAGTGTTGTTTTTCTTGAACCATTTACAAATAAAATGTCTTAACAGGAGCAGCAGAATGACGTAAAAACCCACTGAACCCTGTGGCGGAGGCCGTTATGGATGTTGTTGGCCGTCAGACAGTAAACATTCATGCCATATTGCCAGCTGCAGCAGGTTTTGACACAACGTGCATTCAGTGCACAAGGTTTTTATCATTTTATATATTATAAGTACATATTTTATTAGTATAACACTAACAAATTAGCTATTCTCTGTATTCAATGTTATGTACGTAAACGTATAGTTATTGTAATAATTGTATCAATGCTTATTTTCCATATTATGTATCTAAATGAGAAAAATGATATTAACTTGACAACGTATATTTTAATATGTGATATTACTTATATGTCAAAAAGTGCTGACTGAATAAATGTATCTTAAACACAAGGTGTACCACTGCAATTTAACAAACATTGTCAGAACATTAAAAAAATCTGCCAAGAAAGATTGAGTAGTTAAAAGAAGTAATAGAAAACATTTCACTTTTGGAATACAATTACTACCGAGAAGGTCAGACACAAATGGTAAAAAATCAATGAGTTCTCAACAATTTCATCCTTTCACAGAAATGACCAGAAACTACACACATAATAAGTTTATTTTACCAAAACATGTGGCAAAAGAAGATTTTAACAGAATTATTTATAAAAAGCTTGAAACATTTAAATGAGTGAGGATATGTAAACAAAGTTTTCATGCACTTGCATGCAACTTAATGCAATACAAGTTTCATGTAAAATGCACATGCTACATTTCAGACTGCCCCAAATAACAAATGTGATTGAATATGCTGTTATTTCACATAGTTCTGAATCACAGACGTTTACTGCCACTGACACACCATACACCAATCAACCACCAGAATTCCAGCCGGTCTTAAATGTGGACACTTTCGATTCCACCAATGACACTTCATGCTCTAATCAATGTTCGCACTGTAAACTATGCTTGGAAATTATCAACATACAAAAAAAAGTTAGAGTTAGAGGTGGCACTGCTGGACAACAAATAAAAACAAATTAAACTTTAACTGAATGTTGCTTATACCCTGATCAACATCAGTTCTTAGAAATATAACATTGATATTGACATTGTTAAAGGTTAAATCTTTCAGTCATTATGTTAAAACAAGATGCAAATTCAAAGTATACTTAGAAAATATTTATTTATGTTTTAAATATAACCCCTAACTATTTAAGGGAACTTTCAACTTTAAAGTCCTAGTTATGTTACACAAGTACTTTCCTGATACATCTTTTCTTCCCTCTTTCTCTTTCTATTCCCCGTGGTACAGGTCAGGTAGTATGTAGATATCCCTCATTCAGAGAGCTGTTTGATCCCGGTATTACATATAGAATGAGGGTCGGTTTGTTCTGTTTTAATCAATCTCAATCAAAAGGTACTTAACATTTAACTCATTTTGAATTAATTTTTTGGCTGTCTATGCTTTAACTCCTTTCCGGTGATGTTCATGAAAATCCAGGTCCTATATCATCTCTGTCGACCTCCTCTTCCGAAGCTTCTAGTGCGGTTCATGGTAGTTTAAGTACATAACAATGTGCAGGGATTTTACGGGAAAGAAGACTTTTTGTATGCTGACTTACATAACTTTGATATCTTAGCTTTTATTGAAACATGGCTCACGCCTAATGAATCTTCTGAGTTGCATTTTCCTGCCTTTTATACACCTTTTAGAAGAGACAGACCTACTGACACACATGGAGGTGCCATTGCCTTCATCCAATCTGACATATTTGTATTAGAGCGACGTGATCTTGAAGTTAATGATGAAGCATGGCTTTGGCTCGAATTACGCATTAAAACTAAACGTTTTCTTTTGGGTACTTTACAGACCTCCTAATTCCAGTTCGTATGTTTTTTAATTCATTACCAACTCAATATCACTGGCGGTTGATACTGGTATTAAAATATAGTCATTACAGGTGATTTCAATCTTGATATGAATAAATCATTATCTGGACAAAAGATTGAGACCGTATGTCAACATTTCAGTCTCTCACAAGTCATTCGTAACGCTACTCATTTTACCGAAAATTCAAAATCTCTTTTCGATTAATTCTTAGTTTCATCATCAGATATTGTTTTAAAATGTGGTGTAGGGGAGCCATTTCTGGATCAGTTAGTTCGTAGGCACTGCCCTATTAATTTCATATTGAAATTTACCAAAACGATCGGATCAACATTTAAACGGAATGTCTGGAATTATTCACAAGGAGACTATGTCAAACTTCGATCGCTTTTGTTATCTTTTGACTGGAGTTCATGTTTCCACATAAGTATCGATATATACGCTAATAATTTCTCTAATCAACTTATGACATTTTGTGAAATATGTATACCGTCAAAGTTTATTACGATTCGCACTCAGGACCCTCCCTGGTTTTATAATTAAATTCGTAAGTTAATTGGTCAAAGACAAAGATCATATAGAAGAACAGATTCTCGAATAATGAACACGACTGGCGACTTTAAAGGATGCTACGCAATCATGCCATTCATAATATAAGAACTGCCAAGCGAACACATTATGAAAAACATGCTTTGATACAACGAGATAATACCCTCTCCTTAACAGACTTTTGGAAAACCATTAAAAAAAATACTAGTCCTACGTCGACATCACAGCACATTCCCCCTCTCATCCAAAACCGCACCGCACCGTCTACGAATCAAACATTGACAAGGCAAATCTTCTGAACAACTTTTTCCAATCACATACCCTTCTAACTATAACTAACATACCTCTTCCCACTGTCTCTGATGCCCTTCCATGCAGGATTTCGATATTTCCAATCAAGATGTTCTTGACTCAATAAAGGTTCTGAAGACTGGTAAAGCAACAGGACCGGACTCTATAAACAGCTATGTTCTAAGGGAGATAGCGACCGAAATTTCACAACCCCTTCGAGACCTTTTTAATTACTCTCTTCGTACTGGTAAGGTATCTAGCCAGTGGAAACTGGCTCATGTATGCGCGATTGTTAAGAAGTCAGATCCCCAGATGTCTGTAATTACCGTCCAATATCCCTTTTGAGTGTTATAAGTAAGGTTCTACAAAGAATTTTGCATAAATACATGTTCAATATCTTCCGTCAAAGCGACTTCCTTACACCATTTCAGTCAGGTTTTGTTACTTAGGATTCCACTGTTAATTAGCTTGTATATATTTATCACTCATTCTGCCTCGCTCTAGATGAGAGTAAAGAAGTACGAGCAGTCTTCTGTGATATTAGAAAAGCCTTTGATCGCGTTTGACATGAAGCCCTCATTTTTAAACTTAAAGAAAGTGGTATTTCTGGTCCCCTATTATTATGGCTTACTGATGATCTCAGTGATAGAAAACAGTGCGTTGTCATGTCTGGTACCATGTCTGATACGGTTTCAATATCTGCCGGAGTTCCGCAAGGTTTAATCATTGGACCCTTACTCTTTCTTGTCTACATAAATGATATCGTTCGTGAAATAAATTCATCTATACGTCTTTTTGCAGATGAAACTACCATGTATATCATTGTCGATGACCCCTTGTTTGCTGCTCAGCAATTAAATGATGACATGGAAAAGACCCATATGTGGGCAGAAAGGTGGCTTGTATCATTCAATCCGGCGAAAACTGAATCCCTCCTTTTCTCTCGATAAACAAACGGACAGGCCCATCCACCCATTGTTATAGATAATGTTGAAATAGTGGAAGTTACTTATCATTAACATCTTGGCGTCACACTATCCAATAACTGCTCATGACATGAACATAATCAGTCCGTAAATACTAAGGCCTGGCAACGTATCTACCTCATGCGATCATTCAAATATGTCCTTGATCGCAAATCACTAGAATTACTTTATTAAACATCTATTCGGCCACTTTTAGAATATGTCGATAATGTTAGGGACAATCTTACGCAAGCTGACGAAGAGGATCTAGAGAAGTTCAGCATGAGGCAGCGCGAATCATCTCCGGGTCAACACGACTCGTTTCCATTTCTAATCTTTATATTGAAACAGGACTTGAACCTCTGAACGATAGAAGAAGGAAACATAAACACACACTCTTTTACAAGATGTTTCATCTCCTTACACCAGCCTATATCACTTCACTTATTCCGTCCCGAGTTGGTGATACAACCTCTTACAATCTTCGGAATTCTGTTAACCTTTGTAATATTACTTGTAAAACTCAACTGTTATCGAATTCATTTCTACCAACTTCAATATCGTCGTGGAATGCACTTCGTGGAAACTGTTCTTTCCTCTCCATCCTTGCCCTCCTTCAAGTTTTACCTTAACAAGAATAAACAAAAGTTCCTCAATTCTACTATGAGGGTGAACGCAAATTGTCACATATGCAAGGCTGTGGATGCACTGTAGTAATCTTAATGAACATTTTTGTCAATAGCATAAATTGCCAATGTGGTAAAATTGAGGACACCTACCATTTCTTTTTCACCTGTCCCTTATGTCATGCACAAAGGCCTCACCTATTTGCCCAATTGCCTGCTATAAGGCCTATGTCACTTCAAGTTCTATTGTTTGGATCCAAAAACGCCACGGACCAGACAAACATATATTTAACCACGTTCAACACTACATTCGCCAAACTAAACGTGTTTAATCTCCATAAGATAAATAAGAACAACCTCGACTCTACAGCTGACCTGACCTATCCTTGCACACTCCCCCCCCCCCTATTCCTGCTCTTTCATACCCCATGCGCATTTTTGACGTTCATCTTTCACATTATCCATCAAATGATAACGATTATATAAATATACAAACAATAACAGCATTTACACCATTTCAAGCAGCTTGAAAGAGTGACAGAAGCGAGGCATAGTATAAGCTACCATAGCATGATAACAATCTGGTACACTGCATCGGGTTCAGTGGGTTTTACGTCAACCTGCTGCTCCTGTTAATACATTTTATTTGAAAACGGTCAAAGAAAAACAACACTATATTCTCAATGAACACAATCACCAATATCACATTATCTTAATATAATAAGATTATGAGATATATATTATTTTTTTTACTTAATAATACGATTTAATGTTTACCCTCAGATTGATCAAAGCATTTAATATTGGTATGGAACATACATGAAAGAAAGCAGGATTTGAGATTTCAGACAGAAGACAGAAATGAAGAAATTTGAAAATATTTATGAAAGTCATTTTACGGTACGCAATGATATTATCATTATGTAATAACCTGTCTTGGTAGCATCTCTTAAATAATTACTATACTTGGCCCGGTGTGTTTGGGCCAAGTCGTACTACTTTTTTAGGTCTGCTGTTGACCGTGGGTATTGCGATTGGGCATTATAGTCATCTAAAATCATCCTATATACTCGCTCAAAGCCCTTGTTTCACCGTAGATGTTATCCCTGCAAATTTAAATGGCTTATCTTGAAAAAATAATACAGTTAAATAGCAACATGATAACAATACATGAATACAAATCGCTTGTTATAACAAACCAATATAAAAGGATATGTGCGTAGAGTATGTATTCA